>NC_087295.1:0-600000 GCF_015220805.1 Pogoniulus pusillus
GCCTCCTTCAGCAACTTTTCACCAGTCTTAAGTAACTGAACAGTATATAAAAAACCTGCTAAGAATGCCAAGGAAGAACTCTCACCTTAAAGGACTTCCAGGTTGATAAACCCTTCATGCTCTTTTCACAGTACATGGATTAAATCAACCCCTTTAAATTCCATTTTAAAATTACCTCCAGAAACTGGAACATGGGTTACAACCCAAATTTGCCTAGTTATTTTTTTCTTAGCTGCTACATCCTTTTATCAAGCATGTGCTTGAAATGACTTTCCAAGGGTCCATAAACAGCTCAAAGCCTGTTTTGAGCACGCAGATGCCTAACCCTACTGGACTAACACTAGCCATGCAACTACTTACACCTCTGGAAGCACCTACATCAGCGTGCCTGACAGTATAAAGGTCTACAATATTCTTTTCTTAAATACACTTTCTCCCTCCTCCATATCTGACTGTAAAAATAATTTTCTTCTCACTTACCAGGTATCTCAGACTTTCTCCATTCACCATGGATAAAATATATCCCTTGCCAACACACTACAGGAGAAAACACAGAAGATGGATGCTGACATTGAGAAGCAAGAACACTACAGCACAGAGGCTAAATCGAGTGCTTCAGTGTTCCAGATTGAGTAATTCAATTTTTGGGTCTTGCTCCCTTTTACTTAATCGTTTCAATCAATGCCTGGGACTCGAATCAGTTTAAAGGGACTGAAATTTAGGACTGAGGCCTGACAAACTCTTAAGCAAAAAACCAAGCATATTTGAACACAAGTCACAAAACAGCAATAGTGTCACCAATTATTTCTGACTCTACTTACAAGACATCTAAGGAATGCCAGGTGACTACCTAAAGAATGGTGGCAGTTTTTCAGAATCTAGAATTTAAAGGAACTGAATAGCAATTCGTCTTTCAAACTACAACACATACTTTAAGGCTGAAGCTGAATTTACACAGAAAAATTAGTCTGATTATTTCTCATTTCTCACACTCAAGACTGCAGTTTTGTTCATTACCAATTACTTCAACAGCTGACTGCTTTAAAATGTCATCAACCAACCTACTTCAAGTAATTGGGTATGCAAATATTTCAAGTGGCACTGGGCGTAGCCTGCATGGTTAACGTCACAGATGTGACAAAAAACCATTTTTTGTGTTCCCGGAAAGAGCTAGAACCAAACACTTGGACATGAATAAACGAGACGGACAACAATTCTTGGTCAGAAACAAATGTGAAATTATGATTACAATTTAAAGTTGATGTTTAACCATTTGCCAATTTTAAAGAGTTGGAACAAGGACACAAAGTCATACATCACTAGAAGGTCATTTTATTTCTGAGCCTTCTGGGCCTTCTCTGACTTCTGTGCTTTTTCTGACTTGGGTGCCTTCTCTGACTTCTCTGGCTTCTTGCCCTTTTTAGAAGACATCCTCTGGAGCTTCTTCATTTCATGCTTGATGATCCTGTTTCTCTGTAAAGGAAATTGTTTACAATTCATCAGAACAAAATCAACAAATACTTCGCCTTAAATGTAAAGCTTTCAGGTTCTGTCTCTTTTGATAATTACCCTTTGCTAAACAAGTATATGACAGTAAAATAAAAATTGTTACTACGCATTGTAATGTGAAATTCCACCTAAAGCACTTTTGATCTACCCCACAGTCAGCCATCATTCTGGCTGTGAACTTGGGCATCTCAGTATTTTTTGGGTAATGACTTTTGTTATAGAATGAAATAGTAGCAGTAACCCATCAAGAACACCTGACTTCATCAGGTGACAATCCTTTCCTCAACTCTAACTTGGAAGACTGACACACAGATCATGGGTTTATGTTTGCCCAAACACTGAAGAGAACGTGGTGACCAAAGAAGCAGGAAAAATTCCAGGGATTCACATACTTGGTGTTACTTCACATCCCAAGCCAGCTACAAAAGGCCATCTTGTGTATGTGACTCTAAAGTGAAAGATACAAGTGTTGTTCCCATACAGAAGTGGTGCTCAAACACTTACCATTTTCTTCGCTTTCATAACCTTGTAGCGATCAAAGTCAGTCATTTTGGCCTTCTGTTTGAAGAGAATCAGTAATCAAGTTCCTCATGTAAACACAGGCAAGCAGTAAAACTCAGTGCTGCAAAGCAAATCTCAACCCCCAGATTAAGTTTAGCTGCACATCTGAACTAGTTCGCCTTTGCTGGTGCTGGAAAAAAAGGTGGTTATAGAAATGACTGAGTAAAATCTTAGCCCACAACTGAAGATGCAGGGTTTACTAGCTCGCATCTAATTTTCCTAAGCAGGAGCAGTACGTGTATTACTCATCCAGTGAAAAACTACCTTTTCTCGGGCTTCTATCTTCTTTGCCCATCTTGTTGCAGCCCATTTCTCATTTACGTTTTCCTTTTCCCAGGCACGTCGCACACACTTCTGACGAGCACTGCATTGGAACAGTCACAAAAGTCTGTTCAGTCTTTGCAAAAAAAAGTTCTCTGATGCTGGCCCATCGCATTTCATACAAAAGAAAACCACTTTTCTGTATTACTTCAGACATTTACTTTAAGTCAATGCCACATACATCTCTGCAGCCTATTTTTTATTGCACAGATCCTTAGATGTATTCAACAGGCAGACAAAATTTTACTATGTACATGCAAATCCATTGTCTTAATGCTATATGACCATTTCATGTTTAGTAAGCATTAGATCAAGTGGTGTAAGCCATCAAGTGACAGCGTGGTTTTTACAGAGGTTAAAAAAACCCCACCAACAACTCACCTGTGTGGGAATTTGAGAACAAAATCAGTCAGCTGCATGCACTTGAAGGGCATAGCCTGCCTTCTGACACCACTGCAGGGGCCATCAACTAGTGCCTGAAGGACAACAAATGCGGTGGGTTTGTAGTTTAGCCATGGTCCTAAAAACAGTTTCCTAATAATGTATGAACAGCATCTGGGCAACAACAGACCAAGATAAATGTCACACAGAGAGAAAGTGTTAAATCTTCTGTATACAACCCGAACTTTACACAAAAAAATTTAAAGACTCATCTCGGGGGGGAGGGCGGGTGAGAGGAAACATTACACCAAGCCAAAATGACACATTTCATCTTCCTTTTTTTCTGAAACATTAAGTGAAACAAACCCCTAGTCCAAACACTTGCTTTAAATATACCTTAATACCATTCCATTTTTAAGTTTTAGACTCTGATATCACTTGTCCCAATTGTACAAAACATTTGAAAAAGTCTGTTCGCAAAAAAAAAACACTTAAAATTGATGCAGCCTTAGAGGAAAAGCGTCTGCTAAGGCAGAAAAGAGAAAATGAACGTACGGCGCTCATAGCTTACCCTATTTTGGTCAATAACATCCACAATGGCCACCAGCTTGCCAGCATGTGGCCCAAAGGAAATGAAAGCAACTCTGCCAATCTCGACGAAGCGCTTGAACACCTAGGTGCAGTGAGAAAGTTAGGTGAGAATATGCTCAAGGCCACTGTCAGGTTCAGTGCTCTTGCGACCGTTAGAACAGCCTCCCAAGCTCTTCTAACTGCACAAACCCCCTTCGCTCGAGCAGAAGACCCACGGCAAACGCACTGAGCCTTCTGCTGGCTGCAGCCCCGCGAGGACGCCGCAAGCGGGTGCAGGGAGAGGCGCCAGCGAGAAGCGGCGAGCCCCGCGGATGCAAGCTGCGGCAGCCGCGGCTGTAAGCTGCGGCAGCCGCGGCTGTGGCCGGCGCTACCCTCCGAACGCGGCCCTGCGCAGTCCCAGCCGCGCCCGACCGCGGCCGCGCGGGGCCCGGCGCCAGCACGGCGCGAGTGGGGCGGCTGCGGCCGAGCCCCCACCGTCCGCTTCCCTTCCCGCCGCTCAGCCAGGCGTACGGGGACGCACACGGGAGAGCACGGGCAGAAGGAGAGTGACAGAGGCAGAAGAGAGAGCCGCCGCGGCGCCAGGCCGCGGAGGCCCCGGCCGCCCGCACGCACCATGGCGGCCGCTCAGGAGGGAAAAGGAGGAGCCGCGCGGCCGGCGGCCGGAAGCTGCCTGCGGGGCAGCAGTGCGCATGCGCGGGGGAGCGGCCGCCCGCCCGGCCCGGCGGAGCCTGCTCGCTGCTGCCGCCTGCCGGCCGGTGCGCACCGGGGAGGACGGCGGCGCTTGAGTGTGGGTAGCGCCAGCTGCGCTGCTCCTCTGTGTGCGGAGGCGATGCTGCCGCTGGGTTTGTGCGGTGTGTGCGGAGGCTGAGGCGCTGCTGAGGCGAGCTACGCTTCCCCCGAATTCCGGGGGTGAGCCTGACTCGAACAGCAGAGTTGTTGGGTTGTTTTGAAACGTCACTACTCTGAAATAAGAACTGATTTGTCAAGCTCCTGTGGTACTCCTGGCGGCCGCTTCCTTTAAAGTTAATGGATAGCATCTGGCAAGGACCAGACCCCCATTCTTCTCACTTTTTAATCCAAGCTGGGTTAAAAACGTACAAGGACTAAACGTTTACAGGGCCTGATTCTCTGTCGATCGAATTCCATCTGCACCAATCATGCCCTGCAGTGAAGTAAATCAGTGTATTTTACAAGAGATTAATTCTAGCGTTAGGTAGGCACTTAGGCATGAATCCAGCAGCCAAGCATCAAATGAATCTGGCTGCAAAATGCAGAACATATCTATATCTTTAATAATGGGGCAAAAGAATGCTTATCTTTCCACATCAGGTTCAAAATCCATTATAACATTGTATCAGGACATGATTTGTGGTCTGTTCGTTACCCATTACCCAAGGTATTCCCTGGACCCAAGCAGTTCGATACCTCATCACTGGCTTTAGATACAAGCACGTGCGAGGGAGCCATAAAACTACAAGAGGTGCAGTATGTAGTAGGCAATAGTAAGAAGGATTTAACGAGTGAGTATCTTCTAATTGCCCCACAAACCTCTCCCTTGGAGTGGCTTAGAAAGTCCACCTGAGACCTTGTCTCTGAAAACAGGCTATGCCAGAGTGAGACAACAGAGAGGGAAAGAGAATCAGTGCTGCCTCGTATTTATACACGAAATAGGTAAGAAGTGTTTAAGAGACTTGCCCCAAGTCACTTGGACTCTATGGATTCAAGTGCAGTTTTCTCCATCCCACTCTGCTTCTCACTAGACCAGTCTTTCACACTTTCCCTGGGAAGGTAAACTGATGAAGGGGAGAAGGCAGCAATTTTGCTTATGTTCTGCATGATGCCTGAAAGTACGTGTAGCTGCCACCCTCTTTCACAGTCATCTAAGGATAGGAATGCCAGTGCAGAGTTCGTCTCTTTTTTTCCTTTTTTAAAAGACGGATGCCCAGGAGCCTGACAAGACTGCAGAAAGAGCCTTCAGCTGACTGCAAAGCAGTGAGCGCCTCTGCAGCAAGCCAATAAACTTCGTTCCACTGCCTGGGGAGCCTCGAGCCTGACCATGAAATATCAGTGTTTGAAAAAGAAAATCTTTCCGCTTCCACAGCTCATTAGTTCCCAGCTTCTGTGTCAATCTTACACACTCCTGGCACCCAAAGAACTACCAGCAATACCAGTCTAGTCAATTTCCTAGAGAACTGTTAGATAATGAAAATTTCATTTGTACTTGTGCAGGTGATACCTACTCTGATCAGCTAAAAGGGGAAAGGCTCCACAGACACCACCAAACTACCATGCTATCAGGTTCTGCTTCAGGTAACTCCTTGAGCAAAGGCATTTTGAGTGTATTTCCCCTTCTTGAAAGAGAGATGAGACATTTGAGACAGTAATACTGAATCTGTTCATGACCTATTAATTAAATGTTGTCTCCGCTCAAAATGCCAACCATACACTTTTAACTTAGGTACTTTTAGAGCTATCTTTTCCTCAGCTAACTGGGGGGCTTTATGACCTACTTCCATCCTCCTCAGTGTCTGAACTTATTTAATGGGCTTCCCTCTCCAGGTGATTTATTACCTATTTACTGCAGGTTAAGGTTTCTGATAACAGTTAACTGGACACTTCCAGAAACTGATAATGTGTCATGCTAAGAACTCACATTGTTGGAATTCCTTCACAAAAGAAACTGTACTGTGGTTGATAACTGAGTTATCTAAATAAATCATAGAGTCACAGAATGGCTTAGGTTGGAAGGGACCTCTGAGATAATCTACTCCAACTCTCCCTGCCATGGGCAGGGATGCCTCTGTACTAGATTTGGTTGCCCAAGGCCTCATTCAACTTGGCCTCAAATACCTCCAGGGAGGGGGCATCCACAACCATTGCAGAATCTGAGAAGGAATAGTTACACAAATTCCAGTAAAGACATCTTCATGTGCCATATACCAAACTGATTGCACTTTAAAATAAATACCAGCAAATCTTGATTTTTTTTTTAACCTATCTGAATTTGAGCAGGGGTCGTCAATTTGGCTGATAAACTCTAGAATTCTAAAGGCAAAACCACGTCTCCACTACTTTCAAGTCAGAAAATAATCGCCTACGGAACTGTACTGGCTACGACTTCTGTTACATTTCCCATTGGGAAATCACAGAGTCACAGGGTGTTAGGGGTTGGAGGGGACCTCGAAAGAGCATGTAGTCCAACACCCCTGCCAGAGCAGGACCACCTAGAGGAGGTCACAAAGAAATGCATCCAGACCAGTTTTGACTGTCTCCAGAGAAAACATAGGTGGTTATGTTTCTTAATCCGTGAAAACAATAATCTTCTACAGCTCTGAGAGCAACCTGGCAGAAACAAGGAGTTGAGATATTCTGCTTATGGAAAACAGTTTATATGAATATTTGTAACTGAAGTGTCAGTGCAGCTTTTCACTTACTAGTACATTCAGAGGCAAGGCACTTAAGTTTACATACCACCACCACAGAGCAGGGCAGCCTCGAGTGTTTGCTTTTCCAGTCACACGTGTGATCTTGCAAAAGTCTGTCACAACTTTTGGGGCGCTTGCTTTTGTTTCTGGGCACCATGAACCTAGACCTACCCAAAATAATTACATAAATTTGTTTCTATGAAGAAAGCAGCAGGGTTGTACCAGCAGTTTTACAGCAGACTCATATCCTTGCAGCCACTTCTATCAGTTAACTATAACAGGTAATTATGGTTAAAGGCAAAGTCTTTTATAGCAGAGATTTACATTTGGCAGTAGTCTTGGAAGGACAGCGCCATCACTACAGATAATGAGTGCCCTAATAATCGTGCCGAGCAAAGCTGGGGGTGAGGTTTCACTAATTCACGGCTGCATGGGCAGGCAGCTGAAGTACGCAGCAGGCAGAAGGAGCTCCTGGCTCATCAGTATTCACAAGGGGCTTATAGGTCCCCACGGTGGAAGGCGCACACCGCGAAGCGCCAGACTCCCTGGGCCGCTCCTCTGTGTGGTAACTATGGAGTGTTAGCTCAGCTTCTGCCTCTGGCCTGCATTATACCATTAAAGCAGACCCATGCTATGATTCCTTGGAAACTGTGCACTTAGCTGAATAATTTATCACATAACTTTCAATTATTTATGACTTAGAACAAATGAAATAAAATCTCAAGGCGGAAGTGCTTTGTAACTTTTGATTATCCAAGGGTCTCCTTCTCTGGAGACTTTCAAGGCCTGTCTGGATGTGTTCCTCTGTGATCTGTGGAAGATTGCATGGCCCTGCCCTGGCAGGGGGGTTGGAGTCCGCGATCTCCTTAGGTCCCTTCCAACCCCTAATATCCCGTGATCCCATGAAGGGACAGTCAGCAGATTGCTCTATCCTTACGTCCCTGTGTTTGCCGCCTATTTGCCTCTCTTGACAGTGTTCCAAGGGAATGCTTATTTGACACCGGGTTGATTAAAACAGTAACTAATGCCTCTCTGCCTTTGTTATGTGTGTGTCCACCTGATCGTGCTGTCTTCCTTTCTTCTTCTCCCTGATGTAAAAATAAACACTAAAATTAAAGCTAGAATCCATCGGGTCATTTTAGATTTGCGAAGAGATACTCAGGATCTCCTTGGAAACCAAACAAAGGTGCAGGTGCATTGCCTGTAAGACCTAACTCACTGCTGCTTATTTTTAAATAGGCTGTTGTTTTTCTTGCTCATGCTGTGCATGCAGCCCCTGGGGGGTGCCTACCTTTATGGGACTCCTCATGCTCTCTTCAGTCTTTTTGAGCAGAAGACATGGCTTTGAATGCATTTGCAGATGCCTTGGCTTGGGAATTAGGTTTGTCAAGCATGCCCTGTCAGCCAAGAAGGCTTCGAAGTATTGGACAGATTTTAGCTAACACTAGATGTTACACACAATTATTAGGACAGTCAGTTCTGCTGAAGGGACAGTGCTGCTGACATCAATATCCTTACAACACTGGCAGGAACATAATTCTGCTGGCAAATACATTTACATACATGAAATGACCAATTAAATTTTACACCAGCAAATGTCTTAGTGCAATTTCTATGGAATGCATTCTTAAGAGTGTCCGGGTTCCCTTCACACCTTCCAGGTCCTGTCCTTAAAATTGTTTTCTGTGAACTGGGCTTACAGATCAGGTAATACACAGGTCTTTCTTCAACATTCCTAACTCAAACTAATTCAAAATTCAAGTTCCTGTACAAGAAATAAACTCTTTTGTTGGATGCTGCAGCCCCTGGCCACAGGCTGAAGAAATATAACATGGCAATGCTTAGATACCTTATTATAATGCTTGAACACACGATGCTACATCCCAGCTTTAGTCCTTGAGTGGCATCTCTTTTTCGTGAAAGGGAACATGAATTAGCAGGAAGCGGCTAATAGTGCCATGTATCACCTACGTTAAGAAACTGCATTGGAGAACTGCCTGGTTTCAATGATTTAATGTTTGATGGAATTAAGTCTTCAAAGATATGGAGAATAAACAAGTTATTTAATCCTTGTCACATTTATCTCTAACGCTGTGCAACGCTGCGTTTAGATCAGTGGCAGGACGATATTTAATTGCGCTCTTAAACCCAGGCTGCAGAGAAAAGAAGGAATGAACAGTGGATGGCGACAATGCAACATGGAGAGGTAAAGCATTGCTAAGAAAGGAACACTCAGAGCCCCTTAGTCTCTACCCCGTAACAATTTTAAATCGTTTTCCTGGGTAGCACAAATTTCTTCTGTTCGGTCACAGACTATTCGTATTCCATTTAGAGCCAAAACCTTCAAGTGGGCTATAAACGTGGGTTTTTTTTTCACCTCTAAGCAAAAAAAATCTATGTTTCAAAAGTGTGGCTTTAGAGGAAAATTCCTTTGCTAATCACTGTCCCCTTTTATTCTGGAATTTCATTCAGCATAGGTGACAACCCAAAATGCCCCAATAAGTTGATCAAAACAAGTATATTTTAATATCTAAAGATGATCAACAGGTGCCTTTGTGCAGTAGTAATATGTCTCGTTCAGTGCTGTGGAGGGGCTAACGCAGGCATAAAAAAATCTTTGCTTTGTGGTTATTTTTTTCCCATATTGGTACATATGTGTGACCAAAAATAATTTGAAATGTGCCCCTTCACGTGCATGAGATTTTGCTTGGTGCCGAAGCAAATGATACAGGCTGCACTTGTTGAAGCTGGCTTATTTTAAAAATACATTCTGTGGGACGTTTTATATTCTTTGGAGTGCTAACTGGGAGCTGGCAATTCTCAAATAACCATAAACTGTTTACATCATGAGCCAAGCTGCTCAGTGTTCGTGTGACAACACTTGAAAATTAGGCATTTCAAATGTAAGTGCTGTGACTGTGACTTGCTGATGGAAATGAAAACTGAATTATCCGTTTCTCTTGTAAATTGATGAAATCCTGTCACCATTCAAAGACATTTAAGCACAGTTAAATTATTTGAAGTGCTTGTCCAGAAAACAAAGTTACACTTAATCCATCTGCAGATGTTGCCGTGCCCATACAGTGACAGAATTGGTAGTGGGTAATGATGGTTCATGTGGAAGTTTCCTCAACAAATGGAGTGCCTTTTGAGAAAGGCTGCATCTGAGCCAATAAATCAAATTATGTCATAATAAAGTATGTCATCGATGTAAACAATTACCAGACAGATTTAAAAAACATTTAATTTTCAGATCAATGCAAATCAACTGAGATAAACACTGGTGTGTCGGGTTGTCAGTCACTAGTCAAGTTCTAAAAGGGACTCCCACTGCAAGCACATATCTTGAGAGATTTCACCTTCATGCCTGTTTTCAGTCTTGCTCGATTTTCTCATGTTTCCTCCATGTTATTGTGGTTTCAGACAGGGTGTGCATCCGGGATGCACCTAAACAGTGACAGCCAGCACATCTCACTCTTCAGCTGCGACTGCCTGCAAGTGCCTTCACTGCAAGATGGTCAGTTGTGATCAGCTCACATCAAAATGCCTTTGTGCTGTTGACCTGGAAGGCTAGTTGTTGTTTTCTTCCCCACACAGTTACAGTCTGGAGGCTATGGCTCTGTATTTAAGTTCAGGATGTCTGCTGGCACTTGATAACAAAGTTCCATAGTTGTTTGCTGACATTTTATCTTATCTTTAGGCACATGGTTTAACCGTGGGCTTGGCAGTGCTGGTTTTGTGGCTGGGCTCTGTGATCTTAAAGGTCTTTTCCAACCAAAACAGTTCCATAATCTGCTTATGTGTCTGTACTATAAATGTAGTGGAATTTATAATAATAATATATATTTCTGACTTAGTGCATCTCTTTTAGGATTATTGCAATAAAGGTGGTTTTAAGAATTGCATTTGGAGGGCAGCCACCTTTCAGTGTCACTTTTTTTTCACTATGTGCCACCTAAATTTGTGATTTCTTAGTTTGTGCAAATAGTTTTTGGCCCTTTTAAATCTGCTTAATACTTGAGCTTAAGTGGCAGAAAATACAGAGGCAGGTTTTATGACAAAATAATTTGCCTTTCACATAGACCTGTATAGCCCAGACAGAGTCTTGACAAAATCTTAACACGAAAGTCTATCATTCCCATTATTCTCCATAATAAACATTCATGCCATATGCTTCACAAGATCTCTTTAACATGCTTTGTGCTTCTGAACTGCTCAGTGCATGCAGATTTTCAGCAGATGATACACAAGTGCTATGGCAGTGAGACCTTAGCTGTGGATCTGGAGATGTGTCCATTTTCCTGGTTAGACTTCTGCAGCTCTGACATAACTTGTCTTTGCCAGTTCTTAATCAATACAGAGTTTCTTACATGTGCATTTTAAATTTTTAAGTGTGTTTACTGAAGTTTTGTAGAAGGTATGCAGTCTGCTCATAGTCTTCAGTAAAATCAGACCTCAGCTACCTACAGAAATAGTGCACACCCATGCTAGTGAAATGCAGATGGCCTCAATCAAAATTGCATGACAGAAGTCTTCTTTCAGGATGCAAATTACTTCCAACTCTGGATATGAATTAGCATTGTGTAGCAAAAATCCAGCACCTTATTGACAACAAGTGCATTTTCCTGATTTCTTACTCTGGGAATGAATTGAAATAGGAAAAACATCTGTTGTCTTGTCTGACAGCTGACAACAACATCAGAATCACTGAGTGACTAAGATGACAAGCTATCCTGACACATCAACATATCAGGCTTTTACCGCTGTCTGGGGTATACCAGAAACTTGCATTAAGTGGTGTTAAGGACTTGTTCTGTCTGTCAGCTCTGTGACACAGAGGAAGGAAGGAGCAATGTGCTCATGTCAGCTGAAGATGTGAAGATGGCAGTAGATGTACCTTTCTGTGTTCCATGAAGCTTGAGATGTAGGCAAACCAAGTGGTATGGCTTTTCATCACCCTGTCGGGTGGGGATCAGGCATTGTTAGTTAGAAACTGATGATTGAGATGTAAGAAGAAATTTACTTATGAAGGAATAGAGCTTTTTTTCATTAAATCAAGTGAATTGCTGTATCACTGTCATCCTTAGGTGCTGTGCAGCACTGAATGGAGAAATGGCTGAAAATGCTGATTTAGAGCCTCCCAAAACAAATATTAAACATGAAAATGTAGAGTTCATCGGAAGAATGGAGTTACGTTTCACCAACAGTTCCTGACTTGTACTATTCACTTAGGTGTTGTGGTGAAAGGCAGACTGACATGGGATGGGGAATGAATCCTGAGTTTATCGCCAGAAAAACAGTCACAGAAATGCTACCATTTGTGTGACTTTTTTCATCCCTCTGTGCAGAGACGTTGGCAGCAGCAAACCCAGTTTCTTGCTGGTCCTTATTTCATGTAGGAATCTGGAGCATATGCTGAGTAGGTTTGCTTAGATTTTTTTTTTTAATGTTTATTATTATGCACTAATCCATATCACTGAAAGCATTTCAGAAAAAAAACAGTGCATTAGGGACTTAGTGGGAAAAACACTTCAAAATAGTATTTTTAAGTGCTGCTTACTTGCTCTGATGACTAGCATATTTCTTAGCATTTTAAAGCACTCTGTTTACCCATATTTGCCTCATTACTTCATGTTGCCAAACACTTGGTTGATGTTGTAATTTAGTATTTTAAGAAATGGTGATGGAGTTTTGAGCACTACATACTTTTATTTTTTTCTGATTTTATTAATACAGGTACATCTTCTTCTCCTCTAGAAAGTTTCTAAAGGAAATCTCTGTTGGAGACCTAAAGCCTACTGAAACAGTTGAAGCAAATCTGGAAGCATAACTACTCTCCAAATTAGACCAGCCAGTCACTGACAAACTTTACGCAATCTATGTGAGGTGAGGTAGTTTCTGCATCATGTCTGACTACCATGGCATGAGACTTACAGAAAAATACCAAAGCAGGCTATACTACAACAGAGTTACTATTTTTTTGACTCCCAACTTTGGTTTAAAAACATATTGCTGAAATCTATCTTAAGGCTTTAAAATAAGAGTTTGCATGTGCTCTAGCCAGCTTTTTAGGAGCTTATGGAAAACAAGTGCCTACTATACATTATATATAGATGTGCTGTTTTAAAACAAGTCTGTCATACAGACAGTGATCAGTGGCTGAAACTGTGTGCAGCGTTCCAGTCGTGCTATGCTGCCTACCTTGGACTACTGGCATAATGTCCACAGGCCAGACCTGTGTTAAGCAATCACATTTCTTCAAATATTTGTCTCCGATGGGAATAATTCCAGTACTATTCATGCCAGCCATCACTTCTTTAGAAACCGATGACAATTAAATGCCCATGTATGATGCTGTTTCGTGAAATTAGATCTGAGATCTTCAGTTCTGTTATGAAATTTGAATATTTGTTTACACCCTTGCAGAAGCTCTTTGTGTCATTCCCTGAATGTCTGACAGATAGGGCTTGATGGAAACGTGTCATGGCCAGCTCTTTGGAAATCCAGATCTTAGAACTGAAGGACTAGTCTGACTGCCCGAATAGTCCCTTACTCTGATTCACTTTCTCTCTGTAACAGGTAGAAAGCAGCCCAACAACAGATCAGTTAAATACATAGGCATGAAAGAGCCTCTTTGAAGCAGCATTATGGAGCTGGACTAGTGGCTTTGGTCCGTTGCTTTTTTCTCATTTCCTGGAATGATGTTACAGGTGCATATCAAAGAGCGTGCTAGCAATCACCAGAGTGAGCACAAGCGGCTGCATCACCCCTTGGAGGTTCTTCTATTCAGGCAATATGAACTACCCTGTATGAAAACCATTGGGTGCAGTTACCCTAAGATCTAGGAGTCATACACTCAGATACATGAGGCTGTGTTAGAGCAAAGCAAGTGGAGGTGAAGGAAATGGATGTGTTTGCCATGCAGCTGAATCTTTTCCAGTTTGAGGCTGCTAGGTCAGGCTGGAATAACAGCTGGTCCACTGGGATCTGCTTCTGACTTCTTCCCAAAGGATACTCTATGTAGCACCCTTGCATTTAAGCAATTACCATGCATTTAAACAAATGTTCAGACAAGGAAAGTGCAAAGCATGATTTCATGCAGTGCTAAGAAGTTTCTTTCCTCCTTTAGTGGCAGTATTTCCGGGTGTACTTTCCTATTTACCTATGCATGCCAGCCTTTGTGTGCAGTGTGGGCTGGATCTTTCAGCCCAGAAAGTACCTGATTAAACTGTGCGTAATTGAGGTGCTTGAGCAGCATCTGAGCCTTGGGATGTTGCTACATTTGACCTGGGTGGTCCAGAGAAACTGTCTGGAATAGTGAGTCTTCATTTTTGTAGGAATAGGCTCAGACATGGCCCATCTGGTTGCCATGCAGCAACACCAACTTGTCCTGGATTTGGCTGGAGTAAAGTTAGTTTTCCTCTAGTAGCTGTGTTTTGGCTTTAGGATGAGAATAATTTTGATAACATGCTGATGTTTTTGTTTTTGATAAGCATATAGTAAGCCAAGAACTTTTCGTCTCATACTACCCTGCCAATGGATGCTAAAGATGCACAAGGAGCTGGGAGGGGACACAGCCAGGACAGAGGAGTCCTGATAATTACCTTCACTGTATTTATGATAATGCTAGCTGTTTGCATTGTTACTGGTAAGCAAAGTGCCAAACAATTTCTGCAGTCTCAGATCTAAAGAGGTAGGTGTAATTTTTAAAAAAGAAAATAGAAGAAAAGTCATCTCAAAACCCAGAAAAATGGTTGAGAGATGAAAAGTTGAGGAAAATTAATTTACTCATTGAACTTTCCACTGTATTAACAAAGCAATACCCTAATCCGAGTGAGCGTACAAAGCAGTGCTTGCTGTGGTTTCCTCCTCAATCGTGGCTACTTTATGATTTTCTTTTTCTCACCAAGAATTATTTTTGCTATGTAAAGCTGGGTCTTGTTTCTCTTAATAAAGGCCTCTAATGGCTTACTTTATTCCAGTCTCATGCAAGTAATATTTTTTTAAATATTGAAGTAACTATAAAGCTCTACAAGTTCAGCTTCAACTTGGATGGAAAAACAAAATTTTCTCCCAACAGTTTCTTAGAACTCAAATTAGAGTTTTTTTTACAGGGGACAAGAAATACATCTACTTTATTCATGCTTGAAGGGTTAGTTCTATTCTTATGAATAATTGAACTCTTCTTGCCTTTGTCCTTAATCTTTGATATTTCACAGGTATGACTATGCCTTTATGTTATTTGAAACAACATTTGAAAAGCACAATGACAACATCTCATTATTAAAATCCTGATTTCAGGGTGATGATCCAGGAGTGTTACAGCTCAGCTCAGATTGTATGGCCTTGCTCTGGCAGGGGGGTTGAACTCGATGATCTCTTTGATTCCCTTCCGACTCCTGGCATCCTTTGAGCCTGTGTTGCAGTTTTTATGGTTACAAAACTAGGTTCTTAGATGCTCCGAAGTGAGAAGTGAATTTGTCTCATAAGAGCAGTAATTTGAAATGAATACTTGGTATCATAAAAATGTTATATAATATATAGTGATGTAAGTGAAACACAACTGCCAAGGTATTTCAACCTATGGTTTATTTTCTGTAACTCATGTAGGATGTGAGTCTAATTCTGGCATTACTGTCCTTTTTCTGACTCAGGACTAGTACTGCTCTCCTGTGTTGATAAAAAAAAGTGAGATACATATGTCAGTAATTTGTGCCCAGCTTGTCCATGGAGACCCTTTTACCAGTGAACAATATTACTGATTACAATCTGAAATTCAAGAGGACAAAGGGATAATTATATCTATCATTAAAGACACTAATCTTCTCTTCTATACAGCTTGTAACAATCAATGTAAAATATGTGGGTGATGTCACATTTTTCTCTGGTTGTCATTTAAAGGCAACTTTTGAACTTGGAAAATAGTAATAAAGCCTAACAGCATAAATATTTCACTGTGCTGCAACATTTGTTCTCTTAAGAAACTGAGTTTACTTTTCTCCATTCTCACATTAAATGCTTGAAGTTATTCACATTCTTCATTAATCTAAGGTAAGTTTAAATATTTCGGTTGAAAAGAGACATTTGCTTTCCAGATTAAAGTTTATTTGGTCTGTTACAGTACCTGTGACTTTCTGATCATTCCATTTGAAATGTCACTGTGTTTCAATATTAAATCAAATACTTGTATTTACATTTTTGTGTGAAGATGAGTCAGCATGCATTCAATTGCAGACAGAGGAAAGTTCATTTGCAAACTGCAGGAACTTTCTCAAGTACAGAAAAAGACTCTGTGAGAACCAGTGTTAGTTGCTTTGCCTTCCACACTTTCCTTCTTGTGCATACTGGTTTCTATTTCCATTGTGTCTAAAGGAAAGAAAAAAGATAAAGAAGAAAGAAGAAAAGAAGTTAAATCTGTTCCTGCTTGTAGCTGAGTCGGTACCATTTACAAAACCGTCAGGATCATCTTGTTAGTATCTGCCCAATACAGTTACAGGCAGTTGTGTAGAGCAGGGCAACCACAGCACTGTGATCCTGAGGAAAGCTCTAACAACACTGCTTTGTTCGATTCAGGATTCTGATGAGCAGACTTCAATACCCCCGATTCATTGTGGGGCAGTCCTTACCCAAGACTGTGTCTGTAGGATGTGATGAGCCAAGTGGAAATGAGACAAGTTAGCTCTGCATAGAGCTTACAGACTGTGGTAAGAAAGAAACGTTTGATGTTGAAATGGCGTTTCCTGTCCAGGAAGCAAGATTTGGTTCTGTCCCATGTAGTTACCTTACTATAGGGATACGGCAGTATAGAAAGTGCTCATGTTTGTAAAGTAACAAACATTATAAAGAGAGAAGGACAATAATCTAGGGGGCTGTATGTAGAGCAGATGTACAGGGAGGTCTCTGAACGTTTGAGGGACCTGTGAGCAGAGACAGAGCTGAACGCAGTTTCTCCAAACAGGAGGCTGAGTCAGAAGGAGATGGATTGAACTTTGCACATCCCAAATGAATGGTGTTAGAAAAGCATGTCCTAAATTATCTCTCCAGTGCAAAAATGAGCACAAGAATTTGGAGCATTTGCACCTTTGGTACACTTTGAGGCTGTTCTCTTTATCTGTAACAATGAGAGAAGCAGATGGAAACTATTTAAACTGTGCTTATCTATACTATTCTCAAATACTTAGCTACTGTGTAAAGCATATGAAGCACTGTATACTGTGTGCTCTTCTGCAGGCATGAACGAAAGGGAGCTCATTTTCAAAAGGGGTCAGGCTGTGGAAATGTGCTTTATGAGGAAAATATTTTTAAGAGCACTTTCATATGTTTTGTTAGTACAGAGATCTGGAATAGTGTCATACTCTTAGGCATTATCAGTGTGTAAGCACTATTATGGTGAAAGATATTTAATAAGATTAGAATCTTGCAAGTATGCATTCATATGTTTTAAGTATGAAACTACTTTTGTCTAGTGCCTCTACCTTTTAGTGTGGTTTATGTACATCTGTAAGGGTATACATCATTAACTTAAAGACATCAAAATCATTGTTTGTGGTGGAAGTGTTGGGGCTTTTATAGCAGATGGATTTTTTTTCTTTCAGTGTAACCTCTTTTCTGTCTACGTAGCTGGCTTGCTATTTCATAGTGTAAGGAGGGGTGACCTGCGTGGGAGAGATCCCAGCTGCTAGAAATATGCCCTGCAGGGAGGGTGGGAATTTTGCAAAGAGAAGTAGATGTGGGTGGGAGATGTACTCAGGGAAGCATACAAAGATACCTAAATAGAAACAAATCAACATGCATGAAAGGAAAGGAACTAAGTTTCTGCCTTTAGAGGTCATTAAGCTGTCAAACCCTAATACAGAAAACAGATGCATTTATATCTGTGATGCAAGAGTTGGGTCAATCCTTGTACAAAACTGAATGCTTGTTTAATTCCTTCTGTCAGTCTCTGGCATTGATGAGGTGGGTTGGTGAGAAAAAGCAGTTGTGGATAGGCAAGTGAAAACCCCTGATTCCTCTCTTGAAAGCTAAAAAGATGCTGGAAGAGTATTCATCTTTGAAAAACATTTGGAAAACCACAATAGCTGGTTTTGGAAAGTCAGTGCTTTTATTGTCCCATTTGATCTTATTTAATGACTCAAGCACAATACCTATCGCATTAAAAATGCAGATAGCTACCTCACCCCTGTTTGGAGGAGCATAATTGCGTGCTCTGTGCTGATGGATGGCTAGGCAAACCACTCAAAGCTGGGGCAAAATACATTGTTAATCAAGGAAGTGCTTCTAAGGAAATACCTCTGATAAAGAAGTTGGTGTGGGTTATGAATCACCCCAGGAAAAAAAATATTTGAGCATTATTGTAGCAACAACGTGAAAAACCTCTCCACAGTTTTTACTGAGAGCTCATTTTTTTACACCTGACCACACTTTTGCAGCATCCTGCAGTCTCTAGTCCTTGCAGCTGCCTCATATAACCAGCAAATCATATTAAATGGAGAGGAAGATAGATGCTACTTTGCATGTAGAGAACAAGTTTTGCAATGTGGAGAGTAGGCAGAGGACAAATTATTTAACCTGGAATCCCAGAAAAAAATAGGAAGTATTTCTTTAATAAGAAAGTGCTGGAGGAGAAGGCAGTGCTGTAACAACAAGCAGATTGAACCCACCTAGCAGAGCTCTTCCACAGATACAGCCTGGAGTAACAGCAACAGCAGAACTCTCCTGCAGCCTGTGCCAAGTGGATTTGTAAGAGAATGATGCCCAGGGCATACATTTTTTAATTGCTTTTGAAGCCCCACATCTGGACGTTAATTCTGTGCCCACTCAGAGGCAAGTGTGCCACTCGGTAAGTCCAGATCATCACTTTGCCCAGCGCTTGGGACTTCCTCAGGGCCGCCCTGACACAAGCAGTTGTCTTTGGCTTCTTTGCATCCCTTGCAAAGTCCTCCCTGTCTGTGGAAAACCTGGCTCCTCTGTGCTGCAGCCCACGTGTTTATGCAGGATGTAGTTCCACCACGGTAGCTCTAGGAGCTAGAATCCTGATGCCAAATATTTTGCCAGAAGAAACTAAAATAATTAATGATTTGTTTAGCTGAGGAAATAGAAATCTGAAGTAGGATCTTCTTTTCCAGTTAGGAATAAATTAAAGGAATATGCAAAAGGGAAGGTGGAAACTGAGTAAGCCAAATAAAAGGACTGGCACGGGAGAAAATTGAGCATGAACTCGCTAGTAAGGAGGTTTTGTTTGGATATTTGTTGGGCTTATAGTGATAGGACTAGGAGCAATGGTTTAAAACTGGAGTAGGGGAGATTTAGGTTGGACATCAGGACAAAGTTCTGGACAACGAGAGTGGTAAAAGACTGGAACTGTTTGCTCAGGGATGTGGTTGAGGCCCCGGCCCTAAAGACATCCAGGATCAGACTCAGTGTGGCCCTGGGCAGCCTGCTGTAGTTAAGGGTGTCCCTGCTGACTGGAGGGGAGGTAGAAAAGATGACCTTTGAAGTTCTCTTCTAACCCAATGCAATCTGTGAAGCTGTGATATTAGAGGAAAGATTTCAGCTGCCAGCTCACAGTGAAGCTTTGGAGTTGGTCTCTTATGGAAGCGGCAAAGGCAATAAATAAATAAATTCCTCTGGTTAAGCAGGGAGTTGTGTGATGAAAACATGGAATTGCAGGACATTAGTGCTGACAACCCTGTCAGTGCTCCTGTGGATGAGTACCAGAGTGGGCTGCGGGCATGAGGTCCTTAAATACTGCAAGGTGCCACAAGTCCTGCAGACAGGAGGAGTGTGCCTGTTGCGTGGTGCACGTCTGCTTGTTGCGGGTGTAGAGCTGTGCTTAGACACACAGCTGTGGGGTTGTGTACCTGCACACACACAACGAGAGTGCCTCCATCTGAAGGGGAGAGAGATGCCATAGGTTACATTCTTCCAGTTTAAGGAGAGACTTGCCTGTCAGGAAGAAGGTTCTTGCTCTTACAGCTAAGTGCCAGAACAACAGAGCAATGCACATAATGTCCAAGCAGATTCCATTTTGCTGTTTGCTGTTCTGTCCCAGTGCTTCCTGACGTGGCTGCTCTTTCTGCTGTGGTGGAATTCCCTCTGTGCTGTACAGAGGGAAAATTGTTACAGTTCCAAAGCCTTTGAGCTAGAAATCGACTTGTCCCTCAGAAACGAGTTGCCCTTAATGAGTGTTTAATAATCTAGTTCATCTTTAATTAACGTAGCACTGCCTTGTGAGAAATAGGAATGGTCTTCCTCCTGCTGCCTGCCCTTGACTCTGCAGCAGAGCTCAGGAGATGAAGGTGAGTAAGGTTGTATGTCTGTGCATTGATCTGTAGGCTCGGGGACTGTCACCAGAGTCTCTCCAGAGGCGTTCCCCAGGACTCAGAGCTCTCAATAGCACTGTGGCTGAGATCAAGCTAAAACATGAAGGAGTAAGTAGCATATTTTTGTGATACCAATATTCAGACCGAGAGGAAGGATTTGGAGAAGTGCAGAACACAGCAAAGAAAACCAAATATTGTTTCTCCACCCTAAAAAAATCCTTAATCAGAGAGAAGTGGCTAGCAAGGCATTCTTTACAGACTGGATGTCTGCTTAACTCCACAAAGGATGCAAGATGACTGCTGGTGGTTTTCTTGCAACCTGCATAATCACTGTCATCCTTCCAGGATCTAGTTTGCCTTCACATCTGTTGGCATCACTCGGAACTTCATTTCTTTACTAGCTCAGCATGTGCCCATAAATAACCTGCAAGGTACCCACGTTCTTGCCAGTTTTGCTCCGTCACCTGCACTTCATTCTCAACTGCATTTTGACCACCTCAGTCACAATTTGACCACAGGAAAGGGCCTGGCAGAAGCCCATGACAAGTCTGATGGTGCATGCTTGACGTCTCCAGTCTGTGCAGGGCTACATAGCCTAAAATGGAAGAGGAAAGGGAAGAAACGAGCGTGTGCATGGGGCACGAGCACACTTTATGAGGGGGTTTGGTGTATTCACGAGTGCACCTCCCTGTGCAGCATCTGTATCTTGAGTGTCCGGGGAGCAAAGGCTTCCCCCAGAAGCCTCTTCAGCACTGTGAGGCAAAGTTAATTTCTTGGGCTTTGTAAAATCGAGACTAGCACGTGACAGCGCAAGGATCATTTTTGAGTGCCAGAGGAGCTGTGGATAGAGTGTACATCGTGTTCTCTCGCTCTGAAAAGAAAGGAGAAATTCCTCAAAAGTTAGGAGAGTAAGGAAAAGCTCTTAGTGCAGTGTTTTGTGCTCCTTTGTGGACTCTGTGAATATATGCAATGAGTCATTTAATAGCCATGAACTTTCGTATGCTTAGAATTCTGTTAAATGTATGTCAGTAAGGAAAGGGCTTTTATGGCCCAGATTTTAAGTAAATTAAAATCCTTTGGCACAGCAGTAAGCACCTCTTAGTCAGTCCCTGAAGTCTTACACACAGCAGCACACCATGATTAGGCAAAGACTTCATCATCACCTGCTGGGTGTAAGTAAAGCTGTCTTTCAGAAATCATGGAGAAAAGGCATTTAGTGATATTTTTATTCTGTTCCTGCGAATACTTATAACACTCTTGCTTTAGACTCATGAGCAGTATGCATATATGCTGCTTGTGCTTGTGACACTGGCATCAAATGTATCATTTATCTTAAAAATTCAGAAAGAAAGGTCGTACTGAAGTCCTTGAACAGGCACTGGGTACTCCTTAAGATAAATAGTCCTAAAATGCTTAAAATAGCAAAGAGGTTCTGTGCATTTGTTTTGCACGTCTCTGAACCACTGCAGGAAAGAGGCTGGCTATTCCATTTAGTGCTGTATTAGATGCTGGGTGGACCTTGCTAAGGGCCAGCTTCAGCCTACTGAAACTGCTTCAGTTATTGACAGCATTGAGGGCAGCTTTAGATGAAGGCAACAAACACAGGAGAGCTAATCAGGTTTTTAGTCTTCATTAAAATATTTCTCTTGACCTTTAAACTGCCATTAACTGCCATGTCGAAGGTGTCGTGACAGAAAATATGTGTGGAGGACTTGGATATCCTCTCACAGGCAAGATACATATTTGGTAAGGAAGTTTGTTGAGAGGCTGAGCTATGAGTGGGTTTTGCAGATGAACAGAGAACAAAGTACTTGAGAGTGTGATCCTGAAATGGTTTTGAGTATGCGATTTCCTCTTACAGGTGCCAGAGCTGTTCTGTTCATCACCCCATTTTATGGAAATTCCATCTGGTGCTGCCAGACTGGACTGAGCAAAAGGCCATGCTTCAACCTGTGATACTGACCTGTGCATGGCTGCATCTTTTCCTTTCTCTGATAGGCAAGTTGTTAATTTCATAACTGTCGTTTTGGTGTGAGACCCTACATCAGGAAAGACATCCTCCTTCAAATTCAAAGCATGTGAAAAGAAACCACCATCAACTCTGAATTGCCACACAGCTGAAAAAGAGTTTGCTCTTACATTCATAAGCTGTAGTGGGAAATGTATATAATCACTGACTTTTGAGAGACAACTGCTGTACCATCACATGCCCACATTCAAGAAGCAGCTGCTCTCCATGGACAACTGCTGAAACCAATGCACCGACAAAGCAAGGGGCATCAGCGATGAGCTGCATGTGCCTGGACTTCCTTCTGATGAATTGTCGAAGATTCTGTATTCCATAACACTGTTAAGAACTAGGATGTGATCTGAAATTATTTTCGGAGGGCTAGAAAATCTCTGAAGGTCACAACAGGACTGCAGGCTGAGGCAGTGTGATCAGGGTCGTTCTTCAGTGGTAGTCAGCAGTGTCATTTTCAGCTGGAGAACAGCGCTACATAAACAAGTGTGTTTCCTCTCTCATCTCTGCTACTGGAAGTACATTTGTTGGTGTAGGAAGACTTTAAATTGCAACGGCTGGGCTGGGTTTAAATGACCATGTATTGTGATGATTACTTTTTTTCCCATGGGAAAAACTAAGGAAACCCTCTTCCTCCTATGCCAAATGATATTGTAAGTTTATAATAGCTGTAACTCAACCTTTCTAATTAGTGTTTGCTCCAGGAGCAGATGCCAGTTTCAATTCCTATTTTATAAATTCATTTCTCTTAGAAAATGAGATGTGTGGAGAATATTATTGTTGGCATTTCTTCTGCTGAGTGTCTACAGCTTTCAGTAGTAACAAGACTCTTCTTAGCTCATGGGGAAACATGTCCTAAATTTGCTTTAGATCTTGCAGGTCTCTGAAGTAGGACATCAGAGAGTTTTGTTTGCAGTCAAATTAAGGTGCTTTAACTAAAGAATTATGAAGTAATTAAGGATAAGTTGTGAAAATTATCATTGTGTCTTCAAGTGCTTTAATTCAGGAATTATGAAGTAATTAAGCATGAATTATGAAAACTATCACTATGTCTTCAAGTGAAGAAATTTTCTTTCAGCAGTAATATGGTGAAAGTCGAAGTCCACAGGGGCTTGAAGGTGAAGCTAGGAGCTAATATTAACAATTTAGATTTTATTTTGCTAGCTTTTATATAGTATTTTCATCCCCCCCCCCCCCACCCTTTGTTAGTGTTTTTTAAAGCAAACTCTTTTACTAGGCTTTGCCGTATTTTTCACATTCCCAGGACTGAACAGCTCTCAGAACAAGAAAGGTATTGCCCCACCTAGATATAAGTTCCCAAAAAATAAAACATGGAACTTAAAATGAGCTCCTCCTGGCAGACCTGGAAGGGTCTGTCTGGGGCAACATACCAGCTTCACTGAAAATGCAGTTTTGAGCTCAGATCAGTTCCTTCCAAGTTTCAGAGAGATTCTAATCGTTTGCAGTCAGAATGCCAGCATGCTGAGTGACAGGAAGGTAAGTCCCCGAGAGCAGTGAGACCTTTTTGTGCTGTGAGCTACACCTGTTTGTTTGCTGAGCCAAGCGGTGCTATAGCAGATAACCTAAGGCTTTCTGGCACAGCTTGACAATGATCTTTTGTATGAGATCAAAGATAGGCAATTTCCTGATTCTTCTGTAGTTGTTTCAGGCGTCAAATGTCACCATCTTTTTCACCAAGATTCATATCACAACTGGTTAGTTACAAAGCAGCAGGACTGTCCTCAGCTTTAGAGAGAAATATAAGGTTAATAAATTAGCACTGGGAAGTAGCAAGTTCAGGGACAAATCAGAGTTGGATGTAGTGATGGGAACCCTCAATACTACTGTAGGTAACACTCCGTGGGGATACCTTTGAGGTAGGGAAGCAGCATTTAGTGACATCTGATGAAACTATCCTGTCAAAGGTCCCTGCATTTGATTTTATGCCCTGTGGGCCCTAATCATGACAGATTTGCTTCCTACTTTACAATATGCTTGTTGATATAGGATGTAGGCTACACCTATTGGTCCAGGAGGATAAATAAATGTCCACTGGAATGGATATTGCAGGTCTGGAAAGCTTCTCTGTAAAGGTTTACATTGAGATAACCGTGAGTAACGTTAGTGCTTTGACAGAACCAGATTGTCTGTGGCTGCTGTGCAAGCTGCGTGTGGGCTGTCTGCTCTGGCAGAGGTGAGGTGCCACTGCTGACGTCCCATCCAGAGTGACTGTTGGGGTGTTATTCTGATGTCACCAGCTGTGACTGGTGCAGAGAACGGTGACAGGGCAGCTGCAGAGCCTCTCGTGCTCCTAAGCTCCCAGGAGGCTCAAGGGAAAGTGGGCGTTTGCAAGCGGAAAGTGCCACTGCCCTTCGGGGGCGGGTGGGGCAGAGCGGAGCACCGCAACCCATAGTCACTGTCATGATGAATGACATTTCGAAGTGAGGAGCTGAAAAGCCCCTTAGCTGCTGATTTGTGTCATAGCTATCCTTGAAGGCAGGCAGTGACAAGCTGTTGAAAGATATTAAACCAGCTGCTAACGCCCACAGAGCAGCGTGAACTTAGGCATTAATCTTGTTTTGTGGCTTCTGTCAGCGGTGCACAAAGGTAGGTGTATTGCAGTTGATCTCCAGACCAAAGGGAAACGCTAACACGTAGCTAGCAGCAGAGCAGTCAAAATAAAGAGCTGTGGGGTAATAGAGAAGTCTTTGTTCACCCAGGGAAAGAGTTACAACTGCCTCAGCCAGCTGAGAATACAATGTTATTATATTGCCAATTTGTAGTCCCTTTTCACAGATGCGTAGGAAATCAGCGGCAAATCAGCAGCCTGCCTGAGAAGTGCACTTGGGCCCAGAGAACGAAACTACTTGGAGCACTGCCAGGCACCCTGAGCGGCAACCTGCGGCTCTCCAGGCGCCGGTTGCGCCCCCCTGCGGCACTGGCAGGGTCAGAGCGGTGAGTGCCCGCGGCTGGGTTGCTGTTCCTGCTGCTCTTCACACGCTCAGGAGCCCCTCACTCGTGACAGAACTAAGTCCCTGTCTTGGAGGGCCCAGGAAACTCCAGGCCAGTCAACGCTCACCTCCATCTCTGGAGAGGTGATGGAACAGCTCATTCTGGAGGTCATCTCTAAGTGTGTGGAGGAAAAGAAAGCTGTGTCAAGAGTAGTCCGCATGGGTGTGTGAAGTCATCCAACTAGCTAGATGAGAGGAGAGCAGTGGATGCTTTCTATGCACGGGCAAGGCCTTTTCAAGCGGAAAGTGCCACTGCCCTTCGGGGGCGGGTGGGGCAGAGCGGAGCACCGCAACCCATAGTCACTGTCATGATGAATGACATTTCGAAGTGAGGAGCTGAAAAGCCCCTTAGCTGCTGATTTGTGTCATAGCTATCCTTGAAGGCAGGCAGTGACAAGCTGTTGAAAGATATTAAACCAGCTGCTAACGCCCACAGAGCAGCGTGAACTTAGGCATTAATCTTGTTTTGTGGCTTCTGTCAGCGGTGCACAAAGGTAGGTGTATTGCAGTTGATCTCCAGACCAAAGGGAAACGCTAACACGTAGCTAGCAGCAGAGCAGTCAAAATAAAGAGCTGTGGGGTAATAGAGAAGTCTTTGTTCACCCAGGGAAAGAGTTACAACTGCCTCAGCCAGCTGAGAATACAATGTTATTATATTGCCAATTTGTAGTCCCTTTTCACAGATGCGTAGGAAATCAGCGGCAAATCAGCAGCCTGCCTGAGAAGTGCACTTGGGCCCAGAGAACGAAACTACTTGGAGCACTGCCAGGCACCCTGAGCGGCAACCTGCGGCTCTCCAGGCGCCGGTTGCGCCCCCCTGCGGCACTGGCAGGGTCAGAGCGGTGAGTGCCCGCGGCTGGGTTGCTGTTCCTGCTGCTCTTCACACGCTCAGGAGCCCCTCACTCGTGACAGAACTAAGTCCCTGTCTTGGAGGGCCCAGGAAACTCCAGGCCAGTCAACGCTCACCTCCATCTCTGGAGAGGTGATGGAACAGCTCATTCTGGAGGTCATCTCTAAGTGTGTGGAGGAAAAGAAAGCTGTGTCAAGAGTAGTCCGCATGGGTGTGTGAAGTCATCCAACTAGCTAGATGAGAGGAGAGCAGTGGATGCTTTCTATGCACGGGCAAGGCCTTTTACGCTTGCCTATCATAGCGTCCTTATAGGTAAGCTTACAAAGTGTGGGTTACTTCGTGGAGAGTGAGGTGAATGGAGAGCTGCCTGAACAACAGAACTCAAAGGGGCCATGATCTGCAGTGTAGAGTCTAGTTAGCAGCCTGTGGTGCTCCCCATGGGGTCAGTACTGGGTCTAGTCTTGTACAACATCTTCACTGATAACCTGGAAGAAAGGGCAGCGTGTGCCTTCAGCACGCTTGCTGAGGACAAAGACCAGGAGGGGTGGCTGACACGCCAGGAGGCTGTGGTGCCTTCCAGCATGACCTGGACAGGCTGGAGAGCTGGGCAGAAAGTAACCTTATGAAATTCAGCAGGGGCAAATGTAGAGTCCTGCACCAAGGGAAGAGTAACCCCAGTTTAGAGTCTGAGCTGCTGGGAAGCAGCTCTATAAAAAAGGCCTGGGAGTCCTGGTGGACAACAGGATGACCACAAGCCAGCGATGTGCCCTTGTGGCCAGTGGTATACTGGGATGCACGTATACTATGGATAGGACCCTATGCTCAGTATAGGCCACCGAACATTCAAGAATACTTTTTCTCTCTTGATAAAACATCAGCCAACTGCTTGGAAAAAAACTGACAAGCAGGTAAATGCACAGCTGAAGGCACCTTGAGGGGAAGAATCCCAAGGTCATGATTAGCAACTGCACCAAATGCTGCAGAGAAGAGCCCCCAGGCACTCTGACCCAAGATGTCTTGCAGCTGAAGCATCAAGCAGAAGAATGAGTGAAAGATGGCTCAGAGAAGTGTTCTGAGCATCTGTAGCAAAACGTGGCAGGCAGCCTACAAAACAGAACACTCCTCACCCAACTCCATGCCAGGCAGTCAGCACAGCTTGGGGAAAGCCAAGGCATGAAGAATAATGCCACAGTTAGTGAGAGGTGACAGGAGCTTTAATGCAGAGACTCATTATTTCATGAAGCCTCAGTCTGACAAGGGTGCAGGTGATGGA
The DNA here is from genome assembly GCF_015220805.1 of Pogoniulus pusillus. Lineage (NCBI taxonomy): Eukaryota > Metazoa > Chordata > Aves > Piciformes > Lybiidae > Pogoniulus > Pogoniulus pusillus. Next base: position 27,265 of record NC_087295.1, read on the forward strand.
CTGTGAGGGGATTCTGGGCCAGAGCTTTCTGCCTCGGAGGTGACAGGAGAGCCACAAACACTCTGGGGATCTGCAGATTGCTCCCACACACACACTTCTGTCTGCTGACCCCCAGAGACTGCATTACTGTACCAGGGCATGCAGATACTCCCTTAGGCTGTATTATTTCCCCTCAGCATCTCTAATATGAATTCTGGGTTGTTTTTTTTTTCATATTGAAGTTTTTTTCTGACAGAGGCCACTGTATTGATCTGCACCTGTAACAGGTCAGCAGTGTGAGTAGTCTTAAATAATGCATTGGGCCTTTTACCTCTGCTCCCCGTGAGCTCCAGCTAGATGCTCCTTAGAGCTGCTGTGGAGCCTTCCTAGCTTGAGCTGCCTCATTTGTCTTGGCTTGTCCTCTCTCCTCCCCACCTCCTCAAGGGCAGAATGCAAACAACCTCACTGCTCAAAGTCTAGAGAACATATGCTGTTATTCATTGTCCAGAGGCCACTTCTCTGGTGTGGTAAGAATTTTGAGTGTGAGCATTGTTTTACTGATGCCTTTGTGCATCTAACAACCAGTGGCATAGTCCTGTCTGTGCCAGTGATGTTTCTCCCCACATCAAAATGAAGCTTGCTTGGCTTGAATGCTCCTTCAGCAGAAATTTGGCTCTTGATGCTGACAGCAGATGCTGCTGGCTCCCCAGAGGCCTGGTTTTGCAGATCATTCATGCTAAGGAGCACATCTCTCTATGAGCTGTCTTGGCAGCTGGTGCTGTGTTCCTGGGAGGGGCTGCTATTCAAGCTAGCACAAGTAAGGGCATTGACGTGGTCCTCCTATCACACCAGTAGGACAGGAATCACTGCCAGGGGCAGCCCCAGGCCTGGGCATCCCCATGTGCTGCTGGAGGAACCCCAGGGGATGGGTCTGCTGTGTCTGAGGTGCTGGGTTGTCCAGGAGGCAGTGGAGCACTGGAGTCAGGGCCAGGAACCTCACCAGCTCACTTTGGGCCTGTTTCAAGCTAGCACTGATGAGCAGATTCATGGAGAAAGCAGAAATGAACTCTCATGAAGACAGTGAGTCCCCATACTACCTAATGATTACTCAATGAGTGTCTAAGCACCGCACCAGCACCATCATTGAATTTTAATTGTCTTCTTTCTGGCCTCGTGCTGTAAAATGACAAAGGAGCAAACACTACAAGTAATGAGGGTAGATGATTAAAAAGTAATTCCTAAGAGACAGCCAGGCCTTTGTGGGAAAGACCAGAAGTATAATGTAATGAGAGAGCAGCACTGTTGGTGCCTGCCACTTCCCTGGGTAGCAAGTACAGTGTCACAATTATCACAAACCAAAGTTGATTTCAGTCTGATCTGGCAGAGAAATGCCTATATTCAATAATCTGTGTTGTGCATCGGTGAGGCAATTACAGTTATACTGCATGAAATACTGATTAATTGCCAGCATATGGAAAACCCAACCCACGTCACAGTCAGTGCAGGTGAGCTTTTCAGAGGCTGCTCTTCAGCACTGTGCCCTTTCTGATGTCTGCTTAGATTGCTTTCCACCATACTGAACAAAAGGTGCCTCCCTCCGAGCAGTGCACGCAGCAAGGCTTGTTCTGGAGCAAAACAGCATGGAGCCTTTTTGCTCATAGTAGAGGTATATCTTCTGAGCCTGAGGTCCCAGCTTTGAGGCAGCAGGCATTCAGAGGGCTGAGAAGACCTCCAGCCACTGGAGGTCTTGACTGTGCAGCAGTTTGGTGGTCCAATCAGTTGAACTAAGTTGATATTTATATAATAAAAAGATAAATCCAATTAAAATGTACCTAGATTAAACAGAGCCTATAAACTGAGATTGCCCATCCCCTTTTCATTTCTTTTGTGTGGTCACAGTTTGACTGAATGTAAAGAGCAGCTGTGTTCCGGGGTGCAGGTCCAGCTCCAGCTGAGCTGCCGGCCTGGGTTTGCTCCCTGTGCTCTGACAAGTGGTGGTGGTTGATGCTGTGACAGGCAGAGCTGCCCAGCAGGTAGCACTGATGGGCACAGGTGCATTGTAATTAGTGCTGCCTTGACTGCAGGAAATGATCTGGAGCAGCACTTAGCCATAAACCAAAAGTCCCCATAGGGACGGACAGCAGAAAACCTGAGTTGGGTGGGACATACAACCCCTGGACAACCATTTAATGTCACTTTGCTGCTCTGAAGGATGTGCATTTGTGAGGTATTTTAACCTGCAGCCAATACAAAACAATGGCTGGACGTTGGTGTCTGTGACTGTACCCACTTGGGGCTCTTGTTCTCATTCCATGGCACACATTTTGGTCTTAGTCCAGAGCTTGATTTGGCAGCTTCCTTTGGTGCAGCCTCTCTGTGGGCTTCACCTCTTTCTCTCTCTTTCTTTCTCTCTCTGTCCCTGTCTGTATTGGTATGACTCCAAGACTCTCTCGTGAGCAAGTTCTGCGCACTATGTGTCTGTGCAACACTCCAGGGAATGCTCCCACCGCACTCCTGCCTGGCGTAACGTTTGCAGGATACCACTTCCCAAAACCTTTGGATGGATTGTGACTCTTTCTATTTATTTATTAGTGGCTACCTCTCAAATTACACCAGAACTATATTTCTGTCACATCCTTCCTCTTGTTTTCTTTTTCCATTTTTTTAAAGAGGTGAACTTTTCCTTTATGCTTTCTGAGGGTTCCCTGCATTTTAAATTGGTTTTGAACTTTGGAACAGTTACAAACAATTCTTCCCAGCAGTGAAAGGCAAGCATCAAGCAGTACTTCACAGTAAGCCTCATTGGGGTAAAGAGACTCTGCAAAGCAAGACATCAGAAAAAGGACCAGGTTTCCAGATGCCAAGAGAAGGAACAGAATTCTCACCATGTAATGGAATATCTGGAAGGTTGCAAGAAAAATGGGGGGTGTAGTTTAGGCATTATTCTTGCAAAATAAATCTACATAATTTAGTGGTATCAGCACCTGAATTTACTTCTTTGCCAAAACGCTATTCTTAGTACCACACTTATAGTCAAAGGAGGCAGGAGAAAGGTCATCTCATTGTCATCTCAGAAAATACACAGTTCTTCACCTTATTAATCAAAAGTTTGCCAGCAAAAAAAGCATGAGACTAAAAGCCTGGAGAGGTGGCTCTGGGGAAGGACACTCTTCTTCAGAACGTATGTCTTTTTCCTAGGAAAGTAAAAAGATTTGGAAATGTCTAAAGTGTGAGCTGCATCAACTGATTGTGTGAAATGAGCTTCAATCAAAGAGGCTTTGATTTCTCACAGAGAGCAAGGCAAAGTTTCCACAGATTCCTTTGCAATCAAAAAGGGTAGACAGATCTGGACTTATTGCAGTAACAGATTCAGGGGCTCACAGAGCCTGAGCCTGTGTTAACAACAGTACACATGAATTACAGCGAGGGGCATTCTCGGACCTACGAATAGTTCCATTTCTCCACATCAGAGCATCGACTCATGTAAAGCTACCCTGGAGCAGGGAGAGATGCTTCCCCATGCAGTTGCTAGCTAGAAGAGCCACAAATATCCCTGTGTGGGACGTGTCTCAGGCCTGTGGTGGCAGGACCTGCTAGGGATGAGTAACACCAGGCCAAAAGAGAAGTCTCAGTCCCATCTCCACCTATGAGAGCTGCAGGCGCTATGCTGAAGAAGATGGACATGAACCAACAATGGGCACTTGCAGCCCAGAAGGCAAATCACATCGTGGGCTCTGCATTAAAAGAAGTGTGGCCAGCAGATGGAGGGAGGTGATTCTGCCCCTCTGCTCTGGTGAGACCTCTTCACCTGGAGTGCTGTGTCCAGCTCTGGGAGCGGGGAAGGAAACACAAGAGAGACATGGACCTGCTCCGGTGAGACCTTTAGAGCTGCATTTCAGTAACCGAAGTGACCTACAGGAAGGCTGGGGAAGGGTCGTTTAGAAGGGCCTGTGGGGATAGGACAAGGGGCAGTGGTTTAAAATGGGAGATTTAGGTTGGATGTTAGTAGGAAGCCCTTCACAATGAGAGTGGTAAAACACTGGAAAAAGTTGCCCAGGGATGTGTTTGAGGAGTCTTTCAAGCTCAGAATCATTGTGGACATTGGCAGATTATATTTACAGCTAGCACAATATACAAGCAGATATTTACAGTAGATACAGAAATATACAAGGTAAAAGGTAGTACAGAAACACAACTCCCCTCCCAGAAACCTGAGTCCCCAGGAGGGGCTCTCAACCACCCCTGCACCTTCCCCCTGCCCCAAGGAAGAATGGAGGTTTGGCCAGGGGGTTAGGAAGCAAAGTGGGTTAGAAAAGAAACAGCAGAGAGGGGGGAGGTTAGAAATGCAGCTCAGAGCTCACCAGCAGCAGAAGTGAGAGTCCCTTACCTATGTTTTTATACATGTCAGCAAGCTGAGCGAAGTAGACATCACCACTGTTTTCCTTCCACAGCCTGTAATCTAGTTCTTCTCACCAAAACATTCTAGCCTGCTTCAAACCAGCACATGTACCTGATTCTCATTGCACTGGAAGGAGAAACAAGCTCTTGAGCTCCTGGAATTCCAGTCCTATTTGATGCTCACCTGCCCCTGCTTGGCTTGCCATGACTCTCACCTGGCCAAACCTCTCCAGCCCTGGCAGGGATCAGGCTTTCAGACAGCCCTCTCTGGACAGCAGCCATAACAAAACCCCAGCCCTTATCACTGCTCGTGTTTGTGCCTGCTTGGGTTAAACCTCCTGAAACACTTCTTTATGATCTTTTGCCTTTTGTTTTACAACCTCCTTCAGTTAAACAGCAGAGAGCATATGAAAGGGAAGGCTGCTCTGGAGATGATGGATGAGGCTCCTGATGCTCCCTGCCTCCCAGCCCCAGAGTAATTTGCTAATTTCCTCAACTGAAACTGGCAGACAATTACCAACCACTTCATCACAGCCAACCCAACTCTTTTCAGAGCTTGCTGCCTATCTTTTCATAGCAGTGACCACAAAAACTGCTGCCTACAACGTTGCCTCTCAAAGCTTTGTACTTTATTGCTGTTGCTTTCAGTCCTTGCTCTCTCTTCCCTCTTAGACCTAATACAATGTAAATATAATACTGCACAAGATTGTGCATCTTGCATCTTTGATGCCGTGGACCTTCCTTGTGTGTTTGCTCGCAGCACGTTACTCAAGAACTATTCTGCTAACAGCTTTAAGGAAATGCTGCAATAAATCACAGTGCTGGTGAATATTTTTAAAGGCTTTTTGTAAAGGGGACTGAGTGGCTCTCCCATTGCTCCTTTATTGCAGATTATGATGTTCAATGTCAGTTTAGCATTGCTAGTTTAGTGCAACACCTGACAAGAATCCCAGAGCTTCCACTCCTCCCACCAACCCCTTTGACTTTCAGCTTCACTAGACAGGGCGTTACCCTGTTTAGCAGATAGCCCAAGTGCTGGAGGGGGCTTTTACCCACTAGGAGGAGGAAGGTCTTCAGACAGTGTAAATTCCCCACTGTGCCTGGCACAAAGGGCAGCCTTGTGCTTTGCGGCATCTATCCATGACCACACCATGGCCATGAAATGCCCGATCCTTCCTCGCAGAGGATACTCCAGTGGCAGAGGAATTCTGCAGCAAACCATTCTAAAGGCCAACAGCTCCTTCAGTAAGGCAAACAGCACATCTGGCAGTCAGTCCAAGCTGAAATCTCAGGAGCCAGTGGTGCTTTATGTTCCCAGGAGAGACCCAAGAGTTTGCTTTTGTCAAGCTCTCTGTATGCTGCAGTCTCTCCCAGCTTTTCAGCTGTTTTGAGATGCTAAGTCCCCATATATGACTTTCCCCTGGAATTAAATACAGTGGAATTCTATTTCTCTTTTTGAAGGCTTTAGATCTTAAAACAAAGCAAGCTCCCCCCAAGCAGCTCCTGCCGCCCTACTACCACCTCTCGCCTCCCCCCAGCAGCTCCTGCTGCCCCTTCACTCTGCCTAAACAGCTCCTGCTCTACCACCATCACTTTCACATCCATCCCAGAGCCTGGGGCAAGACCCTCAACCAGCTAAAATACAACACAGAAGAACTCAATTCCAGTAAGAAGACAAAATCAGCACCCATGGATGATGCTGGAGTGGCCACCAACCCTGTTCCTACCTGACCGGGGGGCCACCAGGCCCCCCGGCCTTTGCTCCCTTCACCGCTCACCCAGTGTGCACGAGGGGTACTCACCAGTGATGACAGGAGGAGAATCCCTCTGCCCCGCTGGGCACAGCTTGAGGCTTCTGTGTTGCCTGCAGCAGATTAAAAAGGAGTGGGCAGAGAGGGCCAAGTGGCCACACCTGAGGTGGGAGGGGACTCCAGCAGAGCCCAGGTGCTCTGGATCTGGGGAGAAATGGCATGGGTGGGGTGGAAAAGGGGCAGATACAGTGCTCCTGTGTGATCTGGTATAGGTGATTCTGCTCTGGCAGGGGAGGTTTACACCAAGCAGGACATGGCACTGTGCCTAATGAGCCGTGACAGAATTCACACTTAACACAGCTTGCACCAGCACGTTTCCTGGCTTATTGGTACGGTGTTCAAGCTCTGTAACTTCATGGAACTTGAGCTGTCACTCCAGCTGTCTGATGGGCAGGTGGTGAAGTGCTCTCCTGCAACTCCAGCTGCACAGCAGTGCCTGTCAGCACACGTGGCTCTTCTCATGAAGTATTGATGTCTCACGCACTCATTGCTGCAGAAAGCAGTGGAGAAAAGGTAACTGGCTGTGCATGTGCACTTCCATATGTATGAGTTCTGCCAATCTTGTGCCTCCCCGTTTGATTCTCCAACACCTCTGAAGGCTTGTGGAGGAGCCAGCTGAGCAGCCACCTCGGTGAGGAAGTGCTCCAAGATAGTTTGTCATCTCATCACCACGGCCCAGGGAAGGCGGGTGGTCCCTCCAGCTGGGCTTTTGTGAAAAAGGCTGCCTGACTGCTTAAATAGCAGTGCTTCCCTGGAAAATGTTGAGCCCTTCCTTCAATGTGCCTGGCTTTGTTCACATGCTGCCCTGGCTGACATGGTGCTCATCCCCTGTTGTTTCATTCAGGCTCAGTGCTTGTATGCCTGCCAACACAAGGGGTGGCCAAGGGCAGTGGAGAGGGACCTGGTCTTGTGTGAGTCCAGCCTGGCTATAGCTCAGAGCTTCTCTAGCCTACAGTCCTGACAGAGCATCCCAGCAGATTTCTGCCCCACTTTGCCTTCATTTATCCCCTCTGTTTCTTTGAGAGACATCCCTGCCCCTTCTGAGCAGGATTGGGCCTCTTTATCAGGTCAGAGCATGATAGATTCTTGTGCATAATGGATACACCCAGGGCCATCTAATCTTGTGAACGTCTAGACCAAATACAGGCACAGAGATGTGGGGAGAATAAAAGTGACAGGGAGAACAAGGGAAGTACAAGAGCTTTGTTTCTCCGTGGTTACCATCAACCAGTGCAAGCCACCCTTTCACATGGTGGAATCACAGAATCTCTTGGTTGGAAAAGATCATCAAGCCCAACCCTAATCTAACACCTCCCTGTATGGAACTGTCAGACATGTGTCTAATCTCCTCATCCAGACATCTTTTCATCACCTCCAGGGACGGTGACTCCATTGCCCTGGGCAGGCTGTGTCAGTGCCCAATGACTCCTTCAGTGAAGAAATTTTTCCTAGTATCCAACCCAAGCCTTACTTGGTACAACTTGAGGCCACTTCCTCTTGTCCTATCACTTGTTACCTGGGAGGGGAGGCTGGGCCCCAACTCACTCCAGCCTCCTTTCAGGTAGTTGTAGAGAGCAATGATGTCTCCTCTCAGTCTCCCTCAGGCTAAACAATCACAGCTCCCTCAGCTGCTCCTGAGGGAGTGGTCCAATGCAATCAGTTGGCCATCCCAGGCAGACAAGGACTGCATCCTTTTCTGACTCTTCTTTTCATTCCATAAGCCTCTTTTTATCCATACTGTTCTAGGGGCCGTCTGTGCTGCTGTGTCACAGGGATTGCTGCTGACCCTGGCAGATGTCAAGTGGGAGTGATCAAAAAGTGAAGTGGGAAGTGGTGAAAATAAACCTTGACTTGATAACTACAGCACCATGAAAGAACAAAACCACCTACTGCAGCCTTGTGAATTTGGGAACTGGCATTTATTTGAAACCTGTCTTCTTGGAACCAGCTTCAAAGCCTCCATGGAAGAAATCCACCAAGTTTGTGACTGTGAGTTAAGAGAAACAAGAATCCCTTTTCATTTCAAGGAGACCCCTTCTCTGGAAAGGGTAATTCAAAGGCCACAGGAGCCAGAGGGAGGTTTTTATTGACTCTAATGAAAGGAAGAGGTGCAGATGGCTGCAAGGTAAGGTGCTTTATATTTGTCCCAGTGAAGTTAGACAAACCATTAATTGACTAACAGTCACTGCCACAGCAAGGCAAACAGAGGTAAATGAGAGGAAGCCAGAGGGGCAGAGCCCGATGGATGCATCAGCAGTTTGTCCTTGCACTGCATTCAGCTTTCAAAACATGAGGTCTGTAGGTCCTGCTGGTCTGTACCAAAGCTCTCTGGGTACCCAGAGCACACAGCAGACAGGGACTATGTCAGACAGCTCACAAGAATCACCAAGGATGGCACTTAAGTTTAAATCCTGCCCTTAAACCAGGGAGTGAATGAAAGCCTAGCTGTGGGCAACTGGCTGGCGCTGCCCTCAGAAGCGTTCTGTGCCTGGTTCCTCTTCTGAAGATCAGGTGCCTGAATTTCTCCTTTCAAGAGGGGTGTATATCTTTCTGGATGGCTTAAAGCAGGCTCACCGAGGATGAGAGGCATCTTTATCTTTGTCCTCTAGCCTTGCCCTTTGGATGGTTTCTCTATGGTTCTGCCCAGGAGAGGACCTCTCTGAGCATCTTCTCTGCGGGGATGAATTGGGAGTTTAGCAATCCACTGGCAATTCCAGAGAGAACAACATATTTTCCCCTGAAGTGGCACATGAGGAAAGCAGCTCTCTGTTGACCTGTGGTCAAGGGAAATGATGGTGAGGGAAGAGAAATCAAATGTGTTTCTTTTCTGTCAGGCTTTTTCTTCATACACAGCGTTACACTTTTGGGACAAATAAACAACGTTTCAGGGTAGCCTAAGAAAGAATAGGAAAGCTCCCGAGGCAAAACCCACCTCCCTCTGGAAACAAACGATGCAAAGAGAGAGCACACTGGCAGACAAAAGTGCCTTGCCAAATTCTTTCACAGATATTTTGCATGGTGCTGAGCACAGGAACCTTAAACGAGACTGAGGCACCAAATCATCATTTGTGCTGAAAGTTCTTTGCTGCATGGGGCAACGTTTCAGGCAAGATTTGGTGAATATCACTTTCAGAGAGGCCAGAAGAGCCTCTGCTTCAACAATGTTAATCTTTCCTCTTGCTCTTCTGGAAGTGGGGAAAAACCTTTTGTCAAATGCCTGCCTACGAAAGATGAATCATGGTGCCTTGCAATAAAGCAGCAGGCTGCCAAGGGACCCTCTTCAAGGTTATTGTTTTCAGTACCTGCAGAAAAGCCCACTTTTTTAAAGGGTTCTACTGCTTAGAAAGGAAATAAGGGAGGAGATGAAAACTTGCCTTAGCCAACTTTAAGACCATGTCACTTAAGGAGTTGTGAAGCAAATTCTATAACACAACTTGAATGATACCAAATTGGTTTAAGCCAGGTTTTTTTGTTGACAACCGCCCCTGACAATCCCACTCCTCACAAACCCCCAAAAGATAGGTTAACCCACAAATTGGCAGCTCATGCCGGAAGATGTTAAACACTGGAACTGGAGACACAGCAGGGTGCAGCAGGCTCTGTCTCTAGCATATTGCCTCGGATTACAGCAAACAATGCAAGCTATTTTGTGCATTCACACTGGAAACTGCATTCATTTTGCCAGCTGATTGCTGCTGGGTTCTGCTCTGGTGCTCAAAGTTACTGCCACAGAAGTGAATGTTAATTTAACCTCCAAATGAAATCATGCACTTGTTTTTCAGTTCATCGAAGGTGGCAGGTAGGTGGAAGCTCAATTTCCTTGAATTAATGGTTGCCCACTTAGATCAGAAAGCAAGAACATTCCTCAGGGCATTGGGATTTAAACAGAATGAGCCTACAGCACATAGACAATACTGAAGTGGGAATCCACATATGATATCTATGAGGGAAGTGGGACAGGCACAGAGAGAACCCTGACGCCATTTGTCCTTACACTGTCAGACACTGATGCTGCTGGAACCCTTTCTTGTCATGCCCTTTCCATCTCTGTAGGAGGAGAGGCAGATGCTAGGGATGCACTGCCAGAATGGCTGAGGACTGCACCAGTGTGACAGCCTGCCCCACATCATCTCTCTGGGGACTCCATGAGGTAGGTCAGCAGGCCACATTTGCTTGAAGATTATCAGTTCCAGTCCCCTTCACTACCTGACATCACACCACAGACCCCAGGAACAGTAGCCAGCTCTGCTTTGCTGCCACACTTGGAACACAGCAGAGCTACACCAGTTGGAATTAGCTTTCTGGTACATGCTACACATGAACAACTTAAATTCCTCTGCCAGGAACTGCACAACCTCTCCAAAATCAGTAACTGCCCAGGACCAGGGTCAGCATTTTTGCACATTTTCCCACCTGCTAAAGGTCACTGTGTATGTTCTGTAAATAAATCACGCTGGGCTGTCTTAGGCTAAGGTATGTAACAGCACAGGGCAGTTTGCTGTAGGTAAGAGATGCTCATTAAATACAATTAAGCACTATAAGTGCAGTGAAGGGCAGAGAAGCCAATTACTAGAAGACATGGTGCACAAGTAATGCTTACAGTGATGAGACTGGGGCACTCCCACAGGAAATTTCAAGGAGACACCGGAGCAATGTAAATAAGAGAATGACCCAAGCTGACTGAGGGACTCAGGGACACAGCACAAACAAAACAAATGAGCCCCATCACTCGCTGTGGTTGCTGCGTTAGAATTCCCCCTCTATTAGCCAGACTTTATGAAGCACCCTAGGACTGGGCCAGCAATTTCTTTTAGGTAGCAATTAACTTGGCCTCAAACCAGGAGTCCTGGGTGTGAGAGCTTGCACCAGCATCCTCCCCAGCTCTGCACCATGCTGCCTGTGCAGAGCCCTGGGCTGGGGCTGTCAGACGGTGCAGAGGCAGCTGGGTTACATAGGTGTCCCTCTCGAGGCATCTGTTCAGTGCTAACAGGACAAACCAGGTTTTTTCTTATCAAGTAAAAATAGCAAAGGAAAACATTTACTGATCTCACATAATGACAGAGCACTGGTATTTAAAACTATGGACTCAAGAGAAATAAACCCTGCTTGTTTATCAACAATGACTGCAATCATGTTGTCAAGTGACAGATGAGCACTTTGATTTCCTCTTCCTTCTGTCTTTTCAACCTCAACTTACACTGTAAGCTAGCTGCTGTTTATTCATGTACTATTGCAGAACCACTGAGAGGGGTTATTAATCAAGAGTATCTATTTTTCAAAGCAGTCATGCTGTGAAGCCATGGACACAGCTAAAGCTTAACCCTGCAGCCTTCTGCAAGGCAGCATGCTGCTGGTGTCAGGAACACCTTGAGCAGCAGCCCCAACAAATGGAACAACCCGTGGAGGAGATAAGTGCTCCTGGATGTGCAAACTCCAGCTCAGTGCCTCACCACAGCCCTTATACCTACAAATGCAGGAGTAACTGTAAAGGAACTGCTCAGTGTCTGCTTTTTGCCTCATCACTACAGGCAGCTCCAGGCACAGCCGTTGCCAGGGTGCTCAGGCAGTGGTGTGTGGCACTGGTTTGCCAGAGAGCACAAGTCAAGTAGCACTGTGCAACAGGTGTCCTGCTGTGAAGTAAAGGGCACAGTGAAGATGCTGGCACCTGTGATTCTAGAGGGGTCGTGCTTTTTGAAGGGTCCTCTGGTGCTTGGCAAGCAAACTGGCACGTGCCTGGGAAAGGGCAGGCCCCACACCAGACCAGGGACTCAGGAGGAGTCAAGCAGAGTGCTTGAGTTCCACGAATCACATTCCCTGGCAACACTGACACTCTGTGCTGATAGAGGTACACAAGTCCCAGCAGATCTCAGCTGCTTCACAAGTCATGGCAGAGGTAGCAGAGCTTGCCAACAACTACTTCCTCAGCCAGCACAAGAGAGACACAGCACTGTGTAGGATGCTGTCCTACAGGATTCAGACTCAGAATCAGAGTGCTTCAGGTTGGAAGGGACCTTTAAAGGTCATGTAGCAGTGACACCTTCAACCACATCAGGTTGCTCAGAGCCTTGTCCAGTCTGACCTCTAAAGTCTCCAGGGATGGGGCATTTAGCACCCCTCTGGCCAACCTATGCCAGTGCTTCATCACCCTCAGCATAAAAAATGTCTTCCTTACACTTAGCCTGCATGGCCTCTCTTTTAGTTTAAAGCCATCACCTCTTGTCCTGTTGCAAAAAGACCTGCTAAAAAGATTGTCCCAATCTTTCTAATGTGCCCCCTTTAATACTTAAAGGTCTCTGGAAACAAGTTCAATTCCTTCTCAAATAATCTGCAGGTAGTACAGCACAAGAGCTGCTTTTGGTTGCTGTTAGTGCCTCACCATGTTCCCTGATGCTCTGAACCTCCAGTGTTCAGGAAAAGCAAGAAACCACAGAGATCCCTGCTTGCAACACAGCCTTTGTTTTGCCTCTTCAGAAACATGAACACGTTCCTGAGCTGGCTCATCTGAACCACCAGGCCCTGCCCTTTGCCTAACTTTGCCTGCTTTTATTTAAGATAAGAGGAAAGACAAAAGGAAAGCACTGATACCAGCTATCACTGAAAGGCGGTGCAGGAGACAAATAGGCATTATCATAGCAAATCCTTTGCGCTTGGCCTCTCTCCTTTAACAGCACAGAGGCAACTGCAAATGCAGAGGGGAGGGAAGGAAACAAACCCAGTTCCTCCTGCTACTGAGCCGTGCATCTGATTGGTTCACTTCAGATTATTCTGGTGTGGAAGCCAAGGTGGATTTGAAGGTTTTTTTGATTTACCAGAGCTGTCCAGAATCCTTCCCACAAAAAAGAAGCAGAGCTTGGACAGATCCACCTTTACAAGAGCAGTTTTTCAGAAATCTGTACATTTTCACAGCCTGAGGCAGAGAACCAAAGATTACTGAAGACAAACTGACTGCTGTGCTGTACGACCTGCCCTCAGATTCACTTTCTGCTTTAAATACATGTTTGAAACTGACAGCACAGCTCTTACTACCTGACCTAAGAGCCCTGCCTGAAGCTCTCCAGTCACTCGGCCAGAGTGCAGTCTGCAGGTGTACTTTCACCAAGCACCACAAAGTTTGTGAAAGCAAGAAAACAGTGCTTTGAAAGATGTGGAGAACACCATGCACATGTGACAGATGGATCTGTGAACTGGAAAATCTCCTCATCATACAGATCATTTGGTAGCTTTTCATCTCCATCAGCAAAAAATGGGGAGGAGGGAGGGTTTTTGTTCGGTTCTTTAAGTAGGCAACTTGCTGTTGGGTGGTGTTAATAAACCTTACAGAGAATTCCAGAGACAAGAAACTAAAGACATCTTGCATGCATAAGAAGGAACCTGACAGCATTCACATCAAGCTTATCTGAATAACTCCAGGTGTAACCATTAATTATTTTAACACTGACACCAGATGTTGAATTTGACATTTTGTACCTGCCATGGAGAAGCTATTAAAAAAACAGCCAAGCAAACCAAAAACCCCAAGCAGAATTTTCCACCTGTGTGATGAATTTACCATTACTCAGTGATAGTGTGAGAGACTCAAACTGTCCTCTCAGAAATGCATTGCTCAATATTTGTTATTAAAATAAACGTAAGCATGACTTGTTTCAGCTCTGCCTGTGGCCCAAAGTACTTTGCTACAGGACACTGCAAGTTAAGTTACCCAGGGCAATCACTTCCTCAGCAGCCTAGAGAGGCTCTTGTGTTATCATACAAGCCAACCTTTGCCAAACGAGTTGCCATGAGGTGCAGGTGCTGCATTCAGTCCCTCTGGCTATTGCAGAGCGCCTCAGCGAGAACAAAGTTAAGCATCTAAAATTCTTCACCCAGTCTGTGGACCACAGCCTTTAGGAAAGTTAATTTACAAGAACTGTAGTGCCAGAGAGAAATTGCTTCCCTTTACTGACCTCTGACTGTGTGGAAAGATTTTAAATCTAGCCCCTGAAACTCCAATCTCTGAAGAAAATTAGGAGCCAGAATTATCAGTGAAGGCAGTTTGCCTGCAGTTGAAGATAGAAAGCTGCTATCTCCGGGAAAGAAAGAGCTACAAACGCTCCAGTGATGAAATTTTATGTCAAATCAAATTCCTCATTTTGATACTGCTATGTCTGATCTTCCTCCTAAGGTGGACTAATCCATTTCAGCCACTGTACTCAACTGGATTAAAACCCAAAAGTAGAGATTAGACAAAATTTTGGTGTGAAGGAGATAAGCTCTACCTCTTATTTTTCTGGTGGGTTTTTAAAGAACAGGACACTTGTTCTTACTTGGTTGGACAGAAACCTCACAGAGGGCAGCTGTGATTTATACCAGAAATTAAGTAAGACAATTTTATGCTCACTGCAAGTTCTGTTCTGACAGCACTGTATTTCCCAGATTCATATCTGCTATTACTTGAGCCTTTCCCTAAGTCCCTAAGTTTTCCTGCAGATGAAGGGTACAGTAAATTTGACTCTGAAAAGCATGCATTTTGTTGCACTTTTTTCCCCTGGGGAAGTTCCAAGAGTTGTTTTTTTAAGTGCAAGCTTGATAAACAAAATCTTCTGCTCTGAACAAAGGGGTGAAGAGCTCAGCACATTGTCCTGGACAGGGCAGCCTGTCACTTAGTGTGTCAACTAAGTCACTTAGCTTTTCAGGTAGGTGATTCATAAAATCATAACACCTTTTGGGCTGGAAGGGGCCTTTAAAGGTCATCTAGTCCAACCCCACCCCTGCAGTGAGAGCAGCAAGATCTTCAACTGGATCCAAGCCAGACCTGTTTACAGCTTCATTCTGGACCCTTTGAGGCAGAGCTGGAGGTGTCAGGCTTCTGAAAAAGGGCACAGGCTAGGTGGGCATCTCTGGGTGCCTCTGTTAGTACAAATGCCCAAGCTTCAGGCCAGGGAGCTCTCCAAACACTTCATTACCCTTCTCCTGCAGTGCAGAAGTTGAAAGCAGGCAGCCCTGATGGCAGAGAGAGAAATAAAGACAACAGCTGCAAAACTGTGTTGTTTTTATTTTAAACATGCAAAATACAGTTCATGCATCTGCCCCTTTGAGAAATCTCTCAGTGCTCAGCAGATTAAACCAAAGACATTTTGGCTATCGACTCTCGGTAAGTATTTCAAAATGCTTTACAGTGTAAAGATAAGAAATTTAGCAAAATTTCAACAAACCTGTATAAAAAACAGATACAGATAACTTCTTATTCCAAGGCAACATGCTGTAAAGAGATCACTTTTTCTTTTTGTTTCTGGATTTTTTTCCCATAAAAATGTTTCAACAACGCAACTGCTTAACAGATTTAAGCCTTTAGGCTACACATGCAAAAAAAAAAGGTTACTTTTGTTAAAAATCACCAAAACGTGCTACTTGTGTTGTTTCTTTGTTAAGTACAGTAGCTGTAGGCAGCAGCACTTTCTCCTTTGCCTTTGTAGAAGAGTGCAGGCAGGGTCACGGAGCCAGTGTCCTGGAAGACTCGTACTCGGACACGCACTTTGGCTTTATCCCTTTGCCATTGTAATAGTCCACAACTTGGTTTGGAACTTCAGCCAAAACGCTTTTTGCCAGAGCAGCTGGGGATGCCTGCAGGAAACGGCAGAAAAACAAGTGTTACCCTGGCCCCCTGCCAGCAGGGCCATGGGCCCAGAGGCACTGGTGCCTGGAAGTGAGGTGTGGGAAGAGAAGGGAACAAACCTCCACGTGAGCCATGCTACTGCTCGAAACTGAACCAGTGTGGGCTTGTGGCTGGCTGAAAGCACACCAAGGCCCAAAGTGCTCTACACCTTTCTCTGGTCTTTTTTGCACCATTTTAAATTCAGGGAAACCGAACACTGCTGACCTGGGGACGCAGTGATTTCCTGCCCAGTGATTTGAGCCATTGTACCTCACATATTTTCATGGTAGTAAAGCACTCTTGCTTCTAGAACAGAGCTGCATTTGTGTGAGACACAGTGGCTTGTGTGCTAGAGGCCAGCCCTGGTTCAACAGTGCTGTGTCAGGGCTACTTTTGCTGGTTTCTAACACAGATGGCACATTGAAGGTTTACGACTGCATTTTCCTCACTGGTTACCTGATATGCTTGAAGAGCATCCCAGCAATAAACACCTCAAGATGACTGGTTCTCAACTGATGACTGATACACAACAATCAGATCAGCCAGCAGTAGGAAAAGAATCCCCTGTGATGACAACTGGTGCGTGTTACAAATTACTGTGGGTTCAGCTTCACAGCTTCACCACACTTCATCTATAATTGCAATGTACAGTGCAAAACATTGCTCCTTGCAGTGGCTAAGAGCTGTGCTTTCCACCCTCAGCTGTCTTGAAGGTGTTATTAAGTCACAATTGTTAGCCTTTGTGATTAAATACAACGCAGAGTGAAACACAATCCACATGTGGCATCATCTTTGTACACAGTAAATAGACCACACATCCCAAAGGCAGAGCTTTCAGCTCTGTGAACAGACTGAGAGGCAATTTCAGCAGTGACGAACATCACTGCTCCATGCGTCCAGGCGAAGAACACATTGCTGGGGTGGTGAGAACGACAGAGAGAACTTTGCTTGGGTTCAGGGAAACTTCCCTTTGTTACACGCCCCTGTCACTGCACAGTGGGGCATCTTTAAAAGCAGGAATGCCTCTGCAACTAGAGCATTTGCCCAGAGTCACTACAGCTATTCTTAACCATTTTCATAGGATGCTCCTTAGGGAGTCCCACAGGTCTGCTGCTTTGCTGGAGCGCTTTGGACACACTGCATCATTCAGTGGATTAAACCTCTGTCATAAAGCTTTCTGTCTGCCTTGGGTGGGTGTCAAAGCAGTAAAGCCTAGCAGTGGGTGTGAGGCACCTGTAACTAACTGACCTGTGTTAAATGCCTGTAAGGGTGCCTGCAGGATCAGGGCATCCTCTAAAGTCAAACTTACAAATTAAAAGGGATTTTTAGGTTATTTTTACATTTTCCTTCTCTTCCCTTTCAATTTTCTCACAAGGGCAGCTTTTGGGCAGACTTTTGACCCTTTGGATAGATATAAGATTTCGAGTTCCACACTGACCTGAGAACTGAACTCATGAAAAGAATATTGTTTGAGTTGACTCAGATGAATTTTGGTTTACTCTTCAGCGAAACAAGAAATAATTGCTCACAAATAACATTTTCTCCCCTCCTTCCACCAGTTGCAGAGGTGCCATGGATTTAGGCGTAAAGGAGCACTTGATTTATCAGAAAACAATCTGTGAAATGTATACAACTCGATTCCTAGGTCTTTCTAAGAAGAGACTTCCATTTTTCCTCTCTAACAGTTGAACAGCCTAAATACCAAAGCTAGACACAAGGCACAGTGACAACAGGGCTGTGATATTTCACTAAATACACCTCTGTCAAATGCAGTACACTGCTACATGCTAAACCTTGTGTCTGAGCAGGGCTGAGCTGACAGAAATCTCCCAAATGCGCACATCCTGCATTTCTCTTGGGAAAAACAAGTTTGACTCAGAACATCTGCCTCCATTCAGCCCAAATCCAGTTGCTGAGTTGCTCTTATCACCCACTAACACCTCCCCAGCAGCAAGGGGGGTGTCAAGAAAAGGAGAAGACCACAAGGGTTGAAATGAAAACAGATGTAATGAAACAGCCAAGCTAACACTAAGATAAAGTACACAAACTTATGCTCAGGCCAGTGACTCTACAGTGGTCACAATGCAGGGAGAGGCAGTCTCCAAGAGCAGAATGATGAGTAAGCATCCCCAGGGATAGGGAGAAGCAGGAGAAGAAGCAGCAGAAGTCCCCATCCTTGGCAAGCTTCCCCCTTTAGAATGGTTGTGATATCTGTGGTCTGGGATGCAGCTGCCCTGGCTGACTCCAACCTTCTAACGGCCTTCAGATCACAGCTGGCCTGGGAGCCTGTCCCAGCAAAACCAGGACACCATCAAACTCATTTCTCCCATGAAAAATGATTTCCCTGGGTGATGGAAAAGGTACGCTCTCTTGTTTGTGCTGAGGATAAGTGAGCAAGAGAGCTGTGAATGTCACTTTGTTCAGAGAGAGAGATTCTGTGAGCTGTGACAATGAGGGAACTCAGCCTGGAGTGGCTGTTGTTACGGACACTGACATTTGTTGAAATGCTGAAGGATCACAAAACCCAGACTAAATATCAAGTTGCATAAGATACACTGACTTTTCTGCTACAAAAATCATTGTATCTGTATTACCTCTGCTACTGAGAGGAGGGAGAAAAATATCACAATTTAACAAGAGCACAAAGCGAATCTAAACCAGGTAAAAAGAATACCTGACCCTCGTGGCTCATGCTAGCAATTAAATCCACACACAGGCTCACTCACAAGTTAACACAAGGCACAGTTTATTTAGTGCCCAGAACTGCAACTGTCAGCATTAATCTATTCAATCAGGGATGACTTCAACTTTGTTATAAAACAACAAATGGAAACTAAGATAACAAATGCAGCTTTGTCATCTCCTTGCAGAAACAAGGCTAATCGAATCCACTAATTAGAAGTGGATTTAGCACTATCCCATAAGTTGCCCCTCTTTTATATGTGCACGGGATGCTACAGTGCAGCACTAGCCACTTGTGGTTATCTGCTGAAGGAGGATCACAAGATATGAGCAGGTCCTTTTCATACTTTGCTCCATCAGATGGCTGAGCAACTGGCACTGGCAGCACAGACATGTATGGAGCTACAGCTGTGTGCAAATCTGCAGCCACTTGGCATGGTGTCAGATGAAAGTGCCCTAGAAGCAGCAAACCAGTCTGGAGAACCACTTAAATACAACAGAAAGAATGTGGGGAAGGGAGGGAGAGAAAGATGGAAAAAAGGGGGAAAGTGATCAGCATTGCAGAGGAACCCTATGGCCATTCCATGTCTCCTCGTGGAGGAAACAAGCCCTGGAAACCTGGCTGTGTGGAAAAACTCCTTCTGTGGCAAATGCTGTCTCAACTCAGCTGCTGAAACAGGCCCTGGGACAGATGCTGCAATGCAGGGCAAGTGACTGAGGAGAAAAGAATATGGCCAAGGCCTTCTGGCAATTTAGTGCTGGCCTGTCCCTTGCTCTGCTATAGACCATCTCCTGCATCAAGCTCAGCTCAGACAGGAATAGCTCTTTGTAGCACCACTCTCTTGGTTGTGTTTGAGTGCAGATGTGGGGGAAACGGGTTGGAGATAACCAGGATGTTGTGTGTGAATAGTCTTGCCTTTGAGAGCTTAGGGATCTAGACCTCAATGTGGGAAGAGCCTCCCGGGGAGTACCACGAGTACAGATTCACAGCCAATTCAGCTGCCTGTGGAAACAAAGGGGTGGAAAGCAGAACACAGCAGGCCTCAGAGAACTGATGCAAAGACAAGGGAAAAGAGACACCAGGAAAACCAAGTCAGAGAGGGCAACCAAACGAAAATCTGTGAGGTGGAAGCAAGCAAGGACGCCACAAGGACCTGGATTCAGCCCCACCTTGCCTACCCTCACCAGCTCACTAAGGGAGCACATTTCCTTCTGTGTTGCATTTTCCCCCATGCTGCCACTACTAAACACCTCTTTTTTGGCCCATGTCTGCCACAATCACGCCACTACTAAACTCTTCTTCTTCTGCCCATTTCTGACACAGCAAAGCCATTACTAAGCAGTTGGTGCCCACTCAGAGTCAGGCCCACCCCAGGCACTGTTCACTGTCACGCAGATGCCAGTTACTGTGGAATGGATGGAAAATTCAGCTTACATGTTTGAAGTTCCTAAATGGCACAAACTGGACGATGTCACGAAGCACAGGCTCGCCCTTGGGAGACCTCAGGATCCCATCGTCACCATCCAGCATCTGCATGTCGCTAAAATCAGCGTTGCCCACCCCGACGATGATGACAGACATGGGGAGGTGTGAGGCATGGACAATGGCCTCTCTGGTGTCTGCCATGTCCGTGATGACGCCGTCCGTCAGGATCAGCAGGATGAAATATTGCTGCAGTCGGTGGACAAGAAGTGAAGAATCCATCATTAGTTAATCTTCAAAGCTGCTTGTCCTTTTCCAGTGCAAAAGTGCTCTGGCAACTCACTCGTGGAGCACTTCAAATACAGAAGAGCCTTCATAGTAACAAACCTCCTCAGCTACTGGTAAATGTTCCACACCTACTCGCTCACATGTTCCCTCGTTCTGCCTGGAAGGCAGAAGGAAAACAACCCTAATGCATTTCAAGGACGCGTATTTGAAAGGCGATTGCTGCTGAAGCCTTTTATCCCGAGGCACCTGCCCGGGGTTTGTCCCAGATGCAGGCTCACAGACTTCTCTCCCTGTTTCTAAAAGGCACACAACGCTCCGCCTCAGTAACAGCAGCCTGAAAACTGTAGCATTGTAGTTTCCAGGGTGGAAAAGTCCCTGGTGAACAAAGAGCTTTTGGTGAAGCCTCCGCAGGAGACTCAAAGTGCGGTGGTTTGTGCAGGGAATCACTTGAACCCAGTTCGGTGTATGGCTTGCTGGGCTCCTGCGAGCTCAGCGGTGCCACTCGTGTCGCTGCAGCGCAGAGCTGGCTGTGCCAGAGCAGAGCTGGCTGTGCCAGAGCAGAGCTGGCTGTGCCAGAGCAGGCGGCTGGGCAGTGGAGGCAGCGCTGGAGGCAGCTGCGGCTGCGAAGGCTGCGTACACTGCTCCAACTGCCACAGCCTCACCTTCTGCACAGGCTCTCGGTGCAGACTGAGGGCAGGACTCAGGCACGTGGAAAGGCCTTGTTTGGATGGCCTGCAAGAGAGCCACCGTGAGACAAAGAAAAAGCCAGACAGTGCTGTGCCCTTACCGAGGCCTCCTTGGTGTTGGTCTCCTCAGAGGCTGACTTGGCCACCTTCTGGATGATAGGAGCGATGTTGGTGGGCCCGTACAGCTGCAGCTTGGGCAGGCAGCTCTGGTAAGCCTCCACCACGCCTTGTATGCCTGCCGTGAACAGCCACACCAAGGCACAGCACCAACGTCAGGCATCTTTACGGGCACATTCTTCACATACGTAGTCAAAACACCAGAACCAGCAAGCACCAGCTGCCTCTAGCTCCCCTTCCCAGACCTCCAACGCCTCTTTTCCAGGTATTAGCCACAGCTGCCACCCCTCTCAGGTCAAGGTGCGAGCGATCGATTCCTGATCATCAGCAAGGACTCATACAAAGCACCCAGGCAGCAATCCAAAGCACTTCCCTGTTTCTCTCTCCTCCTCTTCAGATCAGTTTTTATTTCTGCCATGGGAGTTCCCACCTAATTTGCCCTTTGTCCTCGCCACCTAGAGCTGTCAAGGCACTCAAACATCTTTTCAAACACCTGACTCCCCTGCGCTAAGAAAAGCTTTTTTTCAGGGTGAATTTGCATAATTGCTCACAGGTTGAGTTTGTGCCCAAAAGCTGCGAAATCTTGAAAGAAATGGCAAGGAGCTGTGCAGTCTACAGAAAAATGAGGTTTAGCCAAGAAGTTTCGATGGGGAAGTAGCTACTTTTGGCTTTTTGATTTCCTGATACATAGCCACAGCAGGGAGAAGAGGCTTCTGCCGACACAGCTGACAGATGACAGAATGCAAACTGGTGTTTCCAACGACCGGGAAGAAGGCTTTCTCAAAGAGATGCATGGTACCTCCACAATCAGAACTCCCAGCTTACCAGATCTGAAGGACTAGAGGTCTAGAGTTGGAAAGAAAGTGATAGACTGAAGAGCTTTGTAAGGGATGCTGAAGAACGAAATGACCTCAGACAAGATCCTAAGCCACTCTCAGTCTGCACTCAGACTCAGCCACGTTTGCCACTTGCCACTCACAAACGGCAGGGAGCTGCAATTGCTCTGCAGTGATGCAGCTGACCCCCCTGTGAAGCACTGATGAAGAACAGAGTCTCCTCTCGATGGGGAGATGCACTGCAGTGCTCAAAGACAAAACAAGCTCCAGTTACAGCTGCGATTGGCTAAGATAAAGCAACGTTACACAATTCCCCGTGGTCATTCCAGGGCCTAAATTACGTGCTGCAAAGCTGACCTGCTGGTACATCCCCCTTTTAAACACAGTAAGCATTTTGTTACATATGCTTACTAATCTTGCGTGAAGGCCTCAGGAATCTTCCCCAAGATGAGGAAAGACAGGGTAGTTCTTAACTTATGGATCAAAGCAGTGCAAGCTGAGCCTTAGTCCCTGCTTTCCACACAGACTTAGTGTGCTTCATGCCTGAGAGCAGCTTTAATCTGAGAAAGAAATGCATTCTAGAAATGTAATTTCTTGTTTGCTATCGCAGGTTAGTACCTTTTAGAGATGCCAACTGTCCCTCCATGGCCCAGTCTAAGAGGACATGTGAGTGGCTGGCTTTGTAGCTTGCTTTGCTTGGACTCCTTTATTTCAGGGGGAGTCAGCGTTCACATTTTGTGTTGCACTCAAAGGATGCCTGGATAGCAAGTGAGGGTTTGTCTGCTGAATGTCTGACCTGCTACTGGCCATGCAGAGACCCGACAGCCTTTTCAGACAATACCAGTCACTACAGAGCAGTGGCAGTGCAAGAAGAAAAGCAGTCTTGGACTTGAAAAAGGCAGAAGAAGAGAGATTTAAACCCCATTCTTTGTATGGGCTGATAGGGCATACCGAAGGTCACAACTGTCCTGCACTTGGAGCATGAGAACATGGCATGGCCAAAGATGCGATCACTGAGATGTCCTAAGCAGATGAGACCCTGTGCAGATGCCAATGTGTCTGTGTTCAGAACCAGGTGAGCTGACATATTTTCAAACATGATGGTCCAGACAAAATTATGGACCCTGTTTTGTTTCCTCACCTTCTGCCCATACCCTCAGTGTGACTAAAACCTCAATTTCAAGCTGGCTCACAACCTCACAGGCACTGCTAGAGGCATACATGTAAGTTCCGCTTCTTTTAACTCCTGAAAAGCAGTGTAAAAAGCCTGGTGAACACATCAAGCAGCTGTAGGACTTATGCCTAATCACATCGCAAGCCTATGACCTGCAGAGCCTGGGCAGTCCCAGAATCCAAGTGCAACAACAAAACAAGGATGCCCACCGAACCAAAAGCAGAGGCTCTGCATTTAAGAAATGTAAAGTCTACATTCTCTGAACGTCTCTTTCTCTGACATTGCTTGTCCTTTCTTATTTTCCTCACTTTAGTTCTTGGCATCCTAATTATCATCCTGAATATATTCTGCTGACCATGGCTGAAAGTAAGTTGTTAATGTGCCTGAGAAGGGCTGAAAGGAGCATGAAAATGTGCACAGGAGGAGCATTGTGAAACCTCTATTTCAGTGTTTGGATGGTAGCAGAATAAGTGAGAAACACAACCTCTAGATTTACACAGCAATGCTCATCTGATCAAGACACTGAACTAAATACTAGTCTGGGGTTACTTGTTAGGACTCTTTAGAGACAGTTGTCCTTGACAAAATGCAGGAGTTGTGACAGGATATTCTGGAAAGATGGCATCAGTCTCTGCAGTCCTCACCCACAAATAGAGGGCATCCAGACACACCTGCTACATGGATCTGGCCTCTGCCTGCCAAGGACTGGTGATTGTTGATGGAACACTGATGTCCTACATGGCACTGAAACAGCCTCCTCCTGCACTCTATACTGCCTTCTACCGCAGCAGTCCTCCACCCTGACCCTACTGTGCTGCCTTGCAGCTTGCTATACATCTGGCCAAAGGACTGGCTCTAAACTGAGGCAATCTTTGATCACAGTGTTTCACAGCCTGCTTTTCCACACCCTGCCTGTCTTAGCTGCACCACTACAGTGCTGATGCAGCTGAAGATCTGAGAAGGTCTGAATAGAAGGAACTGAGAAGCACAGCTCTAGTTTTCAGAAATGGCGGTGACAGGGGGCAGGTCAATGCTGAATGTGCAACGGGGTGAGCTTCCACAGGGACCTGCTCTTCAGGGAGTTAGTGGAGCACCTCCTAAGGCTTCTGAAGCTAAGCCTGACAGCTTGGAGTCTGCCAGGTTTGGGAAATCCTTGCTGCTTTCTCTGAAAACCACTCTGAATAACACTCAGAAGATAAAATAAAACCCACAAGCACGTTCTGCACACAGCAAAAACACAGCAGTCTGTCCTGCATGAGTGTTACCTGCACATTCTGGGTTGTCTTCATTGAAATTGATTGCAAAATCATGAGAGACCTGCAGATAAATGGAAAGAACAGAAAAAATATTCCAAAAGGACTCACAGTTAAACACTCTTTGCATTCCTTCTGTGTTAAACCACAGAATCATAGAACTAACCAGGTTGGAAAAGACTTCCAGGATCATGGAGCCCAACCTAACCCTTCTAATTAACTAACACATAGTACTAAATGCCTCATCCAGCCTCCTCTTAAACACCCCCGGGGATGCACCACCTCCCCAAGCAGCCCATTCCAATGCCAATCACTCTTTCCACCTAGAACTTCTTCCTAGCATCCAGCTTGAACCTGCCCTGGTGCAGTTTGAGACTGTGTCCTCTTGTTCTGTCCCTGGGTGCCTGGGAGAAGAGACCAACCCCACCTGGCTGCAACCTTCTTTCAGGCAGTTGTAGACAGCAATGAGGTCTGCCCTGAGCCTCCTCTTCTCCAGGCTGAACACCCCCAGCTCTTTCAAGCTTCTGGCCACTAAGAGTGAACTGCAGTGCTGACTGGAACTCCCTGCAGGAACACAGCAGCCATAGTGGGATCAACCCTGCCAATAACAAAACCAGTACCAAGTACATGAGAAATCCAGTAACTACAGTGTCAGCACTGGGCTGCCAACGCCGGGCATAGAAGGATCTGTTGCTGAGGATGAGCTCTCCCTAGCTCAGCATCTTGGGTAGCAGGAGAGAGAAAGCATGTTGTGACACAGCACTGAGAGCAGTGCAGTCCCTGTCTGAATCCTGCACTCACACTGTGAACAGTTCCTCATTTGAAGAATGTGAGAGGACTGGGAAAATAATTCATTCTCCAAAGAGCTCAAGCAAGACATCTGGACCCAGTGTGAAACAGGAACACAGGAGAACTGACAGGGATGAGGAGTTAGGATGGAATTAGTAAGGAAGAACCCTCAAGGCTCATGTTCTCCCTGAAATGTAGTGAAACTCTCAGTTTCTCTCTCAACCTGCAAAGAAGTCTGCAAGTCTGCAATACAGAGCTACTATCTAAGAGAAATGGCTGTGAATACAGTGCAGCTGTTGGGTCTCTGATACAGCAATGTGTGGTATCTTCAGTGGGCTGTGAAAATCACACAAGGCTTTGTGAGCACAGACAGGGTGAGGCAATGGCAGTCTCGGCTTCCAGACTTCCTCTGCCTGCCTGTCACTTCAAGACCTGCATCTGCAGCACAAATCTTTGGGACTAAACCTTCCTTCAGCTGCTGTTTTCTGGTTTTAAGGTTTGGTTTACCCGTATTTTTTTTTCCAGATTCCTTTTGGCTCCTTTCTTTGATGACTGAGAAGGTTTGATTCCTTTCAATCTCTTTAGATCTGAAGCTCTGTCTCTTAATTCTCCTGTTTGTCTTAAATTGCCTTGAATGATGCCCAACTTTGTCTTGCAATGCACAGTGCACAAGTACATATTTTCTGTTTGCAGAAAGTGGATATGGCTGTGAGCAAAGTGGCGATTTGCATGACTTAAAGCTGGACTCAGGTTTATTGTCCCAGATTCATCAGAGCACTAATACAGCTGACTCCAACTGCAAACATTTGGGACTTCACAGATCTCTGCAGGACCTCCAGAAGTGCCAACAGTCCTTGTCATGTGGAAAGCAATGTGTTCACCTCCTGTACAATGGAACCTGGGTTATTCACAGAAAGAGATTTATTGGTCGGGTGCTGCTGCTTTGTTTGCTAGCTTAGATGGCTTCACAGCACGGCATGGAAACTGGTCTGTGACTTAGACCCACACACCAAATGTCTGAGCACAGAAATGCTTCTGTAAAATGCTCTAAGTTGGCTGATGACTGCCAAAGGGAGTTTCTCCCAGAGAAGCTGAATTTCCCCATCACTCATAACACTGCATGCCACTACTCACTGGAAGGTTAAATAAAGGAGGACTTGTACCATGATAGGAAAAGGCTGACACAAAAACTCTCTGAAGTGTCTGCAGCCACCTCAGCCCAGCCAGGAGTCTGGAACATGCACAGTGAGCCTCAACTGCCTTTCACAGAGGGTTTATGGCCCTAGCTGGCCATTGAAGCTCATGCAGAAAGTGCCTCCCTGTGTTCCTCTCTGAGCAGGCACTGAAGCAGCACTGTCAGATGCTCCAGAGCTGCTCCCAAGCCCTCCTGCCTCTCAGCACACTTTGCCTAGCCAGTATCTGCCAGCCTCATGACCTTTGGCAGGCCAAAGGTAACCACAGCTGTCAGGAGCAGTTAGGTGAGTTCTCACTCCTTGACTTTGTTGTTCAACAGCCTTTCTTCTTCCTTCAGGCTTCCTGCACTGGCTGCACTGCAGGAGTGAAGATGGCGACGCGTATTTATGTATTGCAGGCTGATCCTGCCAGTGCTGTGCCTCTCCAGTGATTTCATCTCTTTAGTGCAAAGGTAGCTGAAATTCTAGCTGAAGGAAGATGCTTTTCCAGAGTCATGGATTCAGTACTTTAGCCTCACATGCAAGCATGGGCTGTATGCATCTGTTGCTCTGCTTCAGGCTGTGCAAAGCGTGCTGATGACAGAAGACCAGAAGCTGATCTACTAAATGGTATCTTTCTGACGTTGAATGGTGCAGCCCTCACGTGTCCCCAGAACTCATAAGCTAATGGGATACAGAAGGCCAAAGTGTGAATGCCTAAAATGATGAAGATTGAGGAAATCCTCAAGAGAAACAAGAGACTTTGCTGTTCAGGAGCAAGTACGTTTATGTAGTCTGCTGGACAGGTTGTACAACAGGTCAGTCTAAGGGCCAGGAAATTCTGGGGTGTGCAAACGCAGGAGGCCTGCTTTACACCAGCACCTGGCACAGAGAACTGCAGGGAGCTGCAGAGCATGGTCTGTGGTGGGAGTATGCCTCATAGTAAGGATTGCCCTCACAGAACAGTGACTGTGTCTTGTTGCTAGCCCCATGCCCAGCCCTCCAGTGCATAAAAAGAAAGCAGAGGGGCACCTGGGAGCACAGAGGTGTGATCAGTCTGGCGTTGCCTGGGTTGCTGCACAAACGCCACTCAAAGCCTCTCACTAGAGGCAGTTCCTCGCTCTTGGTGAGGGACTGATCTTTTCCCTGGGCAGGACTCGGGGTGAATTATTTAGCAGATACCACCATGGATGTGGCATTTCATGAACATAGGAACCCAGGAACTTCCTGCACCAGGAACATGGCAGTTATCAGGTCATTTTCTGAGGATATATGAACTGAACAAGGAATCTAAAATATTTTTGCTAAGGCAGATGACAGTGTTTTTTTTACCACTGTGCAATGCCTGCACTGCCTGCACATGCACAGTGACTGGCACCTGCACACAGAGCAGCAGCTGTCCACCAACGTGATGGTGCCCGAGAGCCTCTGCAAGAGCCATACCCACACTGCCACATGCTTGTGACCTTAGCAGAAAGGTCACCTTGATGTAATGTAGCAGGTAACTCATTCTCTTGTGTTGGGATGTAATGCAGTTCATCCTCATAGGACAGCCCTTGTGAACTGGTTTCTAATTAAGGCTGAAAGGTAAGGAGAAACTGCTGTGAAACTTCAAGACTTCTTTAAAAAGGGAGCCTGGGGACACAAGGGAAAACCCTGCCTTGGAGTGCAGCACAGCAGAACAAAGCAATTGCTGGAGAGCTTGTAGGCTGCGCAAAGGTGCTGTATTTAGGTTGCACTGAAACACTGCTCTGATTTGGCCTCTACATTTTTTAACCCCTTTAACTGAACTTCCATTTCTCTTAGTAAAAAGCTGCTTTGGCTCAGAAATCTTTAGAAAATAATGATTATGGATGCCTGAATTCTGAAAATTAATAATCCTTTCCCCCTCTCCATTGTTGAGTTCATTTAAATTAACTTCCCTGTCCCAAACAGCTTCTGCTTTCCAGAAGCCTCAAAGGTGATGGCACTGGGACTCCTTGACAAGCAGTCTGACAAATGCAGGCATGCTTAGGAATGCTGCCTTATTTGCATAGATATTGTCAAAAAGCCATGAACAATAGCAGCACACAAGATAAATGCTGAGATGCACAATGTTGAG
Organism: Pogoniulus pusillus; assembly: GCF_015220805.1. Classification (NCBI taxonomy): domain Eukaryota; kingdom Metazoa; phylum Chordata; class Aves; order Piciformes; family Lybiidae; genus Pogoniulus; species Pogoniulus pusillus. The sequence continues at coordinate 55,605 of NC_087295.1, forward strand.
TGCTTATCTGTGAATAAATTGAACACTATCAAGCCACTGCCAGTCTGAAAATTAAATATGGAATGCCTGCATATTTTGCAAAAGCCTAAGACACAGGCACACGTAGAGAACTTTTGCTCAAGAGCTATTATTTCCAGAGTGCTCATAAATCAAATCGTCTGGGAAGTGGACAGCTTATGTCTCTGGCGAGGACCACATGGCAGGCATTTCAGCTTGGCAGATCTTGGCCACTTATTTTCCTCTGTACTTGATTTTTCAGCATGCTGCCCAGTTTCCCTGTCTAAACCCAGGTTGCACGGCTAAGGTGACAAATGCTTTTTTTACCCCTCAGTGTAGTACATATCCTTCTGTTCTATCAGGCCTGCATTCACTTTTGCCTGCAAGCTCAAGAACTCACAAGAATCACAGCCCTTTTCCAGCAAAGTGCACAGTGCAGGTCAGAGTTGTACAGGTGCTGTACTGTGTCTGTAACTGCAGTCAGGGTCTCTTCAGCAACTCTTCTCAGCAGCATAAGCAGCAAGTGAAGCTTTCATCAAAAAAGCAGAAATGTCTTCAAACAAACTGCAGAGGCTGTTGCTGGGGTCTAACAAAAGGGCCTGTATGCTCACATGCCCCAGTGATTATTTTAACTCAGAAAGAGTCTTGTCCTGTGAGCTCTTCCCTACTGCCATCAGCAGCAGACCAGCACAAAGACTTCACGTGTCCCTAACACCTTCCTTCATGCAGGCCTCAGAAAGGAATGCCTCTCTGCATCTGAAAGCCTTGCAGACCTCTCCCATGCAATGATGGTCACCTTGCAGACGATGGAACTAGCCCCGGGCACACCATCAGGCTTGTACCTTCACGTAGGGCAAACAGCAGCAGTGGTGCAGCGCTGGGCTGGGAAGAGCAAGCTGTCCTGATGTAGATCATCCAGTCCACAGCCCCAGCAAAGAGGGGGCACACGCCTGTGGCAAAGGGATGATAACTGAGAAGCAGCTACTGCATTTCACTGCTCTGTCTGGTGAGAGGCTGCTGTTCTCCACAACACTCCCCCTTATACAGCCAAGAAGGGTGTCAGCTGCTGCAGCTGGATCAGGCAGACAACAGACACAGATGCTCTGTGTGCATTCACCACCTTAAAATCTGGATCCAAGTTCTGAAAGCTGTCTCTGTTTTGGAAAGCATTAACACTGCTGCTGCTTTTGCGGTGCAAAGCTCCGCAGACACCTTGTCAGGTACAGTTCTGTGTGCATGTGTGGCTCAGAAGACACTGCTCTTAAGTCACACGTGGACTTACTCTAGACACATATCAGATTCACTGTACATCACCACTGCTGCTGTTATGCAGGGATCAAAGCTGCCTGCCACAAGGAACACACTGATCCATGCTTTTCATCTGCTGATCTAACTTTACCACGTGGAGTGATGCAGGACCCCTCTCTGCACAGAAGCTCTCACCGGGCCAGCATTCAGCTCTCCACTCCAGCCACAGCTCAGAGACACAACTCAGGGACACTAGAAGATGTCCGCATGATCACAAGTCTAACGCTGTTCTCCTCCAGGTAGTATCTGAGTTGCAGAATCCCCAGGCAGTGTTTGGCTGCTTATTTGTGCAGAACTATTCTTCTGTCCATGCTAGCTCCGCATGTGCAACACAGGATCTGAACCATGCCTGTTTCTTCCTAGGCTTTTCCCTGATGGATGCTCCTCCTTTCACTGGTCTGTCAGTACTCCAGCCCTACCAGCTCTGCTCCAGCTGATGCTCACAGTTGCACCATCGCCGTGCTCACTCTCATTGTTTTGCTTCCAAACACACTTCTCTGCAGCATGGATACATGCTCTTGTGTTCTCTTCCCGGTACTGACCATGTCCACTGCGGCACAGAAGTCTGCCACACGGCAGACCTCTTCGGACCTCTTCCGAAGTCTTTGTTTTGAGGAAGAAGTTCAGCCTCTTCACCACAAAGCATGGACACTGAACCCCTCACCGAATCACACCCTGCAGAAGGGGTTCTGGCAAGGCAGAGCTTGCACAGCTTTGGAATAGGCTTGGCAAATGTCGTTCTCAGAGTCAGTTCTCCTGCTAGGCAGCATCCATGAGCAAAGCTTTGTCAATACCATGACACATTTGGGGTGTAACAGTCTTTTAAGCCTAGCCTTGACTTCTAGTTTCAGTGAGGTATCCGTGGGTGAGAAAGCCAGCTGCCAGCTGCAAGCAAGCAAGCCACAGAGCTACTCCCCCTAGCCCCTGCCCTGAACAGAACTATTTTTCCCTTAGTTTGTGCCTCATAAACCAAGGAAATGAGAAAATGTAATTTATGCACCTACTTTGTATTCTGGGGGTATCCTTGCGCCAAATCCAAAGGCTGGGAACATTTTGTCACTGAAAAAGAATAAAAAACAAATAAAAAGAAGAGTTGTCTCAGAGCATTTGTTGCAATAAACAGCTACTCCTCGGCAAGCACTCCTCAGAAATGCAAAGCAGCACAGCACACAGGCGTGGCTTAAGGTCAAGAGTGTGACATGGCAGGGTGCAAGGGCACCAGGTGAGAGGAGGAGGGGAGTGTGCTGACCTGGGAGTGACACAGCAGGTTTCTCAGGTGAACCCACAGTGTTTTGGGGGAAGGCAAAACCATTTGGAGAGCACTAATGGGACTCAGATCTGCTGTACAGTAACTGCTCTGTTACCCATGCTCTGTGCGCGAGGCTGAGCTGTCCTAGCACCCTGTAGCAACATCGATGCCATCTAAACAAGGAAGTGATCCCCCAGCCCAGAACATGGGTGTAGGGAAGAGATTACTCTGTAATGACAATCGTCTGCAGATTTTAGTTCTTGTGGGTGTTTAGGTGCAAAAGAGACTTCCTAAAATATCCAAAAGGGGCAATTTCATGTCCCCAAACCTGCAGGTTCCATAAAGCTTTCCATCTGCATCTGTAGCAGTTCCACTAAGACATGAGTTTAATTATGCACAGGATGACTGACAGCATTACAAATGCTGTGGCGAGGCCCCTTTGCTTTCAAACGCCCCAGTCAAACCTGCAGGGACAGAATTTCCCTGTTTAGAGACCCTGGAAGCCTCAAGGCTGTTAATTCCCCTTCAGAAATGCTGTAATGTCTCACACAGCCCCCACACTGCCAAGCAGCTTCTTCCCAGATGGCAAAGTGGAAAACAAGATGCAGAGGATGTCTGGTGCCTGAGTCAGCAGAGCCTTTGATCACACTCCTGAGGTTAGCCATCACCCAGACGGATGCCACCTAAACACATCCTGGAGCTCGATGCCACCACACTGCACTCCCATGCTCGCATGAATCAGACCTCTCACAAGGCTCATCCTATTCTGCTCACAGGCTGCCAGGGCCCTTGGACAAGCTGAGTTCCTACCACCACTGCTGGCACTTTCAGAATTCCCAAGAGGCCAGGAGCTGCAATTTTCTTTGTGTTGCTCAAGACACTGCCACTCCAAGTATCAGCTGAAGAATTTGCTTCCTAGCCCTACTCAAGCAAGATAACAGCATCCATTGAAGCTGCTGGGCTGTTCTGAGACAGGCTGTGAAAGGCACTGTGGTGTTTCTGATCCAGCTAAAGAGAAAATGAAGGATTTGAAAGAGAACAGGAAAAAGCCCCGAGCTTGGAGTAAGCATGAGCCACGGCCGTGCTGCCCAGCTGCTGTGTGATGGCTTAGCTCTGAGTTGTTGTTCACTACAAAATGCAGCTGTCACATAAATTTTGGGAGCACATATTCTAAATGCCGTATGTGACACTGTGTGACAGGGGACCTTGCAAAGGATAACTAACATCATTTGCATGGTAATGAAGCTTTTTTTCAGGAGAAGTCAGAAGTGAAGTAGTTGCTGACATTTGGTGCTGACCACCTGCTGACTGCCTTCTCTTTGATTAAGCTCTCCTGGATGCGGGGAAGCCCTCATCAACAGACGCAGAGAATTCAGGCACACACTTAGAGGGTAAGGAATTGAAAACCCTTAGAGAAGAACCTGAAGGGATGGGGAAAAAAGTCTTGTTTTACATCAGTGATTAAGCATACTTGGATGGGAGAACCAAACTCTGTGGGGATGCAACTTAATTAATTTTGGGCAAGAGCAAGCAAAGACCAGGAAAGAACCTTACTTAGGTAGAATGACAGTGTCTAAATCCAATAAAGCAACGGAAGAAGCTGATGTTGGCAGCAGTTACCCAGCCTGGGAGGTGCTGAAACCCACACAGTGCCTGCATTTGTACTGCAGCATTTCTTGAGTGTAAACAAGTGCAGGCACTCTCCTACCTGCAGCTCCATCTTCTGCTCTGCAGCAACTCAGAGGCAGCCCTGACACCTTCAGCGGCCTGTGCTGTCATTTTGGTGCCAAGACTGCTGCAGCAGTAACAGAGGGGCTCAGCCCTTGCTGTCACTCTGGAATGCCTCCCTCTGGCTTGACAGACCTTTACAAAACTACGCTGTCACATTCACTGCCCATTCCATCCTGGTCTCTGTTTTGCACTGGTTCCCTGGACAACTCAAACTTGTCCTACATTTCTAAAAGCTGAAGAGCTTGACATAACATCCAAAAGGGCAAAAGCATCAGGCTTGGGTTCTTACACCTGGTTATGTAAGGTCTACAAGCTATCGTGCAAGCACAGACATGTGTGGCTGCTGGGACTTTTCCCAGGCCAGCAGGCTTGCAGTACTGAAAGGGGCCAACGGCAGCAGATCTACCCTGAAGGCAGGATCAGAGAGAGGGCTCAGGTTCAGTGCCGATATTGGCGAGCACAAATCAATGCCCACAGAAAGGGATTGTCAGCACTCCCAGATCGCAGCTCTCCAGACAGAAATACAACCTGACAGAAGTCCTTCAGAAACCTCAATGGTGACAGAATGCAGAGCACCTAATTCTGAGAACCTCCCATACTTTCCTTCTGGAGCACAGGTCAGCTCTAGTCACCCATCCTTCCAGCTGTCTAGTGGAAAGCAAGGGAGTGCAACGCCAAATCAACACACTAGCAGGGCAGAGAGGAAGGATTTCAGCGAGCTGTGCTGCACAGGCACCAACAGAGATGAACAGGAGACACAGCAAGGTTGGGTAGTTGCAGAAGTCGTGCAGCTAACAAGGTCTGCCAAGCAAGCCCAGTGTCACCAGGGAAGGAACACCTTGTCATAAAGAGGATATGGCAAAACGGACCTTGGCTCATTAACCACTGGTGCCCTCTGACATGTGGCACCAGTGACACACAGAGCTCAGCTTTACTCTGGGAAGGATTTGCTGTTGCTAGTGACAAAGAAGAGAACTTGGATGAAACTGCTCCACTGGGAAAATTTGTGTCAGACATTTGAGTCTTTTGCAGCTTGCTCTGAAGCTAGAGCTAGATGTTCACCAGCATGGGGACAGCTGTCCTCAGAAGAGAACCAGGAGCTGCCAGGACTACATGCTCTGAAAATAAGTTCACTTTTAAAATCTAAATCCGGAATCTAAGGTCTTGATTGTATGGAGTAAATGTAGGGGGAAAGAAGGCCTCAGGCATTTCTTATGCCTTTCACTCCTTCTGAACAATGAACTTCTAGCTCACCACTTTCTCAGGTTATCTGGGACTCATTTCTTCATGCTCATGGAAGCCCTTCGGAATTTTTAAGCTCCTGAAGTCCTGTGTATGGATGTCAGTGGTCTGACTTTGGCATGAAAATCTGCTTCCTTCATGCTGGAGCGAGACCTGTGAATCTGGTACTAGTGAATGGGGGGAAAGAAAGAAACAAGGACTGGGAAGAAAGGAAAGCAAGAACCCATTTTTAGCTTCATATGGCCAAGATTCTCAGAACGTACAGCTCTTTGAAATCTCGCAAGGCATTCAGCTGACTGGAATCCCTGGATAGTAAGTTGGGGTTGGGTCAAATCAGAAGCACCGGGGAGATACCTTTTAAGTACTATGCTGGACAAAGCAAAATGCACTACTGTGCCTTTCGTTCTCAGTTTCCACCTTCAAAGAATAAACTGTGGATCTGCTCTGCTCTACAAGTGGTTCCTGTTATGAAATAGGATATTTCCCCTCTGTTAGAAAGAAGCGAGGAGCAGGAGAAGACAGGGGAGAGGACACAGGGAGAGGGGCAGAAGAAAGGAAAAGAGAAAGAAGAAAATAGCAAATGGCACAAATCAAAACTGTAGCTGGAGGAACAGGAGCTGGGTTAAGTGTTTCTTCTCGGCGCATGAATGAATCAGGCTCCTGAGTGAATTATTTAGCAGTTGTCTGAGCAGGGCTGGATGCCAGCAAATTCGGAATCACAACAGCTTGCAGGGATTAGCAGCAGCTTCAAGGAAAATACAGAAATCATTTGAAATATTTAAACATTTCCAGTTCCTGCTTTGCAAGCAGAGCTTGGTAAACACAGAGCATGATCTGCAGGACTGGACGGGGCTCAGCGAAGCCATCCAGGAGGCAGGGAGCAGAGCCCATCCACCTCACCCCTGCACAGGGAGCATTTCACCAGAGCAGAACGAGGAGCTGATTGTCATCCTCCTGGGCCAGAGAGAGCTGGGAGCGTGCAAATCCACAGCAAGTTGCTGCAGCAGCTACACTTTCTGGCCTGTCACAACTGGAGATGCTACTCAACCATGTGCAAAACTCTGACATTAAAATTCACTTGCCATCTTCAATTACAGCTCTCAGTCACCTGAGGGAAGCTGTAATCTGCTGAATACTGAGAAATGGATACTGTCATATAACTGGGTTGGAAGAACATGAGGGAGTGCCTGTCCCACCTGCCAGGGAAACAGCTAATGAAGCAGGGGAATACAAATGCCCTGAACCTAACCACCATGGGGCACAAGCTCATGAAATAAGTAGTGAAGTCAAATCTGGGTACACTGGATTTTAACCGCCCCTTGTTATATCTCAACAATTGCAAAAGAAGCTGTGCAGGGAAAAAAAAACCCAAGTGAACTGGGAAGAGGTAAACACAGTGGGGAAAAAAGTCATCAGAGCTTGAGGGCAGGGTAGGGGAAGCAGAATGTAATGGCAGTGAGATGTATCACTTCGTTAGCAGGGTAGCCTAGTAAAATGGCATGGTTAGGAAGGTGAGACAAAATGTCAGCTTCCCTGCAAGATGACAAATAAGTTGAGTTACACCCACAAGAATGACCAATTCAGTAAAATATATCTTGAAGCAGAAATGAGACTTTATAAATGGGAATACAGTAGGGAAGGGGGAGCTGCAAAAGGCAACAGACTTTTATTTCACTGCTCAAACCAGGCAGTTTCCAGACAGTCCTCTGTGTGCTAGCAGGTTCCACGGGTGTGCCTGTACCCTTGTCTCTGTAGCAGAGTGACTTCTCTGTGGGCTCATATATGGAAAACTGAGCCATGGTGGTATAGGTCATCCTCACACAGACTGCAAGCTCACTGGTTTAAAACTCAGTGCGACTTGAAGACGGCAGCGCAGGCAGCAGACTGAGTTCCCTCACATAAGGCACATGTGGTAAAGAACCCCAGAGCCAACCATGCTGGGGGCCACCTGACCTTTGAGTACCTTTCAAGTGTGGCTTTCAAGTAACTCTTTGCTATGTAGACACAGGGTTTGGTCCTTTCTACAAATGACAGTGGAAAGGATCAGAAAATAGCTAAGGGGGGTTCTGGGAAGAGGACCACGGGAATGCACCCCAGATGGAGGCAGCAAGTCGCTGGCAGAGGAATTTCTCATCAAATGTTCTCAAGACACAAATCAGCTTCCTATGGTGAGCAAGATGAAGCTGTTACAGAGATTACAGTGTGAATTAATGTGACCAAGTGAGACACTGATGCAGTGTTACCAAGATCAAAACACTGAGGCAAAATGAAAACTGCAATCAAAGCAGGACTGGGGCAAAGGTAGAGCCAAGGGCAAGTGAAACCCAGTGATGCTCGCTGGGCAGGCAGGAGGAGATGGGCTACCCCCTCTGCTCAGCTGCTGCTTTGGGATGCCTGCTCAGAGTCCACGGCTTCAAACTTGGACAGGATAGTAAGAGAGTGAATGAAAACTAAGTCACAAGAATTGCCTCACTTTAACTGAGAGTCGTTGGAGCACGAACATCCTGTTGAGGCGACTCAGGCTGGAGGTGTCTGCTTTCAGTAAAGGCGGAGGCCTGCCTGACAAGGCTCAGACCATGGTGTTCACCTGCCACACAGCTGGGTTCCCCAGAGGGAATCATTTCCTTATCTGCTGTATGCTAAGGTGATAGCGTGGGTGACCAGCACAGTTACATGCTTAACACTGCAAGGAGGACATTCGCACTTCTGATACTGGACGTGCTGGAGGATGCAAAACGGCGCTGAGAGAGATCAACCTTTTTGTAGCATCTTTAAGTGTTAAAGCATACCTATTATACACCTGGAAGTGTGTGGTACTTGTCTGTGATGTGGATCTCTCTGCATTTAGACACACCAGTAAAACCCCAGTTGTAAATACATTAATCCATGCTTGTGTGTGGCCAGATTACAGCTCCAGGTGCCTACATGAGAGATCCACAGCACATCTGCACCTGCCTTGGCAAAAGGGCTTGGTTTAACTCCAGGTCCTGTTTCTCTCAGGTGTTTCCAGATTATCAAACCTGTCAGTGTGCTTCTCCACAGAGCCATCTGTTTATACTACCATGTATTTTCAATAGGAAGTTTTCTCTGTGTTTTCCTCCTTCCAAGATTCCTAACAACATTTTAGGGCCTAATTCCTTAAAACCAATGAAACTTTCTCCTTCCTGGATCCAGGATCCTGGATCCTGATCAGTGCTTAGCCACTGATTAGAGCACCTACAAACTCTTCCCTCTGATGCCAAATGCTCTTAAAGCCCGAAACAACTGCCCCCTACAGGTGCAGCATGAAGCTTTTTGTGCAGGTGAACAGTTCTCGCATTTCCCATACCTTCATCAGGCTGCTCTACCCCCACAGCACTGCAGCATCTCCACAATCAGGGCAATAATTGAAGCCCGTTTCTGCTCTCTGAGTAGTGCTGATGAAAGAATGGTTCTCATTCTTTCACACTTGACTGTGCAGGACGTTGCTATTCATTTACCTGCTTCAGCAGCCTCTGAACCCTACAGATAAAAGGGCTTTGGGATGAGCAGGGATTATCCCACTGTACCAAGGGATGTGAAGCATCACTGAATTTGGAGCATTAATTACTTAGAGACACATGATGTTAGGCTGATACATCCAGAAACCTAGTTTATGAGGATATTTGGCTGGATCAGTAGCACTCAGTGAAGTATCTAAAGCATTTTGAGCTTAGTCTCTCTCTCTGTTAATTGCCAATCCAAGTCCTCCCAAATTACAAATAAATGTGAATGCTTCTAATTACAGAAGTCTATTAATAGCCATAAGCTTTTATCTTTTTACCACTATAAAAAAGCAGTAGTACCCAACAGCTGTGCCACCAGAACACAAAAGACATTGCAAACAACAGGTCTGACTTTATTCCAGCTACCCTTTCACCTGACAGAATACATTAATCCTGAGACCCAGAGGAAAACACTCCACGTCCCTTGGTTCAGGTTGACATCAGCCAGCTCTGCTGACTGACATAAACAATGGGTATGAATTGTAAGAGTTCAGGTGAGAAGCCCTGGACACCTTTGTGCTCTCCTGTTTGAATCTTACTCAAGATCAGTCCCCACGTGATGACACCTGGCCCTAGGCAGACCTGATGTGCAGCAGGTGCCTCTCTTTCCACACTGGCTGACGTTAATCTGGAGACAGAAATGCTGCCGTGGTCCTTGCAGCACAGATGGGCTTAGTGGGGCAGGACTAGGTCTGTGGCACATTTTGGATTTTTACTGCATTGGAGTCTGGTTTTTAAGAATTGTTGCTACAGAAGAGCGCTGAGTGCTGAGGCATCTCAAGGCTGCAACTAAACACAAAAAGAACTCCTGTATAGAACCCGTGGATTATTCTGTGCAAAGGTTTGTTTGCTCCTCCTGGATTCTCCTTTGGAGAAATGGTGAATTCTCACTGCCAGATTGCTGGACTGAAAGCACACAAGTACAAAGCAGAAGTCCCCACTTGACCTTTTGCTTAGAAAGCACAGGCCATGCTGCATGGCCACTGGCACAGAGAGTGGCACAGGCCAAGCACATGCCAGGAAGGGGACACTGCCCTAGGAAAAGAAGCTGGCTGCTGTGCAGCCCCCAGCTGACAGCCTTAGCTCTGCCGATTAGCATTCGCAGGCATTTGCTTCAGCACAATGGGGCTGAGCGATGCTGATGACTGCATTGAAGAAACGACTGGCCATTATTTTTTGTACTGATTGGAATATGCAATATTGAGAGAAGAATCCTGGTTTGGGATCAGTATCTCTGTACACCAGGGACTGTGCCACTTAATCACTGCATCTTTGAAAACCAGATCATGAGTGATAAAATACAAAACTCTGTCTGCATAAACCAGCCCTTTTAATTCCTTTCCCTGCGTTAAAGAATATGAATTCTCAGACTTATTGCTAGTCGTTATTAAATTACTGGATGATCACCGAGGAATTGTCAGCTCATAATAAAACAGTAATTTTCTCAGACTCATTGCCTAAGTTTGACCAACAAATTCTTAGAGACTATCTCAGGGCAGCGTTTTCGGCATTCTTTGAGAATTCGTTTCATTGCCATGCAAATGTAAGTGCCTCTGAGCAGGCTAATTGGTATCTGCAACACAATACTGGGGTTTGCACGTTACAAGTCACTGCACAAGTTACACAGAGTACAGTTCAGATCTAAATGGAAGTAGTGGTGGTGTTCTGAGCTCTGCCATTTATACCGGGCAAAGTGGTGAGTGGGGTGTCTGCACACTTGCAGGGACTACAGAGAGTGACTGTGTAAGACACTGCCTTACCACACAGAAAGAGCACCTCCAGGAAGTGCACCTGGTAATTAGATTAATAATGCACCATGAATTTGAGAGAAGCAGGCAGCTGCTCTGAAATCAGCAGAATCACAGCATGCAGTCGTAACACATTTGGGTCCAGTGCGGTGCATTTGTTTCTTTCTTGCAAGCCTTGCTGTGTGCACACATTGCCACTGCCTTTTACTACTCACTTTCAAGAAGCAGTAACATCTTACAGGAGAACACTGGCAAGGGCCACACCTTTCTTTGCTTCTGAGAACAGCCACAGCCACTAAACAGTTCAGGCAACTACCAATTCTGTTTCAAGCACAGCACTTAGGGAGCACTGCTCTGCAGGAGGGACAGAAGCAGGCTCCTCAGTTCTGAGCAGGTACACAGGGCATGGATTTGCCCAGCCAAGGCAGCGTGTCACAGAGCAGGCTGCAGGGCTAACTCTCAGGAAACATGCATTCCAACATGCAGCTCCAGCATCTGAACACAAGCCCGAACCTTGATGTGCCATCCCAGAAGCAGGTCTCTTGTGACTCTGAAGCTAATCTAAGTCCAGTGCCACTCCCAGAAGTGTGTGCAGGCAGACTTAAGTGACTGAACAGGGAGCCGTCGATCTCACACTGAGAAAAAACTTTCTGAAGACAACTGTTGTTACCTGGGGTGGTGATTTACCTGTCATAGTCCTGGCAGATCTCCCCGACAGCTACCAGGGCTTTCAGGTACTCGTTGGGCTGGTAGGGGTGGATGTAGTGCAGCGAGCAGCTGTTGCGCGGATCGCCGTTGGAGGCGGTGAAGTCGATAGCTACCTGCAGGAGAAGGGAGGTCGGCGTCCTGCGGAGCTGCTGGGGCACACCCGCACCCCCAGCAGCCACGGTCTCCGCCACAACCGCAGCCTCAAAGCAAAGGTCATCTTACATCTGAATTAGGGCACAGTCGATAAAGATGTCAAAAAGTCAACGATCCCTTAGGAAATAAGAGACACTAAAACTACACTGGCACAACTAGGGACAAAACGAACTGCATTCCTGTTAGGTGTGGAAAATGATGTTCAGACACAAATGAATCGAATCTGCTATCCCTAACTTCTCATACTTAATGAAATTGTTCCAGCCCAGGTGATGTTCAGGATGTAGAAGCTCTGCAGCAGAATTGTCCCAAGAGAGTTAAATACCCTACTCAAACTATAAATTAAAACTGCAGTTAGGGACAGTCCTTAGCTATCCGAAATCTTACTGTGGCTGTAGTAATAGTAGCAGATACTGCCTGTCTGGTACTTTGTATCTGGAAAGCATTAAATAAAGCATTAAATAATGAGCCCACTCAATTTCACAGATAATAAGGAGCTAAAAAGTGAGCTGCAGGGTAAAACCAAAGTCTGAGTCCTGCGCAGTGTTTTGCATTGCAAAGGCTTAGGGACGATTGTGGGAAGCAATCAACACAGGAGCCAAGTACCAATGAACGCTCTGAAAACGCCTCTCCCGCTTTTAAAACGCCTTTACAGCTCTCACTGCAGACAGGCTCTAGCATGTGTCTCCCAGTGAGCAGGAAGTCCTCTGCTGAGCTTCTGATGCTGCCTTCCAGGAATTACACAGAATCACAGAATGTCAGGGGCTGGAAGGGACCTCCAAAGCTCAACCAGTCCAACCCCCCTGCCAGAGCAGGATCTCCTGTAACAGATCACACAGGAACACATCCAGGCAGGTCTTGACTATCTCCAGAGAGGGAGACTCCACAGCCCCCCTGGGCAGCCTGCTCCAGTGCACTGTCACCCTCAGAGGGAAAAAATTCCTCCTCATGTTTAAATGAAACTTCCTATGCCTCAGCTTCCACCCATTGCCCCTTAGCCAAAGAGTCCCACAGAGGGCACAAAGTCCTGTACCAATGTGGTTACCAGTGTGTCCAGCTCTCTTCTCCAAAACACAAAGCTCCATTTTCAGTTCCACAGTGCAGCTGACAGGCCAGGCCCTTGCTGAAGGCTGCAAAAAGAACTCTGAAGTCCCAGAGCTGCCTCTATGAGCAGCCTCTGAGCCAGAGCCTCTGCTTGGCACAGGGAAAACTGATTTAGGCAGCTATGCAATTAAAGGGAATTAAATTTCATTCTCCCTTTAAAAGATGTCAGCTCTCCTGAAACTTATTTTTCTTTGCTAAAGAAAGAACAGTCAATGCCAAGTCAGTGCCAGGCGGCCCTGCCTCGGTGTCTAATTTCCCACCTCTGACTCTCAGCTGAAGAAAAGCATTTTTCACTGGGCTCTAGTTAGCCTGCAGATCCCTTTGCTGCCTCAGCCAGCTGTGCACCTAGCTCCTCACCTCACAGCAGTCAGGAGACAGCAGCCTGCACTGGCTTTTACCTCCACCTGCCTACCCGCTGCTCAGCACGGAGCAGCCTGCTTCCTACACAGACCCTTTCCCAAAAATGACAGCTTGATTTAATCTGGAGAAATCAGTGGAACCTTCTCAGGCATGAGGAAGAAAGAAGCTCCAGTGGTTTGTGGAACCAAAGCTAAAGCCATAGACCCCTGTGTGGGTTAGCTGAGTTTTGGGACACTCGTAATGAATCTGAGACATTTCTGAAAAGAGATCACAGTATCACAGTATCACCAAGGTTGGAAGAGACCTCACAGATCATCAAGTCCAACCCTTTACCACAGAGCTCAAGGCCAGACCATGGCACCAAGTGCCACGTCCAATCCTGCCTTGAACAGCTCCAGGTGTTTGTTTTTCAGATGCTTGTTTTCTCTGACGAGAATTTAATCTGGATTTATTGTTCTGATTATACAAAGTGCAAAATGTCTCTGATGAGAGAGGAGCAAAGGACATGCCTGCAAAGTCGTTAAAAGTAGGCATTTTTACTGATAATCTTAAATAGACATTAGCAAGCCTCAAGGGATACATCAGACATCACTGGACAGGTCTTCCTTTGTGTCTGTTAGTCATGGCTAAATGCTTCTTACCTGAGAACAAGAGCAGTAAGAATAAGCAGTGGGTTTCATGAGCTCAGAAGAAAAGGCTGTGGCTAGTGTCTGGAAAATTAAAAACCCTTCCTACACCAGGCCTTCTTGTTGGAAATGGTCCTTGTAGTAAAGATCTGGTGATAAGCAAAAAATATAAAGCTTTTATGGAAGTAGTGTGTTTGACTCTGCTCGAGTCCCAAAGGGAGGACTTTTAAGACTGCTGTTACAATTCCAACACAACAACGCTGAGCTCTGCCCTTATGGCATTGTCCAGCAGTGCCAGCACCTTGTGCACATGCAGGATGAGGACCTGGAATATGGCACAAAACCTAGGCTGATACCACACCTGAGCTAATCCTGTGGGCAGCAAAACAGGAATCTTGGCTGCAGTGCAGACACTGATTTTTCTCAGTGTACCTTACTGCAGCAGCTCCAGTGCACTGGCTGCACCCTCATTGCTTTTTTTCTCAGCCTAGTACAAGGGACATTTTCACTGCACTGCAAACACACTGCATGGCTTGGAGCTCCTGCTCCATCTGTCAGCAATGCACCATCACCTGCCTGAGAGAATCTGTCCAACACATTTTCTGCCACAATTCCTTCTGTGGGTGCTCCATATCTTTTCTGCTGCGTATTTCCTGAAGTGATGAGAGAATCACTCCAGACCCACTTGCACTGCCAGCTTCTGAACACAGCTTCTGGGCAGGAAATGCATCTGATAAAGAGGTACAAAGGTCTGCAATAAGCACTGGACCAAAATAGCAGTGGCAGGAGCGCTACTGATCTCTGCAGATGACAGCTTCTCAATAAATGGTTTAAGTGAAGGATGAGTTTGCTTCCCTTTCCCAAAGGCATTCTTGCTAACTGCAAACTCTGCTCTTACAACAGATCCACGAAGTATCCCAAGAACACACAGCACAACGTCACCAAAGCCTTCATTAGCGCCCTGAATCAACAAGTACATCGTACTATGGCTTTTTGTTATCAAACGGATGCTTGGCATCCCAGTGTCCCTCCCTCGGCAAGCGCCCTTTCAAAGCACACTTGTGTCACACTGCCGGCACACAGCAGGAGCTCCTCAGAAACGTCGTTAACGCTCAGACAGCAACAACGACGTGTGCCGGCAGAGCCGCAAACAATTCCAGACCCATTCCGGTTAAAAGAAATGGAAATCTGGGGAGGTGAAATTCACCAGACTGGGACCACGAGAAAAGGGTTCCTCTGACGGCTGCAGGAAGCGAACGGGAGCAGAGGGATCTCCCTAGAGGCTGCAGCCTGCGCGTCCAGCGCCCGCAGGACAATCTCGGGCATGTTTCTGGGAGCAGCAGCCCGGCTCACCACCACTCTGTGCTGCTGCCACTGGGGACTGGTGCCGCTGGTGAGGAAGTAAACCGTGCCAGCTACCCTGGTATTCATCCAAACCAGCAGAGAGAGCTGGACAATCAGCCGGTGGCTTTCTGTATAGTAGGACCCAGAGTGCTGTAGCAGAAGGCTCATTCTGGAGAGGAAGACTTGCCCACAGGCTGATGTCCAGGATGTCTAACATTTAAGTGGCTAAAGGCAGGTGAGATGAAATTCCCCACTGTGACACAGTCCCAGCAAGAGGGAATTCTTGTGCACAAACCAAGGCTCCAAAGCCAAAGGCCAGTCAGCTCAGGGGCTAACTCAGCCTTTGGGACCCACTGTAGCTCAGCTGGAACTGGTGTGACTGCTCCACCTCAAGCTTCTCAGCCCTGTGTCAAGTTGTCCTTGCTTTTTGCTATGTGATTGTTACTGCTGTAAAACCCCAAAGCGAAAGAAGACAAATCTTACTGCACCAGCAGAGTTTTATTTTCTGGGCTTAATACGTTTAGCAAGATGACCTTAATAATTTACCAGCGAAAGATATGTGAGAACCACCTCCCCATGACAGAAGGGACCAGTGTCTGAGAGGATTCCCTGTTTTATAAGCAAGTTAGGGAAGCACAGCACTTACTGTAAACTGTATTTGGCAGCCTCCCATGATATAATCCAGGAACGAGTGCATCTTGTGGATCTGCAGACAAGAAAGCAAGACAGTTAGCACAGCTGTGTACTGCTGGAACATGTGAGAACTCTGTTAACTGCAAGGAGGAAAGCCACTGACTAGAAACAAGGAGGAAGGTGTCCGATGTAGTTTGAAACAGAAACAGCAACACAGCAAACTTCTAAAATTAATGAAAGGAAGATTCACAGCAGAAGCAGGACCAAGCTGCTCCTTCCCAGTGGGACATGAATGGCAATTTTGTTGTTGGTTTACGAGGAACAAGAGTTTTGCACAGAAGTGGTGGAAGTATTAGAAGGGAACCATAGAAAAGGCCAGCTGGCCATCATGTAGGTGTAAGCATCTAGTACTGCCTACTCCGTGGCAGAGCAGCAGGGACAGTGCAAGAGAAACAGGAGAGCTGAGCACAGGCAGCTTACTTGTGGGATGCCTCTGTGCCGAGGAGCAGTGTCCTGGTTTTGGCTGGGGCAGATCTGGCTTTCCTCACGGCAGCTGGCATGGGCTCACGTTCTGGATTTGTGATGAGAGCAGTTTGACAACACAGGGCTGCTTCACCTGCTGCTGACAGTGGTGAAACAGCACTTGCACACTCAGGGGCTATTTTGTATCCCTGCCCCACTGTGGGCAGGCTGTGGGTGCACAGAATGGTGGGGGGGACACAGCTAGGACAGCAGCTGACCAAATTCCAGTCCATGGCACATCACGCTCAGCAGTAAAAAGGGAGGGGGGGGAGGAAGGGATGGCGTTTGTCTTCCCAAGTCACTGTTACTTGTGGTGGAGCCGGGCTCCTAGAGACAGCCGAACACCTGCCTGCTGCTGGGAAGCAACGAATTAATTCCTCCTTCTGCTTTGCTTGCACCTGCAGCCTTTCCTTTACCCATTAAACTGGGTTTGATCTCAACCCACGAGTTTTCTCACTTTCACTCTTCTGATTCTCTCCCCCATTGCACTGGAGGGAGTGAAAAAGTGGCTGCCTGGCGCTAAGCTGGCAGCTGAGGTTAAGCCACAATGATCCCGCAGACAGCTGATTATTTGCTACCCTACAGGTAGTTCCACTTTGTGTTTCCAAACATGACTAAAATCCATCACTGAGAGCTTCACAAAGAGACAGTCAAAGAGCAAAACACTTATTTACCTTGCACTGGTTAAGGATGACAATGCCTGAGTTCTTGTAATTCTTCTTTTTTGCTTTGTACTTGGGGTTGATGCATTCCCATTGCACCTGTGAAAAAGAGCAGCCACTGCTTGAAGGAAAACTTCTGTACAAGATGGAGTAACTCACAAAACAAAAAAGGCTCTGAGCTCCATAGCTGAATAAATCCTATCAAACAATGGTGCACACGGAAGAAAAAAATGAAAACCATTAACAATGCAGAGAATGATCTTCATAGAAAAAGGCTTAGGGCAAATACTTGTCTCGTGTGTAAGAGAGCTCTCCAGACTCATGTGCTGTCGTCTTCCTCTCCTGCAGATCCAGTGTCAGATAAACAAGACTGAGGATATTTTGAAACCATTTAATAGGAGAAAAAGAGGACTCTTAATTAAAAGTGAAAATACTGCAGGAAAACAAGCTGCTGCACTGTATGAACTATAAACCTGCCTACGTGGGGGGTTTGTATTACAGTTGTGATTGGAGAAACTCTGATCAGAGATCATCTTGCTCTCTCCTGAAAAACAACAGTAGTTCCTCCTGTAAGTAAAAGAAAAGGTGAATGAAATCACTAGCAAGTGTACAAAGATGTAGTTAACAGATTCCTGTGAAAATTATCCCTGAGAACATTTGGAAATGACTGGTTTTCTTTACAAGTAGTTGTACAGCAAAGAGTCCTGCCTTGTCCTGAAATACCTTGCCTTGTCCTAGCATAACAGCTCCCAGAGTCTTACTGGTTTCAACTTCAGATGTTCTGCTCTCTTCTGCTTTTGGCCAGACTGCTAAGGACAAAATTGCCTCTACTGTCTGCAGTACCATCCATGCCTCTTACCAGAAGAGTGCCATGTACATTTGCATGTGAGGTATCTCTTGGGTTGTGTAAATTCAGACTCGAATCTGTAACATGCTATTAAACACAGTTTGTAACACGACTATTTTCTTTCAAGGAGGTGTTTCCAAGTGCTGGGAGAAAACCTGATGTTAGCTGACACTAAGACTACCTCTTCAAAGGGAAGCAGCATGACCTGTTGCCTAAAACAGAACCATATCTGTCCAGAATGTTACAACATTCTGCCCACAGTGAAGACCTTCCTAATTGTGTGACACTTCTTCTATAGCAAAAACATTCACATGGGATCTGAGTAAAGTGTTTCAATGTGTAAAACTCTTTTCACCTTATGAATAGTCCCAGTGACTCCACTGTGCTTCAAACCACTGCCTAAGAGCAATTACTTAGATGTCTCTGAAATATTTCAAACTTTGAGCTTTTACCCAACATCAAAAAAGGGAAGGCAGAACATATGGCTTCGGTGCACCGTGCAACCCCTTCTGCACAGGGGAAGGAGGAGCATCTTCATCACTGGTTACTGGAGACAGATGACAGAGTGAACAATGGGCAAAGAAAAAATGTTCTGCAGGAAGCACATCTGCTTACTCTCCCAGTTTGCCTACAGCTCAATTATTTGTCTCATGAAATGGATTTTCCACCTGAGAAAACAGGCAGACATAGGCACACATGTTCAGCGGAAGACCTCCATAGGCATTTGTTCTCAGCTACACAGGGAGATGCTACTCTTTGCAGTGGAGATGCTGCCATCCTAAATATCTTCACCTCTTCCCTTACCAAACTTTCAGAAGAGCAAAGGATGCAGCCACCCATGCCACACAGCAGCAAAGGAGAGCAGAAGTGACTCACTGCCACTGCAGAACCAAAACTGCATTACCAATAGCACGAGCTATTCAGAGAAAGAAACGAAGGTGTCAGGAGAGTGTCCTGTACCCTACGGCAAGAGAAGTCGTGCTCCGGAGCAGTTGCTGTCTCTGGGACATGGCAGCACATCAGGTAGTCTTGTGAGAAAGGGCAAGAGAACTACAGTGAAGCTCTGGCGACCATCAGTCTGCTCCCTTTGCTTCCCTGCAATCCTCTTGTCTCTCCCTTTCCTTTAGGCCGAGCTGCTGCAACAACTGACACAGCTTGCAAGTGACAAAGGGGTCAGCGGACATGGCACAGCAACCCACTGACAGCAGGCAGCACAACCTCTTTCTGAGGACTCAGGACAGGCAGGTCACTTTGAAGTCCTCCAGCAGAGACATTGCTTTACTCCTACCATCCCTTCTGGCAAGGTGACAGAGGGGTCTTTTTCTTGTTTTGGACCATAAAGATGTCCACCAAGGCAGAAGAGCAGCTTTTAATCCCCATCAGAGGATTCTTTTGGAAACGTGAACCTGAGGAATGAAGTAAAGATGAAAGCATTGCTCGTGTCCTCAGTCAAGGCCCCCTCGCCTTGCCCGTGCTCCCAAGGCTCCAGATCTCATGGATGTGGCAGGTGCCTGACATGGCTGCAGGCTCCTCTGAGGCCTCTGCCTCTCTGGGGTCAGCAGCAGCTGATGATCTTGCAGACAGTCCTGGATGAACTTGACTTTCTCCTGCCAAAACTAGATGTGGAATTGTCCATTGGTGTCAATAAACTTCTTGGTCCGTTACCAAAGGCTTAAAGGTCTCATCCATGCAGTTATATGAAGAGCTTCCTGATGCAAAGGTCCCAGGTGAGGGTCACAGTCAGGTATCTGGGCAAATTGGGGAACCCAGCTTGGCTACCCTCGGCAGCCCTCCTCGCCCCCATAACAACATCATGAGCTTGTGGGTATGCCTGTGGAGGTGCTCAGCGCAGCACAGCTCCCTGCTCCCCTCTCCACTGTGGTGTGCACAGACACGGCCACGGTTATGTAACACAGGAACAGCTTCTGCCCTGACGTAACCCCTGTGCTGCATGTGGATCCAGCTGCTCCTCTCTATTTCCACGACTTTTCTACCCCAGATCCCTTTGGCTTTACTGCCTACATTGCTTTTGTTTTCCTCCTGAGAGGGTTTCAGCTAGGAAAAGCTTTAATACTAAAGCTTTCCTATTCTTGTTTTCAAATGTCTGACAGATGAATGAGAACCCTTTCTAAAGCTGCCCTGCACACACCTAGTAAAGCTATTGCTCACACATACATTTGGGACAAATCCTAGGCATACAACCAGCTCCAGCTAGTTACCTCTATTTCACTAGAGCAAAACACCTGTCACAGGCAGGGATGGCATTGTCTTTATTGTGTTTTACTGTGGCGAGGTTGGGGTGAAGGAGTACTGATGAACTTTGGACTGGTGGGCAATGCTGAGTGGAGGCTTTAGCAATGCCTGCTGCAGACGTGCACTGAGCGCCAGGATGCCTGCGTGCTGCTTGCCGCTGGCGGTCAGTATGAAAACAGCCTGTCAGCATCCAGCAGGGCCGTCAGGGTGGAACGGAAAGACACGCACCACGCTGTTCTCCTGAGCTTGTTCACCATCAGGAAGTCCTCTTAAACAACATCTATTAATGTCATCTGTACCACTGACCAAAGACCAACCAGCTCTCCCAGGAATCAGTCCTTTTCAGCTGTGGAGAAGCAGCTACACCACACTGTCTCTCCACCACCAACAGGAACAGAGAGTTTATCCTTCACAGTCGCTCCTGGCACTCCACTCTGCAAGTCTCCTGCCTTGGCTGTGTGCTGTCTGTTTGGGAATGGCTGTGATGCTCTCCTGGAGACACTGCTACCACAAACACCTTTACCAATCCCACATAAGCCCTTTCCCAGCCACTGCTACTTGCTGCAAAACTGGGGTGCTGTCACATCACTGGACGTGTCCAAGTCATTCACTCTGGAATCTGTTTGCCTCTTCAGGCAGACTGGACTGTCAGCGGTGTCTCATCACTGCTCATCTGACTCATGGCATCTCTTTACTTCTTTAGTAGCTTTTATTTCCACTCAAGTTCAGTTTGGCTTACGTTTCAGTGGTCTGAGTTTGAAAGAACAAACTAGAGTTTCACTTGCACTCAAGGTCTGCCCAGAAGGTCTTTACAAGGGGTTTGTGTGACTGAGACATACCAACAAGAGCAACACTTTCTACAATCCAGGTTAATAACATCAATAGAAAATGTCTAGAAGAACCAAAAAGCTTCTTGGCCTATGAAGCAGCCAGACTCAGAGTGCTCATCATTTGTTAAACAGCTTCTGACTCTTTGTTAGCTTTCTATTAGAACATTACCCGCAGACCCTCACTGTAAAGCCCAAATGAAGTTTACGAGGCATCTGTGTTTGCTTTTGAGATTACCATGAAGCAGCGAACACAAGTTACCAGCAGGTTAAAAGACAGTATTTTCAGCTCCCCCCAGAGAATTCATCAAAACCAGCACCTTCAGGAGTAAGTAATAATGGCCAATGACAATTTCTGGAATTAGATATGCAAAATTATTTATCACATTTAATAAGTACCATCAAATTCAATTTTAAAAGAACAGGCTGACACAAGGAAGTGAATTATTAAGAAGTTAACAATTTCATTTTCCCCTAGGACTGTAATATTTAGAAAATAGATGAGTTTCATTGTGCTGGGTTCACATAGAGCTGGCAGCCACGAGGGCAGCCCATGAGAAATGGAGAAGGATGGAGAGCAGCCCTCACCCAGTGAGTGCCCCCAGGGCAGCAGGTGACTGCTCTCAGTACCCAGACAGAGCACCTGCTTTGCTGTAACAGCTCAGCACCTTAGAGAAGTCTCATGCTTGGGTCCAGAGGAAACAAATCTGAGCAGAAAGAAAGAAATGCCTTCAGCCTGTGGACTGGAAAAGACCCTGAGAGCTTCAGGTGCGGACATCGAGAACAGGCTGCTTTCTGCATTTTTGGATAACAGTAAAACCTATGGGAGAGATCAGCACAGCACCTCACTGCTGAGCAACAGCGAGGCAACGTCCCCTGCTCTACTGCAGGATGGCAGGAATGCTGCTTTATGGATCTTATGAACTGGGACTGCTTGGGCAATTGTCCACTTACCTGCCGTCCCTCCATAGCTCCTCTCATTTCCATGAAAGTAGAGCTAAATTCTCCAATGAAGTCGTGCTTGCCGTTGGAGTCCCAGTCCCAAACAATGCACTGGGGAGGCAAAGAGGAAAAGAGTGAGACGAAAGGCTGTGCACTGCAAGCATGCCTCTGTAGGGGGAGAGGGGATGTGTGGGTACTGAGATTATTTTCCCTCAGGGAAAATGCTTCAAGTGATTTGTTCCTGTTAGGTTGTCAGAATGAGTGAACTTTATATATAGTACCTTTGGGCAGAGGGAATGGAGTGAGAGAGTGATTGGCATTGGAATGGGCTGCCCAGGGAGGTGGTGGAGTCGCCACCCCTGGAGATATTCAAGAAAAGACTGGATGGGGCACTTAGTGCCATGGTCTGGTTGATTGGCCAGGGCTAGGTGACAGGTTGGATTGGCTGAGCTTGAAGGTCTCTTCCAACCTGGCTATGATTCTATTTAAAATGCAAGAGGACACAGTAACTGCTGTAACTGACTCCACTTTCAGCAGAAGGGACTGGATTAGCCCTGCAGCGAGCACAAGGATTTCATCAATACCTTTGTGCCTTCTGTACAGAGATGGTGGTAACTGATATCTTAAAAGATGGCAGGGTTGCACCAGACTCAGACCTTTTGCCTGTTGAAGGAGGCTTGAGAGAGACAGCCACTGATAGCTGCCACTTAGACAATGGTAAGTGATTCGGCATTCCCTTCACCGCGTCGCAGTAAGCACAGCACCCAAGACACAGCCAGAACAGAAAAGTAATCTCCCTGTGGCTCTAAACACATGGGAAGGCTGATTTTAAAATCACCTACTTGGAAGAGAACAGTGAAAGGAATGGAAACTCTTGGTTTCTACAAAAAAGTGGCAAGTCCTCAGACTCAAGAACAGAGCAAGCAAGTCATATTTCATTGACAGCCATGACACAGCACCAGCCCGAGCCCATTCCACCCCTGCCAGATGGATGCAAGAGCCATTGGCAGAGCTATCACTGTCACCCAGCCAGTCTCTGCAGCACCCCTGGGGATGCGAGCCTGTACGCAGTGGCTCTGCAATGACAGGAAGTCTCTTCTGCATGCTGCCTCTTCTGGACAGCTCACAGCACCTACGAACAACCAGAGTCCTTTCACAACCAGTTACTTAAACCCAGAGCTGCTTGCTTGTGTACCCTTGTTTGTATCAAGAGTGCTTAGGAACCTCAAACACAGCCTGCTCAATGCTGACAAATGAGCCCCAATGATACTGCTCTGGAAGAGAAATATGTTGCAGTAAGTCACTTGAGGGAAAACTCTAACTGGACTTTAAATGACTTTGCAGGTTTTGATGGTGAAAACATAAGCAAGCTTCTACTCTGCAGTCACTGCCAGGTTTATTGCCACAGACCTCTCAGGACACATATGTATACAGCCATGTAGACACAAGACACTGTGCTGTTGCTGCTCAGGTTCAGAGTACACATGCTCATCTGCACTCTGGCCTAACAAGACAGTCTGTGCAGTTGTGGTGCCTGCCTTTACATGTTCCAGAAACTCCACTCTGTGTTAAGGTCAAAGAACCCCACATTAGTCACAGCACTTCTTTTCTTTGCAATGCCTTATCCAAAACACCCCTAGCAACTGAACATACAACACAGAGATGGGACAACTGTTCAGTGCCCTGCCTGTGCTTATGAAGACTTGGCTGTCCAAGAAAGGAGAAGAGGCAAATACGAAGTGGTAACTTTCCATCTCAGTTGATGAGATTCCAGTTCTTGAGTCTATGCCCTTTGCCCAACAGTCCAAATCAGAGCGTGCAGGCATTTTCCTCTTCCTCAGAAGCTCATGAACAGGCCCAAGCTGTGGGGCACTAACACTGCTGACAAAGAGCATATTGCTTATGTAACTGCTCGCATTTGGGGTTTTGCACACACAGTAG
Organism: Pogoniulus pusillus; assembly: GCF_015220805.1. Classification (NCBI taxonomy): domain Eukaryota; kingdom Metazoa; phylum Chordata; class Aves; order Piciformes; family Lybiidae; genus Pogoniulus; species Pogoniulus pusillus. Next base: position 79,326 of record NC_087295.1, read on the forward strand.
CCTAGTTTCTGGGTTTTGTTCTTGCACTGGGTGCAGATGACTCTGACAGATTATTTTGCCTGTCTAAATCTATAGAACTCCCTCCCTGTGTGCATTTCCCTGTACTCGCTGAAGTGTTTAAGAGATGTTCTCCTTAACTGTGAATTCTCAGCAGCTGCTCTGTAGTGCCTGGGTTATCTCTTTCCCTTACATCTGTAGTAGGGTAGAAATGTGAGAGACCTCACTGGGGGACCTGGCATGAATGGAATGCTCCCGAGCTTGCCAGTTAGGTAACATCTCTTGGGAGCCAGGGACAAACAGGCTGGGGATCCGAGGTGCCCAGCACTCTGGCTACTCATGCTTGGCAAAGCTGAGGGTACAGAGATACACAGATGAGGTGAGCTCAGCAGCCTCTTCAGAAAGAACATTTTGTAAAGACAGGGGCATGGGAGGAAGAAAGCTGTGGTACAAAACATGCCATGAAAAATAGAACCACTGAGGTTCCCACATGAGTGAAATGATGTAGAAACCTGATGAAAATCTAAGCCTAACAAGGTCATTGAGACCTTTGTTACAGCATCTAGGTGGGGCAGGTTCATCCTCCACGGAGAAGATGAGATGCTGTGGAATACCTATGTACCTGCAAGAGCATGTTATAGTTCTATCTTAACGTGAAGAATATAGACTAAATCTATAAATCACAGCGTCCATGCAGCATAATACACAGCCTCACATACACAGTAACAAAAATAATGCAGTACTCTTGCTTTATCTGAACCCTCCCTGCTGCCTGAGCAAGGAAACGTGATGTTGGGTCAACACTGACTCATTAGGAACATCAGCTACCAGACTGGAACTAAGAGAAGGGATCTGACAGCCTTCTGGGAGTTGTCTCTTCTGAAGAGACAAACACTCTGCTGCCTGTAGAATGCTCCAGAAAGTAGTTGCCATAAATGACTATAGTGACTTTTTTGTTTTGTTTTGTTTTTTTTTGGGTGGGGGAGGGGGAATACAAAGGATGTGCAAACAGTCACTTATAGCAGTAACTTTGTCTCCCTCCCTCTTCTGAACCTCCTATGAAGAGATGCAAATCAGCATCTGTGAAATTATGTCTTTCTTACCCTGTTTCTCACTTCTGAGCACTTTGTTGTTACTAATCCAAGAATGAAGAGCTCAGAGCATCCAGAACCCAGGGTGAATCATAGACTCATAGAATCAACCAGGTTGGAAGAGACCTCCAAGATCATCCAGTCCAACCTAGCACCCAGCCCTATCCAGTCACCTAGACCATGGCACCAAGTGCCTCAGCCAGGCTTTTCTTGAACATCTCCAGGGATGGTGACTCCACCACCTCCCTGGGCAGCCCATTCCAATGCAAATCACTCTCTCTGACAACAACTTCCTCCTAACATTCAGCTTATACTTCCCCTGGCACAGCTTGAGACTGTGTCCCCTTGTTCTGTTGCTGGTTGTCTGGGAGAAGAGCCCAATCCCACCTGGCTACAACCTCCCTTCAGGTAGTTGTAGACAGCAATGAGCTCTGCCCTGAGCCTCCTCTTCTCCAGCCTAAACAACCCCAGCTCCCTCAGCCTCTCCTCATAGGCTTTGTGTTCCAGGCCCCTCCCCAGCCTTGTTGCCCTTCTCTGGACACCTTCCAGCACCTCAACATCTCTCCTGAATTGAGGAGCCCAGAACTGGACACAGCACTCAAGGTGTGGCCTGATCAGTGTTGAGTAGATGGGAAGAATAACCTCCCTTGTCCTACTGGCCACACTCTTCCTGATCCAGGCCAGGATGCCATTGGCTCTCTTGGCCACCTGGGCACACTGCTGGCTCATCTTCAGCCTACTATCCACCAGTACCCCCAGGTCCCTTTCTTCCTGGCTGCTCTTCAGCCACTCTGTCCCCAGCATGTAGTGCTTCTTGGGGTTGTTGTGGCCAAAGTGCAGAACCCTGCACTTGGCCTTGTTCAATCTCATCCCATTGGCCTCTGCCCACCCATCCAGCCTGGCCAGGTCTGAGAAGCCCAACGTTAAGATCTGAAGCAAGGAAATGCAGAGTCAGGTTCCGCTTCCTGGCATGTTTGCCAGTGACAATTGTTTAGTATCAAGTTCATCTCTGGGATTTCCATTTCTACAACACCCTTCTTCCTGCAAACAAGCCAATAAAAATTAACACCAAATGAAGAGACTGACAGCTGCCATCAGCAGCGCATGAAGGAGGTGGCAGAGAAGCACCTTTGCCCTAACCCCAGAGAGCCAAGATTTTGGCAAAGGACACCGGTGAAGCCAGACACCCTGAGCTGGTCTGAGGCTGGTATTGGTGCCATTTGAGCAAACCCTCAGGTAAAGGCTCACAGGGTGAGTTTCAGGACAGCGATGGTCCTCCCAATTCAGGGATCAAAAACTGCCGCACAATTTTGTGCTGCAGCTCCACCGGAGATGTGCCAGAACACTCTTCAGAGGATAAGAGAAATGACCCTGTTTGCTGGCCTCATTCCAGCACAAGCAATTAAATTTCTACATCTCACCAGCCCCTGCAGTTCAGGCTGTAACAAGGTATTACAAAGCTTCCTGCCCTGCACCAATTCTGTGCTCCCCAGCACCTGCCACCGTTCCCTCCAGAGATGGAGCCAAAGCACAGCAGATGAAGCTTCATGAGTAAGACCACTGCGTTGAAAACAACTGAGACCCAAGACCTTCACTGCTTCTAGTACTGCCACCAGAAAATCTAGGTCTGGACTCTTGGTGTTATTGAAGATGACTAAGCTGTGAAGAGCAACTAAAAATACCAATGCTGCCATGGCACCACAGCTCAGAGAAATAAAATGAAGAAACACCTGCACACATCTGTCCATTTTCTGCTCCCCTCTCTACCTTTCAAATCAGATTCCAGGGTGCATGAGATTGAATGACAGGAAGTGGCTGATTGCTTGCAAACTGTAAAAACAAAGCCTGCCCGTTGCAGTGTGCTGGTTCTCCAGCTAGCACTGCCTACCAACACACCCCGGGCTGAACAGGACTGCCAACAAAGGGGGAACTCCGGCACGACTATGTTGCTGGAGTGTTTCATGGCAGTTAAGCCCAGGGAACAAAGGCAGCAATGCCTGCTACTGCTGGGGGAGCAGAGGGCTCAGGTGTTTGGAGAATGCCAAGAGACGCAGAGGGTGGGAAAAAAAAGAGAACTTGAGTAACAAGTGCAGCCAGTACCCTAAAGCCAGACCTTCGGGAGCTGAGCTCTGTGGCTGTAGCCCAGGCAAACGCAGGAAGCAATAGGACTTAGATATCCAAGTGCCTTCTCTGAATGTGCAGTCAGAGATTGCACAAATGACCACAATTATGCAACAAATTACTGGGGGTGAATAAAAAGAGGTCTGCTTAAATCCAAGCTGGTATTTAATTCCTTAATGTCAATATTCTGTTAGACTAATGTGCAACTTCCTTTGCATTCAGGAAAAAAGATGTAGGTGTGGATGCTCCTCCATCACTCTGCTAGGTGAGTTACGAAGCTGTCATTAAAATAATTACCAATGGAGGAAGAAGAAGGAGAACCAAACATTTAACTCAATGTAATTAGAACCTCTGTTTCCTTCTAATGTGGCTGCTTTACCTCACTATGATTAAAGAAAGCAGGGACTTTTAAGTAAACATGTGCCTGCATCAATAGGCTGGCTACGAAACAGTGGCCACAGCTCAGTGAAAAAGAACTCTCCAGAGAGAAGAATGTTTGAGCAGAGGAAAGTGATTATTCTAACTGGCCAGCAGACATCCTACGAAGGCTGCTCATAAGACAAAGTAATTGAGAAAAAATCCAAGCCATAAATGTCAGGGCTCATCCTATTTTCATACATCTATGCAAAGCACAAATGTACTCTGTCTTTAAAACTGCAAAATGGAGATGGGAGCAAAAGCACAGAAAAACCATGTCAGAACCCACACAGTGTAAGTAATGACAATAAAGAATTCATAGCAGAAGGCTCAGTTGTTGGACATCCTCTGGCACTAGCAGACAGGCTTCCCTAGGGAAGGATAGAAGAGAAAACCCCACCAGGGAGCTGAGGAGAACCCAAACCCAACAACATTAATTCTTAGTGATTCTCATTTTACCCTGATAAGAAAAAGAAATGGCACTCTTGGGTTCATACACAGTTCACAGGGTCCAAGTCCTCCTCGTCTGTGATGCGTGCACAGGGACCGGCATCTGCAGTGAAGTGTTTTAGCAGGTTCCAGCACACAGAGAATTGTGTCACTGAGCTTTATCAGCTGCCCCTAGCGAGTGCCCAACGCAAAGATTTTTGGATTCATGGAAAACAACGAGCAATGAGAGCTCGTTACAGCAAGTGACCTCCACAAACGCCGGCTTGCTGTTACCCCTGCCATCGCTTTGCCAACACTTGCATTCCTGCCGAGCACTCTCTGGAGCCGCCTCTACAGGGCTCTGGTCTGCAGGTGGCACCATTATGTCATTATGAAACCAAGCAAGAGCATTGCTGGGACAGGCAGCAGCACAGAGGAGGGGAGCTTAACCTACTTAAGGCAATACTCCATGAATATCAAGTATGCGATCTAACACTCATATACAGGAAAAACAATGCTCTCTGAGGCAAAGACTAGGAGGTATCATCTACTGCAGACTGTCAACATTAGCTGAAGTAAATGGAGCTGTATCACTGACACCGGCTTGGAATGTCCCTTTGACCTTCAGTGGCCTTCGGATGGGGCCTTCAGAAGAAAAAAACATCTGCAAGTCCAATAGTATGAGATCTTCCTCTTTAACAGAGCTGGCCAGGGGTAAAGCAGCAGAGTCAGTTCTGCTGCACAATGTGCTGAAATGAAAAGCAGGTACAGGGGTGGCAGAAGCAAGCTGTGATGTTTCCAGAACGACAACACTGCTTACAAAGCACTGAGGAAATCATGCAAATGCTGTCTTCACCGTCTGCAAAATGGACAAGCAGGCTGTCAGGAACCCATCCGGTATGCAGCTCTCATCCTCCCAGGTGCTGACCCTACCCTGCAGGTAAGAAGCTGGTGGTGGGGCTGGCAGGATCAGTATCCCAGGAAAATGAGGGAGCTCCAGCACCACTCACCTGAGGTTGTGCTGCCATGCGTGGGGAAAATCCATCAGACCTGTGTCTGGCTCTAAACCACCCAATGCAGCCCACTAGCTATGGGAGCTCTCCAGCCAGCACAGGCTTCTCTTCATCCTTTATAGCTATGCACAAATACTTCTAATTTGTGGTCACTCTGCTGTGACTCCCAGAAGGCACCTGTGGAGCACTCGGGAGGGGTTTATGTACCTCTTGCCAGCAAGAGGCCAGCACACAACAACACTTGCTGCCATTAGCCAGGCACCAGCATGGCAGTGGTAAGCTGTACAGCCTGCCAGGTCCCTGCAGTGCCACTGGGAGAGAAGAGATTCACATCAGCCCTGGAAAAAAAGAGTCCCACAGAGCTGTCTCTGGCAGACAATTCTGTGTCTGTGAGATAAGAAGGGATAACGGAGGAGAAACTGGGCTAAGAAGCACTGGAAAGCCCAAAACAAAGCAGGGAAACTCTTTGGCCTCAGCAGAACGGAACTTGACACTATGAGCAAAGAAACTGCCTGCTGCTGGGTTCAGAGTAACTATGCACATTTTCTGTCATGAACCAAACACACTGAGACACATTCTGAGGTTCTTGAGTATGACACAAGAAATGAACAGTTAACAATTGCTGTAATTAAGAACAGTTAACTTATTAACACCAATACACTAGAATGGGTCACAAACTAGAAAGCTGAAAGCAAGTTAGTGACCATTTTATTTCAGAGCAATACCTTTCAACTGGGGCAGAGAGGAAAGAGAGAGAACAAGCTGATAGGATTTTTTACAGCTAGCTTTTTAATAGCTAAAATCACTGAGGTCTAGCACAGGAAAGGACCCTGAGGAATTATCAACTAGCATGGCAACACCACATGAAAAATTGATTCTCAAGGAGGAGCACTTTTAAGCAGCTTGTTCAGCTCTTAATAAATCAAAGTGGAGTCTAAAAGTCATGCATTAAGCTGGCTTCATAAACTCCAAGCCTAACTAATTTCAAAAGAAATACTACTTTGTTCATGTCCATTGGCTAAAAGTCTTCTTGCCCAGAGTTACGCTCCTCCAGCATAAGAAGTGACAGTGAACAGAAAATGCAGTTGCTCCTTGCAAGGCTGCAACACTCATGCTAGTAACAGTCTGGTGGAGATGAAGAATGTTCAATCACAGAGGCAGTGGAACTTCTCAAGCACTGTTCCAAACTTACAGGGGATTTTACAACTCTCAGAATACTCTCAGGGTACTTCATTCACAAAACATTCCAAGCAGAAAATTACGAGCACTCAGTGGTTCCTTTTTGTACGTGACAGCTGGCAAGCACAGCTCTCGTCTGTCTGAAGTGTATTCCTCTGAAACATGCTTTTACACAAGCCCTGGAGGGGTTAAATCCCACACCTGAAGAGCACAGATGATGGCTGTGTCCTGCCTGGCCCCAGGAACGCCCCTCTGCGCTTGCCTGCGCCCAGCCTCCCCGAGCAGCAGCCACGCTATCTGAAATGCCGCCACAAAGCAGAGTGCACAAATTTGCCCTGTTTGATCCAAACTGATTTTTTTTAAAAAAGGAAGAAACCAGAAAGAGGAGTCAGCTTGTGATTCCCAGCTTTAAAGAGAGGAAAATCCATCTACAAAGTGCTGTCCGGAGTGGCTGAGAATAAACACATTTTGTCTTGGGGGGATTTCTTCTGATGAGCGGCCTGGCAGAACTGTCAGACTCAAACTGCTTCAGCTGAACTCAGCTGCAGGGCTCTGGAAAAAACCCGAGACGAAAATCCTAACAAACTTTGGCCATTTGTGTTTCTGCTGGGTTTGAGAGGCTGTTAAGTGAAGGACAGCGTGAGCAGAGAGCAAGCACTCTGCTAGCAGAAGGCTCTCCTGCAGCCCAGCACTGCGCTGCACAAGCAGGCTGTTCACCAGGTGCTCTTGCAGCACTCGTGCAGACTTGCACAGACCCCTGTCTCCAGAACACCAGGTGGAAATACACATCTGTGAGTCACCAAAGAGCCCTGGCAGCATTGGATTCTGGGCAAACTTCCCTAAAAGATGCAGGAGGATATATCTGAAAAAAAGCCAATAATTCTGGATGTTTCTGACAAGTACACTTTGACCAGCGCTGAGGTATTGCAACAACGGAAAGCCTGCAAGCAGCACACGGTGACAGACAGATCAAATAGGGCAAGTGAGGGAAGGGGGTTTGCCTTGGCAACCAGCAACACAACAGCACTTACAGAATGTGCACCTTTCACTCTTCCCAGTCCTGGCAAACCAATCAGGGAAGCTTTCAGCACTAAAAATAGGCCTGTGTTTTGCAGAATTCACTGGAATCTGTGGTGCTTGGGGTTCAGAAGGACCACTGCAGCTGCGGTTATGGGACATGCATCCTCCATCCAGAGCATCACAGGCACTCTGCTACTGCTGTACTCCTTGAAACACAAAAATGTTGATTTTTTAAAAATATTAAGCACAGGCAAATCTCTGCATGCCTTTAGAGTGAAAGAATGCTTAAAATGATTATCCTGCAGAGAGAACACTTGGCTTTACAGCAGACCTCTGTTATTTGCCCATAGAGGGCTGCTTACCAATGCAAGACCAACAACAGAGCATCTTTCTGTGGCTCATTCCTCTTGCTCAAACTTCACCTTCACCTCCTAAGCTCCTCTGAATATCTGTCCTGTAACTGTCTCTGATCTTAACCTTGGTGGCACAGCTGTCCCTGCGCACACAGCAATAACAGTGATACAGAGGTGCTGCCTTCAGGAGGAAGGCAGGAAGCAAGCAGCCGCAGAAGTCAGCAGGAGAGCCGTGTGAGGCAGATCGGGGCCCTGCTTCTGTGTCAGTAAAGACTGATACAAATGTCAACAGCTTCACAAGTAGATGCTACATGCTCTGAACCGCCAGCAAAAGGGTCAGCCTGGGAGAGCAGGCAATGAATGTGCCAGCGCTGGGATTCTGTACTTGTCACCTTAAAGCCATGTAGTGCTGAGGATTTCAAGCTCTTAAGGACATTACAGGGTCAAGTGCTGTGGATAAACAAATCCAGGCTACTAAAAATCACAATTCTGACTTTTCAAATGTGCAGGAGGTGATTGAAATGACGAGTTGGTGATTTTTAATGATTTTCTGCAAGTTTTCCATATTCATAAGTCTGCCTAGAGCAGCACAAGCTGCATTCTGATGAGGGATGCCACTGCCTCACGCTCCCAACACGGCTTCGGTGTAGCGGAAGACAACGTGTCAGGGACAGGACACAACAGGCTCGCAAGTGTCCACTGTGCCACTGGGGGCTGCTGTTAGCACAACCTTAGTGCCAGCCACACCGGGCACCTTCTGCTGCCTAGCTCTGGCCCATACACTCTGCTTTACTCCTGCCCTCTCCAGGGCTGGAATGGCTGGTTCCAGGCTATGCTTCTGCTCCACTCATCTCGGTCAGTTCCTTCCACAGGAGAGGGACAAGGGACAGAGGAAGGGCTCAAGTCTAGCAGGGAGACCCATGCTTGAAAAGAGAGTGGGAAGGTTTCCTTACTGTGCCCAATCCAACTGAAAGGGGAAGTGTCCACAGCTGGACCCTGATTCTTTCCAGAGAGCTCGGAGTGGCTGGGGAGTGGGCACCTGGGGAGGAAGACCTGTGGGCCTTCCCCATAGGAAGCTCTGCCAGGTACTCTACCTGTGTACTCCCACCCTTCTTCCTTAGTGACAGTAGCATGAAGAACTTCAGTGCCAACCTTCAGCACTGCTTGCAACAACACACCTCACCAATAACATCTACCACTAGCTTGCAGCAACAATTTTTCCTCTCCATGTTCTCCTGTATCCATGAATGGTTGGTAATAATATTATGAAAAACACACCCTGGAAACCTGACAATAGGCCAATCTTTCCCTCCCACATTTTATCCGGGTCAGGAGTTGCAGACTCATTTGTGGCACAAGCCTGACAAAGTATTTTTCAGTCTTTCAAACAGCAGGAGTTTGAAACACTCCTGTCTGCCCACAAGCAGAACTGTGGCTGCCTGACGTGAGCAGCCTTGCTTTCCAGACAGGCAGTCGTCAGCTTTTCAGGTGCTTTGCTTGCAACTGGAAATGGATTCATTACAAACCAGAAATAGATGATCTCAAACAGAGACTCTGCCAAAACCAGAGTACTTTCCTGGAAAATCTATATAGAAGAAAAAGGCAGCACAGAGCTGGGCATGAGTGGTCAGGGTGAGCGCTGGAAGGAACACACAGCTCCACAACATCTACTGCAGCTCCCACAGAGCCGCATGGCACCAGCTTGGCTTATCTGTGTGCCTACACACAGGAATCTAGACACACCTCAGCTCCAAATCACCCATTTACCTGTCACCTTTCCAGGACGCTGCAGTGGAGGAGAAGACTTGCATCATAAGCCACTAGCAGCAGATGAGCAGCTCGCACCACCTCTCAGCTAGTGAACTTATGCCATCCCAGCCATGCCATCTAGCTGGGAGGAACAGGGTCTGGCCAACAGGACAGATCTAAAGTCTCTGTATGGTAGGAGAGACAGGCTTATGCCAGAGGGCTAAATACACATTGCCAGACCCTTCACACTTTCCAAGTGGCCCCTCTGTGCTGAGACATCTCTGAAAGCCTGCCCAGTCTAGACACAGTTAAAGCTATTTCTGCCCTCCTGCTGCCTAGGCTTTCCCAAACGTTTGCTCATAATCAGGTCCCTGAAGATACTTCCTACTTTTTTCAAAAACAAGTACCTTGTTTTGGCACAAATGTTGTCATTATCTGCGGGGGTGGTGTGGCCCTCTGAGTTAGACATAAACTATATAGAAACAGTTTAGCACTAGACTTGTAAGGTGAGCTTTCTATTTAAGTAGCAAAAATACATCATTCACAGCAAAGAATACATTTATCACAAGACTTAACAACAACAGGAGCAGGTGATTTTCAATTTACACAGTAAAAAAGGTATCTGTGAAGACACTAAGGCTCTTTATAAGCTGCTTATGTTTCAGCCGGTGCGGGGCTTTGCTACTTTGTGAGCCTGAAATAAGATTGTCTGGAAATTGCCTTCACTATTCTTTCCATTCTCAGCTGAAAGAAATGGAGAAAAAAAGAGAAACTGGTTACACTTCCATTTTCTCCCCTTTTTAATATCAGGAGACACTGTAAGTCACGCAGTAAAGTGTCCTGTAGACACATGGCTAAGAGACTGACAGATTTGCTTTAAGATAGGTGACACTTTAGAGTTCTCTCCCTACGGCACTCAGCTTCTTTACAAGGTTAGAGCTAAGCCTTAATCCTGATCTGTTTTAGTGAAAGCAGAGCCTTCACTTCATCCTTTTAACTTCCACCCCAAGCAGCAATGCAGCTAGAGCTGGGCTCTGTGGGTGTTCAGTGCATTATCCACACTGTAACCTGAAAGACAGGAAGGATACTGAGGTTAACTCATCACCAGTGTGGAACTGATCCTCTCTCCCGGGGCTTTGCTTGGTCTGCTTTCACATAGTCCTGGGGATGGGACATAGTACTCCACCAGTTATTGTCCTGTGGAGAGACCAAACACCTCTGGTTTGGATTATAGGCAGCAGCACCCACAGGAATCTCTGTTTCATCTCAGCAGATGAAAACTCACTTTCAGAGGCAGCTCAGGAGAGGCAAGAGAGAGCTCTTTGAAACACTCCTTGAGCTGAAGGCTTGCACAGGAAAGCTATGGAAGGCTGCATTTATTTGTCTTGAGGTGGAGCCACAGAGATAGTAAGCTCACCAAAGTGCAGTGTACCAATTATCTAGAGGCAATCCTCTCTTATTTGCAAAAGAGAAAACAGAAAAAGCACTCCCTGGATCCTCTAATCCAGTCAAAAACACATACACACATTTCTGCTTGATTGTTGTCCTCTCCGTGCCCTTGTTTCACACAATGGATGCTCCTAGCAATGCCAGGACAAAGTTTCTTCATGTCTGCCCCAGGGCTCACAGAACCAGGGGCTCCAAGAAGCAAAAACCTCCTTTTAGAGGGTGAACACCGAAATTCAACCTGTTACAGTCACTCGGTGGATGGGAGGAAGACCCTTCTCTCTCTCTACCCCACCCATTTCATGTACATGTAGAAACTCTTCAGCCTTTTGCTGCCATCTTCACCAGCAGCCCAGGCCCTGGGAGATATGAAAACCAACTCTTCTCTTTTTAACCTGTGTCAGATGGTCTATCTCTTGTGAAAACCACTTGCACCCCTAATTGTTGTGACAACGTCACTCAGAGATAGCTTTCAAATTCAACACACTTCACAAACATCACTCAGCCCAAAGGTAGATTACTTAAGCCGATGATTCCTTTGCCTTTCCAGCAGTTGTAATAATGGAGAATGAACTGGTGTGTGCTAAAGCCGTCAGACAGAGTTGCCTTGTCTCTAACAGAACTGGGATCAAGCTCATTCCTTGAATCCATTTCCATCTCGTGTGTCTTCACCACAATCTGGTATTTCCTTGCCTAACATCTTCAACTACACGGGCACAGCCAAGGCAAAGAGAGAGAGAGAGAGCACGCAAGGGATCTGCCAGGTAAGATCACACACACCAGCAGATAATGAGTTCTGTTTTCAGGAATGATCTGAAGTCTTGCAGCCCATCTGCACATTGATCAGATCAGTCCTTGACCGGTTCAGGTAAATCAGGGCCCTAAACATTCTGCTGCCATTAATCCATTCAGGACACCCCACGTTATAAACTGACTGAGTTCCAGACTAATCCAAGCTAACAAACTAGGACAAGGAGCTGCAGCAACTCCCCCACATCCACTGAGGCCCTTCTTAAGCCAGGTACTTGAGCTGTTAATAATCAGTACAGTGTCTGCAGCCACCGGCATAGAGAGAGAACCACAGGAAGAGAGGAAGGGAAGGAAGAGAAAAGTTTCAGAATTGCAGCCTTCTAATGAATCATTGACTGGAGGAGGCCAATGGCATTTGTATAAGGAGGTTCCAGGAGCTGGCTTTTGCAGTGTCCCATTTCATTCTGTATGATCCTCAAAATCTCCTTTCAGCCTCCCAGAACACAGCTTCGAAATGCCTGTTCTGGTCAGGCAGTCAGCATTTGTACAAACATATCTATTAGCTTATCAAAGGTACACCACACCCCAGCATTTCAGCTTCATTATTTTACATTTCTTTTGCCCAGAAAGAAGGAGGCTTTTGTTACCTAAACTTATCAGCTGCAGTGGCAGTTCTACAGGAACTTCCCTGGAACTTCAGAACATGGTAACAGCCTTCAAACGACTAATGAGTCAGTGCTGCAAAGCAGGACCTGCACCCTTCAAAGGAGAGGCAATTATTCTCAAGATTCCAGGAAAATGTCCTGATCCAACAAAAAGGAACTGACTTACTGAAAAGGTCATTTGAAGGCATCTTTTGATTCACATTAAATAGATGTAAAGCCAGAGTCCCCCACTCTCTTGCTGAAGAGTGTCCACAAGGACCCCAGCTGCAGATGCCTCTGCAGCACCATTCAGGGAAGCAGGCAGGGGATAACTGGCTCCACTGGCACTCACTTTGTAAGTAAATTGAAAGCGGAAATGCAGAAGAGCAGAGTCCATCAGAGCAGCCTGAGATCACCCAGTCAGGTGAATAAGGAGCAAGCCTCCCGCTTGCTGTGATTCATTCCATGTGGAATTAAAAGTCCAAAGCAAACAGCAAACCCAGCGAGCCTTCTCTTACAGAATGGTGTGAGATCCTTCAAGCCCTGCTTCCCTAATCACCAACTGACACTGGCTGAATTACCCTCCCTGCCATACGCTGTCTGCAGCCCTGCACAAATGATTGTTGGTGGCCGTGAACCCTATCTTTCCACATTAGTGCTTCAGGCAGGCTGCGACAGCGAAAATGGGCAAGAATAAAAGCTCTAATGGACTTGTCTGAACGTATTACTGCTCATATCTCCAGCTCTGCTTGGCCTTCTCCACAGGCTCTGCTCAGTTATTTTCACCACTGGCTTTCAGAGATACTGAGGGCTTGCTGAAGTACCACAGTTTGTAGTGCACCTGCACAAGCGGAGCTGCAACACTAAAGGTCGCTGGAAGCTCACCGATCCAGAGAACGCTGCAGTAACAACCAAGCCAGTACCCAAATCACCACTGCTGTTTGCCTTCCCTTAGCTCACAACGAGGCAGCCAACCCACTTACACAGGCCTTGCATTTGTCCCCCATAATGATCCACCCTTTTAAGGGAAAGATTTACCAGGTTGAAGACATCATAAGAAAGCACAGGTATGTCTGTTTAAGGAAGACCCAACCTTCCACCCCCCAAATGCCACAAGAGACCTTGGGGAACAGAATATTAAAGCATTATTATGATGATCCCATTGAACTTTAAAAACAAATGTAAGTAAAAGTATTGCCTATTCCCACCCAGCACAATATCAAAACCTTTCTGGTAGGCTGCAGAGCTGCTTCTGTTACTACTGCAAGCAAGGACCACATCATCTAACAGTGTCAATGAGGAGGAAGAGGCACTGCACACATTATGAATTTCAGCAACTGCAGAGCTCTCAGGAAGACCTTGTTCAAAGTGATCTATCACAAAAGCGTAGAAGATCATGGCCTGTGAAAATTCCCATTTGACAGGCCAATGCATTGCCGTTTATAAAGCTATGGAAATGAATTAAAATCACAGCTCCTTCAAACCGCTGAATGCATTCCACAGCACCACAGATATGCCAGGGTCTATAGGCACATGCAGGCAGACCTCTCAGCAGGAAATCAAACACCACCCATGTACTAAGACCCAGCTCCTCCAGCATCAATGCACAGAGCTAAGGAAGTCAACTGGACATAAGACAGAATGAGGCAGATTGGCAGAATAAAGTTTTCAACTCAAGTGCCCAGGAAGAGGCAACTTTGTCATCCTTACCCACAGGGAGGCAGCAGCAGTGCCACAGGGCTTCACAGTGCAAGGAGCCACTCACACTGCGGCCCTGAGAGGAATAAAAAACCCAACTGCCCTCTGCACCACAGCTACATGGCACCAAACTGGATTATCTTTGGACAAAAAGCTCAGAAGGAATTCAAATCACCAGACTTTGTAAAAGATGCTACCAAAAGAGTTTTGAGGGACACCCTAACAACAGGTTGCTCTGAATTCAGTGACCTTGCTTATCTTATCTTATCTTATCTTATCTTTCAAAATAGACATTTTCAAAGTTTGCAACAGTGACAGGACTGCCAGTTGCATTGAGTGCACTTCCAACAGCTCAGTGATGCTGGGTTCAGATAATCCAACAGATTGCTAAAAGCAGCCCCATCATGTCCTGAAGTTACTGTAAGAGGCGCAGCTCACAGCCCACTGATTACAGTGGATTACCACGTCCTGGCCCCCTTCCTTTTATTGTGGTACTCATGAAGCAGTTGTATGGGCATCTTTTCCATCAGAGGTGATGGCAGTGCAGAGTAGTTGGAATCTTCAATTGAAAAAGGGAGGCAAAGTTTTGCTTACTCCCAGTAAAACTGTTTAGAAAGTAGAGTGACTTCTGACCTTCAGCCTGCGGTCCTGGTCCCCGCTGCACAGAGAATTCACAGACACTTTGAACGTCTTCCATGTTGGATTTAAGTTATTCATCACAACCTACAAGCAAAAAGAAATGAAGGGAATCCTGGACTTCAGCAGATCTCCAAAGAACACGAACAGCCACGCTCTTCAGCACAGTATGCTCACCAGGAAGAGGAGAAAGCAGAGCTCAGCAGAGTTTGCAAAACAACATGCACAGTGTGCGTGCCTTTGAGTGTGTGCACAGTCTGCAACACTCCCCCCCGTGAAAGCCCCAGAAAGGGGTACAGGCCCTCACAGACCATGCTGCAGAGACTGCCCGGCATTGCCACGCCTTGGAACGCTAATGCTCGAGGGAAAGGCTGCCAGATCCATCTCTGAAGCCATGGAGGAGCTGCAGGAGTAGGCAATGTGGATGGGCAGTATTCTGGCCTGGAAGACTTTATGGGGTCTGTAATAGATAGGTTGATGACCCCAAGTATCTGCTTTTTTAGAGTGTCAGTCATGACATGGAAGCAGTAATGATACTGGGACAGAGGCAACGAGTGCCAAGCACCCAGCTCACCAATCCCTTTAGCACCAGCAGCCTGGGAGGAGGTGCAGCTCCTGCCCTGCGAGCCCACAGGTTTAACGCCGTGCGGCTCTCTGGCCGCGGTGCCGTGCGGCTCTCTGGCCGCAGCACTGTGCCTAATGCTCTTGCCTTAGCCTCGCGCGGAGCTCCAGACCCCATAGCCTCCGCTCGACAGCTGCGTAACAGACAGAACTGTGTTCAAACGTGAAAGCCTGCATGGGAAACAAACTGTTCCTGCTGACAGCCTGCCTGCATCTCTGGAAAGTAAACCCGACCCTGCCCATACCTCAGTCCTGTGAACAAGCTGCTGGGTTGCGTCGTCATTCATCCGGAAAATCTCCAGGAAAGGATCGGATTTGCTGAAAAAGTCCTGAAACAAAGCACAGGACAGGCTGTTCCGAGACTTCTGGGAGCTCTTCAGGCACAGCGCACCGCTGCCTGCCTGCTAATGAAAAGGGAGACCCCAGCCCCGGCTTAGTGAGGTTCTTGGTGTCCCTCAGCAATATTTCCCTCTTCTCCTTGTTCCACAAGCATTTCCAAGGCACTGCTGCTGTTCGCAGCTTGACTGCTCCATCGGAGCAGGTGGAATTGTGAATGTTACTTTGCAGCCCTTTTCCTTCTTACACCCAGTCCAAATTCCTGAGCTTTATATCTTTCATCCACCGAGCTTGTTTCTTTCTTACCTGCTGGGTCTTTTGGCACCAGCTGCGTGTCACACAAGGCCCTTGAGACACATTCTAGAGTGGGGTTGAATTCCACACTTCTCGCCCACCCTCTCAGACCAAAAGTTAAACAGCCAGGACACTGTCCTGCTACCCACCAACCTAAGTACCAGGGAGATGGACTAGAGAAGGTTAGAGAAGCAAGCCCCTATACGATGTGAGAACATGGCCCTTGTTACGCTGACAAACAGGCCAGGGGAGTGCAGGAAGTTGCTCGATGTCCCTAAGCACAAGCAAGCCTGTGACACAGGCTGAGGGTCACAAAGCCACTGCACTACAAAGCACCTTCCCCAGAGGCACATCCAGCCCAAAGGCCTGAGCATTCCCACACAAACCTGCACCAATGAGATGCATTTGCTACTGCCACAGCGCACCACTTCTGAGCAGTTACTTGGACTCATCTTCAGTACAGTGATTTTCCGTTCATGGCTCTCTTTAAAAATGAGGTTTGAGGGTCAGGTCCCTCAGAAAAGGACAGAAGTAGCCCAAAGGCACAATCATTTGGAAAATTCTTTGGCAGCCAGATGAGGCATAGAGGATTAAGTTTAATACCAGGAAAACACCTAAGCAAAGTAGCACTGCTCTGTCCTTTGCAGACACCTGCTGAGGAAACTTTCCCAAGGAATGGCAGCTACCTCTCTGGGAAGAGGAAGAGCAAGAGCCGTTTGCTTGCCTCAGTGCTCGTAATTTGTTACAGCTCTCATAAAACTGTAGCTGCTTGTTATGGTAACTGTAACACAGCCATTATGGCAGCAGACCCTTCCCAACAGTTACTGTTCCGCAGCAAAGTGCTCTCAGGGGATCACCTGAAACAAAGAGGAGCCCTCTGAGCTAGCTGGGCTCCCTTGAGACAGGCAAATGCAGTGGTGCCATCCAAATAAAGCCCTGTGATAAGAGACGGAGCCTTTGCCTCTGCAAAGGCAGCAAACTACAGGAAGATTTCACACCTATCACTTCCTTCACATCTCCTGCTGAACGTTTCAGGGAAAGCTGAGCAGGTTTTGCCTGGTTTGTGGCTTCTCCAAAACCCCTGCAATTCTATGTGGAGGGAGTTAAAAAAACCTACAGCCAAACCAACGCACCCTGCCTGTTAGACCACGCCAAGGAATGCTGTTCCATTCACCAGAAGGGGCAGGTTCCCGTCCTGCTCCCTAGCAAAGGAAATGCATGGGTTTAAGGACCACAGTGCAGACCTCTTTCAAGGAGTTCTTCTTTAAAGAGGGGAGGAAGGAATTCTTGTCCATTCAAAATGCCACTGCTGGTAATGGATGGGAAGAATCTGTTCTCCTTTCTATCCTTGAAGCACATCCAAATCCTGCCCCATTCATTCCTTTATCCCCAAGCTGTGAGCCATTAGGCTTGAACTCATCTTCTGCCAGTTGCAAGAACGTCTGGCTTTACCCAGGTGACCCAGTGCAGCCCAGCATGAACGATGCTTCCTCAGGCTTCTGGTTTTCAGGACACTAGGAGGTCAGTTCCAGCCCTCAGTCTGCTTCTGTGTTACACCTCCATCTGAGTACCAAGAGATTTGGGATTTTACAAGATGGGCTCTTCTCAACTCTTTGGCAGCTCTTTTGGCCTCAGAGCACTCATGCTTTGCCACCAATGGCTGAACTAATCAACTGTTAAAGGTGGAAGTGATGAACCAATGGGTTAACCCATGGCAGCAATTTCAGGCTTCAGTAATTACTGAGGGTGCCTTGCAGCTACAGCTGTCAACATTCATCGTAAGCCGTATCCAGAGCCACGACCTTTTCTTATAAATGAGGAAAGCCAAAGTTCAGTCCGGTTTAGAGCCACGTCTCTGCCTGGAGAAAATGAAAATACTTCTTCCAGCTGTAATAGGCTTCCAGAGATTTTCATCAGCAGAAAGCTGGAGTTTTGACTCAGAACATGGTGAGTCATTGCTTGAGTGGCACACTGCATGATCCAGGAACACCTCATTCGATGAAGCCCACCTTGATGGGGCAGGTTACCACGGCAGGAGTGAAATACTCCTCAGGTCTTTCAGAGAGGTTCTCCCCAGCTTGTCCCCACAGAGTGTTTCAGTTCTCTCTACAGCTGCTGGCTCAACAGCATACCCTGCCAGCATCCTTTTAATTCTTGCCAACGAGAGCCATAAGCAACCCTAATATCCACACCAGATTAGAGTTAACAGCTGTGGAAAAGGAATGACCAAGTGGAGTCTCGTCATGCTGTACACATCCTTCTTTTTTTGTAAGTGTGACAGTATGTAGAACAGGAAGAGACTTGGCTACATCCTTGGAAATCACCTCCAAAGGTGTCTGTCTGAAGAGAGACTGTTAATGATCCTGAAGCACAGTGATGTTGTTTACCTGTGGGTTCTAAATAAACTCTGGTTCTATTAATCTTTCTGTGTATTTGCTCCTTGCCTGAGTTTTTCTGGCAGCTTCAAACAAAAAAATTACTCATTGGTTAGAGACTGATTTTGAAAATCTGATGTATGGCCCCAGAAGTACTCTCACTGATTTGACAGTAAGTTACACCAAATGGTTACAAGCACAGGCTTGGAGTATCAGAACCATAAACTTGTGCATGGTGTTGCCATGTTTCTAACTGGAAGCAGCTCCATCCCTAAGAAAGGCCAGGACTAGCGACATATCCTCAGTTACTGTAAACCACATAATCTAGAAAGAATCACAGTCTTATGACATTGATTAATTGCAGAGATATTCTCTGGACTACCTCAACCAAGTATGGCTGCTATGACACTGAAATAACAAAGAGTGCATTTCTTGGGCTGTGTGTTGCTCAAGGTGCTCGTTACCTAAATATTGCTAAATGGCAATGGTTGTTTCCGAAAAGAGGCAACCCTCACAATGAAGAGCAGTGCTGGAGTCAGGGGACAGCTCTCTTACTAAAGAAGGAAAGTCCTGAAGAAATATGCAGCAGTCTCTAGTTCACAAAACGTGTACCTAAGTCATTATGAACTTTTCTAGCTTTATTTTAAGACACTTCGACTGCTTACAGAAAGTTCACTTCTCTAAGCACTTCTGATTGGTGGCATTTTAAATAATTAAACTGTCTTGGTTATAGAATAATTAACTTGTCCTAGTTTAATTAGATTCTCTTGAGAGTTTTTTTAATTACTTTGCAATTGAAGCAAGCCTCATTGCAAACATTCATCTGAAGTCTCTGATGTGTTTAACAATACAAGGCAAAAACTATCTGTCAGGGATAATCTCATCAGATCCTATGTGCAGGCATCCATCTCTCCGTGAGGTTGCCACCCAGCAGCTCACCTCATCACCCAGCAGCTCACCTCGTCACCCAGCAGCTCACCTCGTCACCCAGCAGCTCACCTCGTCACCCAGCAGCTCACCTTGTCATCCAGCTTCCGTGCGCTGAAGGAAAGTTCAACGTAGTCATCATTGCCAGACAGCTCCTCAGCAATCACCTAAATGGAAAGCCACAGGTGAGTCTCCCGTGGGGCAATGCAAGGGAACAAAGATGCCATCTTCCAGTGGAAACACTGCAGACCCCATTAGGAAACTCAAAGGTGGTGCAAGCTAAGGTGCTTCTCTCTGCAATCAGGAAGGGCTAACGGCTTTCTGTGAATCCCTCACTCAGCTGATGGTGTCACTTCACTAAGCCTGCAAACCTGGATCACTTTGTATCATGCGACCGCACCTCGTCAATCACTTGTCAGTGGACAGACATCAACATCAGGGGTCCCTTCCCTTTGACCAAGTTCTTTCCTCAGACAGGCCAGGGCAGAACTCCACAGTCTCACTCAGTGTCCAAGGAGACAAAAAAGGGTATACAACTGTGGTAGTATTTGGGCTTGAAGCTTACACTGCTCTACACTGCTGCAGCATCATTTGACAAGGCAAAGGAAGCAGCATTGAGATCATCTGCCCTTAGTGGCCATGGAAAGCTCATAGCCAGCAGGTCTGGTGCAGCCGTTCCACAGCAGAGACACTGCAGAGGAAGTTACTGCAGACAGAGTCAGAAGGGAGCAGCACTAAAATAATGCAGTGTGACTCCTTCAGATAGGGTAGGGTATGCTGATAACGATGGTGTCTCATGCAGTGCTTAAATCCCAGCCAAGCCAGCCTTCCCAACCAAGCCACTAAAACCTCCAGGGGCAGCAGGCGTTTACCACACTTGGGGAATGCCGCTGGGAAGTGTTCTCTGAAGCAAGCCACACTCTGTTCTGGTTGGCAGTTACAATCTTCCCCAGTTATAAATTCTCCCTGAAGATTACATCACCCACAAGAATCTGTTTCCTGGGTCTTTCATACCCATGGCTGCATACCTGGCACCATCTCAGCCAGGCTTATACCATCTCCTCAGCACAGACTCCAGGTCCTCAGGGACCAGCTGGGACACCTCAACTGTTCCTCAAACTAGTTGAAGGCCACTGGGGTTAGAGCTGCAGCCAGAGCACTGCAGCGTAGGATGCTCTCACAACCCACATCTGCACCCCCCAGTAACTGACCAGACTGCCCACAACTTGGGTTAACTGCAGCATTTCCAAGATGTTCTAAGAACACTTTTTCTTCCTTTGACAGAAATGAAGTTAAACTCTGCCTTGGGATAACTGGCAGGGTTCTGGGAGCAGGGGCTGCAGGGATGACCTGTTTGGGAAGGCTGGTCACAGCTGGCTCAGCAGTGCACCTAAAAACATCAGCCCAGCCAAGAGGCACAAGGTGTCTCTGTGAATGTGTTTAAGAAAGAGCAGCAGCTTCCAGAGGTAGGAGGCACAAAGGTGCCCATGAGGCCATCCTAAAGAAGATCCAGAAGGAGGCATGGGGAAGGGGATGCTGGGCACACAGCTAGAGGAGCATCCTTGGAAGGAAGTGTTCCATATCACAAGAGGTATCTTCTTGCACCAACAGGCTAGCCTGTGCTGGAGAAAGG
The DNA here is from genome assembly GCF_015220805.1 of Pogoniulus pusillus. Classification (NCBI taxonomy): domain Eukaryota; kingdom Metazoa; phylum Chordata; class Aves; order Piciformes; family Lybiidae; genus Pogoniulus; species Pogoniulus pusillus. The sequence continues at coordinate 100,055 of NC_087295.1, forward strand.
ACATTCCAGAGGCATTGTGCCCCATGTGTAAGCCCATGGCAGAGCTATAAGAATGACTAACAAAGAGCAACAAAGCAGAAATCTTGATGCTCTGACCCTGACCTGTGCCATTTGCCTCCTCACCATGGGGACTGAGCATGTGAAGGCAAAGGCAGTGGAGGCTGTGAAGGGTGCAGGAGAAGTGTCAGACTGAAGTTGTGCCTAGGGATGGTGGAGAAAAAGTGCTTTTCCTAGGAGTTTGTTTGCCACATTTGTTTCTCAATGCCTGAATCAGTAATTACATGTTGATGTTAATTGGAAATGAATTAAATGAAATTAAATTCCCTGAATGGCAACTCTTCTGCCTGTGCCACTTCACGACAGTGACCTGTGGCACTTCCTTCTGCAGAATACCCACACACAGCTTCACTCTGCACTCTGGCCCCAGCACATGTCAGTAGGGCATCACACAAAGGACTGACAATACTCCAGCAGAACATCCTGAGCAAGCCACTTCCCAAAGCCTATGAAAAACGGAATTCAGTGCACTGAACAAGTTAGGAAAGCAGTATTTGTAACTTCCATACCTCACAGATACCTGCTAAACACCCAGGGCCAGAAATTATGATAAATAATCCCTTTGACTTACTCTGGTTGAGACTTTTCACACAATATCTTTAAGCCAAGCTCAAGTTTTCTGCCATTCCAGTGAAGTCAACTGTTCAGAAGCCAAAGCAAGTACCTAAGGTCCATATTTCATGGTTATCCCCCATCATTAGGCCAGCAGGGACTACTCACTCAGCTTCTCTCATCTGCTGTGTATCACTGAGCACTGTTTCTTAGCAGAACACTCTATTAACTGAACCAGAGCATTTGTGATTGCACAAGACTGGACTCTTGTATCCCTCATCGAGGCAGGTTCAGAACACCACAGGGATGAAGTCTGCCCAGATAATCCCAGAAGGCAAACACCACCAAATTATTCAGAGAGAAAATCTCTCTCCTGTTTCTATGCAGTGAGGTGAACAGGGAATTCCTTTCCAACCCATATCTCTCGCATGGCCTCACGCATTTAAACAAATCCCATCCTAGTCAAGCATCAGTGAACATATCTGAGAAAATTCCCTTGGCATTATTTATAAGTCTGCTGTCTTTGTCGTAGCTGGAAGCAGAAAAAAATCAAACAACCAAAGCAAAAGAAACTAATCCAGCTATCTGCACATCAAGGAAGAAAATCCTTCCCAAGTCTGTAAGCAAAGCAGCAGAGATTCCCAAAGCAGAATATTTTACTCTAGTCTGTTTCCCACTGCCGGGCTGCAAATGTCAGGAGCACGCTGGGTTCAGCACAGCCAAGCTCGAGCTCCCAAAGCAGCCAGCAAAGAGAGAGGCTAAAGAGAGGTAATTCACTGACCTGCAGATTTCCAGGTACACGTGGGGCTAGAACTACTCAGTCTGTAACTGCATTCTAGTACAACTAAGTCTACAGCTGTGTTACTGAAGGCTGTAACAGACTTGCAACTAAAAGTAATCAACCAGCATGACTTGTTTGCTGCCAAAGTTATTTAAAAGTAGTAGTAATGATAATTGTGGCTTCTATACAAATTGTACATTACTTGTTGCCAGTTCCTCACAACAAGCATTTGTCAGAAACAGGACAAGTAACTTGTTAAATGCCTTCAACACATTTCTCAGTCAAGGGCTGTTCTGCTGCCTTAGCAGGATGCCTTTAGGACCAGTAACTCATATTAGGTACTTCTAAGCAACAGGAAAACAGAAGTGTTTTTAAGAGCAACTTACTGTTATAGATGACTTCCCTGCTGTGTTCCCATGTTTGAGTAAGGACTTGGAGAGTTTCCTCTGAGAAACAATCTGTACAACAACAAAAACAAAGGGGAAAACATCAGAGACCATGGTAAAAATGTGGCTTATGGCGACTGCACTTTTATGCTGCCTTTCTTCATGTATGGAAGTGCCCTCTTCAACCGTGATCAGGGTGTGCACTACAATATCACAACAAAGGGTCCCCAAGAATTCTGCAGACAGGATGTAGTGGAAGGACAAATGGAGTTGAGCAAAATGGGAAGAACACAACTTGTTGAGTTGAGCAGAAGAGTAGAAACCGCATCTCATATTCTGCTCAATTATGGCCACGATGGTGATGATGGTAGGACAGGACTAAGCTTGAAGTGGACTTCCCAGAAAGCAAAGGGGAGCTGTACATAGCAAACCTATCAGAGATGCTTCCAAACCCCACATATTTTGACAGGAAACTCAAAGCCATTTCAAACAGAAGGAATTTACTTCATTCAAAAGTGCCATCAACTCCAAGCTGAGGGCAAAAGCAAGCAATCTCTCCCATAGCTTCACCTCCAACACTGGCTCTCTGCATAACAGGTACCAGACCTCCACTGCAACTCAGTGCTGCAAATGAACCTGGCAACTGACCAACCTATAAATGCCCCTGAAACAACTGCTACCAGAACGATGCACACAAAGGTGCCACTTCCCATATCAATAATCATTCAGTTTCCCTAACAACCCGGCAGACAATGAACCACGGCAGCTGGGCAGCAGGGCCCCTCTATCTGCAGGACCTCTCTCCTTCCCCAGGGTGCACTTACAACCTCAAAAGCTCTTCCACTGCAATCTATGGCACTGAGCTCAGGGGCTCCCATGCAGGTGGCACATCTTTGGAGAGGATCATTTGTTCTGCCATACCCATTAGGAGATGGCATTAACAAGGTTCACTTCCTAAGCTGTTAGCATCACCACCACACAGTAAGCACTCTGCATATGTAAATATGTCTATCTAGGTGCAGTCATTAAGTGGCCAGTGAAATTAATCTTCCATCTGGCAACAATGTGCCAGTATTGTTGCTTCAAACTGTAATTAGCAATTAAAGATCTGCAAACTATGACTGCAATAACTACCAAGAAATCTCTTTTACTTAGCAGTCAATTGCCCTTTCTGTTCATGTTGGTTAAAAGCACCACTTCTGAAGGAGCTGCCATCAGCAGCATATTTATTATGTAGCAGGGTAAATCTTCTTCTGACCATCACCACAAGCAGCATCTGCTGACCTGACTGCCAGCAGTCAGTCCTAAACATGGACAACTCGAGAGCCTAGGAAGCATTTGCCCGAGCCTGGAGTTAGAGAGAGCTGAATGACATACAAGAAGACCTTCCGTCTGGTGGGAGTTTCTGGCTTGGCTCCTGCTTCAAGCAGTTGCCATTTAAAACTTTAGAGGAAAAGGTGTTTTGTCCCAAACTGATGTGCAGAGGTGCAGAAAGTCAATGTCTCCCTTCTTTCCAGAACACAGACAGAAGAATCCAGTGCAGCCCTGGTACACCTCAGCCTATTTCTAGAGCATGTTGCTTCGTGAACATTTCATTAGAAGTGTGACCTGTGAGTGAGCAGACTGACAGAAATCTCAGAGGTTTAAGAAGTAAGGCTAAGAGTTGAGAAGAAAAATGAGGTTTGTTTGCATCTACAGCCACATATAAACCCCGCTCTGCTCTGCGCCAGCCCCGTGCCCAGTGAAACATTCACACTGCAGACATTTGCAAGAGGTGGGAGCAGCACGTCAGAGCCCTGCTCTGCTCCAGAGAAGGAAGACACGCACATGAAGTGACTCCTGCTTATCAAACGTGCAATCATCTCGGCAGAGCACCATCTCAGATGGATTTCTGCTCTGTGCTGCCAAGGGATATCAGTTCCACTAGGCAGGACGGCGGCTGGTATCTGAATTTGCCTCATTACATATAAGCCCAAAGAGGTGAAAGCCAGATCTGAACACATGCTGCAGTTAAACCTGGATTCACATGGATCACATTTGATCCAATTTCCAATATAAAATATGTAAAGGTGCTTTGTTATTTTTCGTTTTAAAAATATGAGCAGATGCATCACTTGGGATCAAAGCACCGAAGCACCCTCCCCAGCTGTGCACCATGCACTGCCCAGCAGTCTCTCTGGAGCAAGGACTCCAAGGAAGGTTTGCTCTCCAAGTCGTGACTAATCAGCACTGTGTAAGAGGAGCTGTTAAATATAATGACCTATTTTACCTGGCTTGTTTAAGAACCTTGTAAAATGTATTTCCCTGTGTGGCCCTTCCCTAGGCAAGCACAGGAATAACTTTCACTAACATTACACAGGACTGTCAGTGCTTATAAATCAAAGTAATGACCAGATGTCACCATGGCTCTTTAACCTCGTGATGCAGCACTGGCAGGAGCAAACACTGAACATCATACTGAGAGTCCTGATACATTGACAGCTGGAGCTGGTTCAACTTCTTCCAACAGCCTCTACTCAGCATGGCAAGGTGCTGTCCTGGGCCAGAGGCCTGACAGTCACACTGCAGGTTTCCTCTGCATCAAAGCCGTGGGCTGCTTGTTTAGCGACCTGCATTCATTACAATGACTTGGATAACACCTAGCGCTGGGCATAACGATTGTAAACATATCTTAAAGCTTGTAAATTAAAGTACTCATGATAATAATCTGTTCGAGTGCTGTACCCACAGATACAATGACAGCCTCCCAACAGCTCACCTGTGTGAGTCAATGATCCACTCCAGCAAGAGCAGCAGAACCAAGGCAGCCCTTGCTCGAGGAGTAGAACTCTCTCTCCTTCCTCCCAGATGCATCTTTACCCTGGTTTTTGACAAAGCAAGATTTGTGTAACTCTGATGTGCTTGCATCTCTTGCTTGCCATCCCTTCGACACTTTTGAACCCACGAAGCATGGCAGGTAGTCAGAGATGTCTAAAGCATGCTACACTTGAACATCATGAGAGACCACGCAGTGGGTAAGAGCCAGTGACCTTACTCTGCTGTCAAGGAAAAAGAGTCTCAGGGAGTTCACCCCTTCACAGGCATCAAGAATTTCCTGCAGGAGAACAAGTTCAGATGTATGTGTCCTCAACAAAGGAGGTTTTCTCAGGTTTAATTGCTCCCAGAATTCTTGGTAGAGCCAGTTTTACTACTATAATCCTCCTCTATATGCAGGTTTTACTACTATAATCCTCCTCTCCAACAGGTGATGCTCTCTGCACCACACACACCACTTTTCAAGATTTCTTTTGCTCCCTACAGCACTGATCAGCTCACAGCCTATTTACAGCTGAATTACAGAAGACTGAGGAGAAGAGATATGCCTACCACACGAGGTAATAATGTTACTACAGGAAATAGCTTATCAATAGCATAAAAGGTCTTTGAATTTAATTAGTATGTAGTGTGGAAGCTCTCTTACAATCAGTCACAATAACAGCTCATTATAATAGCAAAGCAAACTTCAAATCGCTTTTCTAAAGACTGCCAGAGAAATTCGTACAGAAAGATAAAGCATGCAGAAACAAAGCAGTACGAAGTGGGCAGGCAATTCCATGACCTTTAACTGGCAAAATCCACCCAGAACAGAAACTCTTGCAGCTTTCATGCTGCTGCTGCAGCGCTAACCCAAGAACTTGCCGAGCACAACCGAGGTGAGCCAGAGAGGGCTGCAGCGATCTGCTCCTGCTGCAGGTCAGCCCTGGCAGGAAATTACTTTCACATCTAATAAGGCTCATTATTCATCCCAATAATGAATTGAGCAGCTGCACTTGGAGGAGAGCAAAGGCCGAATATTTACATGTATTTAGATACCTAAGGAGGCACACAGACATCTGATGAGGTTCAGGAATTCATACACCTCAAAAACATCAGTGCTGGTGCTGTGTCTTCTGCAGTCAGTAGCCCATTAGACAAACATTCTCATACAGATAAGGCCAATTTAATTAAATTCGGGAGCAATTAAGGCTCCTTTAACCTTTCTCCAATTCAAGAGCAAGGCAATTTGGAATGGCTGAAACTGAACTCATCATCAGGCAGCATTTTCAAGTGCAGAAGCTGGGAATGGCTTCTGTTATGAAAGCACACAACAGTAATACTCACAATGAGAAGAAAGATTTTCAATCTGGTTTGTACACAAGAGTGTGTATGGGAAATAAGAAACCTCTAAATAATACTGGAAAGTTTCTTGGCAGGCAGAGATTTACAACCTGCTGCAGGAGAACCTGCCTCAGAGGGCAGGTTGGACTGGGTGACTGTGGAAGGATTTCTCACTAACAGGACATGAACTGGCAAGAATGAGCAAACCCATGCTGCAACGTGTCCTTGAATCCGTCTTGGAGGCAGGAAACCAGGCAGTGCATAACACCCCCCACATGCAGCTACAGGGGGGCAGGGTCTGCCAGCTGCAGGGGACAGACTTTGCAGGTTGTTGATACAGACTGACCTACCTGTACCCCACACGTAACCCTGGACCAGTCTGTACCTTCCGCATGTACCAATCCTGAACTAAGTTAGCTGTGCACACCTCTTCCAAGTAAGCATATAACTCACTGTAACACGGAAACAAACCGGAGAGCAACTATCTAACCATACTGGTGGCCCAAAAGTCATTTCATTCTAGGGTGCAAGGCCAGCAGGTAATCTCCAGAGGTCCCTTCCAACCCCTACCACTCTCTGAGATCTCTGTATGAGATCGGCATCCTCAAGGCTGCGTTACTGTGAACAGATTCCACACCCCCTATTTTTAGTTGGCTGCCATTAAAACTGCACTGCAAAGAAGCCAGCTGTGTGCTATTTACAGAGATTAAATCAGGATAGAGATGTCTATGCTACAGGCAGCAGCAGTGGCATCACCCCTCCCTACATTTTCAAGCCAACTCATCCTCCTTGGTGTTATAACATGGCTCGTTTTCTTCCATTTAGGCCACAAGAAGTCTGCCAAAAAGAAAAGACTTCCTAATGCACTGTAAATATCCTAAAGAACACTACCTTCACCTGGAGCTTTCAACTGAGCAAACAGATACAGGCTGTAAAATTCTCTCACTGAGAGGACTTTTCCTCTTTCTGCATGTTTGGCCCAAAGGCTGTCAAAGTCAGGGCTGTACTCTAAATCAGCTGTCTGGAGTCTTCCAATAACTGATGTGGAAAGACAGGTATCTCCTGAGGACAATTTATCCTAGTCCATGATGGATGTCTCAGGTGGAATGAACCAACAGGTGGAACTGTTTGCTTCTCTCCACTGAACTCCAGATGGAGATCAGAAGAGTAACCTGATCTGTGCACCAATGCTCAGTTTTCTATGGCAGTGACTGACTTGAAGCTGCACTGCAGCAGTAAATCAGAGCAGCAGCAGTTCTCAATTATCCTGTCCAAACCCTGATGAGGAGCTGTGTCACCAGTGACAAACCTGACCCATCAGTCACTCAGCCAAGTGGGACGTTTCAGGTACACAGGGAACAGCGTGGGGCAAGAGGACGCACGGCAGCAGCACCTACTTGTCCAAGAGTGCACTCCATGCCACCAAGAAAATCTGCTTCTTTCAGCCCATTGTGATTGCTGCTGATGTCATGCACCTCAAACCGCAACCGCTGCACCTCTTCAAAGTAGAAGTCCACGGTGAACAGCTTGGAGAAGACAGGATTTATGCAGGTCCGAATCACTTCTGTCCTGTCCACCTGCCAAATGGAGAAGAGGTCACATCAGTGGTTTCTCTCTCTGCCAGTGACAGACCACAACAAGCTCCTCATGTGCAGTTTGATCAAGACTGAGAGCTGTGGCTATTGACACTACCATCTTTGTGGGCAGCATCCACAGCTGGCCACATGCACGAGAGAAGCCACATTGCCTTGTCTCTGCTTGCTTGCAAGGCTTTGACAAACGTTGGTAGGCAGATGAGGAATCACCTGCAGCCTCCTCCATGGGGTGAGCAATGCCTGCCCATGCTGGGCACACCAGACTGGTCAGGTGGCAGAGACAGAAGCTGGGTGTCCACAAAACGGCTGCCTTGTGCTAAACTAATCACCGGGAAACCAACTGCAGAGTAACTGCAGAATTCATCTCCCCAGCAGTGCCCATCCATTCACCAGGGAACTCTAGCAGTGCAATGCAGTTTTATCAACCTACATGGAAGAGCAAAATGCCCCAGAACAACTCATCTTGGAAATGATTAGGGATCAGAGTGCTGGATGCACAGCAAACAACTTCTCTTAGGAATACATCCATTTTCCACCTTGCCTTACAGGAATCTGACAGATCATGTGCTGCTTATCCCTAAATCTGAGCCTTACAACTGCTACAGGAATGTCCTGGGGGCTAAACTGCTCCTTCAAACAAGTGTCCAGAGGGTGCTTCACAGTTCTCCCAAAATGCAGCTTGTGTTTGACTTCTGAAACAGGCCCTTGCCACTTCTCATTGCAGTGCAGTGTTGGGAACACCACAGGCAGTGAAGCAATTTCCTTTTCCCACTTTCCTTGCTCTGGCACAGAAAAAAAATCTAATACTTCTGTAAGATTAAAGGAACTGATCCTAAACTGAAATAGGACTTGGGCTCATCACAAGACAGGAGGTGGCTGGTATGCCATAGAACAGACAAATTAAATTGCTTAGAAAATGGACAAGATCCTTTGCTGCTGATCAGAAACATCTGTTGTGCAAGTAATAGCAGCAGCTTGCTTCGCATCTCAGAGGTTCTACTGCATTAGCCTTGGTCACTGTTATCAGCCAGGACACAACAAGTCAATCAAGTCAAAAGCAGGGGGAGAAAAATAAACCAGGAGCCATTCTTGGTAGCACAGATTTATTTTAGTGCTCATGAATGGTGTCAGACTGACAACTCTACCAGTGAAATCCTTTAGCTAGTCACCAAACAGATGCCAACCCCTGCTACCATTGCTGTCTTCTCACACAGATGTATCAACATCCCATGCCAAGACGAGAGAACCACAAAGAGAAATGCAGCCTTACTTGCAAATTCCATTCTCAATCTCTTGGCTTTGACCAGTTGAAAAGGATGGCTCTGACAGCGAAGCAAGCTGCAACGAGTCAGTCAGAAAGGACACCAGGTATGTTCATTCAGGTGTCCACCTCAACATGCTTTTTTTCTCCACTTGCAGTCAAGGTGACTTGAGACCATCCTCACTGCTACAGTATGACACACTCCCTGAGTGCGATGGGATGTCCCCAGAACCTCTAAGCACAGCGTGCCTTCAACTACTTACAGCAGAGCAGCCACCTCATGCAGTAGTGCAGACCCAACAAGCAAACCATTTAAATGATCACTCCTAAATCTTTCTTCAGAGCCACTCTCAAACGTATTCCTTTTAAGTGCACAAACTGTTAACTGCTTCACTGGCACAACGGATCCCTTCCAGAAGTAACTGAAGATTTTCTGTTACTGTTTCTCCTCATCTCTGCTTTGCTGTTGGACAGGGTGGGGAAACGGTTCCTCACTGAAACACAGCAAGATGTACACTTGTGCTCAACGCAGGCTTAACTTGTGCCTGTTCCAGAGAGCAAAGAGGGAGGCACGGACCTGCACACGAGGGCGTGAAGAGGCTCAGTCTCACAGAGCAGAAAGCTGTTTGCTTTTCGCAGTCTGTGAGTGCCCAATGCCCCTCCATACAGATACTGTACTGAAGTGCAGCCACTTCCCTGAATTTCCCCAGTCCTCCCACACTACTGAGATGATTCATCAGTCTCTATTGATGGAAGCAATACCATCAATACAAAATGCTCAGCAGTCAGCAGCATGCAGTAGCATTGGTCCCATCAGCCTACCTTGTCCCCAGGCTGCTTTGCAGTGCTGGTCACACTCACCCTACTCTGGGACTAGAAAAGTGTGGCAGGCTCCTCAGAATGGGAAGTCCAGACCCATAATCTGATCACTGTGCAGCTGTGCTGAGCACTGATAACCAGATGGAGTGGCCCCAGAGGAAAGAGCAGTGGTGGACAGGAGAGTTCAACAAATTCACTAACCCTCACAGAATACTCTAGGTTCAAAGATGCTATACAGAAAGCCAAGGGAGAACCTCCACTGGACTCTGCCACTCAGCAGAGGCTGTCCCGTCTGGAGTATTCCTGCTCTCACATTCAGCTGTAAAGTCTTAATGCTCTCTTTAGAAGTGCTGGATGAGTGTGAGACCTTACTGACACCTGGCAAGAAAGCCATTGCAGTTTCATGCTGATAATCACCTACATGGTCACAATCTACAGTGCTGTAGACACTTGGGACAAAACAAATAAGCTGACTTGTTTCTGACCAACACAAATTATCCAAATATCTGCAGGAGCTCCTCAATTTCAATCAAAATCTGGTGTCCACAGCAGCCTGACAAGATGTCAGCCTCATGCCATACCTCTTCTATCCTTTTGTCACCCAAAACCAGTAACAGCACTTCCACTTGGACGGATGACAAAGGCTCAAATGCTTAAAGAAAACAGTTTGTTTTTTCCCAGCCTCATCAACTGAGTATTCAGAAAGTCAGAAGTTCTCAGCTTAAATGCCCTCCAAAACAAAATGAAGACCAAAGTAACCACATGAAACCTCCCTTACTGTCACAGCAGCATGGCAGAAGCGAGTGGAACTTACACTTGAAGTCTTGTTACAGAAAGCACCACTCCCTGGGGCAACGTAATGCTGAAGGCAGATAGATTTCACAGCAGGACACAGACAGGGGCCATGCCCACAGCTCTGCTGTTTGCTGATGGCTGACAAACAACATCTGTTATTTCTGGACTTTGCTAAACAAAGAATTTCTCCAACTTATTAGAATTAATTTTGAAACTAAACAACTGACAGCTACATGCACCTTTGGGCTCCAACAGCAGCTAAAGCTGACCTTAAGAGAAGTGCTGCAGCTGACACCACAGTCCCAACATCTGCCTCATGGTGCAGCTGTATCTGCACTTCCTCTTCAAGGACAATTTATCCAGAGAAAAGGACTTGCATCTCCACCTCCCGGGATGGACTCATGCTGCTTTCCCTCTTCATCTCCTTAGGCCCTTGTCACACCACAGAAGGTGGTACCCTGCCGAGCAGGCAGGACTACTTGGCAGGCCCATCTGGACACAGCCACCCAGGGAGCTTCCCCTGGGCATGATGAACGACAGACACCAAGGCAGGTCTCCACAGCACAAAGTGCCATCGCAACGGCACGGATTAAAGCAGAGGGGAAAAGGACTTCCTGATTTGGGCCTTCTGAACCCTCTTGTCCAACTCAGAGAAGCTGGTAGCTAAGTTTCAGTTGTACTCTCCCCATAGCACTCACTGAGGGTAGTGCTAGGAGAAATGTTGCCCTGCCATCACTGCTGAAGAGCTGCAAAACTGTCTTTGCAGTCAGAGAGCATCAAAATAAAGGAAGCTCAAAAGACAGATCAACAAATTCTAAGCCTGAGGCTGTCTATGCTGCTTGTGTCTTCTGCCTGGGAGCTACTGAAAAGCAAGGAGCTTTGCAGAGCTGTGCTAAACATGCCAAACATTGAGAAAACAATTCCTCACCCTGGTTAAAATACCACTGACAAGTAATTCAGTGGTTACAGTGCAGGCTGAGGATCTTCTCTCCATCTCTCACAAGAAGATGCAGTATAAACCATTGCACACACACAGGTGAACAGGGATCGGGCAGCAGCTGAACGTCACCTTGTGCCTAAGGCTTTCCAGTGATCATAAACAGCTTCCTCGGCATGCCCTTGGGAATCAGGGAAACAGAACTATCTGCAGGACCTGAAGCTCCACACTGCAAGGCCATAGAGGCCGTGTGGAGAACTCAGTGTCCCACAGCAACCTGACACCTATCTGCTCAGCCCTGTATTTCTAGCAGACACACAACTAGTACAAAAGCAACACGTTTTTGGTGGCTGTTAGCTGACATCTTTGAGGAAAAGAGCAGCCAAGGTCTAAGGTTGAATTCACTGTGTTCTCAGCAGAGGGAGGTTCATGGAGCAGCATGGTAGTGCTGCAGACTGCAACGATGCAGCTGCCCTGTGAAACACAGGAACTCTTTGGTCTGCGGAACTGCCACCTGAACATTCCCACTCTGACCCTGGGGGGCTTCAGAAAACTAGCTGGAAAGGCAGAAACATACCAATTCCATTTTAGAGGAATGCTGCTAATCAGCCCAGAGCCTGCTCTATATGTCTGTAGATGTTTAGCAAGTTCCTTCCCTGCACAACTTAGAGGCCAGTGAGGGAAAAGCAACAGGCTGTATTTCCAGTACAAGTCATTACAAAACGCTGATTGAATCCAGCTGAGGCGACCAAACATACAGAGGTGAAGCATTATTTTTAGGTCAGCTGAGTTTTAGCAAGACTGAGCACTGTCATGTGAGGCACTGCAGCACGGAAATCTGATACCAAGCAGAAAGCAATTTACACTTTGTGTGGTGGCTCCTGAAACTTATTAATATTTTTATTATTAACAGTGCTTTCACATCATCACGTCTCTGCCCCACAGATGAAGAGTCATTGCCAAGGTCAGCACAATATTTTTTTCAGTTTAATTGCTGTTTGCAAACAGAGAAACCAATAGGTCTTCAACTCTTCTTTGGCTGTAGAGCTCAAAGCAAAGCACAACACTGTCCATAGTGGCAAAAATTGTAGACCATAGAAGCATTTAAGGTGATCTGTCTGGAAATGAATTGTGAGTAGTTTCTTTCATTTGTGTGATATAAATATTGAGTATCTTCTAAACCTCCAAGTCACAACCACAGAGATGTTTTTAAAGCACTGGAAAGAACTAAGTCCTAGAAACAGCCCAGGCCTCAAGGGTCTCCAGTCCCAGCCTGGGCACAAAGCTTCCCCAGCAGAGACAAACACACTTCTTTGTCTGATGCTCTGCAGGGCAAGAGATGTAGGAGATCAGCAACGGTGTTGCAGTGCCAGCCTGTCTGAACAGGTATGCAGAGGTTTGCTGCTGCTGAGCGGCAATTAAAGGAGGGAAGAAGCCTTTGGAGAAGTGTGTGGTGGCAGAGGATGGACTGGGAGAAGATGCAGTTGAGAATTAAGTGATGGGATAACACTCTGCTCACTGTACATCAGTGTGGGTACATTATACTAAGTGGGAAATTTGCACTGCTTCAGTAACTTGCTCTTCCATTACCCGCCCATAAAGAGTGACTTGCTGACTCATTTCAAACAGAGGTAAGCTCAGCGTAACTAATGGGGGTGAATGAATTATGTCAATAGATACAGGCCTGGGCAAGATGTTAGTTTAAGAAACTCACTTGCTAGTGAAGTGCTGATAATTACAGATTTGTTTATTTTCTTCCAATGCTGTAACTCCACTGCTAAAGCAATTGCATCTCCCCAGCACCAGCAGTGGAAAGGCAATGTGCCATTATGTACACAGCGCTTTGCTTGGCTTCCCTGAATTCCTGACACAGAAGTAAGAGTTTACAAGGCCCATTTAAACCAGCTGAAATCTTCCCACACAACTGGGGAACGTGGACCATGAACGACTGCCTAGAAAAGTAACACGTTTCCTGCAACTCATGTCCAGTTGAGCCAGAACTCCTTCTTTCTTTTCTCTTCACATGCGTCTTAGCAAGCCTGGGTTGCCACTTGCTGAAAGCACACCAGCTCACAGCAGCAGCTCCACCACCCAGGAACAGCAGCAGAAGGCCTTCTGTGAATTACTACAAACCCCAAGAAAACATAATATGAAAGTATTTGGTTTTCACACTCATTACCCCACCAAGCCCACATTCTGAAGCCAAGGAGCACAAAACTAACTGATAACAAGCAGAGCTGGCAAGTTTAGCTGAGCTGTATGACACCTGCAGGCAGCATCACTCTATCAGCATCCTGACCCTATCAGCATCCTGTACCTTGAACTCCATCTGATGTGGCCATGATTTCCCTTCCCTCAGTGTGACTGCAGCCAGAGGCAGACTACACACAGGGAACTTTCTAACGACAGCAGATTTGCCCACACAACTGCTTTGGGTAATAAGCAGCCCAAAACTGCTTCCTGCAGTGGCTGCAGCTCTCCTGGAAAGTGTTTTGACTTCTAACTGCTTGTGAAGCACACGCCTGACACACATCAGATACCCACAGCCCCTCTTGCTCCCTAGCATTTGTGGTACTGGCTGCTACACGAATGGCTCTGAAATAGGTTCCAGTGTGCAGAGCACCCCAGATTCACCCCTGCTATACCTCTTGGCAGCATCAGGGATGCTAAGTGGTGACTTTTTCAACTAGTGAGCACAACATTTGATCAAAGACAGGTGTTAGTCTTGCAGGTACTTCCACTAAGGGAAAGCAGTCCACATACCTACTGCTTCTTCCTATTGCCACCTTCCACACGCTGTAAATATGAGCTTATTGGTGTGCATCAGACCTGCTCCATGATTCAACATTGTACTGCTGGTGGTGTCACCTTAGAGATGGAATTTTCAAGAGCTTATTTTTGAACGTTTTAGCACCTTGTTACTTGAGGCTGCAGGGATAGAACAATCAAGATGCTCCCTTCTGTGCTGGAGAGCTCTGAGTTCAGAAGTAGTTTTTTCTCAGCCAGGACACACTCTTCAGCAGCTGACTTGCTGCTTTACCTGGTGCCTAGCAGATGTAAGACAGCACAGAGCTATGTCATGTCCTAGCAATCTGACTTTGAATGTCTTCACTAACTCATGTGCTGTGAAGAAAAATCCTCACAATGCAGCACTTACACCTGCAAAAGCATCCTCATGGTATCAATTAAACAAACACATCATTCCATTGCAGAGGACTTTCATTGTTGGTGTCTGGAGTGAGAGGATTCTGTGATTACTCAATGAGTCTGGAGTGGTCCCTCCATTTTGAATTCTTTTCCCCAAACTTGGTTTTACTTGTATGTCATTACAATTAACCTGTTTCCCATCTCTGCATGGTCTATTTCCCAACTAGAACTCATTGTCCTTTAGATCCTATCAGTCAGAGCTGTTATTCCTTCCTGCTTTACAGCACAGATTTCAGCTGTGCAACAGAGGCTCATCAAGCCTCAGACCAGCAAGGAGCTGATCAAACCTTTACTTAAGCCCCAGAGGGTCAGTGATTCCACGGCCCAAACAAAATTCACCTCAAGACTTTTCTGTCTTATTTCAGCCATAAGCTTCAGGAAACACGAGTTTAACAGCACAAAGAGAAGAACCTAAGACAGAGTGGGTTCAGACACAGGGAAATCAACCCTGCCCATTTCTTTATCTCCTTACAGCACTCTTGAGAAAAGTTTTGAAACCCGAGGAGAATTACCTGGTAATCTAAAAACTGTCCAACAGGAAACTGCTCACATCTGTGCTGGCTTTTCTTAATCTCTTTTCTTATCAATGCCCTCACAGGCTGGGAGAGTTGCTGTGATGCTTCGAGATGTGTGAAGTTGGCCTCCTCACCCTTCATAACCCTGGCTATGCTGACACGCCTGGCTGGTTCATGCAGGGAACAAGGCCAGGATTTCATGCTTTCAGATTTCAGTACCCTGGGTTTCAGGCTCTGGCATGAGCTGCCAAAGCATGGCAATCCACTTGGTCCTGTGAGCATGAAACCATTAGTGAGAATTAAAATACAGAGTCAGCAGCCACTACAGGTACAGAGCCCTACTAAAAAGTGTTTGTGTACTGGGGCCTCCTCATGACAACTCAGATGGATTTAATGCTACTGACAAATCTGCTGCAGGTTGCATGCAACCACCAGGATGCCATTAGTAATCTAATCCACAGCTATCTGATGGGTAATGAGCCTTTTGGAATGTAAATCACTTATCTCCACCGCAAAATCACTTTTGGTGCAGGGAGGGGCAACCTTCTGCTGATCTAGCTCAGCATGAGAGGAAGTGGGGCTGTTTTCCATTAGCTATGTAAATATACTGCAGAGAAACCTCAGTGGGAACCTAGTGTGTGAAAACAGGGCTGCACAGGCTGCTGCCACAAAGCTCTGAAGGAATGGGCTGCCCAGGGAGGTGGTGGAGGCACCATCCCTGGAGGTCTTCAAGAAAAGACTGGATAAGGCACTTAGTGCCATGGTCTAGTTGACTCGATAGGTCTGGGTGATAGGTTGGACTGGATGATCTTGGAGGTCTCTTCCAACCTGGTTGATTCTATGATAAGGGACTGATGTGCCAAGGCAGTGTAGCTGGGAGAACCACCTCAGCCGTGATTTGGTTAGGGCTCAAGAGCTGTGGTCCTCTGGAAGCAAATCCACTTGCTGAACTCGATAGAGCAGACTCTCACCCTTGCAGGATGAAGCAGGCATATGCACTGTTTGTGCAAACCTGGCTGCACGACTCACTTCAGCCCCAGAACCACGACACAGCCGCACTCAGGAGCCAGACAGATCCACAGTGCAGAAAGATGAGTTACCACCACAGCTAAACTTTCAGTGGCTTCACAGATACTGGAGAAACAGGCTTGCTGTCATGTCTTTGTTCCCCAAAATGTCTCTGCTTATTCTAGGTAAAGTGTTTGCCAGTGTATGAGGTCTGCCAGACTTTGCAGCGCTCCCCAGGCACTGCTTCCATGGGACAGTTGGTACTGATGCCAGTTTAACTCTAGTTTGATAAAGCTTTTACCTGTCTCACACAGGAGCAAAAGCTTCCCTACTTTTAATGGATGGTCAGATTGCAAAAGATAAGGAAGCACCCAAATCTTTTGTGAATTGGAGCACTTAATAATTCTTTACTTAGCTCTTAAAAGTCCTCTCTGCTACCTGCTGTAATACTGCTGTTTGAATTGCACCATTGCTGTTTAAAATTAGCCATTGCTAGTGTAAAAACCCTCTCTGCATTGCCAAAGACCTAACAATTACCTCACCAGCTCCCATCAGACACAGGTGTAGGTGGTCTTCAGTTAACGATGCTAACTGCAAGGTGCAGCACAGACGGCAGCAGGAGCACCTCCCTGGCTGTCCGGCACAGCTCGGCCTAAGGGCTGTGCTGCACCCTGCTTTCAGGGCACATGCCTGGGGAGAAGGCTGCTAGCACACAGAGGCAGGGTATGTGAACCTGGCTTCAGCACTCCTATTGGCACAGCCTGGGAGGCAGAGCAGCTCAGCAAGGCCTGGGCAGCCCTGGGAGGAAGCAGGCTGGCCTCCAGCAGTGCTGCTTTGAAGGTCTGCTTACCCAGCTATACAAGAAAACACCACAGAAAAAACACCACAGATTTCCTCGGCAGCAAAAAGTCATGACTCTGGGCATCTGCTCCTACTTGGCATAGAGGCAGCAGGACTTTAATCTCAATCTTACAAAACCAAAAAAAGAACAACAAAACAATACCACTTTGAAAATCTTCCACCTGTATTTAGAAACCCTGCAGCAGCCCAGCTGGAACTGGCATCGAGCAAACATCTTCCAGCAGCTGTGCACACCACAGAACCAGTCTCACTGCACAGGGGCAGTGGTTCCATCCCCTTAACCTAGGCAGGGTACACCTGTGTTTCTAAATGCCCTGTGACACACATGGAGTTACTGTAAGGCAAAGGCTAACCCCCACCACCTAACCACAAACGCCTCAGAGCAAGCACTAGCTTGGATCTGCCTCCCTGCAGCACCAGCCCACTGCACTGCTCGCCCAGACAATGCACCACTGATCTCACAACGCCACACGCTATGGAAGCAGCCCAGAAACGATCTGGAAGGCCAGGGGCAAAGCCCTTTTTTTAGAGGGCAACTTACATAAAAAGCTCCAAACTGTAAGTGCACTTTGCACAGTTCTCAGCTGCAAAACTCATCACAGAAAAGAGAAAGAAACAAATCCAGCACCTCTAGAAAGAGCCAGCCAGCTTCTGGACCAGGTGTTTTCTCTCCTAGCTCAAACACTGAGATGTTTGAGTTAGAAACTGAACTCCAGACCTGCCATGGTGATACCTGGAGGAAGCCGTAGGTGCATCAGGGAAAGCTGCACAACCTCTGTCTACTCCAGATTTCCAAATTCATGGTGAAACTGTGCTTAAGTTCCAATTTCTACAGACAAAATCACAGAGGTGATGGCCATAGCAAACCACCCAGAGGTGGTTCTGCTACGACCAGCCCCAAAGTTATCAGACCAGTACAGCAGAGGGACACTACAGGAGACAGCTCAGCAGACCTATCCCCAGCCCAGTGCATGTTCTCCTGCACATGGCGTCCTACTGGCTGGAGGAGGAAGCTGCTTTTCTACCATGGCCTGATTCTGAGGAGCAGGGGGGCTGAAGGCTCTCCTCTGAATGCTGAACAGCTACCCACACCTTCTGTCAATTGCATCTACTCGTGCCAACCACATCATCAGCACCTCTATTTACAACTTCACACGTTTGTAATGCATACCAGTGCCAGACTGTGTGCACACACTACTGGCTACACCTGCTCCACACACATCCTGGAAGAGCTTCATGTGAAACAGAGAACCATGTCCGTGGGCAGCCTGTGATGGAGGCCACAAAGACTGGGGTGCTCCTTCACCTGTGCTCCAAGCTGGGTAGCTGTGAGCCAGTTCTCATTAAGAAATCCTGCCTCTGCCTTTAGGGACTTACAAGGCTCTGCCTGGCAAGTTCAGCCAATATTTGCCCTGTTCCCAGCACTGTTTGCATGCAGCCATCCCTGGCCACTGCAGGAAAGCAGCAGCTGAGGCAGGCAAACCTCAGGGGAGACACTGGCCCTTTTTGGTAGGATCTGTCAGCGGCAGCAGGCTGTGGCAGCCAGCCGTAGCTAACTCTCTTTTCACAAAAGCAGGCAGACTCTGAGCATGTGCCATGGAATCCTGCATGGGTTTCCTTACAAACACAAGCAGATGTACTGTGTGCATACATGCTTTTAGAAACAGGCACTTTGCTCCTAGCTGTAAAGAGCCAGAGCAGGAAGTTTCAGCACCTCTGAGCCAGCCCATGCTCACGGTTTTCCCCTTCTTTAACATTCCTATCCAAAACTACATTTTTCTTAGAGGATAAACCTCACTGCTGTGCTCTGACAGTGCAGATTATCAGCTCTTCCCCAGCTCAACTTACCCGACTCATCTCCCTTTCAGTCAGAAAGGCATCTAAGAAAGCCAGCAGAGAGGGCTCCTGATCTTGGTCTTCGTTGCCCAAGTGTGCTACCACCGCACCTCAGAAGAACTTCCAGCAGCACTCAGAGAACCATCCATCAGCTGAGACAACAACTAAGGAACCAAAACGCAGAGGCAAGAAAAGCCAAGCTGCCTCGGGGGGCTCAAAACCTTTCCCCTCTTGTTTTCCATGGTGTCATTCATCTCAGTGCTATTCACATCTTGCTTATCCTATGCCCAGAGGAGAAATGCCCAGAAATAGCCCAATCCATCACCCATCATGTCTGAGGTGAGATTCTGGTGGCTCCTCTCCCCTATCACACCTGAACGCAAAGCACAGCAAGGTAACAAAGCACCTTTGAGGCTCTTCAGCTTCGAGGCACCAAAGGCAGGGTGACAGCAGCAGAGAGGTGCTCTCCCTGGCTCTTCCCATCTAGCAAAGGTGCCACATGACTCCCACAGGGCTTCCACCAGCTGTCAGACATCTCTCCCCTGACAGGTGTAAGAGATACAATCTGTTATAAGATGCGTTTGTATCAGTGTGTTACTGAACACCTACTGAATTTTCCACACCAGTATCAGGGGTTTAATGCAAAGGAAATACTCTTGCTAAGCCAGTGTCACCTTGGCTACTGAAGATTTTGAGATGATTTTGTGCCCAAGACAGAAGACCTCCCAGCTCTAGAAACGTGAGTGACAGAGAAACTGGAAGGGGAAATGCACCAGAAAATTCTGTAAGGAGAACAGCTTTTCTCCGAGAGCTGAAGGAGGAAGCCTTGTTTCCCCTCCTCCCGTGCCCTTCCACTTGCAGAAGGAAATTGGTACCACCTCATTTACCGCTCCCTAGGAAGAAGTCATTTGGCCATGAGCCTCCAAGGGAGCTTCCGCTGCTGTACGAGAGCTCAAAATGTCACCACACTTACAGATGAGCAGAGCCGCTTGCTCAAAGGCTTCAGCGGAGTCCCCAGGAAGAGCCCTGCCCCGCAGGCTTCCTCCTCGCAGGGCGAGCGCTTTCCTGGCACCGTGCGTGCGCCTCCACCAGCGGCTCGGCAGAGGCCGGCCCCTGGCCCAGCTCCAAACGCGCCCCTGGCCAGGTGCTGCCTTGCATTCCTGCCTGCGAGGTGTCCGAGAGGCTCTGCTTGAGCCCCTTCCTACAATTCTGCAAGTGTCCTCATTCCCCCCAAGTGGTGTCACTTGAGAAACCGGGACAGCAAACAGTGCTGAGCACCCAAATCTCCTCCTGGCTTGACACTGTGCCAGCGCCTGCACTAAGGGTGCTCTCCACCTACAGAGCCGGCAGGCGGAGGTGAGCTCTGGCACTGTCACAGATCCCCAGGCACACACCTGACTCCTGCCCATGCCCTCTCCAGATATATTTGGACCTTGGGATCTCTAGTCCCATACAAATGTCTGACTGCAAGCAGCCGTCAGATACAGTTGTTGCATTTTGTTGGTGGAACTAACCTGCTCCTTGCCAAGAAGCTAATTCCCTTAGGATACTGTCTGGGTCTGCATAGGCTTTGCCAGTCAAGGGGCAGCATCAGCTGTACCCCTTGGAGTTGTCTGTGGGTAGAGCTACTCAGGCCAAACACTGATTAGCAGAATCTGGCCTCTGTTCTCGCCTGCTGCCATCACTTTGCCTTGAAATTGTTTCACTGGGGGTGAAAAGCAAGCATATGTTACAGCAGTATCACTTGCAGTGCTACACAGGTGGCTGTATCCATCATCATATGGCATCCACTGCAGGCAAGCTAGATGTGAGAAGGCACAATGCCAGACCAACAGACAGGAACAGACAGTGAAAAACACACCACAAACCCAAACCCCTTCTATAATGCAAGGCAAGGAACCACACAACTCAGACAGTGCACATGAAGTGAAGGAAGGGGCTGAGGGAAGAGAGGTGAGGATATGCAATTCAGAAGGTGCTTTTTACCACTGCCTGATGCAAATTTCCACTGCCCAAAACCAAATGACCTGCCTCAGCTATGTGTACTTCTTGTTCTGCTTGGGTGGCTTGGTTTGTTTTTCTTGTGTGTGCAGATGCACTCCTGGTTGCAGAGGGCACACACTGGTGGCTGTCTAGCACTGAAATACTTGGCAACCTGACCTGAACCCTCCAGAAGCTTGTGCACACATGTGGAGAACTCCCACCCCACATGTTGGTGTCTCGGAAGCCTGGGAAGGTGTGCTTGGTGCCAACAGGGAAGCTTGCACTCCAAAGACAGTGCAGCAAGTAAGGACAAACGTTGCCCAGAGACTACCAAGTGTCACCCCAGAGTGCTTCTCCCACAGCAGAAGAGAGAGGTGTAGCAGCAAACAAAATCCCTTTTTGGGGCGCTTGTGTTCCAGGGACTTCTTAGCTGGCTGGGACACACACACAAACACAGCTGTCTGCTCACACCTCCTGCTCTCTGGACTCCATCTCTGACTGCACAACACCATTTCAGAAAGCAGGAGTCCCACTTCTTACCAAAAAGAGATGGCTACAGCAGAACCATGCAGCTGAGGGAGGCTTCCCACTGCACTGAGGGGCCCAACAAAATACTGCAGGATAGTGTTGGTCATGAAGGGAAACGCAGAATGGTGACACTTGCTCTTGCAAACAACCCAGCTGAAAACAAGAGAACATCTCTGAACTGCCTGCTGCTCACCTGAAACACCAACATCCTCTCCTGCACGTCTGAAGCATACTCACTGCTGTTCTTCACAGACAGACAAAATGCAGCTGCGCCTCGAGAGTCTGCAAACAGCTTTAGTTTTCTGACATCAAAACCATCTCCAGACAACACTCCTGACCAACAGGAAGGGTGCCAGAAAAGCAGTTGAATCTCTCAGAACATCTAAGCCCGTGCCACAGTTCATAATCTGTTTAACAAAGTGCTGCAGGCTTAAAGCATGCAAGGGCTTAATTCAAGCTCCATTTCAAGCACATCCTTAAGCCCCTCCTGATCCTGCACACCTATGGTCGAGCCCAGCTGACACCCGGGAAGTCAAAACACGTTCTTAAATTCTTCATCAAAAGTATGTGAGGGAAAGAGCATCATTTAAATAGAAGATGAATTATTCTTCAGTTCGGTCTCCCAGGGGATTGGATGGGATAGCTGCTTTCACAGCATGCACTTCCCAACAGCACTTGGATCAAAGACAGTGTAATACTGAGCAAACAGCTGTAGCTTTCACTTCCTTGGGTTTTCCTAAGGCTGTGACTTTAAACCAGGAAAGAAGACATTCTAGAGCCCCATGCCCATTGACATGCTCAGCAACATACCTAAATCCTGGCACTAATATATTAATGTCTAAAAGAACATGTAAAGTACAAAGCAGTCCTAACTGTGCACATTCCAGCAGGTCACTACAGACAGCTGGCCAGCTGGTGTGCTATTTACAGGCAGCTCACAGAACCACTAGCTGTGAAAACCCCTACTAATATCTCTAGCAGTGAGTTAACAGAAACCTGCACGATACAATCTTGAAGTATTGCCACTTCCATATAGACTAAATCAGTTTCCTAGTTGAATAGCTTCTTTCTTTAAACGACCTCCCCTCAAAGAGCTGTCTGGTAAAGCTGCCCTTGCAGACTTGCTTTAAATAAAGCACTGCAGAAAGTTCGAGCACAGGCGTACCAATGCATATCCTGAAAGAGGTCTCTGACCCCAGACCAAACCCTCTCAAATACTCCTGCAGCGTGATGTGCAGAACAGATGCTCTGTTTGCCTGAACTCCTCTCCCAAGCCAAATTAAACCCACCAAAAAGTATTATTTGCAATCCCAACTTTGAGGCATGGCTGAGCACCTGCCAGAGCCCCACTACAAACAAGATGATTGCTTAATAATTGGAAGATGAAATATTTATCCCACCTTTCCTAGAGCTGTCAGCTGCAATGAAGGACTGCTGGGTGACCCAGAGCTGAAAGAGATGGTGTTATCATATTCCATGACCTGAAGGGAAAGGAAGGGAGGGAGGTGGAGCTGCAGGAATTGCAGTCTGGACCAGCCTGGACGAAGCCTCCAAGCGAAGGTGGCACTGTGTTATGCTGTGTGGCACCTGCCGACCCAGCAGACTCTGACAAAGCCAGCTCAGAGAAGCTTCATGTCACAGAGCCCTCCCTCCTCTAGGACCGCACAACCCAAGTACTGTCGGCACCTCCAGCAGCTCTTCCCCACCTGGGACCAGATCTCTGCTGACTTCCAGGACAGCCAGCATTCAATGGCTGTGCCTTTAAGAATGCCACGGGGAACTCAGCCCATCGTGGCTGTATGACTTTTTGCACAAAGATTTCCCTTCCTAAGCACTTAAAAGCAAGAGTAGGTTCTGCTGATAAGTGTGCAGAACTGGAAGGAAATTAGCAGCCTGATGTAATTTTAATTGCATTAATAGGCAATAGCCATGTGTTCTTGGCAGAAACTGCTATTGCCATACTACTTATGGCTTTAAATAATAAATACAACTCTCTTCTGCAGAGCTCCTTTCTAATTACGCTCCTAATTATTTTCTAACATATATTTGTCTCCCTGAAAGCATTTTGGAAACTAATGACAACTTTCTGTCTGTCTGGATCCCATTCTTTTCAATACAGCCAAGAGAGACACAATTTGAAATCCGATGTTGCCTTAAAATATTGATAACATCAAGGCAGCTTCACAGCACAAATTCAACCCTGTGACTGAAAGGAGCTCGCTGAAGTTGGTGCAGGCTTTAGGAATCTTAATGTGCAAAAAGACTGCATCTGAGAATCCTGTCAACATGCAGCTGCATCTGACTCTTTCAGCAGGGAAACAGAAGTCTGAGGAGCTGTGCTGCAGACCTGAAACCTGCTCAGTGGCAGCCAGTTCCTGGAGCTCCCTATCAGAGGACAGGGAGGTGGTGTCCTTCCACCCAGCTTCTGCAGCAGCTGCATTTGAACAGCCACTGCCATGCCACACCTTCAGTGGCAGCACCCCAATGGCTGACACAAAGCAGAGCTGGCCAAGGCCTTTCTTGCCAGGCGCATGGTCTGTAATTGACGGAACTCTCAGGCAAGCCTCTTCCTGGGGAAGCAGTGACATTTCCAGAGCATCCTCCTGGCTGGAACATTCATTTTGCCTTAAACCTCATTTCAGCAGCTTGGATCCTGGTGGACAGAAGTTGAGGAGGACATTGCTGAAGTTTGTGGCACAACAGCTGTTAAGCCTGAGATGTTAAGCTCTTTCTAGGACCACACAAGTGTCAACAGGAGTCACCACACAACAGCAGTCTGTATGCAGGAACAGCAAGAAGAGGGTGGATGGAGCTTTTCTGAATGGCTGAAATAAAAGGTGAAAATTAGGTTTTGCTGTGGTGGGATTGTCCATGAAGACTGCCTGCCAGAAAGCAACACTGAAACCCAGGCAGTGCAGCAAGCCTAAGACACGCATGGAAGCTCTTGCGCATGATGAGGCCAGCAGCGAGGCATAGCTGAAAGGCAGCTTTCTTCCTACACTGCTAATACAGATGGAGGAGGTTTGGGAATCGGAAGGGAAATGCCTGCTAGGACAGAGGTCCAAATAGGACACTCTAGAGAGCAAACTTGGCATTCACAAACAAGACCAGATCAAAATGTGCTGCTCACTCAGATTTGGTGGTGGTTTGGTATCAGACGCCAATGACACAAGACATTAGAACTGCAACAGCTACAGGCAGCAAAATGCATTCTGAGCACAACAAGAGGGGTGACAATGGAAAGTGATGAGAAACCTTGAGCCAGCAAAGCCTCCAACATTTTCTGCTCCCTGCTTAGCCTACATAGGCTCACGTCCAGCCTAGTGCCTTCACATGTGGTCATGCAGCTCTTTGACTGTTATGTAAATGGGAAAATATGGATACCTGGCCTTCAGAAAGTGCCTGCTGTAAGCATGCCACTGGCATTGGGGGTGAAAGGAGAGCCAGTACAGACGTCACTGGTTTCCACTAGGTAGAGCATATGAAAGCCTAAGGAGCATATGAAAGCCCAAGGCTGTGTAGAAAGACAGCTCCCTGGTTCTGAAGCAAAGGATCACTGTATGCCTGCTCTGCTGGTGTGAATGCATCCATCCATGTGTCTGTTCACACTTGGAGCACTTGAACAGCAAGTGCCTGTACTCACTGAATGCAAATGTTCCTAATACAAAGAGTGTACTTTAGGACAATATTTAAATTGTTTCCCAGTTTAACCAAATCAAAGTGCTGTAAGATGATGCATTTACCTGAGCCCATCTTGTTCCAGAAGTATGTATGCACAGTATGAAAAAAGATATTTTCTCCCTCAGAATGCCAAACACCATTCTTCATGAACATGTATAATTAGATGGTCTCTGTGAGTGAGAAGTAGTAATTAATTCAGTGTTAAACATCACAACCTATTACTTGAACTCCATGGCAACCAAGACAGCCAACAGAGAAAATAAAACTCCACAGTCTATTTTTAAGTTATTACAGTTACACATCACCCAGAGCTTCAAAGCCAACCTGCACTATTTTGGGATACAGCAATTTAGGTTCACTTCTTTAATTGAGAAAAGACTGGGGAGACAACTACCAACTTCTGGTTGTATTAGGCAGGGAGTTAGCACTCCCATGATACTCCTGAGTTTGAGGGCAGGCAAGAGGGAAGCTTGCTCACTCTCTGCTACACACAGCACTCTAGGGGACCAAACCCTAGGGGGTTCCACACTTTCAGACACGCTGCTCTCCTGATTGCTCTGGCTGACTGGACTACCATGTGGGGTTCCAGGTTCTGAGCTCAGTGTCTGAACCAATGAGTTCTACCTTGCAGCTCACTAAGGATCAGAGTAGGTTGGGGAGCATGCCTGCAAATCAGCACATCTCCACACACTGTGGCTCAGCCATGGATGATTGTACCTCTGCATTGCCTCTCACCCACACAAAGCCAGGAGTAACCACGAGAGAGTTTGCAAGATAAAAATCAATGGCATTCAGGAAGGCAAATTCCAGCACCCACAGAGCTGCTGCTGCAGACCCATGGATATGCTGGTCTAGAAGAAAAGGGCAGTGAAGAGGGACATCTCCTCAGATAAACCCACTGGTGGCAGAAGCACCAACTAGGCCCTGGGTCCAGCTACAGCAGCAACACAGAGCTAGAGGAGGGGTTGGACTGTGTCCTGAACACATCCTTGGCCTTTGATTCAAGACCATATACATGCACCAGGTCAGGTTGTTAAGGACAGATGCAAAGTGCAGTAGGAGCAGATTCTTTCTTGCCAGGGAAGACATGGCCATTGTCAGATGCAAGTAACAAACACCAAGACAACTACTACTGAATAAAACTGAGACCTTGCTTTGTGATGTCATCTGGAAAGCAGACATTCAGAATGGCATTCTTTGCATCATTTCATTAAGCATCAATTAAGTTTCAATTAATACCAGCAATAGATGGTGAGACATCAATCTCTAATCAGGGAAGAAAAGGATGAGAAGAACACCTTGGTAAAGCAGACATTTCCAATCTGGGCTGGCTTCTCTCAGAGAGGCTGTTGACATTCATCTTGGAAGGCCCCTGGGACACTGAGTTACCAGTAGACTGCAGATTGGCAAATAATAAAAAAAGAGGTGCCACAGACCTTAGCTTAGCTTTAGTTCCCAGAACTGTGGCAGAACACACAATCAAACTACCTGTAAACACCTAGAAAAAACAAGAGGAGTAACAGCATGGCTTGGCCAGGAAGGAGCCACATCAAACCAGGCTCATTTCCTTCTACCACAGGATGATGGCCTCTGGGAAGAGTGTAGCTGTCATATTGCTTTACTTAAGTAAGCCTGACTTTGATTTCATGGCAAATTCTCTAACCCAAGGTGAAAATATTAGCAGGCTCTAGAAATGGTTGGGAAAAGCTACTCAGAAAGGAAACGTGAAAGAAGTCAGTGATATTCCACACACAGGTCTGGCATTTCTGAGTATTTTTCTTAATGAACTGGAGGATGGGAGAGGGGAAAAAAATGTTGATTGACACTCTAAGCATGCTGGAGACAGAGCTTCAGACCAGGAACGACCACCTGGAGCACACCCACAGGCAGAGCAGTGAAGGAGCACAGCTCTGGCAAACATGACTTGTGAGGAGAGCCTGCCCCACACTCACCAGGTGGGTAACCTGATCATAGAAGGAGATCAGGTTGGTCAGGCAGGACCTGCCCTTCCTAAACCCATGCTGGCTGGGCCTGATCCCTTGGCCATCCTGTAGGTGCTGTGTGATGGCACTCAAGATGACCTGTTCCATGCCTTTGTCTGGCACCGAGGTCAGGCTCACAGGTCTGTAGTTTCCCGATTCCTCCTTTCGACCCTTCTTGTGGATGGGTATCACATTGGCAGCTTCCAGTCTCTAGGGACCTCTGCAGTGAGCCAGGACTGCTGATAAATGATGAAGAGTGGCTTGGCCAGCTCAGCTGCCAGCTCTCTCAGCACCCTAGGATGGATCCCATCCAGTCCCACGGACTTGTGAGGACCCAAGTGGCTCAGTAGGTCTCTTCTTCCTCCTGGATTACAGGGGGACTGTACTGGTCCCTGGCTCCACCTGCCAGCTCAGGAGTCCAGCTGTCCTGGAGACAACCTGTCCCACTATTGAAGACTGAGGCAAAGGTGTTAAGCACCTCTGCCTTTTCCTCATCCTTTGTCACTCTATTCCCCTCTGCATCTAGTAAGGACTGGAGCTTGTCCTTGCACTTCTCTTGCCATTCAGGTATTTACAGAAACATGGTTTATTCTCCTTACCAGCAGTGGCAGCCTAAGCTCTAAATGGGCTTTTGCCTCTCTCATTTTTTTCCTACAAGACCTAGCAACATCCTTGAACTCTTCCTGGGACACCTCCCCTTTTTTCCAAAGGTGATACACTCTCCTTTTCATCTTTAATCCCTTCAGCAGCTCCCTGCCCATACAGTCTGGCTGCCTCCCTCCTTGGCTCATCTTCCGGCACAATGGCACAGCTGCTCCTGTGCCTTCAGGAGTTCCCTCTTGAAGCAGGTCCTGCCTGCCTGGACCCCTTTGTCTCTAAGGGATGCCTCCCAAGGAACTTTCCAAGTTAGTTCCTTAAATAAGCCCAAGTCTGCCCTTCAGAAGTCCAGTGTGGAGGCTTTGTGGCACCCCTCTTGGTTTCAATCTATAATTTTATGGTCACTGAACCCCAGGCAGCCTCTGACCACCACATCCCCCACCAGCCCCTCTCTATTTGTGAGCAGCAGGTCAAGCAGGGCTGCACCCTTGGTAGGCTCACGTAACAGCTGAGATAAGAAGTTGTCCTGCACACCCTCTAGGAACTTTCTAGACTGCCTCTTCTCTGCAGTGTTAAAGTCCCAGCAGATGTCTGGCAGGTTAAAGTCACCCATCAGAACAAGGGCAGGTGATCTTGAGGCAGCCTCCAGTTGCTTAAAGAGTAATAAATCAACCTCTTCTTCCTGGTTGGGTGGTCTGTAACAGACTCCAACCAGGATGTCAGCCTTATTGGCCTTCCCCTTAATTCTCACCCATAGGGACTCAACTTGATCACCCTTAACCTCTGCCTCCATGGCATCCAGAGCATCCCCAACGTACAATTTTCCTTTTCCCGCCCCAACATCCACTTTCTCAAAGACGCCAAACAGCCATTAGACAAGAGCCTGATTCCCTCAGCAGGCTGCTGGAGGGGATGAAACGTCACAGAGGTAGGCAAAGCTTCTGCTCACCCAGTTCCCTCTCAGGTATATTTAAGAACACCATGTTAGTCAGGAATTTGCGTTCAGCTGGAAAGCCAGACTTCACAAACACCTCTCCAGTGGAGACTGGAAAGAGTGACTGGTATTCTCTTCTCCTCCTGAGATGCAGCACTTCAGGGAACCCAGGCTTGCACATAATTACATTATGGATGCTCTTCAAAGACCAGTGAAACCACAAACCAAACTGGTCTGCCACTTACTGACCCTCCAGGGCAGCTCCACTGCTGATGGAATAGCCTGGCTGTGCTCCCGGCGGGGGAGCTGCACGGGTTTGCTCCACTGGTGATCTGCACTCACATTCCCTTTAGACTGCTGAGGGAAAGGACTCTCCAAAGTCTTTCTGGGAGCAAGAGACAGGGCCGAGGCTGAACCACTGCAGCCCTGCCCACAGCAGCGAAGAGCTGCACCATGACCTAGGAGAACTGCGCTGCACATCCAGCTGCATTTCAGCAGGGCAGTGCCCAGTGCACCGGCTGTTTGCCAGGGAACGCACCTGGCAGGCGCTCAGGAGTAACAACTGGAGGAGGATCAGCAAACTGAGGGTGCCCTGGCAGCAGGAAGACCGGCGAGATACCAGGCCTGGCAGTGCTGCCAAGAGGGTTTAACAGTGACCATCTATATAACCCTGCTGGAGGTTTGGAAAGCCAAGCAGAAGCCAGCTGGACTAACACAACAATGTAAATGTAAATCCCCCATTACTGACACTTGCCAGGGCAGCGAGAGCTTACCTGACCTGTGCCCAACAGCAGCCCAGGCTGTGCCCTCCTGACCAAGGGCAACAGGCCACCAGCAGCCCAAAGGGTGCCGCTTACATGGCTGCTGCCTGCCAGGTTGAATCAAGCCTCAGGCTGGGATGCCAGGGAAGCACTTCCCCTGAGCAAAGCAGAAGCAGCTGGCTGTGCACTGCACACACTACAAGGCCACCCTGCACTGCCATTTCTTCCACAACAAGCTCGACAAGGCTGAGGTCCCAGCTGGCCTCCCCAGGAAGCAACCAGGCCCTCTCTGCTCAGGGAGAGACAGAACTCTGTGCTGCTGAGGGAGGGAGCCGAATACTAGCAGGTTCTAGAACTATCCAGGACACTTCTTCATCCACTCAAATGGATGGTATGGGCACTTGAGAGACTCCAAGTGGTGAGCACTCCATGAAGACACAGTGACCATGCACCATGCACTCAGCAACCTTCATCCTGTTCTCTGGCATGGGACATTGCAGGAAGTGTTCATGCCTGCTGGATCTTTGCAGGAAGACAGGCGAAAGGCGCTTGAGAAACCAGTAGGTGCTTCATGGCTCCCAAGCCCATTTTGTAATTCACAACAAGAAATTTCACTCTCTCATTTCTTTAACAGCCTTCAGGAGACACATTCCTAGTTACATAACTGGCTGCATGTTTGCTCAGTCTCTTCTGAGAGGGTCATATGGAGTGTGTGTGGGGGCTGTCAAACTACAAATTATTTTGCTTTCAGTGAGTTCCAGGATTCCCAGCTGGGGACTAGACCTACAGCACACTGCTCTAAAGACCACAGGTCTCTCTTTACGCACCATGGAAAAGACGATGTGTGGAGCAATGGGCATCCCAGCTGTCCCAGCAAGTTAAACCATGAACCTGCTCCTGTCACTGCAGAGCTTTAGAGGGATCATGAGGGACTTAGTTTTGACAAGCAGTGTCCTCCTCCATCATGGAGACGTATGTGTGAGAAGGCGGCAAATCTTATTTGTTGCCTATGCCTGCTGCTCCTTTTGTTTGTGAGCCTCTTGAGTTTGGCAAGTGGGAAGAAACAACATTCCCTCCAGAGCTCTCCTACCTCTACAAGGCAGAACATTAACATTTTTTTATGACCTAGATACAAGGCTGATGGGTGCTGAAAATCTTCACTTATATCAGAAGAACCCCCAACAAAATAACCTCCCCCTCTAACACTCGCTCAGACTCAAGCTGGCTCCAAAGCCAGCCTCCTAAAGCCAACAGATTTTTCCCTCCTCTCTGGGATTCAGCCTAGGACCCAGAGACTGTATGCACAGGTCAAGGATGCATAAATGTGGGTGCTCAAGAGCACACACAGAACTGCCTTTCTCCCTCCTTTCCGTGCTGTATAAAGCAGGAACAAAACTACAGGGAATATGCACCAGGCCCTTAGCAGCGACAGCTGCAGCATCACCAGAACTCTCTCAAGGCTCCATTTTGTGCCACAGGAACAGTCCCTTGACCTGCTACCTTCAATCACAGAACTGCAGGGGTTGGAAGTGACCTCCAGAGATGGAGTCCAACCACCCTGCAGAGCAGGGTCACCCAGGGCAGGCTGCGTGGGAACACATCCCGGTGGGTCTCGAAAGTCTCTTTTATACAGCTCTTTCTCTACAACAAGCTTCAGGCATTGCTGTTAGTGTCAGTGGCCCAACAACACTTCTGGATTCAGCACTTGTGTGATATATTCACGTCTACAATGAGGTTAAAGGCAAGGAAACAGGGAACCTGTGGAGATTGGACAGCAATTGTGGATGATGAAAAACAAAAGCAAAAACCATAATGAACCCAAAACTACCAGAATTTGGATATAAAACCACACACCAGCTTCGTGGGATTTGTGTCTCTGTTGAACCCGTTTTTAACCCAGGTCAAAATTTGGCTGGGTGTGTTGAACTCGTGATTCCATTTCTCTAGGTACTGGAAACCCATCTGCAAATTGGAAGCCTCAGCATCTTAATATTAATTTGTGCCCTCAGCTTTGATCACATAAAGGTCAGAGAGTCATGAATCCACCCACTTGTATTTACAACTTGTCTGATGAAAACACCACCTAAAGCCTGCCTTCCTGCTCATCCTGTACATGTCATTTATCCAGCCCAAGTGGCACACCTGCCCTCAACTTGCACAGAGACAAGGACATTTCCAAACTCCAATGTAAAGCTAAACCACTGCAGGGTGCTCATTCTACCAGCAAATTTCACCTGAGAAATCTTATCCTTAAGGCCAGTCAAAGACCATCTGTAAGATCCTGGTTGTTTGGAAGCCACGGGGTTTGCAATTAAGGTATGCAAAAGCAGAGTGGAATGCTGCTGTGTGTGTGTAAATTATGCATGTCTGTTATTAAATCAAACTCCTCCTCTCCTCTCCACTTCTTCCACAACTTGTCATCTCTTATTTACATGCCCTACCATACACAACCCAAACAGAAGGCACAAACAGGAAAGGGGCAGATTCGCAATTAGGACGTGAATGTGCATTAGCAGGCCACATATGGCAGGTCCATCTTCTAAAAGCAGGACTCTTTCTTTTGACAAGCCCACTGCTGGAAATGCCACTCTGTGCTCCTTCACCCTCACAGCATGGAGCTGCTGCTCTGAATGCACAACACCCATCTTGGAACAAGGCAAGATCCTAAGTCAGGTCCAAAGCTAGAGACTGAAAAGAAGTCACACCATGGTCAGGTGGAAGCAGGGAAAGCCTCAGGAACAGGGGGATAATCTATTCATTGCATTATCCTCTTGCCTTTATTTTCTTCTCTGCTGACTGTGGCAGTAACAGAAATCCTTCCACAGCTTTTGCTGACTCACATATTTTTATATCAAACACTACGCAGCATACAAAAAGAAATGGAATTAACAGAAGTACCATAAAAATAGGAGCAAACTCCATCAGCTTTCAACTGCTCTTTGCTCCAAAGAAATGAAAACTGAGTTTCCTTCCACAGGTAACGCACAGAACATGCTGCTGCAGGCAGCCCATCAAACCTGACCAAGGCACAGGAGTCTGTGCTGCAAGCAGAGGACCACCCAAATATACCAGGGCTGCCTGATACCTTTACAGGTCATCTCTGGGGTGGAACTGGCTATCTGTGATGGAACTGCTGCATAAACTCAGGGGCAGAAATAATTGTGACCTAAGAAGTAAGGCAAGGAGAGCAAAACCTACTGATAGCAGTGCTCCCAGACTGTGACTGCTGACAGCAGCACCGTGGACATCAGTGCTCCCAGCTTGCACAAATCAGGGCCACATCATTCTCTCGTATGAGCTGTAATCAACACACACCTTAAATGAAAACCAAACCAACAGAAAGTCAATAGCAAACCCCACAATAAAAACACATCTCACCCTGGGAGGGAAAAAGTGATCTAGTGGTGTCCCTTGTCAGTATCAACAAGAACTGTTCTATTTTGACTTCTTCCACAGGGAAAAGCAGAAGAACCTAAAGCCAGAGACGTCTAACCCACCCCAGGCCGATTCTCCCACACAGTGCCAGCAGTTCCCCATTCTTATGTCACCTCTGCCAAACTTTGCAGCATCAGGGGTGTGTACAGCCACAAGCTGAACCAGATCCAAATGGTGATCCAGCAGGGGCCCCTAAAAAGTGCCAGCATGCTCCCCCTCATTGTCACTGCTGACCCAGGGCACTTCCCCAAGGCAGGACCCACCACCTCCATGCCACCACAAGCTCATGTGCTGTGTGCCCTTACAGGCTGAGACACAACCCAAGCCACACAGGGCATGCCACCACCAGTCACCCAAAGCTACTGCTCTGCACACACCAGTCATTAGGAGTGAGAGCAGCTTCTTTCTTGTTACAATTGCCCAGCCACAGACCACTGCAGCCTGCTGCTGACGCTGGACTGAGCAATGCCCTTAGCTGAGAAGCTGCCTTGGCACTGCAAGTGGGGCGGCACTGCATGCACACCAACCCATGCATGCTGAGCTACAGCTGTGCAGAAGTGTTTGCAGGATCAGTATCAAATACCCACATTCCTCTTCAGAAGCTCCCAATATCATCTGCAAAAAGATGCAGACCAATTATATATTTCATGAGTAATTATGCTAATTAAACTGCCTGGTAGCACATTAGCGATTCAGACAGCAAACAGCACAGTCAGACTTTACATTCTCCTCCTCCACACTCCAGCGGGGCTTAGAACAGTTTATCTAGCTCACGCCAAGGCAAAAAGGCATTCAGCTTTTCCCCAAATTAATTGTATCAGCCTCCTCTAGCTTCATAAGAAATGCACCCAGTGCAGGGAGACACTGATCTGTCTAATGCCTTCCTCATCATAGCTGCAAGCTGTTGTAAAGTATCAGCACGGGCTGCCCATGCCTGCTGCTTCTTGCACCGCAGCTGTTGTATTGGCCAGGTCTTTGCTGGGTAGTGACACTGCAGGGAGCTCCCAGTGACTGTCTCTCTGTGACAGCCCCAGCCCCTCCCAGTCCCATCTGTGCATTTTTGCAGGGGACTGGGCACTGTGTGGGGAACAAGAACTAAAACTCCTGTATGCAGAAGAGCCTCTTGCTGAGAATGGACAACCTCTTGTTTCTGTACTGTTGAAAACAAAGCCTAGAAAGGGAAGGCCTTTCCAGGGTCACTTTATACAAAGCAAGCATCTGCATTGGGTATTCCAAAAGCATCCAGAAAGTCTTCAGCACAGTGGACCTATGCTCAGGGCAGTAACCTCCAGCACAGATACTCCCTGTGCAGTCACAAACTCTCTTTTGTCTGTGGATAACTATGAGCCTCCCTGCACCTCAGCCCACAGCTCTGCTGTCTCACAGGGGGCACAGGGCAGACCATCCTCCCCAGAGGGCTGACTGTACCTACATTGTTCCTTCTCCCTTTCACCCTGGACAAATCACAGAACTCACTGCAGTGCTTATCAGCACTGTTCTGAGAACACTTCATTCAAACACTAAGCTGACCTGGTACTGCTGGCTACTTGTGCATCCCTAGGCTTTCTGTCAGCCTGTCTTCCTGGTGAACTGGACAACTTCTGTGCACAGCAAAAGAGAGGAAAGAGATGAAACAAAAAAATCTGATAGATGCAGCACTTCTTGGGGTGATATTCTCAAGATGGCTAAATCTGGTTGGGAATTGGAAGCACTTCAAACCCTGAAGAGCTCAGCACCATGCTGTTCAAATCAATTCCTCAGCAAGCACTCACAATTTAAAAAAAAGGGGAATAATAATTTAAATTACTCCAGAAGGTGCTGGCCAGGAGTTGCAATTGCTTCTAAAATAAGATCCAGGTGCTCTTAGAAGTCTAAAGCAGCCTTTTAATTTTAAATTGCCCTTCGCTGCATGTGCCATGAATACTGATCTTTAACAGCTGTGCCTAAACCAAATCACTCCATACTGCAGAGTAACGGGTATAAGAATACAATCAAGGAAGAGCCCTGGCCAAGTCAAATGGCAAGCCATGTTTAATGGTTTCTCCAAGCAGAAGGTAACAAAAGATGTTCCATGGATGCTTTGCTGTCTTTCTTCACAGTTCAAAGACACTTCAGCTCTATCAGAGGGCTAGCCTTAGGGTTATTTATACCATGATAGCACCTAGAGACCCTGGTAAGGGTGTTACTACTATTTACAAGAGGGATTTGCTGTACCTGAGACCTTACGTCCAAGCAGGGGTCTCGATTCTTTCACTGCCATGGCTTTCAGAAAAAACCCACCTCTTCTGCCATGCCTTGAGGGCAGGACACCTGGAGGTAGTTCTTGTTTCTCAGTTTCACCCAAATGCTTTTTCCACTCTGTTCATCTCCATAAACTCCAGAATATCTATTGACTTAGCTTTATTTATACATGTACATATCTTATGTATGTTTTTCCTCTTCACAGTGCTTTTGTAGTTATTTTGGAACAGTTTAGTAGAGCCATGGACTATGTCAACCCACAGACTCCCCTGGTTTATGGCTTGCTGTCTTCTGTGGTGGGCTGCAACAGTCACAGGTGGTTAACACGAGACAGAATTCTGGGTACCTATGGAAACAAGTAGCTGAAGTCTGCCTAGGGGTCTTCTTGTCAGATGCCTCCCCTGTGCTAGGAAGAGGCCAGCAGTCTCCCCACCTTTCACTATTCAGAGGAACCTAAGAAGGTTGGAGCTGCCGAGAATGTAAATGGGGATCTGAAGGAGATGAGGAGGCAGGAGGAGAAGTATGCTGGAATTAACTCAGAAATTACACAGAAGTCAGGACTAAAGGGAACAACAGATAGAGGTGAAGAGTAAGACTATAGCCCTTCCTACAGCTTAACTCCCAGGCAGCCTGTGTAGCAGGCTCCACTGGTTTTCCATGCTAATTAGTTCTGTACATTTCCAAGCTAATTGGTCTCTACTGTTTGCATAAAGGTCTGTGTGGATCTGCAGGGTCAGGGATCAGAATAAAATACAGAATCACTTCAGTTTGAGTTGTGCCAAGCTGGTCCCTGGAATCAAGTGTCACGCTAAATGACAAGTGAATGCCTTTGGTTCTAAACGTGCCAAAAGGAGAAGTTACAGTTTGCCCTCATATTTGTATCACAATTCACTAAGCTTCAAATTTGTGAATTCACACAGCATTTGAATAAGTAAAAACCACCAAACTTCAGAAACAAACTTACCCATCCAAAAATGTCACCCAATTCCATCAACATTCAT
Organism: Pogoniulus pusillus; assembly: GCF_015220805.1. NCBI lineage: Eukaryota > Metazoa > Chordata > Aves > Piciformes > Lybiidae > Pogoniulus > Pogoniulus pusillus. The sequence goes on from NC_087295.1 coordinate 135,945, forward strand.
TCTAGCAACTGCATGCTGTCTTCTGGTGCCGATTCATTTGCTCTGCAGTCACTTCAAGTGTAAAAGCTCAGGGGAACAAGCAGACTCCACAGCTGCTCTTCACATCCACAGGCACCACAGACCGTGTCCTGCTGCAGAAAGCTGCACCCTCATTTTGCAAACATAGCTGCTGTCTGCCTAAGGTACTCTGCTCTCCCCATAGCTGCAGACAGATGTCCTGTGCCTGCATGGCGCTGCAGGACAGGCGTCGAGCTGAGCCAAGGCCTCAGTGCGACCAGCGCAGCCCAGCTGCCCACTCGAGGGTCAGTGGAACACACACTGCCCACTCGCAGGCAGGCTGCAGAGTGCACCCGTCACGTCCTATTGTCTTTAGCAGCATGCACCACACAACCCCATCAGCCTGAGCCCACCAGCCTTCAGCTGCATCTGGCTGTGCAGACAGTTCTCAGGGCCTTCCATACATTCCCAGAGCACAATCACACACAGACTACAGCCTGGATTTCAGGCACCTTCATAAATGTGCTCAGTGTGGACGTTTCAGTGATACTGCATTTTGTTACAGCCTGTTTGGAGACATCCAGCCTCTACAGGGGTTTAAGGTGTCTGGAAAGCCAAGTCCAGTCCATGAAGCCACTAAATCCATAAATGCAAAACACTTCAGTTCCTCCTTGGATGACCCCCTGGGTCATTCCTTCGTGATTTCAGTGTCAAAAAACCTCACTTCAGTTGTTGGGGTTTTTTTTAATTGCTACTCTGCTACATCACCAGCAGCAGAAGATTCCCCCAGCCAAAATAGGTATTCAGCTATACCTGAGTGACTCTGCTCAATATAACTCAGGAGTTGGAGCTTAATTAAAAATCCCACCAAGAACACACCGGGCAGCAGAGAAGGTGGTTCCTCACATCAGAGCTGCATTAGCTCTGCAGCACTGATGGCAACAGGAACTAACAACAACTTTTGTTCACACTAAAATGAAAACCCTGGACTTCAATCAGACAGGAGGAGCAACTGCCATAAGAGGAGAATGTCATCAGTGAGATCTGCTCCACAAGAACTCAGACAATCACTTTCCAAATTAAACCCCACCTCAGATAAAGGGACTCTCCATTACAGAGAACTCAGAGCTACTTATCCTGCCCATCCCTGGCCACAGACAAACTGCAGAACACACTCAGCTGTGCAGAGAACTGGGATGGCCCACAAGATTTCAGTCTGGCCTTTACAAGCAGGGGTGTTTCATCTATTTCAGCTTTCAATCCCTTTCTGCTTTGTTCATTTCTTCTGTTCCCGTGGTTACAAACACTGCAGCCAAGTGCTCCTTTCTACATAGCTAGCCAGAGTTAACCTGTCTGGGACTGTCACCTTACACTTCATTTGGATGAAGACACTCATCTGGCAGTACTAGGACAATCATGGCAGTTTTCCATCTTCTGCTAGGGATGCATCCAATGATTCCACAGCAGTGAACACTGCAGAAGTGACCTCTAAAAAAAATGAACTTTGGCTGGTGCTAGCTCTGCACTGGAAAAGACTCAGAGGTCTATAGGTCAGCACCACATAACTGGAACAAAACTCCAAGTCTGGCAAACCTTTTTGAAAATGCTAAATTAATATTCCCATGTGCTGTATGCTTTGGCATATGCTGACAGCTGTTACTCTTCCTGTCTTTTGCCAGAGAGCTCAGTCCTGAATGCTGAAACTGTTGAAAAGTGAGGGATCAACATTGAAATCAGAATGGATTTATCATATTCCTGAACATCTCATATGTCTGCATCCATTAGAACTCTCACACCTTTTAGCTTGGTTAACTACAAACACTCAAGCTTTTACTTTCAGGTAAAATAACCAACAAGATCTTGTCTAAAATACTACACTCCAATGTTTCCATTTATTAATCAAATGGTTTCTAAGATGAATAAAATTGTACGTTTAAAGTCCCACCTCGTGTTACCTGCAACACAAAGCAAACGGATAAGGCAAATGCCTTAGAGTTGCCAGATTCAACTGCAAATGCAGCTGCTAACGCCCTGAAATCACAAAGCAAGCTGCTCTGCCACCCAGCTCCTTGCCCAGAAGTCATACATACTCTGCTCTGCCACAGCAGATCTCTTTAGACTGGGATGCATCACAGCCAGCAGCATTCTCTCTGTTATTAAGAGTTCTTATGAAACACGGCCTAAGAGAAATAAAACCTTTAAAGCATCTTCACTTTTAACTTAAGACTCTGAGGAGAGGTTCAAAGTGTCAGAGCTGTGTCTGCAAGGGGGCAAGCCTCTCCTCACTGCTACAAGGTCTTGCTCTAGGCTTCCATTCTCTTGATTTTGCTGTTGGAACTTTGCTTCTGTTGGTCTCTGCTGCCCTAAAGCTTCACAAGAATCACTGCATACTGTCACTCACCTCAAACCACTGGCCATGGGACTGCATTTTGAGGATGACACAAGGGTCTGGTTTTGAGAGGGCATCCCTGTCTGAGATGCTTTTGCATGCCACTCGCAGCTCCACTTTAGTCAGGCATGGGCTGCTGAAGATTCCCAGGGTGTTGGCTGCTGACTCATAGATGTTGCTCATTTTCTTCATTCCTTTTCCTGAAAGACAGAGTAGAGGCATTAAGAGCAGAACACACAACACAAGCTTTGCCATGCAACACTCCACTTGCCAGCTGTGAACACAGTCCAAGGCAAGAGGGGGCAAACAAACCCAAAGGAGTAGCTGTAGAAGAGACAGACATTACCTTATATTGGGAAATAAGGCAAGTTCAGAATGGAATTTTCCACCGTGTCTCCAAACTCCAACCTCTGTTCCTGCTTGCAGAGCCACATTTCCCCAAGCCAGAGGGTAGACAGGGTGGTAGTTCTGATTTCTCCTGACACCACCTTACTCCAGTAGTAGGTTTTATTTCTCCATACTCCATCTGAAGAGCACAGGCCTCATCTTACCTAAACTTCATGTGTAAATGCTATGGGAGACCACTTTAACATTAACCTTCAATTCCCAAGCACATTACCCTCCCTCTTCCACACTCCCTGCAGACTACCTCCTCCTGCTGTTGTTTAGCCAGCAAGAAAGGCTCAAGGCCTGATGCTCTAAGCAGAAGGGCAGGATATTCCTGCTGCAAATCTTGTTACCCAGCGTCTGCTCTTTTGGGTCAGCAATGGCACTCGTGTGAACACCAATGCTGGACTTGTGGGACACTCTGGCACTTACTGTAAACACCACTGCCAGTCTTGGAGCTCATCTCTTTGCTCTCAGCAGAAGCAACAAACCTCCAACTGTAACTCAGAGCTCAGCAAAACAAAAATCACTAATTTTGCATCAATGAACAATACAGGAAGAGTTCAGTTCACTCCTTAGCTCTTGGCTTCCACAGTCTGACTCCTAACAATCTGTCTCCTAACCCCTAGAAACCTTCTCCAGCCCAGGCTCTACAGGAATATCTCCCATAAAACAGGCTTCTTGAAAGGTGAGCCATACCACAACCACAGTGCCTGATGCTCCAAGATCACAGCAACCTTCTTCAGCAACCCCAGCTCCCTGGGGATGAGTATTGTCACCCGGGAGAGAGGAAAACTAAACAAGCCATTGCAAAGGGAATGCTGTCAGGCTACGCAGCAAAGCCAAGGAGCACACTTCTGCCGTGTGCCTCTATTCACTAGTTCAGCCTTTCGTGCAGTCTTAGGTAAGACTACTGGCACTGGCAACAGAGAACATCTCTCAAAGCCTTTTACAGAGAAGGCAAGGACATTTTGTGCCAGGTCAGTTCATGGCAGCGAAGGCAGGATCACAGGCCTGGCCACTGGATCCTCTCCTACCGGGAGCTACTCTGGCACCATCCCGGCCTGTGCAGCACTGATCTGCACGCAAGGGGGACCTGCCCTCTGATCCCTCAGCTAAGCACAGCAGCGAGCATCTGGGAAAAGCACCACCAAAAGCAACGATCCCAAGCCTGGGGCTCTGCTCTTTGCTGCTCCTTCTTGCAAAAGGAACCGGTTTGTGTGGTGGCAACTTTGACAGAGCTAAGAGTTACAGAGAACATGCACTGATATTTTGGTAGTGATCATCCCAAGTCTGCTCTGTTCCTAATGTCCCCCAACACAGGATGCCAGGCACCTGAGTTTCAATCAATGAGGATTACAAAAAGCCTGAGAAACTGAGGTGGGCAGGGACTGTCGTCTAATTATTTGTCATTTCATAACCCCATCTCCTTCAGAAAGCTGCTCCACGAGCTTGTCCCACACACTTCCAAGGCATTTTACATGCTGCCCTTTCCAAACTGCAATCCATGTGAAAATTAGGTTAACTTTGGCGCATGCACATCTTGCATCATTAATGAAATGTCATCCTTTGTGCAGAGTTGGGCTGCTGATTTAATTAAGCCAGGGGATTTCAACACTGAAAAAAAGAGGGGGAAAATAGCAGAGTGAGGGGGAGAGATGTATTTTTCTTACTCCCACAGTAATTATACACTGGTATCCTTGAGCAGTGGGCACGTACAAAATTACACTGCTTTTCATCACTACAACTGGTCCTTCAGCTCTTACAAGTTCTAAATTTATCAATGGAAAAGATCAAGCCACAGTCTTCTTTTGTCCCATTATATTCTTCTTTCAATATAATCACCAGCTTGGGATGCTGCACTGATGTCACACTACCAGGAAGCTAGGAGCCTGGAAAACAGATTCTGAGCCTACTGAGAGTGGCTAAAAATGGCATTATTTTACCTAAACAGGTTTCATTGCATCAGAAGTTTTGTGTCAATTAACTACACATATTAGTGATGGAGGAACACACTGCTCATTTGTCTTGGCCAAGAAACCTTCTTGTTCCATGGGAACCTTCATGGGAATCTCATCACGTCTGCAATTCCACGTGGCTTCAGTAGTCACCAAGAGCTGTACCTGTGAGAGGAAGGTGACTGCACAGATCTGTAAGGGAGTGAACCCAGTGCCAAGGCAGGTCCTGCTGAAGGTGCTGGCTCCCTGCTGCAGAAGCAGGGAAGCCATCAAGCACTGCCCACACAAACGCAGCTGCCAGCGCCAGGCTGCACAGGCCAAGTGGGATCAGACCTCTCAAGGGTGACAGAGTGAAGAAGGCAGCAGTGCCAGCTGGAGAAAGGCTTAGAGTTCACCTTGCTGAAACTAAAACACATACTGTGTTGAACAGAACCCAAACCAACAGCGCAACAGCCCTGATGGCCCCACGGGCCACAGCATACCCAGAAAATGCGAAGAGCTCAGAAGACAGAGCACTCATCCAGCACTCCTGTACATCTGGCACACCTGGGACTCATTTGGCAGACAGCCCTGCTCTGCTGACATGCTTAAAGAGGTTCATGGCTGAGAGGGATCTTATTGATATATGGAGATTCTCAATAAGAGGGAAATAATTAACACAAAGCCAAACTGTTAGCAGTGCCCAGTGACAGGACCAGAGGCAACTGGCACAAACTGAAACAGAAAATTCTGATTAAAGAAAAGTTTTTACTGTAAGCTTGCTTGGAGAACCTGTGGAGCCTCCACCCTTAGAGATACCAAAAACTTGCTTGGGTAGAGCCCCAAGCAATCTGCTTTGAACATTGGAATGGGTTGCCCAGGGAGGTGGTGGAGGCACCATCCCTGGAGGTCTTCAAGAAAAGACTGGATGAGGCACTTAGTGCCATGGTCTAATTGATTGGATAGGGATGGGTGATAGGTTGGACTGGATGATCTTGGAGGTCTCTTCCAACCTGGTTGATTCTATGATTCTAAGAGGTTTAGACTTGTGGAGGTCCTCTCTGATCTCTGCTACTCAGCAGTAGGAGACAATCGAGGAAGTAAAAGCTTTTAGGGTACAGATTGTGTCTATGATCTACTTTTTCCTGTGCTTGGCACAGGTGGCAATTAAGGTGTGATCTGGGCTCCCTGGCTCCAAAACCATGCAGCGAATCAAAAGACAGACACAAGCAGAGCTATCCGATACCTGGTGCTGCAAAGGATACCTGCAAATGTTGAACAGCAGCAGCTGTCTGGCTACGTAACTGGATGACTCTGAAAGCCAGCACCACATGTTTGCCAGCTACATCTGTCTCCTCTCTCAGGGACTGAATGACTTGAAAATGTTTAGTCATCTAGTGCCTACAAGAGCAAAGATCCCTGTGGTGTGAAACACAACTGGTAGGTGCCTCTCTCCAAGATCCGAAGGCCTGGAACTCAGCTCACACCCTGTTACAAAACAGTGATTCACAGGAGGCTTTAGAGAACCTCACTGCAGAAGCACGGCCAGGCTCCTTAGAGCCACCAGGGAATGAATCTAAGGCGAAATCTGAACACAGGCTTCAAGTTTTCTCCTCCTTTGGCTCTCATGCACACTCGCACAGTCTGCACAGGGCTTTGCTGCAGGTTGTCCGGATGAGCAGAGAGCTTGCTTGCTTCTCTGCAGCAATTTGCAAGGAACCAAAGGATCACACACATACAGCCTCTCCTTCAGCTCAGGCAGGCAATGAGGAGGGGATGAGAAAGATGCTGAGAGTAAAAGCAGAGATTGGTGTGCCCTGGGTCTGGAAACAGGATTTGCTCTGTAGAAGCCCGTGCTCCAGAGCAGAGTACACGCAAGTGTGGTTGGTGGATTGCAGGCTGACGGCTGCTTGCTTCACTGGCACCCTGGTTGTGAGACCAAAACCAGCCAACAGCATCTGTCTGCTTCCGCAAAAGCAAGCAGCAGGACCAGGACCCTGCTCCTGGAGAGATGGAAGATGGCCACAATACATGCATCCAGTGGGAATCACTCACGGGAGAGTGCTGTGCAATCAGACCTGAGAGGAAGTGCCTCCAGAAGAGGGCACTGAAGGGCTCCGGGTGCCGCAGCACCAGCTGCTCCCTGCTCGTTTCTGCTAGTGAACTACACACAGGAGAGACGTTCGGCATTCAAAACACAGGAAGACAGAAAGCTTTGAACCAACCGTTTCTGGATCTTCCAGGGTTTAGTCTAAAGAAAGTCACAATGAAAACCAAGTCTACATTGAGCAGCTTCATACAGCTCAAGAGTACCAGCTGCTGCTGGAAAGCAGCTAGTGCTCTAAGCCTGGCAGAGACAGAAAGGCACTTCAGTAACAAATGCACCCCTTGTAGCGCTAGGAAAGCTGTTACCCCTTGTTTAGGTCCAGATTCCAAATTAATGGTACAACTCCAGCCAAGTCAGTACCAAAATCTAAGTAGTCATGTCCAGTTTGGGTGGAATGACTAGATGTAAGTGACAAGCAGAACCTGATTAAATCAAAATGTTTTGAAAGTATGCTAAGAACTCTTTCTAGGGTCTGAGCCAAGGTTCCTCTGTTTAATTACCTGCCTAGGCCACAGACCCACTGAGGTGGTGACACCAGGGGAGATAAGGAATCATTTTCCTTTCAGACATGTCACGTGACTGGGAATTTTCAGTCTCACTGAACTGCTGGCATCCAGGCCTCCTGTGCTGTGAACAGCAAACCCACTCCTCCCCACTTGCCTGTGCGGCTCCAAATCGGCGCTGTGCAAACGAGGAAAGATGGGAACTCAGCCGGAGGTCTGATTCAGCAGGTTGATTAACATTCTGTGTGCTTAATCAGGAACTGGAGAGCACAGGAAGGAGACCTATCTTCATCACAAACAAAGAGCAGTGACTGCAAGCCAGTGCTTGGCCACACAAGCTGATGTCATCACCCTCCACTCCCAGTGAAGCAACACTGGTTTCACTGCACTGCTCACTGCAGTGTTTCCATAGCATCATAAAATCGACCAGGTTGGAAGAGACCTCCCAGCCCATCCAGTCCAACCTACCACCCAGACTGTCCAGTCAACCAGACCATGGCACTAAGTGCCTCATCCAGCCTTTTCTTGAACACCTCCAGGGACGGTGTCTCCACCACCTCCCTGGGCAGCCCATTCCAATGGCAAATCACTGTGGTCTCTTGTAACTCCTACCACACTCTTTGATGAACCTCATCATGAGCTACTTTATTCCCTGTGTCTAATTCCTGCTGCAGCTGTGGCCACTGCCTCCTGGCTTCCTTTGTGCACCTCTAGACACTTCGTACCGATTATTCCTGAGAAGCATCCTAAAATGTGGTCACTCCATTACTCATCTTTGACCACACTCCCAGACTGCTGGCTAAAGTGCTACAGAAGTATAAAGCACCACAGTAGTACAGACAAAATGTCAGCTGCCAAAAGTGATTTGAATGTAAATTACTGTGTAAGGAGAAGTCAATGGGTTGGCCAGAACCCTCCACGAGACAGGTCGTGCAATTAAAAATGCAACTTTCTCTCCTTCCTTTTGATTTTGCAACTCTTAGAACAATTAAGAACAACTGTTTAAAGTTACACCTGTGGAAGTTTGAAACAGCCTTTTATAAGTGAGCAATGAACTCAGTGAGGAGGAAGCAGCTCCACAGCAGTGCCACTGAGAGCAAGGAAGCGGATCTGGTGGTGTAAGTAATTTGTTTGGACAGAAGGGGAGAAAGTTCAGCACAAAGTGCCAGCAATGTAAATGGAAACGCGCACACACTGACAGTTCAGGAGGACTCATTACCATAAAAGCAGCTGGTTCATTAAAGGGGGAGAAGGGGAAGTCAGCGTGAAGGAATTGAGATGTCCAAGGTCTGACAGAACACTCCATAGAAGCACCTATACAAACAACCTCACGGAGTCAGGGGAGGGAAAACCCCACAGCACTGGAGCACTGGGAGCTGGGTAGATGGGCTCAGTTCTGGGTGCTCCGAGTAGAAACCACAGGATCATTGGACCTTTAAGATCAGAGAGTAAACCACTATCCAAGTACTGTCACGGTCACCACTAAGCCACGTCCCTCAACACCAAATCTACACAGCTTTTAAATCCCTTCAGTGATGGCGAGTCCACCGCACCCTCAGACAGCCTGTCCCAGGGCTTACAACTGCTCTGGTGAAGTATTCCCTGCTGCCCAGCCTAAATCTCCCCTGGCACAAGCCAAGGCTGTTTCCTCCTGCCCTCTGGTTTGTTCCCTGAAGGCAGCAGGGGGGTTGTGCACGGCTGTGCTCCTCGGCTGCTCTCGTTGCCACCAGTGTGTGTACAAACACACTGCCTGCTTGCAGGAGTTTCCCGGTTTCCTGATGTAGCATATTGCAAACTGCTCACTTCCTGCAACAGATGGCCACAACGGCTTCTTCTACAGCATCCAACTGATCCCACGGGCAAAGCTGCTTCCTACTCTGCATCCAGAGAGAGGCACACCAAGAACAGTGAGGAAGTTCTCCCCATTCGCCACTCAGTCCCTGCCTCTGCGACACAGCCCTTACCACACACTGGCTCAGGGCTTCCCAGCAGAGGGAGGAAGCATGAACATGTCTCCTGCACAGCCACGTTCTTGTTCTCCGAGCACACAGCTGGGGCACAGCCATGGAATCGAGCTGCTGCCAGGTCATGACAGGAGTAGAAGAGCGAGCAACTAATATTGCTGCAAGCAGCTGCAGTCTCAATCCCTTCCCCAGCAACAACCAGATCTGCTATGGCCTCCCAGAACTCTGATGTACAGGGAGCAACCCTTCCTTGCCAGGGGCTGCTGGGCAATGGATAGCCTCACCTGTAGCCAGAGCCAGCGCCAAGGTCTCCTCAGCAGCAGAGGGCCAATGGAAGCAGACAGGGCATATGGCACCAGCCTGCCTTGCCTCCTGACATTTACTTACTCTTTTTTCTCGGGTTCTTTGATGGAATGTTTCAGGAGTTATCCATGTGGCTTAGGCCAGGCACATGGTGCCATTCCCAGCTACATCAGCAAAGGACATGACCACTCTGCAGCTTCAAATTCAGGTCTCAGAAAATCCTGAAGGAGAAGGAGCTCTGCCAGCTCAGTTATATCACAAGTGCTCATTTCTTTCCAAGATTCATTTTCATTCCTTTCCTCCATGGAGCTCTATCCCACCCCCTCTCAGGAGTGCCCCCACACCACGGCAGAGCCAGCCTCCAGCAGCTCTTTGTGGCACCAGCACTCCGTGAAGGCACTGCAGTGTGCTGGCGACGGGAGGGCTGCCAGTGCCTCACCCTGCCCCTGCTCTGCAGGAACAGTGCTCTGCTGAGCCACCACAGCCGTGTCCTGCCCCGAGGGTACACAGCACAGACTCACACCGACCCTATCCTGGGCCCCGGAATTCACAGCTTTGTCAGTAGCGCTGGTGCAGAGCTGCTTTCTGCTGATGCCACACCGAGGCTTTGGCTTCACCTCACTTTTGCCACTTGCAAGCCAAGCCACCAAGAAGTTTCAAATGTTTCTCTCCCTCAGGAAGCTTTCAGACACAGAAGCATAGAATGGTTTAGGTTGGAAGGGACCTCAAACTCACCCAGCTCCAACCCCCTGCCATAGGCAGCGACACCTCCCACTAGAACAGGTCACTTAAGGCCTCATCCAACCCGGTCTTGAACACCTCCAGGGAGGGAACAGCCACAGCCTCCCTGGGCAACCTGCGCCAGTGTCTCACCACCCTCACTGTAAAGAACTTCTTCCTAACATCCAGTTTCAATCTCCCTTCTACCAGCTTAAACCCATTCCTCCTGGTCCTGTCATTACAAGACCTTGCCAGTAGTCCCTCTCCAAACCTCCTGTAGCCCCCTTCAGATACTGGAAGGCCACTCCAAGGTCTCCTGGAAGCCTTCTCTCCTCCAGGCTGCAGAGCCCCAACTCTCTCAGCCTGTCCTTACAGCAGAGCTTCAGCAGCCCTCTGAGCATCTTGGTGGCCTCCTCTGGACTCGCTCCAACAGTTCCATGTCCTTGTGTTGGAGGCTCCAGAACTGCACACAGGACTCCATGAGAAACATCTTCATTGTCAGTTACTAATACAACTGAGGCAAGATACTGGGAACATCCAAAACCTTTCCTGACACAAGATTGTCTCTGAAGATCCTTTGCAAAGGAGCCTGTGGCCTGCAGAGACTTTGTCTTCCTTGTGACGCCTGCCAGTCGCCGTTGGTCTTTGTTAGCATGGACTGCCAACTGAAGGGTAAACCAACCCATCTCTGCCAGTTACTCCAGAGGCTGAAGGAGGAAGGGGCTCCCAGTTCCTAAACAACACATGCCAGGAAATCCTATCTTCAGTACCGCTGCAAGTCCAACTGCCCACCGCCACGCAGAGAGCCGCAGCACCAGCTGCTGGCCTTGCCACTGCCTGCTGAAAGCATCCCATGGGGGTCAGACTAGGCCACAACACGCTCAGATGGGGACACTTCCTGCACAGGGTTCCACCTGTCTCTACAGGACAGATTGCTACAACACGCAGTAAAGGACTCACAGACTGCAGGGGCCAGGACAGAGAGACAGACAGGGAACACCGCCAAGGCCAGCAGCGATGGCATCCGACCACACCAGTGCTCACAGCAAAGGAACAGCCCCACAGCATCAAAGCCTCAGTGCCACATCTGCAAACACTTCTGCCTTTAGTACCAAATGCAGCTCTGTATGCCCATGGAAACAAAACACTAAGCCCCTCCAAGATCTGCCCTCCCAAGGCATCATGCTCCAGCTGCAAGCACTCCTGCCAGTCACAACCAGTACAGCACCTCAGAGCCCACCCAGCAAGTGCTGTATGACACCTCCATGCTTTGGAGCCAAACTGCAAACGTCTCCTATCAACTCTGCAAAAATCAGGTTACACAATAACCAGGTGCATGCCTGCCTGTAACGAGCTGGAATACATGGTCATAGCATTCTGAGCTCTGAATTGCTTCAGCTTTGGAGTAAATATGTCAACAAAGACTGAGCTGAGATATTAAGTTAGAGTCATACATCAAAGTAAGATGTTAATGTGCTGATGTTACATAAAAATTACTTCTACACTTCACTGAAGAGCTCAAATGATTCACTTGTGTAATATATTATTAAATGAAGCACATAAAGAGAGACAGCTGAGACATGGACTTAATTGAAGGTAGAAACAACACACATTATTAGTACTTAGTAGGGGGAAACTCCGATTCTTCTCATGAGACTTTTATCCTAAGCTAGATAGCCAGGCATGAAAGTACATTTCCTCCCTGAACTACCCTCTCTGCCAGCTCTGAATTTTCCCTTTTCCAGGAACAGAGGCATTTTGCACCACCTTAAGAGAAGTGTTTCAGACAAGTGACTGCTGCAGCATTTGTAATGACAGGACAGGGAGTAATGGGTTTAAACTTACAGAGGGGAGATTTAAACTGGATATGAGAAGTTCTTTCCTGTGAGGATGGGGAGACACTGGAACAGGTAGCCCAGGGACGTGTTCAAGGCCAGGCGGGATGAGGACTTGAGCAACCTGTCCTAGTGGGAGGTGTCCCTGCCTATGGCAAGGGGTTGGGACTGGATGACCTCTGAGGTCCCTTCCAACCTAAACCATTCTATGATTTCTTACACAGCCACTGCTTCAGACATGAAGTTCCTGCTTCCTTTTTCCATTGATCCTCTGTTTCAGCCTCTGAGCAACTATTTCCTTCCCATCTACAACCCTCTTTCTCAATTCAGATTTTGCTTCCAGGTGAGACATGTAAGATACCCCAAAAAAATTTCAGCAGTTTGAATGTATCCACAATGGTTAGTCAATGACACCATAGGAGCTCCTCAAGTTTCGGTCAGCAGCACTTGGACATCTGACAGGATCCTCTAGTGCTCAAGTCAAATTGCCCTGGGTCTTCAAAACACTTAATGCTGGCAAATTGTCTGATCAGAGCAACTGAAGTTGAAAGGGACCTCTTGAGGTCTCTACTGCAGTCCCTAGCTCAAAGCAGGTTCAGGTCAGATGAGATTCTGCAGCCTCTCTGGTCCTCTATTCCCATGTCTGACCTCCACCCTCATGCAGTTTCCCTGCTGCAGGTTGTACCTGTTGCCATTCATCACACTCCTGTCCCCTCGAGAAGAAAATGGCTCCATCCCCTCTGATGGAGCATCATGTCCCCTTAGCCTTCTCTTAACACTGAACAAAGCTTGCTCTCAGACCCTTCCAAGACCCCCCATGACTTCACTGCCTCACTTGGCTGGTATCAGAGGCTTTGGTTAACTCAGCTAAAGCAATTTAGGACAAACGACCACTGCCATATCCCGCATGTTAGGGGGCTTTAGAAGACCATAGGTAATTTAACCAGCACACAGAAGCTGAGAGCTGCATCTAGAAAGGACTTCACAGGGAGCCATCTGCAAGGGATGACAGCTTTGGGTGGTCGAACCCTACACACAGAGCTGCAGGCTCTTGAACATCTCAGTAACACACTGCCCACAGAGCAGCTATTAATATGGAGACAAACATCTTTGGTGGGGGTGTGGTGCTTCCCATGCACGCCTTCTCAAGGGACACCCAAAGATAAAACTACTTCATGTGAGTCTGGGCTCACGGTTAGAAGGGTTCTGAGGGGAAAGGCAGCTTAGCAGAAAGCACTGATAAACAGAGGGGATGGTTTAAAACTTATCTTCCCCTCCTTGGTATTTCTGAATAGCTCCTTTCAGCTACACACTGGAACTCAAACCTAAGATATCTGCAGATTCTTCTTCCTCTCAGAATTTTGTTCAAGCAAAGACTGCCCTGAATTAAACATTTAAAGCTGCTGTTACCTTGCAGATCTTTCAAACAGATTATCATTTTTCAATTAAAAAAACCCTGTGCAATTGTAACAGTATTACCCTTTGTTTTCACCTCATCTCCATGCTGCCTCTTACAATTATTTCCTATAGCTTTTGTTAAAAAAAAACAACCTACTCCCTTGGCTTCAACCTGATGCCCAAAATGAAAACACTTCATACCTGCCCACTGGCTGGGAAAGCCAAAAGAAGTCAGGAAACAAACTTAGTTTGTCAGTGGTATTGTGGTTTTCTTACCTGCCACGTGTGACTTTGCTGGGGCCTGCCCAGATGCTGGCCTTGCCTTCCCCAGGCACTCACAGCAATGACCAAGCAGCCAGCTCAGGGCAGAAACTGTTTTCTGTAGCTGTAGTGCCAGATCCCTCAGCTTCCATCAGACCTTAATTTTGTGCTCCCCTCTGCCCCCAGACCCAACACCATCCTCACCGCTCCCCTCTGCCCCCAGACCTAACACCATCCTCACAACTCAACAGGTCACACAAGTTTCTGCCCTCAAAAAGTGCAAAATGCTTCCTCAAAACCAGCTGCAAGTTAAAAATAAATCCTATTTTAGATTAAGTTCAGGCTAACAAAGGTTATAAGCCACAAAATCATATTAATGTGACTGGAAAACTCAAAATATTTTGCCCTGCTATCCCTCCACTTCTCAGCCACTAATCAGCCCTTTAAACTGTGCTGGGGATGCTGTTTATCTGGACTTCAGAAAGCTTCCCACAGCATCCTCCTGGAGAAACTGGCTGGCAATGGCTGGGATGGGCAGAGGCTTCGCTGAGTTCGGAACGGGCTGGCAGCTGGCTGAAAGAGTGCATGGAGTCACCTGCAGCTGGTGGCTGGTCACCAGTGGTGCTTCCCAGCAAGCAGCAGCTCAGAACTGTCTGCCTCTGACTTGCTTGTATTTATTTTCTTTGCCAAACTTATCTCAGCCCTTCTGCCCTGTCTCCACCTTGTCTGCTTCCCAACCTCTTTTGGCAGCTCTGCCAGCCTTGGAGAGCTGAACCTGCTCTCAAGGGTGGCCTTTAAGGGAGGTGAGGCAGAAGATGAAGGATGCACAATGTGGCACTAAGGTTCTCTGGTTCCAGCATGAACAGATGCAATCTGAGGTGGGACAGGATTCATTCAGCTGAGTCAAATGCATCCAGCCAAATACATTGCTACACAAAGAGGGATCTGACTGTTACACACAAGGATAATTCAACCACCTATTTTCTCTCCAAGAAGGGAAGAAATCTCTCTGCATTTCCCATTCAGAACAACAAGAGCCAGAGCTTTATTACAGGAGGCACTTTCTATGCCAAAGAAAAAGTCCTCTTCCCCTGAGATTTTGGTCATATACAGTCAAACCAGGAACAAGAACTATGCCCTGCTGGCTGGCCACAAGCATGCAATGGAAATGGAAAGCAATACTTACTGAAGAGCACCACTTGCTACTTTAACTCTTTGAACAGCACATTCCAACCTTCTTTGTGGACAAGCTACAAGCACAGGGAGAGACAGCCATCCAGTACATAAAAAGATTCACTCAAGATTATTATTGTTTTCCCCAGTGTCTCTGCAGGACTTCAGGAGCTGCCCCTTCTTTGCCAGGGTGCTCCAGCCACCGTGTGAGGGGATCAGCCATAGAAGACCTGCAGCGCTTCCAGAAAGCGGATCAGACCCTTCAACTAAATGTGCAACATAGATATGGAAACAGTCACCACAGAGAGCTGCATTTGGGAGCTGTTTCTCCACCAGATCACAGCCACCTTAGTCTTTTTTTATTCATACTCCCTAAAAGAAGCAACACAGCTATGCAGCTTTCCAGGATCCTCAGCATGCTCTCAAGTGACAGCCCAAGACTGAAGGACTGAATCTTTGTCACAATTACACACAGCTTGCACTACCAAATGCCTTCTTCTTTGCAGTTCCCTTGACAATAAAAAGAATCGATTTTCCACCTAATTTTAGATCTTTTACAACACTGTAAATTGCTTTACTGGGTTGGAACATAAATCTTAACTGCTCAGGATGTTTTTCCACCCAAGGAAAAGTTTAATGAATTGGATGAAGGAGCACAATTGAACAGTGAAGCATTCAAATACTTAAAAATCCCTTGTTTTGGTGTAATTTAGCGTCTGAACAAAACAAACAAGCATGCCTTTAAAACTAAGGAAGCTGCAGTGAAGCAGCTCTTCTACTTTTCTTCCCATCACTTGAGTCACTGGAGAAGGAAAAAAGTCCAAGTCCACATTTCAAGCAAAGCCTGGATGGGGCACACAGTGCCAGGGTTAGTTGATGGGACAGGGCTGGCTGACAGATTAGACTGGATGATCTTGGAGGTCTCTTCCAACCTAGTTGATTCTATTCTGTTTTGTCTCAGTCTGAAGCCTACTCTAAAAGTCTTCGCACTGACTTCAGTCAATGTCATTTACACTGACTGTGGGGTCCCTTGTAGCTTTCTCCTGCAACACTCCATCTGTGGTGCAGGAAAGCTACAGAGTGACTCAGCTACAAGCCTACATGCTCTCAAAAGGAGTGGCAAAAGACCAAAAGCAGACCATCATTTCCAACAAGCACCGGTGGTTCCAAACAGGCACCAATCAGACAGAGGAGTTTTATGACACAGGTATTGCACCAGCAGGGGCCTTAGAGAGTGCTCTTGCCCTGTTTGGTAACGAGGCACAACCTCAGAGCAGCAGACTACATCGCCATAGCCAAGAGAAGGCTGCAACCCAAGACAGTCTGTGGCAAGGGGCTCTGCACAGCCCAGCTGTGCTCGGGCACTTTCCGGACAGCTGACAGCACAGGCATGCAGTACTCAGGCAATGCAGGAGGTCTTGTGCCAGAGAGCAGAGCAAGGGCAGCCGGGGGACCGGAGGCAAGCACTTGGTTAACAAAGGCTTTTGCACTGGCAGCTCTGCTATCAATTATAGATGTGCAGCAATGGAAAACAAACCAAACACCTGCATGAAGTCAGAAAACTCTTCGGATATTTTTCTCCCTCCCATAACTCAAAACCCAACGCCAACCTCCAAATCCAGCTCCTCAAACCCGAGCACTAATTCAGCCAAGCAGTCCCATTCTGCAAGAGCAGAGGATCACCTTCTGCTGTGCTGTCACGCCTGTGCGACGGCATCCCGCAGCTCAGGCAGCTTCTCACTCCAGCTCGGCGGCACTCGCCGGGAAGTGCTGAGCAATCCATCAGTCCCAGGGGGCCCCATAACAGATCGAATGGTGGTGACAGGAGCTATCTAAAGCCTTCACAGCCACGGTACAGCTCAATAAACTTTTGGAGTATTAAGATACTTGACAGTTTCGGTGTTTTTTTTTTTGAAGAAGCCGAAGTTGCAGCTCATTCAAATAGCTTCATCATGGAGGTCTGGCCCTGGCAACACCCTCTCTGGGAAAGAACTGGCCGAGAGGACACACATCTGACTCCGTCCCAAGCACTCAGACAGCCAGAATATTGGTTCTCAGAGATAGCTGCAGCATCCTTCCAATAGCCCATGACTAGAGGAGCTTTACAAGAACACCGTGATGTGTGTTTCAGATGCTGTGTTATTTTTTCCCCTTCATTTTGCATTTCACCCACTGCATTCATCAATAAACTTAGCAGGACACTGCCTGACATTTTAAAAAATGCAATCAATTATGAAAAGCCATGCTGCTTGAGGAAATTTATACCACACTGGAAACACGAATTTTGTGACTCTCTCCAAGCTTTTAAGCTAATCTCTTCACACAATGATGTCCAGGGCTGTAAGTCTCCAGAAGCACCAAGACCATTGTGTTAGTCACAGCAGAGCAAGGCTGTAGGAAAAGAATAATTGCCTTGACCTTATCTAAAGTTCTCCAACAGAAACACCTGAAATCCAGCTCTTCAGCCACATGTGGTTTGCCAGTGCCCTCCCTGCACAGTGACTGGAAAATAAAATGCTACCCTCCAGTCTCAAGCCCACTTTCCCCGGAACTGCTCAGGCTGTGGTAGGGCAGCCTTCTGCCACAAGCCAAACCAGGCATGTTCCTGGATGGGCTGGAGCCCCTGCTTAACACTGGCTCTCCAGTGTAGCCCCAGCTCTCCCAGGGGCTGCACTGAACAAAGAACAGCAAAGCCCAAGCAGAGACAGAAGTGGAAGGGATAGATGCTGTTCCTGGGAATGGAAATGCCCCTTTCTTCTTGAGACCTCAGTGAAGCTCCATGCTCACACTTAGACTACAAGAAGATGATCTCTGTTTCAACTGTGTACGAAGAGCAGGCTGTGAAGTGAAAGAAGCTATGGCTGGAGGGGCAGCCCTGCACCCACACTCCCTGTGAGCAGCTGTTGGATAGTGACAGGGCTGGCAGTTCCCTCCACCTGAGGAGGAAGAAGACCCATCAGCACGGCTGTAGCCAAGTATAAACCTTTATGTAAACAAGCCTTGCTCAGAAGCATCTCATTTCCACCTCTCTATCGCTCACCTAAGGCCTTTATTGCACTTGACAGCCTGTGAAGAAGTGCAGCCAGAGCAATCCCAGGATTAGAACAAATGGCAACTGTTACTAACTTCAATAGCTGCCATCTCCCAGCCAAAAGGAGGCTCGAGGGGGAACTGATCTTGGAGTGCAGAACCCTCAATGCCACACCAGCTGTGGGGGTACCTCCTCAATACAACACGGAACAGCAAAGTTAGAGAGCCTGCACTGCAGCTGCACCGCAGAGAACTGACTCCAAGGAGAGGTTTCCATTGGCCTCAAGTGAGTCTGGGGTTATGTAACAGACTGGAAACTGCTGACATCACTGCCATTGACTGCCAGCAAGTCTGTGCCAAGTAACAGAACTCTTCCCACAGCTGAGGCAAGCATTATCGGCTCGCTGCTGCTCCCACTGCTGACACTTCTTAGCAGCACAGTCCTCCTTGAACTTGTATCTTTCCATTTACAATCATTTTGGGGAGAATACTCTAAATCTGCAACATATTTTGCACAAAAATAGAATTTCATGGAAAATTCAATTATTTGGAATCAAATTTACCAAATAGTTTAGTCAGAGGGGGAAAAAAGGCAAGTCCAGTCAGAGTAAATTACAATTGCAAGGGGGCTCTGGAGGTCATCTGGTCAAAGCCAAAGCAGGGACTATTAAAGTCCAAGGGGCTAAGCTTAAGGCCTCAGGACCAAGAGAAGCAGCCTCTGACTGCTGGCATGCTTGCTTTCCGAACGGCCTCCAACGAGCACAGCAAGCTGGTGCTGTCCAACTGCTCCTGCCCTGCTGCACCACTTCTGCTCAGGAACCTCAGCAGCTTTGCTCATCCTTTCCCACCAACTCTTGACGATGTTGGGGATGCGAGTCTGGGCAGAGTCACAAGTTTGATTCTTTCCATAACACATTTCAATCCTCTTATGCACCTGGTGATAGGAATGGTACTAACCAGAGCAGCTGCAACCACACACGAGACCAGCCAAACACACATCTGGAGCCTCAGGAGCTGCCTTCAAAAAAGGATTCAGACTCCCCAGAGGACCAACATGCCAAAAACGGAGAGGCTTCAGAAAGATCAGCAGCCCCTTCACATGGAGACTCCTTCTCCCCTAGCTGCTCTGTGCCCCGCTGCACTCTGCAACACTCAGTGCCTTCAAACTGAGGTTTGAGCAGGTTTGAGCAGTGAGGAGTCAGCAGCTGACTCGTGGTGAGCTGCAGCAGCTGGGTGAGGCACGTCCATGTCACAGGCTGTCACTCGTGGCCATCAGGCTTCAACTGGAGCACCTTCAACCCTCAATCCACTAACAGCAGCGACTGCAGTGCTCTGCTCCTCACTGCCCAACTGCTCTCCGACAAGAGCAGGGGGAAGGCCATGACTGAAACATGCCTTCAGAAGGGCTGAGGAGGGAGGGGTTTGCTCATACCCAGCTTCAGGGCCAGGCCACAGCCTCCCCTCTTCTTACCAGCTCCACACTGGTCATCACATTCCAGGTGATGAAGGCCCCACACAGATGCTGCTCTGTCTCCGTACTGTGCGACATCATCTGCCGAGGTCTCCTGCTGGCTTTCCAGACGAGCTGTTCAGCCACATGTGTCTGCACACCACCAGAGCTTTCAAAGCACAAGGCCTAATTATTGTCCTCAGTTAAATAACCAAACTTGATTACCAAAATGTTTCTCCAGGCATCTGCACTCACAAACAGCTGCTGGGAGGCAAGGAAATGCCAAATATTCTCCAAACAAAAGCCCCTCCAGGAAATGATGATGAGATTAACTTTGAGGAGCCTTCATCCTTCCTGTTCTGCCAGAGCTCAGAGCCACAGCGCAGAGTGAGCGACCTGAACAAGCCCTTGTCACACAGCTCCGTCACACAAGGGGCTGCAGCTCTGTTCTGCCAGCTGCATTTAGGTCACTCTAGAGAGGGACACAATATGCTGCTCATACTGAAATAGGGGGATGGCAAGAACTAGAGGTCAGGCAGGCAGAGACAAATAATAATGCAGATGCCTTTGCTAAAGTCTTTTAGAGGAACTGAATGAACAGACTGCTCTGCCTGGATCACAGAGCTAAGATTGAAGCCTCCATAGCAGGTGCTCCATATTTGATGTGCTCTTTGGTGAGAGGTTGCTAAATACATTTTTGCATTCAGCAGCTCAGCAATCTCCTCTCACAATCAATTCCATTTGCCTGTTGTGATCTGGGGCTTTTTTCAGCCTTCCAGCACGGTCCTGGCAGCACAGTCCCTGCAAAGGAAGGCCACAGAATCCAGCTGTTCACATTTCAGCTTTTGTAGCACGCTGTGACAGTGACAGCTCAGCTGCTTTGCTCCTTTACAGAGGGTGCAAAATGCAGCCTCTGCTGCTCCAGACAGACCAGTCATGTAATTGGTCAGGTGACTGCTAATCTGCATTTCAAAAAATAACTAAATGAAGGCCCACGCAACACACAGAGTCAGGGACAGCTCCACACTCTTTTACCCTCAGCAGATCTGCAGATGTTACCAAGTTGAGCAGGGCAGTTGGCACACCAGAGGCACAGGACGCTGTCCAGAAGGACCTGGGCAAGCTCAAAAGCATGAGAAGGGCATTAACCTCTTGGAGCAGGCCCAGAAAAGGAACACAAAAATGACCCCAGGGCTGAAGCATCTCTGCTGCAAGGATACACAGGAGAACTGGAGTTGTTCTGCTTGCAGAAGGCTGCAGGAAGCCATTACTGCAGCCTTTCACAACTGAAAAGGGACACATAAAATGGGGCTCTGAGCAACCTGGTCTAGTTGAAGATGTCCTTGCTCACTGGAGCGGGGTGAAATACATGACCTGTAAAGGTTCTTCCAACCTCAAGCATTCTAACAATTCTGTGATACTGGTGCCTAACTTCCCACTGACTCCACCAGTGCAGATTCAGGACTCAGGGAAGTATCCAACACCGCCGACGGCTGCTTTTCTCTTCGCACTAGCTCAGGTCAGGGGAATGTGCTGCAGGAAAGTCAAACACAAATTGGCAGTGCACCTTCCCAACAGACTTCAGCAAATCTTCCTGCCTTATTTGTGCTTTATTTTATTGTTTGTTTGGTTTTCTAGCCCCCAGGGTGATTAAAGCCAGCGGTGAGGAACAAGACCACCTCCAAATGAGATGTTGGAAAGGTGCTCTTCATTTTGGACCTTGTGTTTTGAAGGCCACATACAAATTAGCCACTGGAGCCTGCAGCACCAGCTTTATCCAGAGCGAGCAATCCTCCATTCAGTTTTCTGCAGCTGTGCCCCAGAGACCTTAGAGGGCTTTGCAGGGTCTTTTCATTGCCTGGCTTACAGCCATGGCTATTATTCTAAATCCTAGACATCCATTCTAGACCTTATTTAGGACATTCAGCAGGAACTTCTTTCCATTCTCTGCAGCACCAAGCAGGCAGCAGGCTCCCCTTGTCACCCAAAGGCTGCACAGCCTCTACAGTGCCTAGGCAGCTGGGCTGTGCAAGTCTCAAACCACCACCACCAATGAAGTGCCCAGCATGGCTTTTCAACAGCATTTTACCCTTGTTTACAGAATAGAGCAGGACTGTAAAAAACAGCCATAGAAACTAAAACCTTGAGGCCTGTATTCATCTGATACTTGACTTTGTCCTGAAAAATGGCCAGAGCCTGCTTACAGACTTAGTGATTCCTTCACAAATTGGTTTCTCATTACCTACAGAGCAATCTTGCCGTCTTCTGAACATAGATTATTAAATCAGAATAGGTTTAACATTTCCTTTGTCCTGCAACCAAGTTCCTTGAGACTCAGGAGACCAGATCATGACTGATGGAACAGAGAAATCCAATAACTTGATTAAAGGCCTGGGCTGCTCCACAAACTGGCCCAGAAAAGGTCCTGGGTGAGAGCCTTTTAATTTCAGAATGACATTCTATAAGAGCAATAAATTAACTCATCAGAAGGACTTGCAGCAGTGACTGCGAGCTGGCTGAAGCTGAGCTGAGAGGGCATGCACAAACTGCTCAGCAGAGATGCTGACCCTGCAGTCACTCTTGCTGGGACAGCCACCAGAGCAGCACTGCAGAGGCACACTGGTACCTCTTGTGGAGAGCAACAGGGTAAAAACAAGGACTTGCTGGGAATTCCCCTCCACTCTAACCCTAGTATTTACACCTCTATTTTCAATCCCTTCACTTCACGTACCCAACTTTTATTCAAGATGCCTGAAAACAAGGCTTCAGAGCAGACCAGTGCCAAAAAAGGTGGCAAGTGAGACATGAACACAGCAAGAAAGCCCTCACTGTGAGAAAGGGAAGTAAGCCTCCCCATTTCTAACCTAGAGGCAATGCAGTGCAGCAGGATCAGGAACAGCCTGTTAGTAACAACAGTCACTGTACCTGTCCTATAATATCCTATGATCATTATCTAGATGTGCTTTGAATAAGAGGAGACACAATGCCAGCACTGGAGGCATTCAGAGCATGCCACTCAAACAGCACAGCTGTGAGAAGCTGGTGTCTGACCACACTCATGGACCAGCCAAACCGTGTCAGCAAGTGCATCCACTGGTCTTTCACAACCACCTCTTCTGGCAAACAAGAGAAACTGCAGAATTTGCAGGCTCTGCTGGTGCTCCAGGCACCAGCACATCCACTCTGCTGCACAACACGACTTGAAACAGCTCTACTTCATCATTCAAAAAATCACTTTGCATGTACTACAGCCTTACAGTTAGCCCTCTGAACAGCTCTGGCACCTTTTTGGATTCAGAACCTGCCAGGGCTGCAACAGTCACTGAGTCTCTCACAGTGTAAAAGAGCTCTTCCTAAAACTACTTTTTAAGCCCCCCCAGTCAGAACGCTGACTCAGCCTGTGCGCTGTGCTTCTCTCTCACCAGTTAAACAGGGCTATTAAACGATGCAGAGCAGAGGCCAGGGAAAGCATTCTTCAGACTCTATGTACTTTAAACCAGCCTTTTCTGACAGGTGACAGAATCAGGTCAGGGGAAGTCTAAACTGAAACACTAAGGCCACACACATCAGAGGGAACAGCGAATTACTGCCCTTACCCCAACAGGCCCTCAGGGAGACCTGACTTGGACACATTTGGTTTTGCAGTGATCCACAAGCCTCTGATGGCAACAGACATGGAGCCTTCCTCTGCACTTTTCCCCCACAGCCCTGTGTGGCAGAGTCCCATAAAGGCAGTGCTGGCTCTGAGGCAGGCTGCATGACTTTACTGTCATCCACAAGGCACAGGGAGTGGAGAACAGAGCCGCAGAAACGCTTAGGAAATCTGGCGTGGAGACAACAGGGAGCACACACACACAAATCTGTATTTATGTATCCACCAGTCTCTGCCACTACTCAGACTGGCAGTCATGAGGGCAGACCTGTCTTCACCCTGTTACCCAAATGACTGTGGACAGAGTAACAGGCTCTTGGATCTGTTTCTGTGGCTGCCAGAGGTGAGAAAAGGCACCCCTGCAGAGATCGTTTTCTGCTTCTGTAGCTCATTGTTGCTGTGTCAGCAGATCTCCCCTGGCCCAACACCTCACCAGAGCAAGGCCCTCAGCAACGCTTTCCCCCATGCGCTGCAAGAGCCTGCTTCCTACTGTGGCAAACTAGGAGGTATATTAACGACACCACAACCCCAGTGGGACTCGGCCAGGAAGCTGCACTGTGACAGCATAAAAAGACTATCCCTGACATGGAGAGCAGCTTCAAGTCCTGAGTCTGCAGCCAGAGTCTTACCTCAGGGGCAGAAAAGGTCACCATGAATGGTTTGATGTTCTGCATCAGAACGTGGCTGATGCTCCACCTAGTTTGTAGAGCAAGGCTGTGAGTTACTACTGAGGGACAGAGCAAAGTTTTTGGAAGACAAAATCTATCAAGATGACTTAAACCAACAATGAATTTGCTACATCATAGGAAGTGCTTCCAAAGGCCAAACACTCTCATGAAAACAAACACCTTACTGCAAGACTCTTGCTGAGAATGCTCAGCTGATCCTAACTGGTCTGCAACCAGTTGAGTATTTTCCTTTCTTTTGATAGAAGTTAGAATTGCTACTTCTTGCTGTAAATCCACTTTGGAAACATTTCATGCACAAAGATGAAAATCAAGGAATTTAAAACTTTAAGAATTTGCTAGAAAAAGAGTCTTCCAGGTTGCTGCCACTTGAAAGTATGCTTGCAACACAAACCCCTCTAGAGCTACACTCCTACACAGCACTGTGACACCAATTCCTGCTGAGAAAAAGCATTTACTTATAGCTGAAAAAATATGGCTCCCAGAGTTCAGCTTGATGACTCCTAAAGCAAGACAGATGGCAAGTGTCAGGGAGGAGAACAGTTGGTAGACAATCACATCAGAATTGCAGTTTGCACTGTGACTGCCAGAGAACTACCAGCACAGAGAGGAAACCCATCAGAAACCCACGAGCCAACAGAATCACCCCAAGCCAGGGTCCCCAGATAGTTCTTTCTTACCTAGATCTGCTTTACACTTGTTCAGCAAGGCTCAGTTATAGCAGTAAACAAAATGAACAGCTGGGAGCTGGCAGAGGAATACCCAACTTGTTAGGACCCCTGTGTACTCTCATCAAAATTACACTAGAAACCAAGGTTAAAGTATTCCCTGACTTCAGTGGCTGCGGTTACATCCCATAATACCTCAAGTGTGATGTGCAACAGTCCTTTGTGTCACTTCACGGCTCTCCCGTTAACAGTCAGCTCTTAACCAGAGTAAGGCTGAGTTTCTAAGATAGTCACAATGGTATCAGGGCAAGGCCAGGAGACCACAAACCCTTCCCAACCACCCCCCAGCCCAGAACATCACCCGCCTGGGAGCTGAATCCCTCCAGGCCCACACCAAGGCCCACACCTGTAGGCAGTGCTCACCTGCACTGTTCTCCCTCCTAACACCCCAGCCCTGCAGCTCAGTGAAGTGCACAGCTCAGCAGTACCTTTTTTCTCATCTCCAACCCAAAGCAGCTGTTTGCCCTCTCAGACAGTACTCAGAGGTGACACCAACCCTCAAACATCATCCACTGCTGCAGGCATGTGGCTTTAAAAGCCACACACAGTATTTGAAGGACAGGCTGCAGATTGCACCATGACTGAAGTCACTGCCTTCAACATTCTTACACACATCCATCTGGCTGCCAGGCTGGAAAATGTCAAAGCTCTATAGGTGATCAGACTGCTATGGCCATGCCAGCGTCAGAGTGTGCAGTCTTGACAACGTATCCAATGCAAAAGAAAATGAGGGACAGGATCAAAGCAGCCCTGACACACTAAAGCTCTGACTGTCCCTTTATGCAGCTGACAGAGGAGCTCTCTTCCCTACTCCCTCATTAAAAAATCATCTCAACATATAATAAAGATTGAGAGGACAGGAAAATTGTATGTATTTTTCTCCATGCATTATGGAAAGCAATTTTTAACCTAGAAAGAGGTTTACCTAAACTGACTCCTGTGGGCATTTCACTCTGAATGAATGCTTAACACACATTAGATCAGCTGAAGTAGTAAATAGCTCATGGAAGAGACACAGTTCTCAGTCTCTTCCTAAACAGCACTTTTTCTGCAAGTGCTTCTACCTGGGCCAGAAACTTACCTGCTCTACCAACAGCACAGCAGCAACTGCTACCTGTCACTGCACGTCCAACAGAAATTCATCTCCATCTTCCTGCTGCTTCACCCATCACCAAAATGCTGCACAAATGCTTCCCTAGAATCACAGAATCAATCAGGTTGGAAGAGATCTCCAAGATCATCCAGTCCAATCTATCACCTAGCCCTATCCAGTCAACTAGACCATGGCACTAAGTGCCTCATCCAGGCTTTTCTTGAACACCTCCAGGGACAGTGCCTCCACCACCTCCCTGGGCAGCCCATTCCAATGCCAATCACTCTCTCTGGCAACAACTTCCTCCTAACATCCAGCCTAGACCTACCCTGGCACAACTTGAGACTGTCCCCTTGTTCTATTGCTGGTTGCCTGGGAGAAGAGGCCACCCCCCACCTGGCTACAATGTCCCTTCAGGTAGTTGTAGACAGCAATGAGGTCACCCCTGAGCCTCCTCTTCTCCAGCCTAAACAACCCCAGCTCCCTCAGCCTCTCCTCATAGGCTTTGTGTTCCAGGCCTTTCACCACCTTTGTCACCCTTCTCTGGACACCTTCCAGCACCTCAACATCTCTCTTGAATTGAGGAGCCCAGAACTGGACACAGCACTCAAGGTGTGGCCTGACCAGTGCTGAGTACAGGGGAAGAATAACCTCCCTTGTCCTACTGGCCACACTGCTCCTGATGCAGGCCAGGATGCCATTGGCTCTCTTGGCCACCTGGGTACACAGGGAAAGGTGTATAATTGTGATGGACTGCAAGCCCAGACACCTCTTCTGGTGCCTTACAGCCACATAACCCTCATGACTGCCAAAAAACTGCACAAACCTGCTGCCCTTCAGTGCAGACCACAGAGCTGCAGCAGCACCTGGAAAGGCACAGCAGCAATGCTTGGACTCACTCGTGGAGGCACAGAGGGGCAGCACTCCTCCACCTCTGGTCAGACTGTGACTTCAAAGACAGTGCTTCATTTTAATCTTCCTTTCCCACTTTTCATTTTGCTCTTGTCTCCAAAGGGACTAAAACCTGCACCCAAACACATTTCTTGTGTAAGAGAAGCATAGAAAGATCTGTCACCATGCTCTGCTGGCCAACCACCCCTCACACCTGAACACTGCTTTCCTCTCAGTCCTTCTCCACAGGAAGAAGAGCAAGAGAGGCTGGAAGTTGCCACTGGCAGTACCCTCACTAGCAACTGCAGCAGCAACACCTCTTGGAGTTGCCCATCAAGTGGAATTGGATGTGGGGAGCTATCCAAAATGTTCATTAGGAAGCACAATCCCAGAACATCAGCCTCTGTGAAACATCAAGTTCTTTGTCATTTCCACTCACTTTGTTAAGTCCTTTCCTTTGGGCATTCCTTTCAGCTATGTCAGTGTTCCAGTGAGACACTTTCCCCAGTGCTTGACCCAAATTCCCACTGCAGGTAAGAAATATTCTAAGTCTTAGACTTATAAATACAACCAAAAATGTAGTTTCTTTCCTGACATTCAAGACAGGAATAGTCCCAGCACCAGGGAAAGCAATGTAAGGTTTACTTTGCATTTCATGTGAGTCAAAACTTCACCAACTGCTTTTTCATTAAAACCTTCTTGTAAACCTTCCTTCTCAGACAATACCAAAAGTGCCACCTTCTGTCTTCATAAAACCTACTCTCCTCTTCTGTTCTCACCAATCCCACCTTTCCTACCTATGCCATAGCATGCAACAGAGCAGGCCAGAGTATTGGCTTTTGCCCTCAATAACTGCTCTTTTACAGCCCTTGTCAGCAGCTTGAGCTCCACCCTCCTCTGTTTGCCTTGCTAGCTTTTGTGGGTTTTTTTAGCATCATAGAATCATCTAGGTTGAGAAAGACCTTTAAAATCATCAAGCCCAACTGTTAATTCAGCACTGTCAAGTCCAACACTAAACCATGTCCCTCATCACCACATCTACACAGTTTTTAAACCCCTCCAGGGATGGTGACTGCACTGGGCAGCCTGTTGCAGGGCTTGACAAACCTTTCTGTGAAGAAAAATCTCCTAATATCCAACCTAAGCCTCCCATGGCACAAAAGCCAAGACAGTTTTCCTTACCATAGGCAGTCTGGATTTGCACACTTGTCACTAAGAGCCAAAGAGCCAGCTGCAAACCACCTTAGTACCAGAAATGCATGCAAAATCACAGGGAAGGGTAGAAGGGCAGTGAAGAGAAGGCTGTAGGCATCCAGTGTAGTTCATACAACCTTGCAGCTACCATTCACCGCCTGTCCTCCCGTGGGAACCAGCACAGCACTGATCCTCCCGCTTCCACACCTCCACGCTGTGTCAGTCCTCCTCCTAGGGTCCAGCTGCCTGCAAGACAAGGCCTAGTTTTAACACAGCAGAACCTCATAACCTTGGATGAAACTTGTAAGGAAAGTGCCAGCTTGCAAGAAAGCTGCTATGTGCCCACACTTAGACCAGACGCAGGAGAGAGAAGAACAGTAAATTTGCAGCTTGACACAAGATCCTTGAAACAGAGGCTGTTAATGGTTCAAAGACTCAAAACACCCAACACAACCCATGCAAGCTATGAAAACCTGTACTAGAGAAAACCCCACCTCACAGGGAAAGACAATACAGCTCTTGAGCCACAGGGAGAATCAGTCCATCCAAGCAGCAACAAAAGTCAGCCTTCCCCAGGACTGAGGACTGCCAGGTCAGGAACAGTGGCAGGCTGGGGGAGGCCAGACCTGTGGTTCTGCAGCCAGTTCTGGGTTCCTCACCACAACAGCATTATAGACACACTGGAGGGTGTCCAGCAAAGGGCCACAAGGGTGATGAACAGACTGAAGCACTTCACACAAGAGGAAAGGCTGATGGAATTGTGACTGCTGAGCCTGAAGGTGGGGTAAACTTATCCAGAGGTTCTCAGTGACGAGACTGGTTCACTGTGAGAGTGACTGAGCACTGGCACAGGCTGCCCAGAGAGGTGCTGAAGTTTCCCTTCTAGTGCCTAAACCGTTTCTGAGTACCTCCAAGAGATGCCCCTGCTGGAGGAGAGGGGTGGCCAACATGATGTCCAGTGGCGCCTGCCAACCTCACCCCTCTGTGAACCAGGTGTCCTACCTTGAGATGGTTTGTCACTGCTTTGCTCAGCTGCTCACTAATTCTGTTTACTGCACATCACAGGCAATAAACAGATGGCTTAATGTTAGGTTTTCTTGTTGTCTCAGTCTCTGTGCATGCAGTGACCAAGAGAGAGCTGTTAGCTAACCACCTCAGTAAGCCCAGTGCTTCCCCACAGGGGCAGGTACCAGATCTGTGCTGCTGACCAAGCACAACGAACAACCCTCAGCATTCACCTGTTAGCAATGCACTTGCACTAATTACAGCAGTGAGAAAACAATACTGAGTTCAACAATAAAGGATAATCTAATCAAACATTTCTAGAAGCCTTTTACATGCCTTTTTGTGTATATTTTGTTCTAAATCAGCCATTCATCACAAATCCATGTTCAGAGAGATAAGGCTTTAGGCTCTTGTTTCTAATCAGAAGCTGCACCTGACATTTAAAGCTACAGTTATAAGCAGCATGTAACAAACATTTATTTTGCTTCCTCTTCCTGGCCCTTCAGCAGAGGCAGATAGAAAGCATCTGAGCTTGTGAGGAAGAGGCTTTCAGATACAGTTCACCACCTTTCCCAGTTCTGACCAATCTGCAGCCCCCCAGCACAATTCTTTCCTCTGAAAGGTGAGAGTTTGATGGTTGAGGGGGAAGGGCATTTCTTCCCCTACACTGCTCTCCATCCACACACCAATCCCATACAATAACGTGACAGATTTTGGCTTTGTCATTTCTTTGACGACTGTGCAGCGACGCCTGAGCTGCACCCCACAGCCAAAGGACTGGCTTTTGCCACTGCAAGGAGGCATCTCGCCCCCTCCAGGCGCAGTGAGCATCAGCCTTGCTGCCTGACAGCCAACAGGCCGTGTACCGCTTACTGGTCAGTCCACAGTGAGCACCTCACGGGAGGGAAGCAGAGCAGGCAGCAGAGGAGGGCGGCGTGGGCTGGCTGCAGAGGTGTCACACCAGAGCAGCCACACCTCACCACCCTTCACACCACGGAAACGCTCCCTGCTTGGGGCGCGTCTGCTTTCCTTCTGTCTGCTGCTCAGCCGAAGGGAACCTCAACTCTGTAGCAGCCATTTAGGGACTCTGCTGATCCAGTGTGGACACTCATTAGCACATCCAACGATGTAGGTACTCCTCCCGTGTCAGTCACACAATAAAAACAGGTGAGAAACCTGAGTCAGTGCGGGCAGCTAAGTCTGGGAAACACAACTGCTCTGGCCAGACCGTCTAGCCACGGACGCTCTCGGCACTGCCTCCGGAGAGGACTCTTGCACACTTTCACTTGCAGCCTGGGGAGGCCTGGCTGCAGGGCAGGTTACTGGTGAAAGCCACAGAACGCACTGCGTTAAAGGGACTTTTACCTATTATCTACTTCGACTCC
The DNA here is from genome assembly GCF_015220805.1 of Pogoniulus pusillus. Lineage (NCBI taxonomy): Eukaryota > Metazoa > Chordata > Aves > Piciformes > Lybiidae > Pogoniulus > Pogoniulus pusillus. The sequence goes on from NC_087295.1 coordinate 166,033, forward strand.
CTGCAGCACGCAGGGACATCTGCAACAAGGTGAGGCTGCCCAGAGCCCCTCAGGCCTGACCCTGAATGCACCCAGGGTTGCGTCCTCCAAACGCCCAAGATGGCGAGGTGCGGGGGAAGGCAACGAGCTCAGTGCGGAGTGCGAACCACTCCCTGACGCCCAGCCAGCCCTGCAGCGGAGGGACTGCTGTCCAAGGGCTGCAACCACAGCAGGCTGAGCTCGCCTCGTTGCCCGCAGCGGCCGGGCCCACCCAGCCTCCGCCACGCTCCGCTTCCCGCCGGCACCCCGCACGCAAGTCGCGCTCCGCGGGCGCCCCCTGGCGGTGGGGAGGGGCAGGGGGAGGGAGGTGGGGACACTCCACCCGGCCGCCCCGAGAGCTGAACCGAACGAAGAGGGCGGCAGGCAGCAGGGCCAGGACCGCCGTGCTCAGCGCTATCGCATCTGCATCACGGGCTGCCACAGAAACGTTCTCTGCGAGCCGCTGGCGGAGCTCCCGGAGCAGCGCCGTCGGGCACAGTCCCCGTGGAGCTGCTTGCTTTAGGAATTCAATGGGAACTGCGCCCTGCAGCAGAGTTTACCTGGTATCCGAGTACCGGGGAGACAGGGACGAGCCCTGGCAGAACTTCTCGGCCAAATATTTCGGTGTTCACAGTGTTTTGTTTCTGTGCAGGTTTGGCAGTCCTCTCTCAACTCATCTTTGCAGCTGGGATGGTTTCAGGCACTGACACACCCACAGGTACGACGCTGCTACAGCGGGTCCTGCATGTTCGTTTCTGCACGCTCACAGCTGTGATTCAGCAAAGCTCTGAGCCTCACGCAAATACTTGGGCATGTGGTAGCTGCCCTGGTCTCTGCGAGCATTTTCCAGGGCACAAATGCCACTTTCAACTTCCTCTGCTTTCATCTGTTTATGGGCAGCACACCGGCCTGAAGACGGGCGTGTTCCTAATCCAATTTCACAGCTGTGCAGTGTTTGCAACCCGAAAGGACAAAAAGCAGCGAATCAACACAGCCTTTGAGTTACTCTGCAGTAAACAGTAACAACAATCACCTGACGAGCAGGAGACAACACGAGGATCTTCAACTACCTGCTCCTGAGCAGCCAATATCAGAGGAGCATGCAACTGAGCCAGGAAAGGACACCTTAGCCCCACTGCTGGAAAAGCAGAGCTCTGTAGCACAGCATGCCTTGCAGTATATGCAAAGGTTATGCTGCCAGGCTTCTCGTGAGGAAAAAAAAAACAAAACAAATTAGCCACTTTAAAACAGCACTTGTAGTTTTTAAGAGCAAAACTGGACTCAGCAACCTCAGCACAGCATTCCATAGGTGTGTATTCTTCATCCTGCTGGCGTAAAGTCACCTTTCAGGTAGAGCACACTACAGCAGATACTGACGCTTCGTCTGGATGTTTATGTGAGGTGCTGCTGACTAACGGCTGCGCCGGGAACTGTAAAGCTGACCGCTGACTATCTCACATTCAAATTACCCCCTCCGACAGCCCATTAGCAGAATGCTGTTTCTGCACGGAGTCTACTGGATACTTTAAAAATGTAGCAACCAACCTAAGGAAAAGGAAGCTGCGACAGCATAATCAAATACCAGTCCCTACCAAACACCAGCTGCATGCAAAGACATAGGAAGTTGTACAACAGAAAGACTTTTTGAACGCTGTGCAGTCAGCCAGCCACTGGATGCAATGCCTAGAAATATCGTTCTTTCACAGCACAATTCAAGCAGTCCCTGGCCGACAATCAGGCAGGATGGCCAGTCTGGATCTTTTCTCAGCTGGCTTCAATCTCTTGCTCTTATTTCCAGAGTGACTCGGCACTCAGTCTCTCCACATCCACAGTACTTTCCTATCCCGTCCTTATAAAGCCAGGCCAGCAGCAAGGACACATCGATGGCAGCTGCTGTATAAACATCTTCTGCAAACCAGTACTGAGCACATAAACCCCTGACATACACGGGGAGCTCCGAGCTTGGGCATGCTGCTCAGAAGGCAGTTTTTCCGTCCAAGACACAGATATCCAATGTTATCAGTAGAGTTAGCTCATCACATTTCACCTCACTTCAGTATTTCAGACTGGGGTACCCTTGAGCACCCTATTTTAGAAGAATCTCTCCCCAGAGGTTAGGAAGCAGACAGCTTGGCACAACAGCCACCGAGCTATGGGAGCTGGTAATGCTCTTCAGGTGCACCTTAAGAACCTCTCTGGGAAGATTAACAGTTCCTGAAACTTTCTAGCAATGTGCATTGAACGCCACGGACCACAGGACGGTTCCCAAAGAGATGGACTGATCAGACTTTTGTCACTTGAAATTCCAAGGACCCAAGAATGCATTTCAGAAATGCTAGCCCAGAGGAGTTTTCTCACCAGAAAGTAGAGCACAAAGAAAAAGTGTTGGGCTATGTTCAGCCCATCCTCTCCAAGTCTGCCATTTGAAATGCAAGGTTTCCATTTTATTACACTTTGACACCTCTAAAAAAGGCAATTCAACATCACGGGTTGCAGTTGCAGAAACAAGAAAAGTTCCACAAGCAACTGACTAGAACCTGTAATCTGCTTACTGTCAGGGAAAAAAAACAATAGAACAGCAAGAACTGAACAGTCAGCTCACATGTGTGGAAAATGCTACTTATAAGCTTTTCTGGAAGCAGAGCCCTGTTTTCTGTAACATTTCTGCATCATCACAGCAGAAAGCATGCTCTTTAGTGGGAAGACTATGCTTGCGTGCATGCTTGTACATATTTTATTACAGCTGCACCCCTGGCTCTTGACTAGGGCTTCTGATGCTCAGCTGCAACAAGGAATAAAATGCTTTTAAGATGAGAAAAGCTGGCTTTACGTGGCACTACCATCGTGGAGCACTTCTCTGTTGAAGCAACAGAGTGACTCTTCTTTAAGGCAGGTAAAGTGATCCACCGCTCCCCCGGACATGCCAAGAGGAGCGTCGAAACTAATTTCTAAGTCGTTCAGCTGTGCCAGTAAGAGCGAGCCCCTGGTGCAAAGTTACCTAAGTAAGCCCTGCTGCACAGCCAGGACCTGTTGTGTAACGAACCTCATCACGATTTCACAGGTGTCCACCGGGAAACCCCCCGCTGCTTTCCACGAGGGAGCTCTACTCAATCACAAGCCACAGAGACTCGGTCCGGTTTTCTCTCTTTCAATGAAAAGGTTTGGTTTGAGCTACGGAAACGTCAGGTTATGTGAATTCGGCAAGTCTGTAACTCCTGCTTTAAGGGCACAGGGAACCTGTCCTGCGAATAACCTGCCAACCACAGAAACGAATCTCATCGGCGCTCTGGTAGTGTGCAGGAAAAAAACCCCAAGCCTGAACAAACCTGAACTGACATAAAACAGTTTCACAAAACACAGACCGGCGCTCCGGCTGCTGGTACGGCAGCAAAAAGCGCAGACGGCAGGACACTGACGGCTCTCTAAGCCGACCACATCGCTCCGAGCTAGGAAGGGAAGCCCAGTGCCCGCGCCAGGTGCCCCCGAAGCCACTTAGCTCGCCGCCGCAGCCGGGCAACTGGCGGAGGGACGCGACAGTTCCACAAGCGAGCTGCGGGGACGGCTCCCTCTCCGCGACCACTGGAGCCGCGACGGGAAGCCCTGGGAGACCCCGAGGGAGGAACCGCGGAGGGCGGTCCGGCTCCATATGCGCTCCGCGACGGACAGCAGCGCCCGGGGAACGCTCCCGCCCCGTCCGCTCCCCAAGTTACCCGCAGGTGCGCCTGCCCCTACCTGCCTGGCGCCGGGTAGCCCGCTTGGGCCGCGCCGGTCGCTGTCAGCCGCGGGCGCAAGAGCGGCGGCGCTACCCCCGCGGCAGGACGAGCCCCATGTGAGGAGCGGCGCGGGAGCCCCGCGGCACGGCCACCGCCGAGGGGAGGAGACCGGGGGCGGAGGCGGACGCGCCTTGACGCGCCGGGCGCTGCCCCCACGCCCAGCCGCCGCGGCAGCGCCCCCTGCGGGCCGCGGCGGGAAAGGGGCCTTCTTCGGCCGGCGGGAGCTTGCCGCCCGCCTCTAAGCTAAGCGAAGTCCGAGCGGTATTGCCAGCGAGTTTCCGCTTTGCTACTGGTTCAAGTCAAGCGCTTGGTTACTTTCGGGCTGCAACACCCGCAGGCTGTACCAAGGCGTCAGGGGAGGCAGCGGAGCTGGCCTGGACTATTGGCAAGAGGCCGCTGCTGCTTCTTGCACCGTGGATAGCACCGGTCCCGCAGCACCTCCCCGGATGTCCTAATGGGGACAAGAGACAGCATGGCCCCAGCTAAGCATGAAAGGTATCTTACAGTTAAAGCACAGCACACGGGCTTGAGATTTCAAAACTTCGAAAAAAGTTTGACTTAGGCCACCCGTGGCAGCCTTTCAGTTCTCAACCAGCTGTAGCAATGCCAAAGGGTGTTGTTGAGAAAGCCTAGCTGGCTTCCTAGGGATCCTCACCTTACACAGAGCATTGGATTTGCACTCATCAGTTGAAGACCTGCCTAAACGTTTATGTGATACAGCATCTCTGTGGCATAGCTCCCCTTCTGTACAGTCTGATTTCCCCACCCCACCTCACAAGATGTGATGGAGATAAATGCATAAAGCCCCCTAAGGCATGCTGAGCTGACAGTGATAGAGCTCCTGACGCACATCCACTGTGAGAGAGACACTCCAGATGCATTCTGTCCCCTCATAAACAGGCATCAAGATGAATGTGCAAACACAAAAGCTCTCCAGTGTTGTGAACCTCCCAGGGAAGACAAGGAGCACAAACCAGAAACATATCAGTCTTGTGCTGTGAATTTGATGTCCAGAGTTTGCTGAGGCAGGAAATCCTGGATTCCTGCTATGGAGCACTCTGAGGTATGAAACAGAGCGCAGGCAATCAACCACGTTTGGTCACCCAAAGCAGAAACAGTCATCACAAATCTTCCAAAGGAAAAATAGTAACAGCCACTGCTTGGGATTCATCTGAGATCCTCTGCCAGGAAACCCTGGCCCTCTAATTAGAGACTTTGACATCACACTGCCACACATGTTAGAAACATGCACTGGAAACCTGATTTGCCTTGTCACAGCTGGGAGCTGTGACCACATGCTGGAACTGCATCCTGCTAGCAGGACACAGCCTCTCTGCACAGCAGGATGTTCAGCTGGGATCTCCAGGAAACAGAAGGAAACTCAGGATGCTCTGCAAGAATAAGGACACCTCACGCTTCTGTGGCTCTGGCGTGTTCTCACAAAATGCACTTCTGGTCTAGCAGTGGACAGGAGCTGACCACTTGGGTAACCTGCCACAAGGTACTGTGAGAGAAGGAGCAGGATCCAGCTGCCATCGGCACTTAGCTGAGTGTTGGTGGATGCTGAGTGTGAGACTGCTGCTCTGTAAAGTTTCAGCACTCAGCCCGTGTTTCCCGATCTGAGCCACAAGTACAATAAGGGCCTGTAATGTCACCCTGTAGCTATGTGCCCAGGCAGCGATATGCCCACTAGTGCCTCCGGCCAGACTCCTGCTAGTGTTGCCGAGGCGATACTGCAATGCCGCGCAGAGAGCTGCTGTAAATGATAGAGCTGCTGAAGGTACCTGCGTGCTCCTGCGGGTGGCATCAGAACATTTTCGGTGCACCAGGAAAGGAGAGGTGATGTTCCTGCTCCAGCAGCCCGTACCATTGCAGTGCTGCTTTTGCTAAAACGCTCCTATCAACCAGCAGATCTTTACATGAAAGGAATGCTTTAAAGCAGTAAGAACCAGCATCACTCCTGCAGCCTTTTAATTCTGACACCCGTGCTCTGTAATGGCGCACTCAGTGCAAGAGGAGGATGCCAATGCAAGATTTAACCTCTCAGCTTGTACAACTTCAGCAAAATCAGAGCTTTACCACCAGCAGGAGCAGTAGGCTTAACGAGATGGTTACAAATCGCTAAACCCAAGTGAGTTCCCACAGTCACCCAACAGGACACAGAAGTGCAAGCACAAGCCCAGATATCAGAGGCTGCGGGTTTAAGGTGTCTGCTTGTAAGCAGCGCAGGCTTATTCTGTGCTTTTATTGTCCTGTTACAACTGCCATGCTTGTTTCTGGTAGCTGTATAGATCAGGACAGGCTTTGCCACACAGCCCAGCTGTGGATACCCTCAAACACTCAAGTAGTAGCATCCGAAGCACTAGTGGTGTATCTCCTGAGCAAGTCACTGCCTGGCCAAGATTGCTTAAGGCTGTGAAGGGTGAAAATGCTCCTGGCTTTTTTGCCAGACTTGTACCAGGCTTTGCTTATGAACTTCATGGGCACGTAGCTTGCAAAAGGCCTGAGTAATCACTTTAGAGACCAAACACTTGCTCTCCACAAAGAGATCATCATGGGACCCCTTTGTCTTAAGGTATGAGAGAGAAGGCTGAGGTTCAAATCCTCTGTCTTCTGAAAACTGAGTGCTTTAAGAGCGTTTCCAGGATCAGAAATCACATGTGCTGCCCTGAAACTCATGTCTATGCTGATACAGGATCAATTTCACCTTTCCATTTCCTCCCATGAGTTTATTATTAATGAATTTATTATCCCCCAAAGCAAGATTCATCCTCCAGAGCTTTAGAGTTATGACTCTGTGTGTACAGTAGTCATGGCAAGTAGGTGGCAGAGACTGAGAGCTTCTGTTCTTGTCAGCAGTTATGCTATTCCAAGTTCTCTATGTGGTCTTGTGTGTGTCACAGATAGGCACAACAGACACACACTGGCAGCTCTGACAGTGTTCTAAGAGGAGCTGGTCCCCCAATCTAGGGAATTATCCTAAAACTCATCATGTTGGCAGCAGCATCTTAAGCAATAGCTCCCAAGAATCTCTGGCAGCACATCATGGCCTTTCAAGGACCGAGAGCTACAGAGCACAGTAGAGAAAGCAAAAATTATACAGGAGTTGTAAAAAACCAAACCCAGAGTGACTGGGGCTACAGTAGAGTTTAAGGCCCCACTGGGCTTACACATCAACCAGGTGATATAGGGATCTGTGCCAGGACCTGAACTCTGGGTTCTGGGCTCTCTTGGCTCAATCACTGTGGAGTACCTTAGCACAAAATGCAGAGCTGACCTCGCTGCTGTCAGCAGCTTATGGTACAGAGCACTGTGCCAGAGGAGGAGGCACACACTCGCATGAGGGCAGGCACTGTGCTTTCCAGCAGAGTTCCAAGCGATGTCATCTCTTGCTGCCTGCCACAGTCACCATCACTGCTCTATTGCACAGCTGAGCAAAGCCTGAGTGCCCAGCAGCTCTGAAGAGACAGGAGTGAGCCCAAGCAAGACAATCACAGGCAATAACTGATGCAGAAATTGATGCCACTGGCTTGGCAAGATTGTGTTATCTCTAGGGCCACCTGCTGAGCTATCTGACATCTTTGGGAAGTGTTGTCAAGGGAAAGAACGTGACAAAGATAACCTTTTATTCCTCAGAAAGGATTCCCATGTTGAAGACAATCACTAAAAACTGAACGTAATCAAATAGAGTGAGAAAGGCTGAAGGTTCTGAGGTACACCAAATAGCTCCAGCTGCGCTAAGGGGACCCCGAGCTGCTTTGGCACAGATGCTGCAGTTATCCTTCTCCAGTGTATGCACCCCTATTGTGCAATCCCACAAAGCCAGCCCTGCTAGCAACAATAAGGTGATCATCAGAGAAGACCATGCAAACCCTGCTGCGGTGGTGTCTGGCAGCACTGTGGGCAGGCATGGGGCAGGGTGTTGTAACCCACATCCCAGTGCATAGAAGGGAGATGTTTGCATCGTGTCTGTAATATCTGATTTTAATGTGGGTGAATTGAAAGACAGTTAAAAATATACAGTAGCTGTATGACGAATGTGGGAAGTGAAGATAGGTCACAGCATCTGGACAGAGAGACTTTGTTTTACAGTGACACTGCATATGAAGCTTTCCTTACAGCAGTGGTGGAGCTGGAAGGCATCACAGCAGGCCACATCTAAGACACTTAGGTGATAAGCTGACAAGGGCATGCCAGCAGAACCACACTTCCTCTCTTGGCGACCTCTTATGTGTTTGGCAGCCCATGTTTTCTGTGCCAGCTCCACTGCCCCAGAGCAAAGCAGGAAATGAGAATAGGCCATAGCCTAAGCTGACATGAGCTGCAGCCTTTTTTCTGAAGGAAGCACAGCATTTCACCTAGAAACACAGATTTAGTTTAACTGTGCTTTAGTCATCCACGAGTTAAGAAGGGGTAAAGGTTACACTCCATGCAACCCTACCACACTGGCACAGATGTGTGCTCAGCCACTTGCCACTGTGGCTGCTTCTTGGCAGATTTGTAGCTACTGCAGAGCAGGCACATTTCCGTCCGTCCTGTTGATCAGCAATTGGTGATGCCAGCCTCATGCTATTTCCCTCTGTAGGGAGAGCTCCACGTCTTGTTTAATGCTAAAAGCCTGATGCTTTCTGCCAACAATTGGCTGAGGGGGGGAAGCACCACTTGCTAGAAATGCTGCTTTGTCTGAAAGCAGCCAGCCCTGGCTGTGCTGCTGCCACATGCAGCAGGAAGCTTCCACAGTGTTTCAGTGGCAAACACTCTCTACTGTCAGGGTCAGAGGTGTTTCCTTACCAGGTACCATGGATCCTGGCAGCACTTACAGAGGGTATTTAATATCCCGTATTCCCTGTATTCTCCAGATGGCCATTTTTATTGGTTATAGGAGAATATGACTAAGCAGGGGGATTTACTAATAACAGCACATTCAGAGCCCTTAAATAAATATCTTGCTGTCTTCATGCAGAGACACAGTGAAGCCTGTTCTCTGTAAGGAAAAGGCCAGAGCAGAAACTCTCACACATACCCTCTAAGCAAGAAAGAGAGGAAGAGCACAAGTTCATTATCTTCAGCTGCCAAGCTAAGCTCCTAATTGCCCTCTGCAGTATGTAACAGAGCAAGGGGACACCTTCATGCAGCTGCTGACTAAGCTGTTTGCTTGGCAAGATTTTTTAGCATTTCACTGCAGAGAAACGTTAACTTCCCTGACTCCTTCCTACATTCTCTCACTTTTTTTTAATTTTGAGTGTCAGAAGCAGCTTTCCTAGGCCAAAATTACCTCTAGTACAACTCTTGTAGTCATGGTGTTAAACGATGCTTCTTTCTTTAACAGTTATGATTATGGGAACCATTGCTTCCATCTTCTTACCCTATGCAGTGTAAGGCCAGCTGTGATGTCCAGCACAAGAAAAGAGAGGCCTTGTAGGTGGTACTCTGAGGAGGAGAAGGGTTGGCTTCACAGAGGATCATCGATGGAGGAGAAGGAAGGAAGTCCTGGCATCTTTCTCTCCTTCACTGGCAAAGCCAGGAAGCCTTTGAGATTCCCAGCAAAGCAGCTGGGGAAAAGTGTGGAGAAATAAAAAACTGCAAAGCAATTAAGGAATCAGAACTAAATTCACACTAAATGGGCACTGGTTTCTGCCCACTCACAATGACATCTGTCTTCCTGTTCCTTTCAATAGCTGACCCAGAAGCAGCCACAGCTTGCTTTTCAGCTCTGTGTTGTGCATGGTGTTGTGTGTTCACCTGCAGAGTTCTCATTACACACAGCTGCCTCTGCTCTTCACCTCAGACTCCTTAAAGAGCCTGCTGGTCACCTGGGGCAGATCAGGGAAAGCAGACTGCAGCCAAATGAACAGCTCCAGGAGCTGACAGATTAATGCATTAGCAGGAATTCTAAGAGCAGCTCAAGAGTGATGAGCAGACAGGTTGTCCCTTCTCTCTTTAAACATCAGATTTAGTTCTGCTAACTTGAACTGCAGTTGTTGTTGCAGAAGCTGGCTTGGACATCACACCTGTTTCTGTGAAGCCTACCTTGGTGAGATGAACTGCTGAACAGAACTATCACAAGCAGTCTGACTCAGGATATGCCCTGGAGTCACAGAAGGGAGGCAGAGAATCCCCCTCAGAGTGCAGGTATGCATGAGGTATTGTCACATGTGGTCTGGGACAGGCAGGGAAGGCACTGGCTATGAAGAGAGATGCTTGCAAGACTCCATCAGCTGTTGTGGCTAGTGCTAACAGGAAGACTCACCAGTGGCAAGGGCAGAAGAGGCCTCCAGTGGTGACGAAAATATAGACTAAAAGCAGTTTACGCAGAGGGATGCATGAAGTGTGTCCTTTGCAGTGATTGGAAGTGGCAGCAAGCAAAGCAAGAGGCAAACCCTTTCCTTTGGTGGTGTTTCTGCTCTCCTAGCAACAGGAGGAGTGTTTGCAACAGGTCTGAAGGATGGATGTTCAAAGAGAAAACGAAAATATGCTGAGTGAAAGCACAACAAGGTAGCCCTAACAGGGAGATCCTTGTCTTGTCAGACTACAAGGGTGCTCTGCAGCATTTACTGGGGATCAGTCACAACAAATCCCAAGACAAGACAGGGGCTCCAGAAACCCCCATCCACTGCATCTCTCAGTCCTTATGGCTACTTAAAAATCCAGCTGATTAGGAAAGCAGTTTCTCACGCAGCACAGCAAGTCCTGTCTGACACGATTAAGAAGCAATTTGGCCCCTGCAGGGGTTACTCCACATTAATCTCCTGCCCACTGAGGTAATGCCACCACTCACAAAGGTGTCAGAAGGAGATGAAGCATCGGTCTGATTCAGCATGAGATTTCTTATGTGCTGCTGTTTAAGGCTTTCCCCAAAGTGTTTTCATCCTCCCTGAGTTCAGTTCATACATCAGTTTAAAAGAAGAGAGTAAGAAGCTGACATTGCTGAGCTGATGTTTTCCTGCATCTTTGTGAAGACAGAGGCTGAAAAGAACAAGAACCTGGAGGGCACTGTGATTCATACCTAAGCTTTAAGGAGAAAAGGTTATCTCCCGGTGTGCCCCTTCTGAAGAGATTCTTCATTTCTTATTTTTGCTGCAAGTGAACAACAAAATCTTTCCAAGAGCCTACCCCAATGCACCTGAAGTGTGGTATGTGAAGAAGACACCCAACCAGCTTCTGAAAGCACCTTGCTTAATCCAAAACTGGTGGTGGAGGTTCTGATTCCTGACCAAAGGGGAAGGGTGCATGTGCACATCCATGCCTAAGAGCAATTCTGATGCTCCATGCAGGAAGCCTACAGAAAAATGAGAACCTCACTGGTTTGTCCTTCCTAGGCTCCTGCTTTGCTGCTCTGTAGTGCCCTGTCTCTTGGCACAAATCTGACCTCTGGCCCTTCAGCTGGTCTTTCAGGTTTGCTCTCTTCTGTACTTTTCTTCACCCCAATCTAATGACTCTTCTTTTCCAGCTTTATTTTCCTTCCCCAACAAGATTCCAGACTATCCATGCTGTCATTAATGGTTAGGGCTAGGGTTTTATTGGTTTATTAACAACCTTTCACTACACATCTGCTGTATTGCTGAAGTCAATTAGGAAAACAGTTACCTTCCCCTGTCTGAGCAGCAAACTGGCTTAGCTCCAGAAAGAGATGTTCCCAGGAAGGCTTTCCACCAAAGGGTAGCTTACAGCACACAGCAGCCTGAATGCTGCTGCTGTTTGCTGAGTCCCACCCAGCCACGCTACTTCCTTCCCACTGCAAACTCATCAGTGAGAATCACTGCGTCCAGCAGGTCCTGTCAAAAGCCTTACTGGGGGAAGCCCACATCATCTGTTACCCACAAATTCCCCTCCAGGGCCATCGTTAGCCAAAAAAGAGCCTGTTATTTGTAGCCAGAGGTGAGCCTTTCATCTCCCTGCAGCTGCAGGCTGCAGTGGGCTCTGCTGCCTGCACAGCCCCATGCTTGGAGTACCCAGCAGCCAGGATGGCAGCAGGCCAGCACTTTCCACTGCTGCATCAGACTTTTCACTGCTGCTTTCAAATTTCATTGATGTTTATTAATTCCTGTTGATATCTTGCCAAAAGCAATTTTTTGAGTATGGCAAAATAATTAGAAGGCATCTACACTCCTTCCCCCTCCTGGATGCTGCACACATTGATGATGAAGGAAAGGACTAATTCATTACCCACAAAGAGCTCCTGACCCAGCTACAGTGCCCCCTGCACACAGCTCTTCTCAGAAGCCTGTTGAAGTCTCCTGTCTCCTCTGTGCTTCAATGCTGAAGCACTACAACAAAAAGCTGCTGTGGAAACCCAAGAACAGATGATGACTAAGCCCAAACTCCAGCACTTGGAAAGATGGCAAGTCAGGTTTTTATTTTGTTTACCAGCTACAGCACAGCAAGAGAGGAGTTTGCTCCCTTCAGTCTGGAGCTGCCACTGTAACAGCAACAGCCAGGGCACTCGGGCAACTCTTGCCATCGCTCCTACGTCCATTCACAATCTGAGCCCTCTAACAAGGATAACAAAAGGAAGAACACCAAAGCAGTTTGCCATTGAGAAATCACCCAAGGCACAGTTCTACTTCAGAAGCTCAGAATGTGTTCACAACTGTACCTTGGTAGCTTCAGGATAAGTTTCTGCTAGTGAGGAGCTGTTTATCTGAAGTGAAATGTTAAGATGTCAGTGCTCCATACCTGAGCATACGTTTAGAATAGCTGCCCATGGCTGATGGCTACTAGTTGAGGCTGTCAGGCAGCACTGGTTTTGATGATGCAATGTGTCTGGTTTCCCTTACCACACAAGAAGAGAGTGGTGCTGGACTAATATTTTCCCCTCCAATTGGAATGCCTTTGGGGAAACAACAAGAGAGGTGACAATTCACACACAAGGAACAGCATATAAACCCCATTGTTTAAGTCAAAGAAAGATCTTTCATGGTTGATTCTGTCCAGGAAATAAACATCTCAAGGACCTTAAAAACACTCTTGCCCTCCCTGAGATCAGTAGCAGAGCTGAATGCTTCTAATCAGACCTGAGGCAGTTCGCTTTAATGCTGCTGCTGTTCATAGAATCATAGAATCAAGCAGGTTGGAAGAGAGCTCCAAGCTCGTCCAGCCCAACCTAGCACCCAGCCCTAGCCAATCAACCAGACCATGGCACTAAGTGCCCCAGCCAGCCTTGGCTTCAACACCTCCAGCCACGCCAACTCCACCACCTCCCTGGGCAGCCCATTCCAATGCCAATCACTCTCTCTGACAACAACTTCCTCCTAACACCCAGCCCAGACCTCCCCTGGCACAACTTCACACTGTGTCCCCCTGTTCTGTTGCTGGGTGCCTGGCAGCAGAGCCCAACCCCACCTGGCTACAGCCTCCCTTCAGGGAGCTGCAGACAGCAATGAGCTCTGCCCCAAGCCTCCTCTTCTGCAGGCTCCCTCAGCATCTCCTCACAGGGCTGTGCTCTGCAGGCTCCCTCAGCATCTCCTCACAGGGCTGTGCTCCAGGCCCCTCACCAGCTTCGTTGCCCCATGTTCAGATGAGAGAGAGCAGTCTGCCAAGTTAGCTTTGTAATGCCTTTATCAGTGTCACAAAGCAGCAGAGAGAAGCTATAACTTGTGAGCTGGGTTGTCATGAGATAGCTGTAGGTGTATGTAGTGAGAGGATAACACAGGGACCTGGGCTGTGTTGTGATTCATCTCATAGATCCTAATATAAACTGAGCAGGGAAACACAGTTATTAATAACTGGAGTGTGCCCACCCATTGCAGGGACACACAGAAGAGCTGTGTGCTCTCAGTCTCAGCATTGTGCTGCCTTTGCTGTTGGAGGTCACAAGCAGTAGCTCAGCACTGCCCTTTGAACACACCAGTTTAATTTATCTGCAATTAAAAAAGCACAAAAAGCATAGAATTGGAACCACTTCTAATAGAATGAAATGAAATCCCAGGAGGATGTCTACAAGATGAGTCCTAATGCCTATGGAACAGTGGCTGCCAGAGGCCAGACCCCTCCTCCTTCAGAAGGGAAGATGGGGATGTGCCCACAACAGCTCAGTCCAGCCCAGGCTGTGATAACAAGGGCTGTGATGAGCTACAGAGAGCCAGGAGGTGCTTGTGACCTGAGCACTCACACCACCAGTTGGGCTGCTTCCCTCCAATCCCATGCTTACGGAGCAGCAAAAACTGGCTGCAAGACTGCTCGAGCAGATGAGGAATGAGCCTCAGGACCAGCATGATCCACAGCAAAGTACCCTGATTCTGCCTGCTGAAGTCTTAGATACTGGTCCCAAATAATCCAAAGTGCACATCCATGGGCTTCTCTGGAGTAGAAAAGAGTTTAGCCCACTGTATGTAAAACCAACAGTGAAACCAGAATCCAGATGAGAGACTGCTCCACCTTGGAGGCAAGTAACAAGTCAGGGCTCAGGAGAAACCTCTCATAAAGAGTTACCTACCTCCTGAACACCAACATTGCTGTTCCCCAGCACAGTGATCAGCTGCAGAGCAGTGGATTTTCAGGCCATGAACAGCAAAATGCACCATGAGGATATTCAATATGCACAGTATCAGCACTCAGAAGATTATGAACTTACTACTGATAAAAGATATCACTGTCAGATTGATATTAAGTGAGAATTAGTCGAGATGTTTTCATCTTGCCATGGTTCCTCACTTAATATTTGAGAGAAGGCTCTGCTACCTGAGCTATGTGAGCTCAGACCTGCTCACAACTCAGAAAAGGAGGCTCCTTATTGCTTGGGTTTCCTTGTCTACAAGAGCACTTGATCCCAACACACAGAGAGCACAGAGGCAGGCTGCTGCAGGTTTGTGGAAGGGAAATACAAGTTGCAGCACAACACAGAGAAATGTGACTGCAGGTGCAAAAATCTGCAGTCTCTTCAGCCAGCAGAAAACTTCCCAAGTCACAGTTGTTACTAGCAAGCTGCAGAGTTCCTACTGCCTTGGGACGGTTTGGTATAGGCAGTCTCACAACAGCAGCTGAACTTCCTTCCATTTGATACCGCTGCTAAGCAGCACTGGCCTCTGATTTATCTTTCAGAGCTGCAGAACTGCCAGCTCCTAGAGATCACCACCGTGCTGCTGCCAAAGCAGAAGGGGAAGAAGCTGCAGCCAATAATGACCTGAGGTTTGCATTTACCTTGCCATTTTTTGTAAGCTTGGAATTGCTTTAGGCATTCAGAGGGGCTGAGAGGTGTATGAGAGAAGATGAGCTGGAGAAGGCAGGGAGAATTGTAAGTGCTGGAGCAACGAGAAGGTGCTGGGTTGGAAGAGAAGGGATGTTCTCACTGCAGAGAGAAGGGAAGGGTTGCTGAAAGCTTTATGAAAAGGGTGGTTGCTGGTTGCACTTCTCTGCAGGGTGGCTGTCACAGGCTGCCATACCATAGTATTGGGGGTAATAAGAGACAGGGCAAAGGCCTGATACATCCAATCCAAATCCAATCCCATCCAAATTCCACCCGGATACAATCCCTTTATTGCACCCCAAGCATGGGGCTATATACTTTTTTATCAGAAGGCCACATAAGAAGGATTACAACATCACGTTAGATGCTGATGGGTTATACACACCTGTGTTAGGACTGCGTTAGGATTACACACTACTTGGCACAGACACTCTTCATGTCCTCCCAACAACATGTATGCTGTGTCTGGCAATTCTAAGTCAGCAGAGGTAGGCAACACCCACAGACTCCAGTCTTACACTTGTTTACAGTTGCTACACCAGTCTCTAAGGTCATTCCAACCCTCTATCGGCATTTACTGAACTCTCTCCTGTCCATGGCTGGACAATAGCTGCACCACAGTCACAGAATTCTATAAAACCACTGCATTTAATATTACTATATCCAACAGGTGGCACAGGTGTGTTCAGTCAGCCCCATGGCACCCAGCAGCTGCCACGTGTCGAAACGCTCCCCTGTGTAACACAGCTACAGGGAAACAGTTCACTGCCTGCCCCAGTCCGACTTCTGTCTGCCTTCTCTTTCCTCCACGAAGGCAGAGTTCTTGCTGGTCTGTATATGGCACCAATTTGGTTTACAAACCCCCTCGGCCAGTGGGGATGTCTCCCAGGTGCATTTCCACTTCTAAAGGACTCTGCACCCAACATTCTGAATTATGTGCTGCATGGAGCCACCTTCCTAGGCCACTTCCTGCCAGTGGCTCCTAGCAGGAGCAGACCTAAGAAACTCAGCAGTGCCACATGTGTGCAGCACAGTGGATGCACTTCACGTTTAAGACAATTGCTTACAGGATCTGAGCCTTCAATAGGCAACTTTCCACTTTAGCTGCTTTATTTACGGTGTGCAGGTCTGGAGCCCCCAAACCAAGAAAGACATGGAACTGTTGGAGCCAGTCCAGAGGAGGCCACAAAGATGCTCAGAGGGCTGCAGCAGCTCTGCTATGAGGACAGGCTGAGAGAGTTGGGGCTCTGCAGCCTGGAGAAGAGAAGGCTTCAAGGAGACCTTGGAGTGGCCTTCCAGTATCTGAAGGAGGCTACAGGAGGGCTGGGGAGGGACTATTGACAATGTCTGCTAATGACAAGACAAGGAGAAATGGGTTTGAACTGCCAGAGGGGAGACTGAAACTGGATGTTAGGAAAGGGTTTTTTAGAGTGAGGGTGGTGAGACACTGGCACAGGCTGCCCAGGGAGGTTGTGGCTGCGCTCCCCCTGGAGGTGTTGAAGGCAGGGTTGGATGTGGCCTTGAGCAACCTGTTCTAGTGGGAGGTGTCCCTGCCTATGGCAGGGGGTTGGAACTGGATGATCCTTGAGTTCCCTTCCAACCTAAACCATTCTATGATTCTGTGATTCTATTCTATTTTATTGTTGCTTCTTTAATGAGTTTCTTTCTCTTTATTTCAGTGGGCTTTCATTATTGATTTCTGTAGACGAGTGAGCTGATTGCAGTTATGTTCTCTTATTAGATCACCTGCTCAACCCACTGCATCTTACAGGATTAGTCAGGAAAGAGGAGAGCACAAACTATTGGATTCTGGGCTCTGAATCTCGTGTGCACAGATCACATCACTAACAGGGCCACAGCAACTTAATTACTCATCTTGTCAAGATAACAAGAGCTGAGTAGTGATGAACCTCATTTTTCCCCATGTCCCCAGCAGCAGTCAGCATCTTTCAGAAGTGCTCTACTGGTTCTTTTTCTGGCAGGAGATAAGCTGCATCACAGCATTCAAAGTGTCAAGGTCCTTTTGCTTGACATTCCCAAATCCATCAGCACTCTAAAGTGAGCCAAAATTTCATTTGTCTCAGTAATCTCACATCAAATGCCCAGAGGCACCTGTGACCTTCCTTCCCTATCCCCTCCCCCCACACAGGAGCCCCCCTCTCAGCTGCGCAGAAACAAGCCCTCTGTGGCAGTTGGGTTGTGCAGCACATCTGGTGGAGCTGCAGCTCTGCAAGCACTTTTCTAGCAGACACTCGTAGGTGTCTAGCCAGCTGTGTGACTCAACAGCTCCTGAGTTCAGCCTAGCTGTGCTTTCATGGGCACAGAACACACCTCTGAGGATCAGCAGATGAGGAGCAGGCAAGGGCATGACTGTGTCTGCACTGAAGGCACCTTGCTACCAGGACACCACAACACCAGGCCTATACCTGGTGTGCCCAGCCACCTCGCTTTGGTAGGAACCAAAGGTGAGGCAGCCTTTCCTCCAGGCACACATCATTACCGGCCCCATGGAAAGCTAGAGGAAGAAGAAGGTGACAAGCTCATTGCCACGTGCTACAGCACTGCACTGAGGGTCCATGTAAGCTGCTGGTTTGCCAGCACCTTTCTAACCCAAAGTCCTTCCATGACACAATTGATTTGAGCAGCAACCACCATGATGGAGACACACCTCTGTCCCCTGGAAGCACCAGCCCCGGCAGAACTCTGCTGAATCCCACAGTCCAGCAGGGAACAGCACTCTCCACACTGGCCTGTGCACCCCTAATCTCTGCCTGACCATCAGCCAACTAAACATCTGGCACAGTCCCGTGCAGATACTGCCCTCACCCTCTCTTCACAGCCTGAGGGCATTTGCAAGCAGATCACATCCTTTGCTCTCATCTTCAGTAGCCACCTGCCTGCGACCCTACAGCCTCAACCTGGGACATCCTGGCAAGGGAACAAGGAAGCTACACCAGCCCTGTATGCCACACTGACTCAGGCATTCACAGCTTTACCTGGAGGCATTTATACAGCTCAGGAAGGAATTATTTTATTTAGTCCTCTAATCCTGATCTTAACCCTTACCCTGGCAGAGTGCCCTGGGCATTTTACAAACCACACACTCCACACTGAGCTGCAGAAGCATCAACTCACCCTCACTCTGTGGACCGTTCTGGACTGCTCCAGTGTGGTCTCTACCTCGCACAGCCTTATCAGAAATCTGGGCTGGAGCTTTCCTGCATGGGGTGAACTGAATACTAGAAAAACGTGGACTGTCCAGGACAGACTGCTGGGCAAAGGCAGCTGCCTCTGGCCTCACAGTTCTATTTCTTCTAAGCTACATTTCTATTTCCAGCTGTTTGGTTTTGAAATCAAGTTAGTGTTCTTCCAGGTGTGACAGCCTGATGGTACAGCTCACCTGGAGAGGCTCACCAGCACGAAGGCACAGGAGGTGTACCTGTGCTGCCAACCGCAGCGCAGAAGGCCCTCACAATACCTTTCTGAGGACCTCTCCCATGAACCAAACCAGTGGTTCCATCGCTCGAGTGTCCAGCACACAAGACTGGAACCTGGAGGCTTGCTATGCGGACAGCTGCTCTGATTATTTGGTTGCTGGTAGACCATCTTCAAGAGATGTCACTGTAAATTCATTTATGAGGAATGGAAGGCAAAAATATCTAGAGATACAGAGCCTGTTAGAATCACAACTTGAGAAGATTTCCTTCTTAGCTGCTGCAGTTATCCTGAAGGCTGCCAAAAACCAATCACAGATTCTCCAGTTTGGGCTGCTGCTCAGTGATGGGCAGAACGCAAGAGTTCCTAATCTGCCTTTGGCAAAAGCTCAGGGGAACTCTAGGTCCTTGCCCAAGTGCTCCTCTGTGATCCTAATAGAGCTTCTGCTCTCACCAAGTCTCCCAGCTGGATGTCACCTCAAGAAATAAGCTGAAAGAACAAGCACAAACTGGCCTCTATGCTTATTAGCAGCTTTTGTGTTTGGGATTTGCAGTTAGGCTGCTAACCATGTGTGTTACCATGGAGAAGACAAAGAAATTGTATTGGACCTTTCACATCCCCAGAGTTGTTCCCTTTTAAAGAGCAAATAGAAGTGTAAGAACATTTTATCTGCACTCAAGTAAACAGCATCAGAAAACAAACTTTTCTGTTGAGGCAAGACTCTGGTCTAAACTTTGCTGTCTTGTAACCAATATAGTTCTACCAAAGTCAATTCTATTTTACTACACCAGGAATAAAATTGGCTTGGTTTTTTTTTCCCCACTTTTGGCCTGGAAATAAGGTAGCAGGGGAAGCCAAGCTACACACCAGTGGTCAGCTGTAGAACACACATCGCTCAGAGATGGCTTGGTGCAGTGCCCCTCGGCACTTTGGGCTGGGTTGGTTATTCACCTTGTTTTATTAAAAGGCTTTAACAGTTCACCTAAATCACTACAACCCCCTGCCCTTCACCACTGAGAGATGTGGGGATTGGGACTTGCAGGTGCGGGTTGCACTTTCGCACTGAAAAAGCCTCTTCTGCAGGCACTCCTGAGTGCTGCATGCAGAGCACAGCTCCTAAGAGTGGCTGGAAGTCTAGGAATTAATTCATTCACAGATTGAAATGAGAAGGCTGACGATGAGAGATTTGGGCAGCTGCTTTACACATAGCTCTTGCTGAAGCATTTCTCCTCTTACGAGGAAATCTGGGATCTTTGTCTCTCCCCGGAATACAAAGTGACTTTGCTGCTCCCGTGAGAGTGCAGTGCACTTCCCTGAAGAGACCAGGAGTGAAACAGCCATGGCAGAACTTCAACCCCCCCCTTCCCTGGCCAATACGCTGGACAGGTACAGAGAGGAGCAATGCACAGTATGAGGAGAAACTTGCTGGCTGCTGGGGCAGAAATTACTGACAGATCCCTGCCCTCCCAAATACCCAGCACTGAGTAACCGGCGTGGGAAGAAGAATGAAAAAAACAACTTCACACCAGCGCCAGCAACAGCATCTGGAGTGAAACCCACTTGGCGACCAGAGCTGCACAGAACTGCTGACTCGCTGAAGTGCCGCTGCCGCCAGGGCTGCTCACCACGGCGGGGCTCGCCTCGGGGGCGCCTCGGGGCACCAGAACGGCAGGGCAGGTCCCCGGCAGCAGGCCTGTGTCAGGGAGAGGGCCGATGTGCATCGACGTCCTGCAGCAACAAGCCTTCCACTTGGGCACCAGACAAAGGCATCGCCTTGTTATTCAAAGGCATCTTTCCTTTAGGCATGAAAGAAAACCCCACACTCAATTCTCCTGGAACCTGCACTCTGCCTTTCTATTTCAGACAAGAAGGCTGATTTCTCTTTTTCTCCTGATCACTGTTACAGCACTGCTTGCGTGGTTATTACCCTCACAAATACACTTTTACCTTGCATACGTGAGATCTGAAAGCAAACCCAACCCTTCAATGTCACTAATTTTTAATACTACTTTCGAGGGGCTTCAACCAGTCCTGCTTTTTAGTGACACCACTGCAAGACACGGCAAAAGATGCAGACTGCAGCTCTTCCCACCTCACCACCTCCATAAGGATCTCTTCCCACAGTGGGAAAGGATTGGAGTTTATGACCTGCTGCATCACCCGAGAGCACACAGCTGACACGAGGCCAAGCACAAATGAACTCAGTGCTCACAGCATGTCAAGCAGAGAGGAGACACAGAAGGTAGAAGTGATCCACCACCAATACAAGGAGCAGCAATGCCCGGGTGAGTGCCATCGGCAGCCACTGGCAAGTATTTCTGGAGGGGAAAACCCGCAGACCTGAGGCAGGACAGAGCAGAGAGGCCAGACAACCGGCAAAAGGCAGAGAGCAGGGATCTAAGCCCAGCGCCGGGACTCCTGCTGCTGCTTCTGGGTGCCCTGCCGATGGCCGTGTTGCTGTACAGCACACACACCTGCACCTGCTGGTCCAGCTCTGCACATAGCAATTACAACCCTGCAAAGGCCCACAAGGGGAAGAGAAAGTTTCTTCGTAAGTACCTGAGCCTTTCCTTTCTCAGAAATTAGCATGTTGAGAATGAGGCACAGAATGTGTCTTGATTTTGAAGGGTTTACCCTGCTGTGCTCTCAGGTGGAGATGAGCCAGCCCTGATGACATTCCTTCCCTTGAACAAACTCCAGAGCTCCTTTTACACAAACCCCAGACTGTCACAGCCCTAAGGAATGCAGCTCCCCACTCATTTCCACACTCATTCTGAAGTGACTGACCTGCTGCTACCTGCCAGCTGTGAAAATACACCCAGCTTGGGCAGCCCTTCCTCACCTGCCTCCCAGGGCTCCTGCATCTTCTTTAGACAGAACTTCACTTAGATGAGCTGTGCACACAAAGTTTTTGGCTTTCCCATAGTGGGGATAATAATGATTTAACAGCCCAGCTAACTGGAAGCAGGCCAGAATTGCCCAAACCATTCCCTTCTGTGAGCAGAACAATCAGCAACACCCAGATGAGCATTGTGCATGCCAAACCACGCACGACCCAAATCTGCCCAATTTGACAAAGAGCTACCCTGGCATCCTGATCCAAATGAGCACTGACCAGCTGTGAGCTGAGGTGCTGCTTCTGAAGATCCATTTTGCTGCTTCAGCTGACCAACACAATGCCCAGTACCCAGTACCATCAGAAAGCAAAGGCTGAACTGCTTCTCAGCCTGAAGTAGGTGCAGGTGAAATCCAAAGGGCTTTCACCTCTTCTGCCGAGACAAGGGTAAGGATGGGCAGCACGAAGAGAAACACACGCAGAAGCACTGGGAGTCAATACCACAGCTACAGCAAGAACACTGCTCTGGGGCTTTGCCACTTCTCACAGCACTGGAAGAAGAACTGGACACCGACTCTAACAAGCTGTTTCCCGCTGGAGAGTAAATGTATACTGCCAGCAACTCGGAATGCAGGGGTGCAAATCCTTTGCCATGGAAATGGAGCCGTGTGCTCTCGACAGTGCATCACTGGTGTGCCAGCAATTCTCCACAGGCGCCTGCCGAGAATCTCCTGCCGCTACGGAAGCCCCGGTGCCATAAGAGGCAGGCGATCAACACTTGATGGCAACGTGCCTCTGCACAGCACTGCTGAGTGAGGGGCCTGCAGACAGAGACTTCTCCCCAGCCAAACCTTCGCTCTACTCCAGGCGTGGGAATACAGCTTGCCCTTGCTTCACGGCCAAAGAGCCTGTCCTTCCCTGCTGCTGCAGCGTTCTCACCACTTGCTCTAACGCAGTTGAGACAGGCCTAGCGAAGGCAGCCAGAAGAGATCCGCACATCGAGGCGCACCGTCAATCAGAGCGCGCATGGAGCCACCAGAACATCAACCAATTCCAGCACGCCTGGTGACATCTGAGCCAGAGCATTCTCCTGTGGGCCACCGCTTTGCCTCGCCTGAGCTCAAACAGGCCACGAACCTCACCGTGCATCAGACTCACAATGCCTTGGGGCACAACTTTTTTCCCACCATCTGCAGCATTACTCTTGGTTGTCCACTTTGTGCTTGTGCTGAGGCATGCAGCTTCTCCCCCAGTGCGAGGGGCGCGGGCAGAGCAGCCAGGTGGTGCTACAGTCACCCATGACACTTGGGCTTTCATAAAGAGGATTTTTGCTTTATTCCAATAGAAATAAAAAGGTTATGGAAAGAACTTCTCTTCCCTTCTGCATATCTGCATTTCAAATCTTGCAGCATTGCGCTAGGGCATGATCAGAAATCACTCCAGCAGAGCAGAACAATTGCTTTAATCATAGTTATTGCAGCCTACCTCGAAGTTAAATACAATTATTAGAACTTAAGGAAAGCAGCAGTCCACAGCCCTCAGGTGTCAGGATTCTTCACACAGCATTTCAGGGTAGAGGGCCAAGTGTTGTTCTTTTTGTTACTGAGCTTTTAAATACAGTGAGAGCACTTAAACTGTAAGCCTACTTTAGAGCACTCCTTATGAAAGGGTTATTTCATTAGCTCACTAATTAAAATTATGCTTATTAATTAAAGGGCTGTGAATGAAAATCTACATTCTCTAAGCGATGTGAGAGCTCCAGCAGCATTTCTTTACACACTGACTTTTCCTGTGTCACCATACAGGACTCAACACAAAACCATACTTTGACTTGCTTAACGTTTAATGATCCCACAACTACATCATCGAGTTTATGGATGAGATAAAGGCAGATGCTCTACACCTTAGGGATTCTCCTTTGCACTCCCAGGGCAGCCAGAGAAATTCATTTATTGTCTTTCTCATCATCTCCTCCCCTCCCACCATCAGCAGCTGCTTTGTCACAGGCTGCAGGCACATCCAAACATCAGTTGCCGTGGCTGTGAGAGCAGCTCGAGTTCTCACACCTCCCACCACCTGCAACAAGGGACTTGTGCAGGTATGAAAGAGTTTCCAAGAGAGTCCCAGCCTCAGGAGACATGGCACAGCACACTGTCACCTTCAGCAGGAAGTTAGTCACCCTGCTGTACTTTAAAATCACTCCAGACACTTGGGTATCTCTTCCTACAGAATTAGCAGCACTGAGATCGGATCAGGGGAACCAAAGATCACCTTTTACACACATCCAAAGGAAGACTAATTTCCTCTTCCTTTTTAAAGGAATCTGGCAGAAAGCATGAGGCACTCCTGCTGGAGTCTGCTCTCTTTCCTAGACCTGTCTCCAGCATCTGAGGACCCCAACTGGAGGCTGTTTTCTCCCAGTGGTGCCAGCTGGTCTGCTTGCAACCCGGCCTTGCAGAGCAGTGCATTTTAGGAGTGGTACCTGATGTCACGTGCTCTAGAAACAGCAAAGCAAAGTCTCTTCAAAGAGATTTTTGAAGCATGACAGCCAGTGGAGCAGGAAAATGTCCAGGGTGTGAGTAGCTTCAATCAGTTGACTCACATCTCCCGCAGGCCCTTCATTTTACAGAGGGGAAGGCTGGGCAGCTGCAGGGAGCTGGAGTTCGCCATGCGTGGCTTGGAACCACCAGGAGTGAGCAGCTCAAGTGCCTGATTGGGAGAGTAGGTTTGCACGAGTGGTGCAAGACGAACTGCGTGGGCTCAGAGAGTCTGTGACGATGGGAGCCAGGTTAGTCAGGCCACGGAGCAACGTTTCTCACCCCGGGGCAGGGCAGCGTGAAGATGGAAGATAGAGAGACGTGTATCTGCCTGTCCATGCTCCCAGCCCGGCACAGGCAGGAGCCGACCCTGCCCCAGGCCAGCACACCTGGTCAGCATCGCCACCACGAGCTAGCTCAGCGAGCAGGGGCTGCACCTCACCAGTGTCCAGGGCAGCAGCTTCTGCGAGTCACCGACTCAGGAATACATTTGTATACTGTTTTCAGCCACCTGGGGGTCATCTTCATCTCTGCTACACAGCTTGAGACCACACATGCCCTGCTACCCAGAACAAGAGCCCATCAGGGGCTGGTAAGGCCTGCTCAGGAGCTGTAACTCAGAAACACTTTCCTGCTTCCTGCTGCAGGGAGGATAAATCCCTAAAAAGACCGGGGAGCTGCTGTGAAGCTTTACAGGCCAATTATCTCTTTAGAACTCTCGAGCTCTTTTTGAAGCTCTTTCAACTGTGGGACTACATAGACAGAGATGCACTACTGGGGAAAGAACAAAAGCATGTTAGAGAAGCATTAAGAATGTTTTGTCATCAAATTTTGTTCTACTTGTTTAATATTTAGCACAAAGAGCACCAAACAAGAGCAAACTCTGTTTAGCTGATATAAATGGAATAACAAATTGTTGCTATCCCTTGTAACCCTTAACCTTCATATATCTTGAATTAATGAAAGACAATTCTGAGTTCTAGAATCTTTTGCCTTCTAGAATGATGCAGCTGAATAGATCTGTGGTAAGCGCCCTGCACACAGCTGAGCAGCTACAAAGACTCCTGCTGCAGTCCAGCTGCCACTCAGTCATGTGCTACCGAAAGGCGGCTGTTTAAAGGCAGACTGTTTAAAGGCAGAGTGAAATCACGCCTGGGGAAGCCAAGCACAAAGCAGGCCAGCAGGGCTTGTGTCACTTCTGTCAAGGGACAAGTTGCATCCTGTGAAAACGAATCCTTTAGCTTTGAACTGCTGCAGCCATTGCTGCTCTGAAGACTCAAGGATTTTTGGGTCAGCAGTCATTGCCATGACTCATGGAACCCTGAAGTTGGGTATCCTTGAAAACTGCACTCCCAGACCCTTTCTCAGCCTGTCCTAACTAGTGCAGCCAACAAGAACAACAACCCTGCGAGGCTGCGCTGAGCTGCAGAACAAGCAGCATCTTGCCTAACTAGTGTTTTGCAATCTTCCTTTCAGCTGCTATCCTTACCTTTCCCACACTGATCAAAACACAAGCAGCTTCTGAGAGAAGCCTTTGCAGCAAGGCATTTCCAAAGGCAACTCAAGCAGTACAGGGTAAAGCATCTGCAGCTCTGGAAAACTAACTCTTTCTCCGTTTTGTATTCCAGACACTTCTGAGGCTTTTAGCAGCTCCTACAGGATGCCCACTGAAAAAACTGAATGGTAGCAAACTTGGGAAGCTCTCTGACACTTTAGAGATGGACCTTTACATAAAGGTCCAAAGGAAACACACTTCTCCAAAGCTGCTTTTAGCTCTTACTTCTATTGTTTGTAAAACATGGGAAGAGGGCAATTCTTTGCTTCCAAACCTTTTTGAATCACAGATTTCAGCTTCTTCCCTAAACACCCTCATCTAATGTCCTACATGTCACTAAAAATCCTATAAAGACACTGCTGCGGCTGCTGGAGTCATCTGCCACTCTAAGCACCACAACAGCCTACAAAACTCCAGACCCTGTCAGTGACTAAGTATCAAAACTAGCCAGGAGCCTGCCCCTGGATGAAACTGTCTTGTTCCTGCATAGCCCATCACACAGACACACCGCAATAAAATGTGTTGCTGTCAAAGAAACAGAAGCATCTTCCTACAAAAGACTACAAAAACCAGAGGATTAACTCTTGGCATGGGCAGGAGTGGCCAGAGCATTTCCAGGAAGGAAGCAGGAAGTCTGGGAGCCTGCACATCACAGAGAAGTGTGGATTTGATAAGAAAAGGGGCACAGCGGTGCCCAGCTGCCACAGGTATTTGAGTCCCACAGTCCGGTACTTCTGACTGGGACTCTAAAAATCCTGAATACCCTTCATGTAGCACCAAGCCCCACCGCATATCTCTTCCAAGTCTAGGCTTAGTCTTGGGTTAAGAAGTCATTGTTGCAGGCAGCTTCAATGCAGAATTGCTTTAAACCCAAATATCAAAAGTAAAGTGTCATCAGTGCTGGGATATTCTCCAGGCAACTGAGGCAGCCCTACAGTGGATTCCACCAGCAACAAATAATACTTGGGTGTGATGCTAATGAGTTTACTTTCTGTCCTGCAGCTTCTGCAAAGGTCCAGCTTTGGTCACAGCAGCCTGGAATGGAATGGCAGGCAGGGTCTGAAGCAAAATGAAACGTGAACATGTCAGAACAACTCACTGGCATGTCAGTGAGGTCACTCTGCTGCATCTTCCACATACAGGATAGCTCAGGACCATGACTTTTTACGTCAGTTGCTGTACTGAGAAGCCTGTGCAACCAGAACAATGTGCAAAATCAGCAGCTCTCGTTAGGGATCCAGCTAAATGCTGGAACACAGAACCAGTTGTTCGGGTTTTCCCTTCTAAGTGTTGGACTTGATGAGCTTTGGCCTTTCACACCTCTCAGCAGAGACCTGGGTCAGTTAAGACATTTGCCCAGAAAACTCTCACCCTTTCAAGCATACAAAGAGAGCTTTCTTACGTAGCTTTTAAAGCATAATTCATGACACTACAGTCGCGTGGAACTTGGTAGTTGTTTCTTTTGGCTAAGTGTCCTCTGACTTTCAGATAACCTGGAGACTGAAGCACTCGCTTGCCTACAGCAGGGTCTCAAGCAGCAGGCAAGGACCTGACCCTTTCCTCAAGGCAGCAATCACAATTGTTAAATGGAAAGTGACCCACTGTGATCTGAGCTGGCTTAACCTAACATGTTCTATTGTTCCACTTGTTTAAACAAATCTTTCAGCAAGTGCCATTTGCCTTAGGACTGGTTGCTCCAAGGACCCTCCCTCTGATGAGCTCAGACCAACAGCTCATACTCACAAAGGCTGCACAGCACTAAAGGAAAGACACCAACCGTGTTTAAACAAGGATTCAGGGCTCTGCAAACCAGGAATGTTGGGCATTCCCTCCTCACAGTTGTGACCACTAACATCTCAGGCTGCATCCCTAAGGAAAGACTAATCTGCTCCACTCCAGCCCGAGGACAGTGTCAGCAGCCAGCAGACCCGGTCACACGGCGCTATGAAATCCGTCTCCACGTCCAGTCCCGCCCTCACACACACCTCGCACTTCACTACATTTGAATTGCAGCAGTTTTGCCTGGCTCTTGGCTCCGAGTTCATTCCCATGGCCGTGCTACGGCTTGGGAAAGGTCCCAGCCCTGAGAATAGGGACACAACAGGTAGGTGGAAACACTGGGAATGCTTAGCAACTCCTTCGTATTTTGGCCTCATCCTTAAACTCCAGAAAAGAAACATCGGGAGAAAAAGGAAGAGAATGATGATGTGATTGAGCAGAATGTAAACAGTAATCTGGAAACAAAGGGCGATGCAATTTGTTGCGTAGTCACACAACATTCCTCTGGGATGTGAAATTCACCGGCAGCAGTTCCGCCCACTTGGGAAGTGCAGCTTGAGCAGCTGCTGGAGCTACCAAGCCTTTCGCCTTCTCTGCCAGGATGGGAGCAATGTGGCTGTCCAGCCCGTCCAGGATCCTCTGCTTGAGTTTGCCCATGATCCTCATTCTGCTTGAGCAGACCTCTGCAGAGCGAGAGCTGAAGTTTGTGGCTGCAGTAAGTAATTCGCTTTGCATTTCTGTGTGGGGAGCGCAGGGAGCTTGCTACAGCTGGCGACCGGGCAAGGTGTGCAGCTGCTGTGCTGCTCTGGCTCACTGAGTTTAGAGACCTTACTGCCTGTCACAGGACCAAAGAGCCTCTAGCTGAGAGAATGTTCATCTCCTAATCCCTAGGCATTATTCCAAGTCAAACAAAGAGCTCAGCTCTGTGACAGGTGCACAGT
Organism: Pogoniulus pusillus; assembly: GCF_015220805.1. Lineage (NCBI taxonomy): Eukaryota > Metazoa > Chordata > Aves > Piciformes > Lybiidae > Pogoniulus > Pogoniulus pusillus. The sequence goes on from NC_087295.1 coordinate 194,092, forward strand.
GCAGGGGATAATATGTCCTCTGAGCTTTCCTGGCATGGTCTGAGAGCTGCCGGTGGTGGCCTCCCCTGCACTTGGGGCTGAAGCTCATGAAGCTACAGAAGGTACCACAAATCCATAAGTATTTTGTGTTTCAGAATAACTGGACAGGCACAGCAGTCCACTGAAAAACTGCAGAGAGCCTTTTAATGCAGAGCTGTGAGGCAGGTGCTGCAGTCACTGCAGGCAGGCTGCAAACAGGCTGCAGCCAGGTTCTGCATTGTTTGTTTTAAACTAACCAGGTGCTGCTTTAGTGTCACATTCCCCAATACCCCAGGTGAAAGAGATCACTGCAGTGAGACAGTTCAGATGGTGACAGCTGCATCACAGTCCTTTCCATTCTAATTCCTTTCTTTTCATAGCATCATAAAGTGGTCTGGGCCAGAAAGGACCTCCAAAGGTCATCTGGTCTAACTCCTCTTGCAGTCAGCAGGGACATCCTCAACTTAGACCAGGTTACCTAGAGCCCTGTGGAGCCTCACTTGATAAGTTGAGCCTCACTCAGTAAGTTACACTGCTAAAGGACACTTAGCCTAAAGATCTACTTCAGCCCAAGGTCACAGCAGTCAGAACTCACATTTACAACCAGAAATTTTCAGATCTTCTCCTTCTACCTTTCTCTGTTTCAGACATTTTGAGCACAGACAGATAGCAGACAGAAGTACTGTGTCCAAACCATAGCACCCAGCCCTAGATTAAGTCGTTTCCTCTCTAGTTGTCTGTTGACTGCACTGTAGATGTGCCCCTTGGAGAGAGGCCAGGGCACACAGGAAAAACCAGTCCCTGCTGCTGAGCCATGCTGCTCTGCCAGGCTGCGTGCAGCAGGCACCCAGCTCCAACTCCTTCACATCCCCTGCTGAGCAGTGAACTTCTGTGGTATTCCAGCAAGAGGGAGAACTAGACGCAGTTCAAACCAGGCAGTCAAGCGAGCCTGGGGGAAGGCCCTCCGTGCAGAGAAGGCTATTTGACTGAAGTGCTGGTTTCACCCCGAGAGTTACAGGACATGCACACCATTGCAATCAGCAGCTTAGCACATCTGTGCAGCCACCTTCCCCCCAACACAAAACCTAGCACTTGATTTACTTATAGTTTATCACAAGTAACACTAAATAATTGGTGAATTTCATTTGAGCTGCCTTCCTTTTAACCCAATACCTTCCCTCGGACTAACCAGCCCAGCCCAGCAGCTGTGCTAGGCTCATCACCAGCACATCCTGCCCCACAGCACACCTGTGCCTTCAACTGAAATTTGCCTGCTGAGCTCAGTTTGATTTTTCATGGCAAGACAACTGCTAGCAGAAACAAACAGCACAGGAATTGGCCCCAGAACATTTCACTGATACAATGGCATGTCATGAGGGTATGGCTATAGTCAAGTCTAGAAGGCACCTCTCTGAGAGAATTCAATGCCACCTTCCAGCTGTACTCTGTGAGTTGCTATGTTTCCATCTGGAGTATTGCTGAATGGGGAAAATGCCTCAGAACGACTCTTGAAAACTTTCTTAGCAGAACTGCACAGTATAAAATACATCTGTGGGGAAGAAAAATCACACAAATGTTCCCTTTCTCCCACTTCTAGAATTATGCTGTGCTTTGAGCTGCTCCCTCCTAATGATTCCCATCGTTATGCTGATTCCAAGTATTTTGATTATTGGCCACCATTCCCTTTGGCTGAAAAGCACTGCTTCCTGCCAACCTGTCGAAATGCTATTCTAATTTTCTTTCTCCATGTAACATTAGCCTTCACCACAATTCCTGGGCACTGAATTTAAACTAGACAGGAGAAGCAAATAGGGCATACTTAGGACCACTGGTACTCAAGGCAGAAGTGAAATACTGATTGCCTCTGCATAAAGAAGTCTGACCTGTAAGTTCTGCCTCCTCACAGGCACTCATCTCACCCACCATAGAGACAAAGGTGTGGTGCCTGGGGTTCTGTGATTCACCACATCTTTCTTCTTCTAACTGGGGACAGGAACTGTTGACTGAGCACGTAGCTGTCTGTCTAACCAAGCCAAGCCATTTGAAACCTTGACTGAACGTGCTCAGCAATTCTGCATCTATGGTTTCCCTGAATTGGCATCCTGACTGCTCCCTTGGTCTCCAGTTTCTTCATCCCTAGAGCTGTCTTCAAAATAAGGACTATTTTTGTTTGAAGTCCCGTCTGTCAATAAATGTGTCTGGAAGAGGCTCACTATTATTGAGAGACAGATAATTCCTCATGGCAATTCTGAATGAAGATGTTACATACACCCCTCAGGTTGTGTTCTTGGCTCCCCCTCTGCTCCACTGCAGTTCGCACCTGACAGCACCAGGGAAACAAATGCTGGCCAGGGTCTGAGCCATGTGCTCATTCTGATCTGAAGTGGTCACCCCCACAAAATCACCAAAAAAAGTCACCAAATCATGTCTGAGCTGTACGGGAGCTGAAGGAAGTGTTTGGTCACATCCACTGCCTTTGAGAACTGAGCTGAGGCATTCAGACAGAAGTGCTGAACTGAATATGCCAGCCGGTGGGCACTGCCGGGGTACGTTATCCTTTGCCTTCCCTTCCCTTTTGATCTCTAGTGTCGTCTCTGTACCTTCTGTGATGCCTACTCATCCTGCCACGTTCTATGCCTTCTGAAAGGTCAGGAAGGCAGCCTGTAGGCCAAGAGTAATAAAGGCTGCAGCAGACATATTTTTTAATTAATCTGAAGGATTAACTCTTTTTTACTACCCCCAGCTGCTGAGTGTTGAGAAATACCTTTGAGCAGCAAGGCAATACGTTTTATTTCCGTGGCAGGAAGAGGTGTTCTAATGAAACAAGCTTTCAAATACACAAGGCCTCCTTAAAGCTTTACATCACTAAAAAAAAGCCTCCTAAAACGCAGCCATGACTGGACTAATTAGTCTCTCAGGTGACATGGTTGTTCATAAGGTCACTGCTCCGTTTCCGTCTGCAAATGAAGCAAGGTCACTTCTAGAAGTGGCAAGCAAGGAGGTTCGAGCACAAACAAAAATCTCTGGGCAGGGGTTCTGCTCTCAGAAGCACTTGTTTCTCTCTTGTTACTTCCAGCTTACTGTGAACATTGGATTGATGTTACTGTGTAGAAGGTGCAGAAACACAAACAAGGCACTGACCTTCTCTCAACTTTCTTACTTCTCAGTAAGTCTTTGTGTGGACTTGGGGAGGCTGTGCTGCTCTGGGGGAAAGAGCAGCACCCTCTGCTGTTTCCTTTGCTTATGGCAACGAAGCCAGAGAAGACTTTTTTTCTTGACATCTCCTTCTCCCACATCTATCTGAGTATCTTCTGATCTTCATCTCTGCCCTCTCACCTCAGTTCAGGTTCAGTGCTGCTCTGTTCTGACCCGTTGAAAGTTTTTAGGAGTTAACTGTTGTGCCAGTGAAATGCAACACACTGAGGGTTATGCTGAAGATGATAAAGCAGTATTTAAAATCTGACCCATTTTCAGCGACTTTTCACTGCCAGCAAGGTGTATCTACTGGTTACAGGCTGATCCACTGCATACTGCCTGAAAAGCAGTCTTTGAATCACATCAGCTACTCACAAAGATGCTTTTCTGGGGAGCTGGCTCATTTAAGAAAGAATGCAGCTCTGGTGTAATTGGGGATTTAACCTTCATTCTTCAGAGACATCAGCTTGCCCAGCAAAGCTAATGAATCCTACCTGACACCTGTGTGTGGCAGCATGTCAAAACACCAAGGAAAGAAGCAGTGACATAAATGTCCTCTTCACTCATGTTCGCCCCATGCCATTGAGTCAGTCACCAGGCAGTGCAGCTCTTTACCCAGGCTCCTGCTCGGCACAGGTGCACTGCCAAACGATTAGCAAGAGGCAGCTGAGATCACACATTAGTCACAGAAGGCAAGTGCAGAATTAAAAATGGCAGAGAAGCAAAGATGAAGTATCCAAGAAAGATTTCATGGACTATTTTGCTGGCCATGTTTTTCTTCCTTGGAAGAGTGCAGTTTCATGCTGATTGGTGTGCTGGCCTTAATGGCCAACAGCCCCCACTGGTTTGCTGGGACACACTCGTCCCAGGGCGGCCATGTCTTCAGCCAAACTCCGCCAGCACAGCAGAAAGATAAAAGCAGCTTTTCACACGGCTCCAGTGGCAATAGCTCCCCTAGCAAACCTAGTCGTCTACTGCAGAAAGCAGAGGGAGAAATCCAATTGGATTTGCTCCAAAGGGCAGCGTTTCCCAGCTGAAGTACCTGCTCTAGCACACAGGAGGGTGTCGGCTGTCATTAAAGCATGAAGCCACGCTGCTCGCGTTTGCTTGGACAAACACAAACACCCAGCACCTCCCCTGGGGGAGCGGCAAACTGACCAGTGTGTGCAAACCCCTCCGGTGCTTGGCCAAGAGTGCTGTGGGTAATGACGCTCAGGCTCTTTAGTGGGGAGATCTCCTGGAACTAATGCCATCTCCTAAGCAAATGCACCATGCTTCCGCACTGCCACCTGCTTCATTTGCACCAAGGCAGGCACCTGGCTGCTCATCGGAGCACTGAAACGAAGCAGGGCTTGCCACAGCTTGGATCAGCATCCCTGAGGACTGTCTGGAGCCCTCTGAATTTGTATTCCAGCATTTCCTGCCATGTCAAACTTTTCTAGACTTCATTTTTCTAAACCCACTTATTGCCACAGGAGAGTAAGTCAGAGTTTTTCTAACCATTTGATTTAGTGTTGGCGTTTTCTGTGGGCTGGAATAGAACCAGAAAAAGGCTCATGAAAGATTTCTTTTGTAAAAGCCATATGGCTAAGTGTCCCCCATTGATATCGCCCATGCCGCAGCGTCTGAGGCAGGAAAGTCACCAAATGCTTTCTTCTTCTAACAGAAAATAAATCCTGCAGACTTTCAAAAGTGTTTTCCTATGCCTATGGACAACTATTAGCAAACATTACATAACCTAACAGGGTAGATGTTTATACTTCTTCATCTTTCTATTCTGGAGTGATTGAGGAATCAAGCATAAGCCACAGGTGTATGTGGAATTGCTTTTAAAGATACTGCTCCGAAAATAGCAGCCACCAGCATTCTCGAGCCAAAGGAATGAAATGTTCCTCTAAGCATGTCAGACACCGACTGGGTGTCCAAACCTCAGATCTCTTGTCTAGGCAGAAGCAGCATAAGGTGTGCGTGCCCTCTAGCTAAGTCCCTGACACAGAGCTCTGTTGGTGGTGTTGCCCAGGTTTTCCGGCACGGGGACCGAACGCCGATCGTCACCTTCCCCACTGATCCGCACAAGGAAAGTGAATGGCCCCAGGGATTTGGACAACTCACCAAGGTACGTTGGCTTGCTTGGAAAAATTCTGTGTGCCCCTGAAAAGGAAGTGGGCAGCTATTTTTCTGTGCATTAGCCATCCCGGGGTCCTGCTGACTGCCGTAAGCCATGGCCTGTCATTCACAGGCATTTTTTCAGCCATTACAGTGACAGATCTCATGTTAGCAATCATCCTCCCCCAGCTGCCAGCAGTGCAGACAGCACCGCCGAGCACCAGCAGCTCCAGAAGCAGCTCCAGAACCACAACACTGCTTAAACAGTTTGTGTGGGACCAGGCTCACTGCCTTTCCTGGAGCAGATGAAAGGATGGAACCTCAGCATTTCAGAATGCATCACTCTCTTGTGCCTAGGCAGGAGTGTGTCTGGTAAACATTCTGGATCACCTGCCACACGTACAGGGCATTGCAGAAATGCCTACTGCTGACTTGGTTGCTGACTGCTGAAAGGAGAGCAGAAACCTCACACTGCCATTCTGCAGTCACTCCAGCCTAACGGTGATCTGTGTGCTTGCCTGGCAGACAGGGATGCAGCAGCTTTTCGAGCTCGGGCAGTACACGAGGAACAGATACTCCAGCTTCCTGAACAGCACCTACAACCGGCAAGAGGTACGCACCACAGCAGCCTGCAGGGCATCCCTCTGGCAGAGCAGAGACGTGGGCTTGTTCCGGACAAAAAGCACATCACTATCATCACTTCATCAGAGGGAAACTTCAGGGAATAGAAAAAACAGTTCTGAAATTCAGGCAGAAAATTAGGCTGAAGTCTAACTTTCAGCTCCCATGATTCAGTTCAGCCACCCGATGGGCCAGGCACACACACTTCTTCCTGTGCAAGACAGGTCTGTCAGCTGCTTGGTGTGCTTGCCACATGGGGAAGACACTCCTGCCATTGTGGTCTGTACCCAAGGGACGAGTTTGTGGAAAGGCACAAAAGACCAGAGCTTTGGCATCCTTCCAAGAGAGGCTTCTGGCTTCAAGTGCTTCCATTGCTGAGTTGTAGCACACAGATCACCGAATTGTAGAATCGTTTAGGCTGTAAAGATGCTTTAGTAATTCCATTTATGGAGGCTAAGGGGGGCCCTAGGAAGCTGAGTTATGGCTTTGCTGCTTTGCCTTCATGCAGAAACATAAAACTGAAGCCAAGAAGCTAGGACTGATGAGTTGGGTAACATTTCCTGATTATTTTTATTGTCTGCTTATAACTCTTTGCCATTCTCTCTTCAGTTCTACATCCAAAGCACGGATTATGATCGCACCATTATGAGTGCCCAGTCATACCTTTCTGGCCTCTTCCCACCAACCAGCAGCCAGATTTGGAACCCTGAACTTCTCTGGCAACCCATTCCAGTTCACACTTTGCAGAAATCCACAGATCGAGTGAGTACTGGCTGGACACTTCCTATGCCTTAAACTTTCCCAGAAGCAAAAGAGGGAGAAGGGAGAAAAAAGCTTTTAAAATTATTTTGAGTTCAATCTAACAGAAAACAGCAACTGCAGCTACTGGCTGACAGGTATGCCACAGGTCAGCTGAAACGGCTGCCTGAAAATCCTCCTCCTATAGTTGCAGCCCACCTGAACTGTCACCCCCATTGCCATATGCCCCAAGGCACAGCTCCAGCATTTCTCCTGGCAAGGACACTTCTGGACAGTGCTCCAGGGGAGTCTCTCACACATTTCCAGAGAAAAGTGCTTTCGTAAGCAGCAAGTAGCAAGCCAGCCCTCCCCTCCTCGGCAGCTTTGCTCCGTGGTTTACTCAAGGAATACAGTTGTCACCAGCCATGGTCATGACCTCGCAGTTCCCTATTCTGGGAGCACTTAGGCACCCTAATTACAGAGGAGAGCCCTTTTATGCTCAGTGCTACACAAACGTTTGATGAAAGCCTAGCACTTGCCTTGTGGCTCATAATGAGTGCAGGCCTGCCCACGTATTAGGTCCTGCGGGTGCTGTACTGCACCTATCTCCCTCTGACTCAGGTTTCCATTTTAATGCCACTGGCTGCTGGAACGAGGACTGTGTAAGGAACAGTGGAACAAGGACGAGACGCTACTGAGTGCAGTGACAGAAGGGCTAACTTCATTCTGCCTTTGGGGACAAAAGCTGGCTGTAGGAAAAGGTACACCAAGCCCCTGCTAAATAGCTGCCTGTCCAGCCACCCACATCAGGAGATGGGCTCAGTCCTTAGGGGGTGCCTGCACCTTCCTCCCCCTGCCATTACTCCCTGCTTGCTGCACAGAGAGCAGGGCTCCACACACACAATTAAGCACAACCTGTGATGCGACTGCAAGCTGGACCCTGCCCCTCGTCAGAAGGGAATGAGACACCAGGGAAGGTTCCTTCACCAGAAAGCCAAACACAGCACGAAGGTGGGCAGAGCTTTGGTCAAATAAACCCTCACTGCCCTGAGGGGAATCACTGAAGTGCAATGCCCTGCTTGGGGAAGGCAAGCTCGTTTGCTAGGCACCTCTAGCACCTCATCACTTCTGCACTGCTTCAGGAGCTGACACTGCACCCAAACACCTCTGAGGCAGCTCAAAGTCATGGTTAAGTATGCAAACCACCCGGAAAAAATGTTGTTCCTTTTGTTAATACAAGTAGCGGGTAGAGGTGTTTTAAGTCCTAAGCAACACGAAGTGGGAAATTGAAGCCAAGTAGAGTCTACTAAAAACCTTAATCACGGTTCATTTTTTCAGCCACTGAGACCTATCAAGACCTGACAGACAACAGTACTGACTACTGCTTAATGAGGCCAAAGGGAGTGGTTTCATTAATTACACACAGAGGGAGATAATTAAGCCACAGAGCAAGAGAAACATTTGTCCTTGTGTCATTAAACAACATTCCCCAGTTTCATGCTGTAGCTTTGAGCCTTCACGCTTGGGTGTGCTTCAGCTAGAGAAGAAAGGGAGCCCTGGCATGGCAGTGCAAGTGTGCTGGTGTCTGTGGATGCCTGCAAGCCTCCAGCTGCTAAACCCAAAAGCAAAGAGGCCACCACTCTTTCTAACAAACATTCCATCAGCAGCACCAGGAGATCTGGAAGTGTGCTGATTAATTCCACGTCTGCTCCAAGTTTCACTTCTCACGTTTCAGAGGCTGCACTTTCCTCTGCCTGACTGTCCACGCTTTGATGAACTCCAGAACAAAACACAAACGTCTAATGAATTCCAAAGCAGAATACAGCCATACACGGTAAGACAAAGCAAAAAGGAAAGAGTCTGAGAAGGGAAGGAGTTCAGCTGCAGAAGTTAGAAAATTGCATATTTCCTTTTGCTTAAGTGCAGAGAAAACCCACAGCAAGCTGTGAGGACTCTCTTAGAGCCGAAATCTGGGCCCACACCAAAAGCCTGTTTGCTACTTGTGTCTCATACTTCTCTGTGGTTAATCTCCACCTCTCTGAGTCTAACAGTCGTTTCCTCAGCTACTCAGAGCTGCATGAAACTCAGGTTCACTGACCTCTACACATCTCCCAAAGCCATTTCTGACACTGCTGGCCCAGCTGCTTGAGTCAGCCTCACTCACCTGCAGTGGGAGGTGAAGGGTGACTCCACAGCTATGCTCTCAGCTGTGATATGAAACAGTTCACACAGGAGTAAGGGATGCTAAAGAGTCCTTTTATTCTTCCATGGTGGCATACAGCAAGAATCCACATGGGAATTGTTGTGGAACTATTACTTTGCTGTTCATCTCCCCTTCAGTGGCAGAAGGAAAGCCTAGCTTTCTTTTCAAGTTCTTTTTTGCCTCATCTCTCTTTAATTTTCTATTTTCTCACCATCTCTTTTTCTCATGCTTCTTTCCCCTTAGTGCCTTCCTATTCTTTATATCTGAAGGCTTGAGATAACTGAGGTAGCCTCCTGGAGCAGGCAGAAAAGGGAGAGGAGAGTGTAGCAGAGCAACTGCCAGACTTACACATAGCAAGGCTGACAGAGAGCAACGTCTGAAACAGATCAGTAGCTTGAAATGCTTACCAAATGAAATCTGCTGCTAAAATCTTCTGCTACAAAGGTTCCACCTGTGTAAAATCAAGTAGCGCCGTGCTGCCAGGCCGGGTGCAATGACTCCGCATGCATCTGTGTTTCATTTGCATTCACTGTTTCTGATATACTCTTCACTTTGTTTTCCCCAGGACTTTTTACAAACAGTGGCAGTTAACACGGGGCTTGAACTAAACCATCTTAAAATCCTGGACAACTTCCAGCTCTGGAATACATATGACACTCTGCACTGTGAGGTAATTATGAGGCATTAGAGGCATGGAAAGGATGGAGCTCACTTCAGCCACAGCAATGTGGTTTCAAAGGAATAAGTTGCCTTCTCCATTGCATTATTCTTAGTTTTTAATTTGAATCTAAGTTCTGATTTAGTGCATTGGTAAAAGATAACCCCAAAACACGGTTTACAGCTTGTAAAACTACTGTTGCCATTTGGTGTTCTATCCTGAAGCACTGGTACCAAAATCTGTTCCCTTTATTCCCTCATTTTCCTTCCCAATATGCTGCTACAGAATTCTTTGAGTGTGTTGGTTAGGACATATTTTTAACAGGAAAATGAAATTATTTGCTTTACTCTATCAGCAGGCAAACATAAAAATACTTAGATGTTGAAAAGGAGAAGTAAGAACATGATCTATCAGGTAGAAAATCAGATGATGATTGCTGCTGGTGAATAAAAATGGGCTGGCCCCGAGTGTGGGATGTGACTCCACTTGCCTCAGTCAGTATGGGCAGCACACAAAAGCTGCTCAGGCGCCTGCACCCTGTAGGACACTGCTGCTCCTACAGGACTGGAAAGCAACAGGGGTCTGGAAATGGCTACTGATGGAGCTGCTGTCTGGGCAGCTGTGTGGAAGCAGGCTAGGTGATAGCCTGAAGACCCACAGGAAAGGAAGAGGACACATCTGTGGCCTCTCACACTAGCAGAGCAAAATACACATCTCTATGGTAAGCACACATTGTACCTCCATGGATCACCTTCAGACAGCTGTTCCCCTCCGCCCCTTCACACATATGATTCCCACACAGTGTGACTGGGGGCATGCTGGTGAGTGAAACTGCCCCCAGCAGGCCTGCAGGGCAGTCTCTGACAAGAGCAGCATGAGGCTAGGCAATGGGGTGGCACAGACCAGCAGAAGGAAAACTGATCCCTTCGTTTCCTGTTCTTTTCAGGACATTCACAATTACACCCTCCCTGGATGGGCCACCAAAGATGCTATGGACAAGATGGAAAAGCTGGCAGAGCTGGCCTTGTTATCACTGTTTGGCCTTTACAAAACAGAAGAGAAATCACGGCTGCAGGGAGGTAATGCACAACTCTCGGGGAGGAGGAGACGATGACTATGCAGCAGGCTGCCACCTTAGGCACGCAGCACTGCGCGTGCAGACCCTGGGTTTGGAGCTGTGTACACTGGACTTTTCTAGAGTCCTTGGGCACAGCAGTTATGTCCTCTTCCTCTAAATGGCAGAGACTGTGCTACAGGAGATTTCTGCTGCCCTCACCTCATGGGCTCTACAGTATCTCTGGTCTGGAGAAGGAGAACATATGGTGTGTGACTTGGGACTAACCAGACTTAACAGATGTCTTCTGTGTAGTACCCAAAATAGTTTGCCTTTTTGATTTCAATGCAAATATTAAACTTCATCTTATTCCCTTTTTTTTAAGGTGTCCTCGTGAATACTATTTTAAATAGCATTAAACAAGCTGCCAATTCTTCAAAACAAAGGAAAATGGAGGTCTACTCTGCAGTGAGTATTTTCATCTTTCATTAATTTTGCTTTGATTGTACCAGTAAAAGACCCTTAAAGAGAACAACCAGCATCACCTTGCATGCTAAATGAAGGAATAATCTGATGTGGTTCAGTTCAGCTAAGAAACTGAACAGCAGCCAGCACAAGAATGCAGCAGGAGCACAGATCTCCCCTCAGTTTCAAGCTGTACTTGCTAGAGAAAACCATGTGTGTTGTCATCCATTTCCCTGCAGTCTAATGGTGCAGTTTCTAGAAGGTTCATCTTTTTCCATAAGTGCTCCCAGAGACGCTGGCACCTAGCAGAACTGCAGCTGCACCTCCAAACCCTTCCTCTGCTTGCAAAAGCATGATACAGCTGTGGATTCTTTTGGCTTTCATCTTAAAGATGAAGAGGGCCACTTGGGTCAGACCAAGATCCGCTTAGCTCACTCATTAGCTTGTCCCTAACGATGGGCAGCAGCAGAGCAGAAGGAGAACAATGCCAGCATAGAGTGTTGCTTCCCTCGGTACAACCTTCCAGAAACCTGTGCCTTAGCGACCTCCTGAGAGAGAATCTGTCTGTATCTTTAATAGCTCTTGACAGGCTTCCTTCCCTCATTTATCTGGTCACTCTTTAGGTGCATTTATACTTCTGGCCTCTGCAGCATCCTGTGGCAATGGCTTGCATGTTAAAAGGAAAAATGTATTCCCTGACGTTTTTTGTTTAGGCTCAGATTTAACTCCTTCCTAGCACTTCTCCTGTGAGAAACAGGGAACAGTCATTCTTTATTCACCTCTTCTGAGGCACTCATCAATTTGCTACCCTCTGTCACACTTCTTCCATCTTCCCTTTTGCAGGACAGAGTCCTACTTCAGTCTTTCCTCATACAGAAACAGCTCAGCACCTGAAATCTTTCTTTGCTGCCTTTCCTGCATGTTCTCTAGTCAGTCTATATTGGTTTTGAAAAGGAGGAAATGCATCCAGATTTTCCACTGCTGCTTTAACGCCTTAAGGCCAAGTAGAGCCTTATTTTTGAAACTCATCTAACTTACATTGTCTTAATCTGACCTTGGAACAAGAAACACTCCTGAAGGAAGGAGTAGCACAAGGCACTGGAGAACAAGATTTATTTCTTAGACCATGTCTTTCTTTCTCCCAGTACCTTTGTCTCCAAAACACTGCCACATGGTGCAAGACACAGGCTGCAGTAACTCCTTGGAAATGCCCCCTTGCTGCCTGCAGTAACCTGTTAAGGCACTTTTCCCAACGGTACATACCTCAATATCATTTTATGGTCATCTTTATGCAGGTGGTTTTTTGAGTTCCACTCCCTCTCTGCCTTCATCTCATTACTCTGCATTAATGATATTTGACTTAGCTGTCTTCCAGTAATTAATTTGTTTTGGTTTTTTTCCCAATAGCATGACACCACAATTGGGGCCCTCCAGATCGCTCTCAATATTTTCAATGGCAAACTGCCACCATATGCTGCTTGCCACTTCTTTGAACTCTACCAAGAAAGCAGTGGGCAAGTATCTTCTAAACTATGCAAGAACAAGGAGTGTTTGAAATTCTGTTCCTCTTTCCACCAAAATAAGGAGATAGGAGCTCATTTTAGAGTGATAGTTCACTGAGCAGTCCACAGGCACAAAGTTCTGTCTAAAGCAGGAGACACCCTGTGTGCAGGATGTGCATGTACCTATCTGCTCTGAACGACAGAAGAGCTGAAAACAGGTCTGAGCAGATGGCAAGCAATGCTAAAAGGCATTTTCCCAATTCTTCCAATGGTGGCAACATTTCCAAACCATCTCATAAATCTCAAGGAAAAGCAGCTGGCTTAGCAGCACCTGGTGCTGCTGCCACTCAGGAGCCTTCATGAGACCTTTCGAGTTGACTGGTGACCTGTGCACTAATGTGACCAGCTCTGGCAAAGTAGGCTTGGCAGATGTCCTTCACAAAGCCTCCATTCTTGAAGAACAGGTTCTAGAGTAAGACATTAGAGCCTATTCCCAACATCACATCTCCAAACAGGAAACCTTCTCTTTAAGGACCTTCCTAAATAACCCTTTGAATATTGTCCCTCAGGCGATACAGCATTGAAATGCACTATCGGAACGACTCCTTGAGGGATCCGCATCTACTCACCCTGCCAGGATGCACCTCTCCTTGTCCACTCGAAAAGTTTGCTGAGCTAGTCTCACCTGTAATTACAGAAAATTGGTCTAAAGAATGCGGGAAGAAAGACAAAACAAAAGGTACTGTAACAGCTCTGTATTTTCTACATAAGACAGGGAGGCAGAAATTGCATCAATGGTGTCAGACTTTCTACGTTTCTCACAACAGACACATCTCCCTTTAACAGGAGTGGATCAGCCTTACTGTGTGCAGGGAATGGCAGCTGGCCCACCAGTGCGAAGGCTGTGCTCTTATTACCACACTCACATAAGGAGATACCTAGAGGCCACAGCCAGAAGTAGAGCTCCACTTGTGGAAAATGTCAGGCAGAAATATGGGCATGGGTGCTGCACAAGTGGTCCTGTGTATGCTGGACACATCAGACCTTTCATAGACTCAACACAGTAGTGGCCAGCACATGCACAGAAGATTGATGCATGCACCCAGACTGAAGCACATGCAGAGAAGACTAATGCACATGCACAGGAGACTGATGCAACCTGCACAGAAGACTGATGCGTGTGCACAGACTAACGCACCTGTACAGACTAATGCATGTGTACCAATTGATGTACCTGCACAGACTGATGCAGCTGCACAGAAGACTGATGCACATGCATAAACTGATGCATGTGCACAGATTGATGCACCTGCACAGACTGATACCCTCTGTGCATTCCCAGGGCATCTGTTGCATGTCAGTGAATGCAGGCCACATGATCCAGCCCAAAATCTGAACCAATTGTAGCCCTTTTTCTATGGCACACATCTGTAATGAGATGGTTCTCTCTGTGTCCCAGATGACACATACCTGTGCCTTGCATGAAGTCTCTGCTGCTTTTTCCCTTGACAGACATTTTCATCGGGTTCGACGTCGCTGTTGGGCTGTTGTTCATTCTGGACCTTGTACTGCTCTACCTCCTGTACCACTATGGACGCTGCAGGGGCAGGAACGATTACCAAAGCATCTAACAGGGAGGAAAGGAGATGAAAGAGAGAGAAGACAGATAGCAAGCCATCCTTTTGTTGCTTATATGCATCAGTTTGCTCTGCCCAAACTAGTCTCCAAAAGAAGGTGAAGAACTGAGCTATCTGCAGCCGAGCACCTGGAAGACTCCACCAGCTGCAGGGAGAACTACTGCAGGAATGCATCCTGCCTAGGAAGTTACTTTTGACTCCTGTTTCCATCTGTAGGTTTTTCACTACTATTAGTCACTCTTTAATTAGTAGGGTGAAGGGACACTATTGCCTATGCTTTTTTATGTGTATATTGCCTATTCCCATTTAGCCTTCTGCTTCTCTCCTGCCCTGCTCAATGAATCTTGCTTGAAAATCACAGTCTGCAATGATTTCCTTACTTCTTGTGTTGGCTGTTTTGTTGATGCACAGGAAAACGTTTTCAGCCAGCAGAAGCTGCAATTACTGCATGAAAAAGAGTCATACCAGCACTTGGGCACACTGCTTCTGCAGTTATTCATGAAAAGCTTTGACCCTGGCCTTTAGCTAATTAAAGTCTGCAGCCCGCCTCTCACAGGAGCTACACTACTACAGCTCCCACTGAAATTAGTAGACACTGAGGGGAGCTCTCTCTCATATCCAGGCATCGAACAAAAAGAACTTGCTCAGTGCCCATATCTTTAGTAATAAGGATAAGTAAACACATTAAATCAATTTTCTGTGGCTACATGCTTTCCTATTTTTCTGAAGTCCCAGTCATGAACGATCCTTTGCTCTGCATCTCTTTTCTGATGCATCTGTTCTCTGTTCTGCTTCATGTCCCTTCTATAATCTGCTTTCTTTGAGCCACTCTTACAATAACTCCTCAAGCTATCACTCCGTTCATCACCTTTCATTTTAATTTACAATAGCTCCTTTAACTCGCCCCTTCTGTTAGCAAGACATGCACTGAAAGTAAGAAAACAGCAGTTCTGCTCTCTGTATGTTGGTCTCAACTGTGCATTACATTTTGGCTAGATTGCATGCTCCTAAGGGCAGGCAATGTGTTTCCATAATTGCTCTCTAGTATCATAAACTAATACCTTAAGCAGCAATCGTGCTGTACAAAGCACTGCCTATCATCACGTTTCAAGCACTGAATGAAGGTTTTGTTAGCCTGTAGTCCTGCAGAGGATACTGTGAATTACATTACCACGGAGAAGCCTTTTTGAAAATCAAGTCAACGACACAGACAGGTGCCAACAGCAGGTTCATCCCAACAGATACCAAGAGCAATCATGTGCTCAAGCCAAAGAGTGCTGCTGAGCTGCCGCAGGCTAGAGAAGGAGCTGCTTAACTCAGGTGTAGTGCTCACATCAGCGTGCGTACACTGCTCCTGGCCTGACTTGGACCCACATCTGTGGGCTGCAACCCAGTCAGCTGCCACTGATCAGCCCTCAATATTACAGCTGTGGACACATTTAAAGTATTACTGATTGGATCCATTAAATAGCATAAGCCTTGTGAGAATACAGCACTTCCCTAATGTCATTCCACTTTCTTGCAGTAGCAGCTACTGAGGTGCCCACATTTTGAGTAAGTATTTCCCACTCAGTAAAAAGCTCTCATTAGTATCCCTGATACTTCCCTTCCCTCTGTTTCAGGAAGTGCCATAATCAAGTAATGTACTTGATTCTTACATGGTAAGGATGTTTTGTTGTATAACAATTTGGGGCAAAGCTGTCAAGAATACAAAAGGCTATCCCTAAAGTAGATATTTAAAGGTGTACAAGCTTCAGACTGTAGCTAGTAGTTCTGAGACCTCGGCACAAAAAACTTCAGTCAGAAGTGTCAGAGCAGCTCTGGCAAGCATTCCTGAGGTACCTTGGGCACCATCAGCAGTGTGTGCATAGCAGGTAAAGCTCAGGACAAACTGCATGACTGACCCTGCCTCTTGAATGTACATCTGCTGAGCAGCCACCTGATGCTGAGCTCTGCGTCACCACAGCCACAGCTCTCATGTAAGGAGAGGTTATGCTGCTGTTAGAGGCAGGCAGGCACTTGCCAAGTGCAGACATACTGTTGATTGAGAACTTGCAGGTGGTTTAAGGCATTGGAAAGTGTTAGCAGCACTCCACAGGACACTGCATCAGACATGTGCTTTTAAAGACTATTTCTCACAAAAAAAAAGAGTACTCTTAGGCAGAAAGTGAAATGTGAAGTGTCTGAGACAGCTTTTGTGGTTTATGCTACTCAAGCATTCCAAATGTTACAGAGAATTTCAGGAGAGAAGCAAAATTCTAGGCGCAGCAGAAGCTGTCAGGAAGTGATTCTAGTGTAAGGACACCTGCTGTTACCTGAAAATATCGATGCACAGGGAAATATCCATGTCCAGGGAACACAAGTTCCCAAGAACATAAGAGAGAGGCTCAGATGACATCACTTTGGAACTGACAAAGGCGTAATAAAGATGACAGCATCTTTATTACTAACAGTGGAGGCCCTGAAGATCACCAACAGCAAAAGTGCTCTGTCTTGCTGTGATTAAATCAAGCAAAACCTCTCCAGTGGAGTTAAAGTTGTAAGTGCCAGCCAGGCCTGTGCTTCTTGAAAGGTTCACCCATATTTACAACGTGCTTAGTACAGCATGCAGACTGTGATTAGAAAGCATCCTGTCCCCAGGCAACCTGTAGCACTGCGATAAAGCCCAGCAAAAAAACAATTCTACATTTGTGAGTGAAAAATAAAGGAGCTTCCAGTGTGCTTGGAGCTTCCAAACCAAAGGGAATCTTTAGGTTTGCTCCTTCTGTAAGAAGGGATCTTTCAAGCACTGGTACTTTGGCACTGATGACATCAAGCTCATCCATTTGCCCTCCAGCAGTGATGTCACCCTCCTTTATGGTAATGATAGTAGCAGCTAGAAGCTCTGCACTAAGGTTTTCTGGTGCATACACAGCACTTTCTACCTCAGTCAGCAACCTCCTCATATGGAACTGATCTCATTCTGGAACTTGCTTGGTCAAAATCCTGAAAGCTGCAGACATTGTGTCAACACAGCACAGCTCCTCTGACCTGCACTGACAGCAGCTCCATGCACTCATGGCTGTCACACAGGGATATTTGATCCACAGGGCATCATCTCTTCACACCTAAATGCATTTTCTTAGGCATGGTAAGATACAGAAACCAGAGTAACAAATACACAAAAAGAATCTGTTCAGTCCAAACCCCCTTGAGGCTGGATTAAGCCTCAACAGACAAAGGGTATGTTTCTAACTGTTTCTCCCCCAAAAACCTGCTAAAATTCTAGTCTGTGAGGAAGAACAAAGATTCACAGTGAATGAGCTTGAAAGTGATGCTGAGGGTCGAGGCCTGCTCACTCCCAGGCATGTCATCTTGGCCCTTAATAAGCTGTGTAGAGCAGCAGCATTGCAGAGGATTGTTACTGGCATGAAGCAGCTGAAGCTGCTGCACTGCTATGGGAATTGATTCTAAGGTGCAGGATGCCCATAAAGCCCTTCTGTTTAGGAATTAAAAACATAGACAAACTTTAAAACTTGCTCCTTGAGGCCACAGTAGGCAAGCACATGTCCTACACTCTCTAAATACTGGTGCTGGCAGCATCTGCAGCAAGAATTAGAGGAAGATTACCAAAACTCTGCAGTGCCCACAACACTCGAGCCAACAAAGGACATTTCTAGCACTTCTTGGAAGCAGAGAACTTCCATTCTTTCTGTTTCAAGGCACTCGCAGAGTTTCTCCTGGCTGCACTTTAGGAAGCACGAAGATGCTGAGAGGGCTGCAGGAGCTCTGCTGAGGACAAGCTGAGAGAGTTGGGGCTCTGCAGCCTGGAGAAGAGAAGGCTTCCAGGAGACCTTAGAGTGGCCTTCCAGTATCTGAAGGGGGCTACAGGAAGGCTGGGGAGGGACTATTGACAAGGTCTTGTAATGACAGGATGAGGAGGAAGGGGTTTGAACTGGCAGAGGGGAGATTCTAACTGGATGCGAGTTCTTTACAGTGAGAGTGGTGAGACACTGGCACAGGTTGCCCAGAGAGGTTGTAGGTCACATTCTGTGATTCTGTGATCCACAACTTCCTTTTCAAGGCCAGGTTGTACGAGGCCTCGAGTGACCTGTTGCAGTGGGAGGTGCCCCTGCCCATGGCAGAGGGCTGGGACTGGATGAGCTTTGAGGTCCCTTCCAACCTAAGCCATTCTATGATGCAATAGGCAGCAGGAGCTGATGCAGATCTGAAGCTCTGAAGCCTACAGATGGGCTCAAGATGAGAATGGATACAATTACTAAACTGCTGTTTGGTGTAAGACAGTTTGTTAATTTGTGACATTAATACAGAAATACTTTTACAGCAGAGAACACCTCCTCCAGGGCAAAACGACTCAAACACAGCCTCTCACACATGTGAACAAACAAAAGTATTTGCTGATATAAACAGAGAAGCTTGTTTATCCTCTGTGATATCCTCCTGGAATAAAGCTTTATCTACCACTTATGCACAGGAAACAAAGACTCCTCTTTACTTGGTAAAGGGAAGATGTGGATCAAAATCTACCTTGGTCTGTAAGTTAAGACCCTTCAAATAAGCACATGAAAGTTTCTGACAAATAAAGGCCTTCTTTTAAACTCCCTTCAGTTCACTTCACTGTTTGGGAAGATGGACATGGCAGCACCCTGTGGTGAGCAGCCAATCTCCAGCACACTTACTGCATTGTCTGCTCCTACGTGGCTTTTGCACTCACCTCTGAACTGCTTGTAGGCTGGAGGGAAAGGACAACAAAAACATTAAACTGTAGTGAGCAACTCAAGTTGCTGTTGCTTACTTACAGGTTTTAACCACAGAAATTACCTGGCCACAGTTGTGAACCAAATGTGTCTGTAATCCCCTCACCTCTCCGTTCTAGCTGCCACACTCAGCCTTGGGGCACGTGCCAAAGCATGACCTCTACTGATCACCATTTCTCCCTTTCTGACCACACCGTCAGCAACAGCAGTACTGTCTAAAGGACTCTCTCTGCTGCTCTGGTTGTGTGGCTGATGTTCCACTCTGATTTGAAAACCACTTATCTGTAGTGAAGGCCACTCTCCACCACAAAGTGCTGCTGCCACTACTGACTGCGGCACTTGGAGCCCAGAAGAATCCTGCTTCCCACAGAGCTGCAGGCAAGAGTGAGACTACTCAGAAACCACTCACCTGGTGCAGCAGACAAGTATCTGAACACAATGCAGGGGGACTTTCACGACCAGAGCCTGCATTATCAGGAGCACACAAAGCACTCTAAGCAAACTTCCGCTTCATTTCACCATCAGCCAGTGATGGCTGCTGGCAGCCCAGAGCCAGCTGTGTGTTGGCTGCATCCAAAGCAGGGAGAGCAGGACAGGGAGAGGATTCTGGCCCTCTGCTCTGCTGAGACCCCACTGCCTCCAGTTCTGGTACCCCCAGCACAAGAAGGGCATGGAACTGCTGGAGCAGGTCCAGAGGAGGCCACAAAGATGATCAGAGGGCTAGAGAACCTCCTCTATGGGGACAAGGTGAGAGAGCTGGGGCTGTTCAGTCTGGAGAAAAGAAGGCTCCAGGCAGATCTTAGAGCAGCCTTCCAGTACATGAAGGGATGCTATCAGGAGGCCAGGAAGGGACTTTTTACAAGGGCTTGTAGTGACAGGGCGAGAGGAAATGGATTGAAGCTTGAGGAGGGGAGCTTTAGACTGGAGATCAGGAAAAAATTCTCGAGAGTGAGGGTGGTGAGGGCAGTTTTATAATGGTTTTCCCATTACAAAAAATCCTCTGTCTATAGATTCTTTTGCTTTTAAATCTTGCCTGCTGGCAGAACTACTTTTAATCCCTTTAACACAGTGGATGGGCAGCTCCCTCAAGTGTTTGCCAACTGTTGCACTGAGTGGTTTTCATCAGTCTTTAGGCAGTCTCCTGCTACACCACAGCCTAGTCCTAGTTGGGTAACAAAATGCCTCAGTTTATACTAGATGGAGCCTTTGGCAGACATCAATATATTGGCATGAAAAGCATCTTATAGGAGACAGTTTGTAGAAGCACCACAAGCTTCCCTTGTGATGAAACACATCAGACACAAGCTAAGGAACAAGACATTCCCCTAAGTGCATTTATTATTAGCAACAGAGCATTGTGGGAACTCCTCACAGTGAATCTAAGCACGGAAAACATCTGTTAACCAGAGAAAAGGAGATGTTCTCCAGAGAGGGCAAGTGTGGAAACTCCTTTTGACCAATGACTGTGTCCTAGCTGTTTCATTACTGTCCAGCAGCAGTCCTAACAGGATGGTCTGCCTCTTGGAGACTGCTTTGGCCACACCATTTATGTCACAGGTATGGAGGGGGCAGTGGATCTGCAGATATCTTCAGACATAATTGTCTGTGTGTAAACTCTGATTGGTTAGAAAAAGCCTCGAGGTGTCTGGATTTAAGAGAGATTTGTGAGCAGTGCACAAAATACAGGCAGGCTTTTCTGCAGGAGCGGCAAAGCCGTGGGAGCACCAACACACCATCAGCAGTGGCGAGGCCCCCAGAGCAAGGCCAAGGGCACCCAGCTGCTGCAGGGCAGGGTAAGCTGGCACAGTTCCTTCAGGCGCTGATGGCGCAGGGCACACAGATGAGGCACCCTCTCTCCCGGCAAGTCCTCACCAGAGTATCCCTGCTTTATAAAAGCAGGTAGCCAGAGCCCTAGGAGTCTCTCCAGCTCTACATCAACTTTAATTGCATCAAAAAACCCTGTCACCACAGCTCCTCCACCATTCCTGGGAACATTCTGCCATCTGCTGCCTAGACAAGCCCGCTCTGCTCCCAGCTCACCTAAACTGGCAGAAAGCTTGCTCTGAATGGCATTTAGCCCACTTGGACACTCACGAGTCTGGAGGCAAACTCGCCTTGGATGTTAAAGGACAGTTCTGCCTCTTTGTAAACCATTTCCTTCTGGCTGCTGTACGCAGGGAATGGAGAGGGAGGCTAGAGTCAAAGGAATGAATCTTCCTGCCTCAGAAAACAAGGTGTCACTATGCCTTGCTTCAGGGATTAGCCTGGAATGTTCCTCCCAGACAGAAGCTCCTGTGCAGTCATATTTAATGGCTGAACTGCAGAGGATGACTACATTTTCCTGACCTTCAGTTCATCCATGCATATAAGAGGCAGGAATAAGCACACTGTGCCTGGCAGATCAGTATCTCCCTGCTTCTCTGTCTTTCCTTTTGGGCATTTTCTGCCTGCTGAGGTAGGGAGTGACTTTCCTCTGACAAGTTCCATGGACAGCATAGCTCTCTCTTCCTTTCCCCCCCCCCTTTTTTCCTTGATGTTTTTTAACTAAAACCCAAGCATGCAATCCTGTATGTGAACTACCACCTCGAAAGCATTTGGCTGCAATCAGTAGCACCACATTTAGCTGATTGTTTCATGTGACTGGTAACTTCATGTCTGAAAGCCATCATCAGCAACCTTGTTAGCCAACCAACTGGAATTTTCCAAGTGATCTTGCACAACATTACTGATGGCAGTAGAAAAATGAAAGTGCCTTAAATCAAACTGCTTAATGCCTGTCACCATCTAATACCAGAGTCCACAAAAGGAAGAACAGAGGAAGAAGTGTCCTTGATCATAGTTTAGCTGCTGGTTATAGGCTTGGCTTTGTATGCAATCTCCATGCCAACCACTGACTTTCCACCAGTATTTTCTCATTTCTTGTTGATCTCAGTGACAAAGCAGTCCCAGCACATGTGGCGTGACACTGGAAATTTCAGTGGGAGGCTTTTCAGCACTTTGTCACCTGAAGCTAAATGTTGTTGTCACACACAGATGCAAGCTCTCCAGCAGAATTCAGGGAAAGATATTCCTGTTCTGCAAACACATTCTTCTGGCCTAGAAAGCTTGACACTTTGTCATTCTCTAATTTGGGGGAAATCTAGCATATAGAACTTCTTTTAAAAGTAGATAAGCCTGTAGTAATGTGAGAAGTGTT
The DNA here is from genome assembly GCF_015220805.1 of Pogoniulus pusillus. Taxonomy (NCBI): domain Eukaryota; kingdom Metazoa; phylum Chordata; class Aves; order Piciformes; family Lybiidae; genus Pogoniulus; species Pogoniulus pusillus. The sequence goes on from NC_087295.1 coordinate 216,242, forward strand.
TCACAGTAAGGAAATTCCCTTAAAGCTATACTACCATAACAACTGAAGATGATGATCAACTGAAAGCCAGGTAACTACTGCTACAAATCTGTAGACTTCTAACAGTAGTAATCACAGCCAAAAAGGCATTTCTTGAGGTGGATTAATTTCTCATCACTAGATGAGAACTTTGTGTTGCCCTCTGTAGAAAAGAGCAATGCTGCAAGCCCACACCTGAAGAAGAGACACAATAAGAGTACACCTGAGACAAAAGCAGCCAAGAGAATGTGAAGATATGTAGCATCATTGGAGCCACCTGCTAGAAGTACTCAGCCCTGTGGATGGCACCGTGCACATTCCACTGACTGCTTGTTCACACTGAGAGTGCTGCTATAAGCAAAGGCCTGCAGAGGTAGGTCCTTGCAGAGAGTAAAAGCATGAGCAGGTAAAACAAAGAACTACTAAGTTGAAAACATCTCAGATTTGGGACGAGGGCATTAAGTCTCTCTAGGAAGCTGAGAGAAGGAAATTAATTCCCTTTAGGGAAAATAAGAAACCCACAACAAACCAGGCAGTGGAATGTCTGAGGCCCAAAGCTACCAGACGCCAAATGTAGGAGACAGACTCCCATGTGATGAGCTTGTTCCAACTTGGAATATCGTCAAACCCAGCTTCAGTTTTTCAGTTCTGCTTTTAATCAGCATAGTCCATGCTACACCACTGTTAACTGGTTGGATTGAAATTAGTTTGGGGCCACAACTGAACAGTTTGTCTTTTATTTGCCAAGTGCCAACTCACGACTGCATGCTTGTGTCCAAAGCTCTGTTACCATTTCTAAAACACAGGAGCGCATCGCATCTCTGAGCACTGGTCAGAGAGAAAAACAACTGCTAGGTAAGCTGTCAAATACCTAATTCACACCTGTGACCAACCTTATCATGCAATAGTTCCAGAAACACGGAGGTGTAAACAGAGATGTGCTGGAGCTTCTTTCCTTACACACCTCTCTGCTCTATGCTAAAAGTGGGGCAGCAGAAGTTCAGCCCAATTTGGCCCCAAACCCAAACATTAGAAGTATCATTGCAAACTAGCACTAAACAAGATTGCATAAGTATCCATATGCTGCTGCTTGGGAACAACAGCCTGTGCCTTATATAGCCTGAGATGGTCACAGTCTGTGCCATAGCAGAGCAGGAAGTGTGGGAAGGCAATGTGGATGCTGCACCGATAGGAGTGGGTGCTACCCCTGGTGCTAGGTGGATACTGCACTGCCTGGAGTGAGTGCTACCACTGGTGCCAGCCTGCTGTGAGCAGAGGCCTTGCTGCTTCTGCTTCTCAGATTCCTATGCATTTGTTGCCATTAATTCAGCCAAATGGCCCTGTCACCCCACTACAGACAATTTGAAGGCTATGAAAGGTGAAGTACATTGTTGTCATCAGGAGTAGCCCTTCTGAAAGCTGAGAAGTTAGTGTGCCTGCCATACTGAGGAAGTGGAAAGGGACTCAGTGATCCAGGCATAAGGAGGAAACCAGAGCCAGTGACAGGGCGAGGGAAACAATGGTGGGACTGCAGAGAGCTAAGAAAACAAATCTACCGACCCAGGAATATCCAAAGTCCTGCTTCTGTTTCTTGCAGAAAAAGGGAAAGAGCCTGAAAATTATGCTGACTGCTGCTCTTTTTATGACTGGCTGTGCCTGGCGTTCTTAGAGGGCAGTCGTCACTCGGTAGCAGGAGAAAGGCAAACAATTTGCTTCTCTATGACCACGGTTTGCAGTGCACTCTGCTGCTGCTGTCGGCATGGATACCATCTGATCATCACTGTAAACAGTACCTGAGATGAGCTTCACAACCACAGCACTGAGCCTGCTGCTCCCAGCCTTCTTCACAGGGCAGGGTGTGCTGCCCGCTGGCACTCAGCAGCTTTGTTCAGAGCTGCACTAGTGATCACTGGGGCTGGTCAGCGAGCTTAACTCACCTGTGATGAAGATGCATGAGCAGGCCTCTCGCCTGAGTGCAGCGAGGGTGAGAACACATGCCTCTAGGGAACACCAGTGTGTGCCCCTCCACCGTGCCCACGCGCACCAGCAAGGACACCTGCCAACGTCCCACATCTCCTGTTTATTAGCCTGCTGCCTTTTCCTACCAAGCTGAGTGATGTGGTCCAGGGTTCAGCAAAGAGGCTTCTCGGTGCTCTACCCAGAGGACGGTAGCCACCCAGCTCTGCTTGCTCCAGGTCTCCTTGGTGCTACAGGAACAAGGAGACCAATCACCTTGTCACTGAGATGGGAGGCCCTATAGCACCAGGGACTCTCGGTGGTTTTCTGTTCTAGCCTACAGTCTTCAGTCCATCCAACAGGTCTGAGATGGCATTGGGGTTAATGTTATAGTGCCAGACTGACTTGTTTGAAGCCATTTGATATTGCTGGATTTTGATTTAGGAGAACGATGCAGTGTGATGTGGAGAACACAAGACAAGTGTGACAGAACAACTGCAGCACACGTTGGAATCACAACACCAGGGATTCTCCTTACCAGCTTCTACACACTGCACTGACAAGAAGGAGAATGTTGTCCTAACTAGAGAAGTATTTGGAACCTCTTATTGCTGTATTTCCTCAAGGTTTCCCCTGAGAAGTGTGAAGAGTCTTTTTTGGATGTGTGCAGCCAGCCAAACGCAAACAAATGAGAAGGGAGCCAGCGACCTTCTCTGGGAAGTGGTTGCTAGATTTTTTCCTACAAAAAATACAACCAAGCATTTTTAAACAATGCAGTTCTGTCAGGAACTGCTACATCACTGTCCCCTGCTATTAAGTCCCACAAAGAGACTTGGTACTATGAATGACACCTGAAATATCAAACACACCTATTATATTCACTGTGCTTGCGCCAGATGTGCCCATGTAACCGATTAAAATTGGACTGTAACTGACACTGAAACCTATCTATTGGGAAGAAAAAGAGTTAACAGATTACCTGTAGATTATCTTCAAAATATGCAGCCAACCCACTGAGCCATGTAAAGCCGTAGGTGGATGTGGAGATCAAAGGTTAATGGGGGATATCAATGCCAAATGAAAAGATTACCCAAAGAGAAGGGCCTGCTGCAGCCAAGAGGAATGGTACACAAATACAGCTTAGCACGAATCACTGGATTGAAGATGCCCCTTATTAGTAATTCAACATAAACCAGTAACAGCATCACAAGGCTAATTAGCTTAGTCTGGAGACACCTGCTAGATGAGACACCAAACAAGTTGTCATTGAATGAGTCTATCAGGAAATATCTTTACATTTCCCAATATATATTTAATTTAAATGTCATTGGTACACTTCTATATTAATAAGGAGCATCCAGAAGTTACCTTTTAATTAATCTCACAGAGAAGATAAACCACGAATATTAACTGCCTTTACTTTCAGACAAAATATATCAGGATAGATAAAATTTGATGTGGGCTCTGAACGGATGGCAAGTTGTCAGCACAGTCTTCATGGACCTTTGGGGTAAAGACTTAAGCAGCCATGTGGGTTTGGTTCCCAGAAGGCCCTCTGTGTAACCTGTATTTTACAATCTGCAACCAATTTGGAGCTACAGGGACAAAATTCATGAGCAAAGTTTTCAAATGCATCTTACTTCCGTAGCTTCAGATGGGACTTGCACACTTACCTCTCTCTTGGCCCTTCAAAACTCTCTCCATTGTCCTCTATGAGACAAGGCCTGTAACAATGCATAAAAACACTCTTGTTGTTGTTGTTATCTGGCAGCCTAAAAATGCAGCTACTAAGCATATTTCCCTCTTAATTATCCTAAATGTACAGCAAGCTGTGGTGTAGCACTTGAAAACGATCTTTAAAAGACTGGATAGCTCCCCACCACGTTATGGCAGAAAAGCAGCTCTCAGTCTCAGAGTGAATGGTGCTGCACCCCACTGTGATGTAAGTATGCTGTAAGAAAGTGCAGTAATTGCTCCTGATTCTGAGGAATTTCTCTTCTTGTAAGACAGGAGCAAAGGTGGAGGAATCTCTCCTGTCTGCAGACAGCTAACGCAAAGTTCTGCCCGACCATTACAGGCAGGAGTTAATGTGTCCTTTGGTGGCTGTGTGTAGGGTCGGGGGGAACTGGTTCTTTGTACTACTGTGAACTACAGACAACCTGTCTGCAAAATGCGAGGAGCTCTGCTGGTGGGGGTTGCATTTATAACCACCATGCTTGCTGGTGCTGCAGAGGATCTGTGTCTGCGTGCTGGCAGAATTCAGCCTCCCTAAAGCAGGGTCTTTCAGCTGATGACAGAAATAGCCAGAGGAGTGTTAATTATTTAGCAGTGGACTGGAACTCGCCACTTCTTCCAGATTTCAGTAACTGGGTAGGAAAGAGAGATCTTGCTCTCCAGACCGCAGGTGGCCTCAACTCTTTGCACATGACAGTGCTCAAACTGCAAGGTCAGCCTGACATTTGCAGTACTTCTCCAGGTGAAAGACCTGGAAGCAACAGAGATAAGTTCATTTCTCCAAAATGGGTCGAAGCAATGCAACATTTTGTCTTTCAGGAAGGCATCAAAACTCTGCTGTTATTCTTACTTTAATAATGAGAAAGGCTCCAGTGTGGCTCCTGAGGGGTGAAAGATTGCCGGTGTCACAGCTAACAGCAAAACTGCCATTGGTGCTAATGGGGAAAGGATTTTGTTCACCTGCTTTTCCAAAGCTTTTGATAATAAACTTTAGCATTGCAAGATGGTGTTAAAATTACAGGTTTTGTCTTCTAGGCTTTCCACAAGCCTTTAGGTAAACAGAAAAAACAAAGCCATACCTGTACAAATAACCAGCAGGATTATCTCACGAGAGAAAGAGTGGCCAAGGAAACTGACTACTGACTTCTGTTGTCCAGGTGCCCACCTTACAATTAAGCAGCTATGGAATGCTGGTCTGCTTTGATTTCTGAGAGATTTTCATATGGTGCACACTATCATCTCCAGAACTTTCTACCCAAACTGTTAAATCTACCTTTCTCGTTTGCTTTTTCTCTGAATAACTTCAAACTGATCCTTCCAATTTCTGTTTTATCTTCTCACTCTTAATTTGTATCCTCCCTTCCCTTTATTGTTCTCCTACACTATAACCAAAGTTAACACTGCCACTACATGGGACCATGTCAAAAAACAGAGGCAGTGTACAAAGGAAAATAGGCAGGTGAAAACATAATTTATTACTCAAAACACTAGCTTGAGCTGAATAAATATGATAAAATACAATCTCTGCTGCCTGATTAAAATCTGACTATGAAAATACTGTTCCCTACTTTGTTAATACCAATTTGTTTACGCAAATGTCATTCTCTGGCCTCCAGCAACGAACATCTACCAAGCTGTTGTTTTACTCTGATTTACTTACCTGTATTGATAACATGAAAAAAGCTCTAAGACAACACACAGCCGTCCTGAACAAAAAAAATAATCCTCCAAGCCAACTGATCAACCAGAACAGGAACAAAAATCTCTTCAAGCCCCTCAAAAAACTACTCCATGCACTCAGAGTAACTCTTCTGAACCATATCACCTCCCTCTGAAATTGGTTTTCTGCAATTTCTAGCACGTTAATAAAACATTAGTTCTTCTTTTGTCCCTCAGAGCTCTGTGACCAAAAGTCATTTATCAGCTTCCTCAGAGTAAGTTATTTTCCCATGAGTGCTATTTTAATGTGTCACAGAGTACTGGAGTTATCAAAGTAATTACTTTTTACTTATTAACTACCTTATGTAGAACATAAGACAGAAGGATAGCTTATAGGTGGAAAAGGAGATAAAGAGTAACAATACACTGCCTGTGACTTTAATCTGGTTTCTTCTACCAGGTAACTAGTTCTTGTTCCCATTTGCTCCTCCATTCTCTCTCATTTGCAGACTTCGAGTGCTGTTTTAAAGGAAGGGCATGGTTCTGAAGTGAGCGGCACCGAGTGCACCCTCAGCAAGCCTGCCGGTGACACCGAGCTGCGTGGCTGCCGCACTGGAGGGAAGGATTCATCCAGAGGGACCTGGTCAGGCTGCAGAGGTGGGCCCCAGCCAACTAACCTCATTAAGTTCAACAAGGTCAAGTGCAAAGTCCTGCACCTGGGTGGGGGCAATCCCAAGCACAAGTCCAGGCTGGGTGAGGACTGGCTTGAGAGCAGTCTGGAGAAGGATCTGGGGGTGTCATGTCTGGGACAAACTCCTCGTGAGCCAGCAACGGTTGCTGGCAGCCCAGAAGCCAACCGTGTGCTGGGCTGCACCAAAAGAAGTGTGAGGGTGTTGGAACTAGATGATCCTGAAAGTTCCCTCAACCCACACCGTTCTATGAAACTACTTACACCGGTACTTAAGACGCTTCAGGAGACCACTGCAGGTGGTTATAATGCTGCCGTACTTTACAAAGTTTGAAGCCAATCCTGTGTCTGGTGCCGAGCACAGCAGTTGATGGAGAGTTTGAGAGTCCTGTCAACAACCTCCGAGGGGGTTGGCCAACCACATAAAGCACGGGGACGGGACTGCCCGGTACCCAGACAATGGCGGGAACGGCAGGCGCCATTAAGGAGTGTGCTTCTGCTGCTCAGGCGTCCTTCTGACCTGCGCTCTCAGGAGACTACAGGCTCCCACCACGGCGCACGCAGCTGCAGTGCCTCTCGCGTTGCCTGCGCATTGCCGTGACAAGCACAGATCAGCACCAGGCCTCGGGATGTGCCGGAGGCGGGAAAACCGGCGGCGCTGCCGCTGTCTGTGAGCCCAGAACGCCAAGCCTCCGAGAGCTGGGCACCGCCACAGCTCCTAACTAGCCCCGAACTAGTTGGCCTAGCCCAGATTCAGCCACGTTAGCGCAGAGCAGAAACGACCACAGCCGCGAACCCTGCCCTCGGGCAGGCCTTCGCACGGCACTCCGCCTAGCGCCTGCCCGCGCCGCTTCCGGGCAAGCAGCGGCAGGGCAGGGCACAGCGGCGGCGGCAGGGCAGGGCAGAGCAGAGCACAGCGGCAGCGGCGGCAGGGCAGAGCAGAGCAGAGCACAGCGGCGGCAGGGCAGGGCGGGCGCACATCATCTGAGCGCGCCCCGCGCCGGGCCCGGCCGCACGGCGCCTGCGCCGAGAGGCTTGGCCTGGGCGCCGGAGCTAAGATGGCGGCCTCCAGCGCCAGGCTGTGAGGGAGCTAGAGAGCGGCCGCCGCCTGGCCGGGTGCAGCAGGGCTCGGGCTGCGGCTCCGCTCGCTGGCTCGCTCTTCAGCCTTTGTCACCGGCACCGGCGGGAAACGCAGCGCTGGTGGGGGCGGCTACGGGTAGCTCAGGCTCCCCGGACAGGTAAATCCCGGCGGCGGCTCCCGCCTCCTGCCACAGCCCCAGGCGGGGCCGTTGGGTTCCGAGGTGCCGCTTGAGGCCGTGCGTGCGGGGGTGCCCCTGCCCGTTGGGTGTGAGGGAACGGAGCAGGACTGGAATAGTGTTCGGTGCTGCCTGGAGACAAGATGCTGTGGCTGGCGGAGCCCTTCTTGCCCCAGCCGTGGAGGGCGGGCATCGGAGGGCCCCCGGGGCCTGAGGCGGCGATCTCCCGGCCCCTGCGGGCCTGAGCCCCGAGCATGGGACCTTCATTTCTTAGAAGCCGCTTTCCTGCCCTCTTCTTGTAGCTGCTAGGAGAGGAGAGGAGAGGCTGGGCTTGTCTCCGGTGCTGTTCTGCACCCGGTGCAGCTCTCGTGGCCCCGGGGCAGAGCCGCTCCCTGCTCCCGGAGCCGCCGGGGTGCCGGCGAGAGGCTCGCTGCTCGCCTCGGCCTCGCTGCGGAGCGCCCCCGGCCTGGGGGGCTCCGGCACAAAATGCATGCGCGGCGGGAGAGGTGGGGGGGAGACTTGCTCTCGGGGAGATGTTGCTTATGTTTTGAGTGTCAATGGGATGACTAAAGGGCATGAGCAGAACTAAATGCATCTCGGAAGGTCTGCCCCTGATGTGCTCATTTCTGTAATGGTGTTTGGATGTTTCCCATGGATGCTTCTCAGATGACTTTTGCTTTCTGAAAGTCAGAAGGAGGAGACGTGCTCGTTGCCTTCCTGACTGCAGTGGGCTGCCGACAGCCTGAGATGGATTTCGCTGTCAGATGGTGTGGAGCTTGCACCTTGATAGCTACGTCTGCACCGAGGGACAGGCTCTGGGACGCACAAAGCCTTGTCTTAGTGTGTCAGTTTTGGGGTGGAGAGCTTTGGGATGCTGTCAGCTTGGTGCTATCAAGCTGAAAACTTTTGAGTGCTTGGGAGGAAGCACAGGCACAGAAGTTTATTTGGAGCCTTCCTTTTAATGTGCTTACTTTCTGCTTTATAGCTGCTTTTAGAGCTAATGTCATCTGTGTTTTCCCTTTTGTTCTCCTTCACAAGCACAATCTGTGGCAAAGGGTCTGAGAAGTAGAAGGTGATCAGAGAGCTGCATTATTTCCTGTTGCTTAGCACTGATAAAATAATGGTATTTTTCAGAAAGTATTCCTCATTTTGGAACCTAAGTTCTTTGAAATCCAAACCTTGATAATAACAAAATTGCTTAGATAAGGCTACTTGCATGTAGTGAGATATGTAAAAAAAAAGGAGGGACACTGTTGGAGGGCCTGCTGGTGACTTGAGTTTCATCTTTAGATTGAGTTAGGAAGACTCAGTTCAATCTTCCTGTTCAGTCTTCCATGGCTAGGTTCAAAATGACAGGAGCAGTATTACAGCTGTAAAGCTATGCTTGGCTCTAGCCCAGTGCAGTCTGTAGGTACACATCCTGGTCTAATTGCTGCCTGCTACAGTTACCCAGAAATGATTGACTTCTCAGTACTGCTGATGTATGTTTTCCACATGCAACAAGTTTTTAAGTGTTTGGAGACTTGGAGGTGAGTAGGTCCCTGTGTAGTGTAAGTTTTCCAGGAGCTCCACCATGTATTTCAGACTTGCTGGAAGAGATGTCCGAAGATCTGTTCCATATATGTTGCTTGCTTCTCTGTCTTGTGGTGGTTTTCATAGTTTCCAAATGTTCATTGTCCTGAGGTGCTGAATCACTCTGTATTTCCAGATTTTAAGCAGTATGCTCTTAAGATGCAGATCTGTATTTTGGACTGAGCATGCTACTTTTCTTACTAGTTGTGTTTGAAGTTCAGTAGGCAGAGCTTACCAATTTACTAATTTTTCAGTTGGCATTCAACTATATCTTGAAATACTAACTTTCAGCTGTTTAACCTCTCAGTTTGCTTCCAAAAACCTCTTTTCATGCCAAAGTCCTAATTAACAATTCTACTTCCTCTCTAATAAAACTGAGATTGGCACAGCATTCTGAAGAAATATGACAAGCTGGCTAAACTGTGCCTGGAAGGAGAGCTTTTCTCTCTCCCCCTGTTAATGAGTAAACTCTACTGTGCTGATACCTGTCTCTCTGGTGAATCCGATTGGTTTGTTGATGCAGCAGAATGCAAATGTAGGTGGAAATTTTTTTAAAAAGACAAATGTGGAAAATTTTGGTTACCTTCAGCACTGGTCCTCAGAGGAGGATGGACACTGATGTTACCATTTCTAGTAGTGGTTAAGGTTGAAATTCTCTCCCTGTTTGTATCCTGGGCTACTGAAGGTGGCAATTCTACTATCATTGAGGCAGGCTGCACTGATTCTTTTCTAAGGATTTGGTGAGTCTTGCCTCTTTCTCTTGCAGTAAGGTCTGCAAGTTCCTTCACAACAGAGTTCTTCATCTGTTTACACAGCTAACTAGACTAGAGCACTTGAAGACCTGAAAGCTGTTTAGGGCAGAGCAAAAAGTTCACTGTTAACTCTGCTGGCTAGCGCACAGCGGTGAAAGAGGCAGAGGAAACCTGGACAGCTGAAACGTTTCAGTGCAAAAGAACTTGCTTCAAATAGTGCCTTTAAAGCTGTGGATGAGCAGATGCCTGGAAATCAGGCTCCAGACCTTTAAGCTACAATGTATGTATAGAGATCTACAGATTAACAGAATCTTGGATTGGTTTTCTTTCAGTGCTTTAGCCTCCTTTCTTTCCATGTGGTCCCTGTTTTTATCTTCTTCACATGTCTTCTCTCTCAGGAAAGTTACCCTTGAGCTTGATGTGAGTATCTGTGTGTCTGTGTAGCTCAGATTTTCCAGGAACTCTACCTTGTATGTTAGTCTTGCTGGAATAAAGTTTTAGAAAGAATTCTCAGTTTATTGGCATTTGTTTCCACCCCTCCCTGCCCTCCCCCTGCCTTGAAATCTCTTATCAGCATCTCCCTGCCTCCTGTAGTGGAACAGAATCGTAGTCCTGTGTGGGGCTCTGAAGTGCTGTCTAAGCATTCCAGGTTAAACATGCACTTAAAGCTTTGGGATAGTAGAGGAGCAATATGATCAGGGGAAAAATGAAGAAAAGTCAATCTGAATTCTGCACTAAACTTTGAACCCATCTCTAAGCTTCTGGCTTTGGGTTTGATTACAGCTATGCCTATTGTGTTGATGTCTGCAGGGTCACAGCTTAGCTTCTAACTCTACAAGTGTTAGTTTGAGGCTGACTTGTCTCTGGTTCCTGAAATAGATTCTGTTTTCCCAGATGGCAGTGTTATCTGAAGAGTGTGAAATCCTGGTGAAGTGGGAAGTGTGTGCAAGTTGAGTGCAGCCTGTGTAATGGACCTAGCCATGTAGGTTCTGACTGAAGCAGAGGGAGTCCTGGCAGTGGTTCAGGTCCTTTAGATGCTGCTGTTTCTGATATGGGCAGTACACACAAAGGTGGTTTGGTTTCAACTCTTCCTGTTTTGCAGCTTCATGCAGTACTGTAAGAATGAAAGAGGAAAGTGTTTCAGAACTTCTGTCTTGTGAGAAAGCTCGTTAAAATGTTCAGGTGTTGGGGGAGTGCTTTAGGCTCCTAACAGAAGCTGCAAGTCAAGGACAGTGTTTTGCCTGCAGGAGTTTGATGATGTGACTGCACTTTGCATTCAGCCTGCTCTCTCTATCAGCCAAATGGAACATGTTTATAAACTGTTACTTTCAAATGAGACCTTGCCTGTGCTCTAGTAGAAACAGATATTTCTCCAGTATTAACCTTTGAGAGCCATGAGTATGCACTGTCCAGTGGCTGTGCCCCAGCATGTTCAAAAGAACCTTCGGAGTTGTGATTTTCTGTAGCATCTACCCTAGGACATTAAGATGATCATTAAAATTAGGACCTTACTGTCACAGATGCTTTTATGGGCAAACTAGAAAATTTAACTCCAGGTTTGTGTCAAGGCAGTCAACTTTGTAAAGGAGTCTTACCTGCAGGAGGAGGTGGTAAAGGTGACAGTAATATGATCTTGTCTGGGGGAGCTCCTGAGAGATGACTTGGCAGGTTGCTGTAGCTTACACTGGCAAAAGGACCAAAATGTATTGTTAACAAAAGCTGATGGGAAGTCAAGGGTTGTACTGTCTCAGGTACTCAAAGGAGAGTATGTCCCACTGTAGTTGGTACCAAAAGAGTGATGCCACACTGATCATGCAACAGAGACTGAAGGCAACTTGTTTATTCTGTCTTTGCCTTTTGCAGGAACTGTTTTGTTTTCATATTACAGCAGAGCCACAGGCAGCTGAAAAATGTTTGCTGGTCCTCAGCATTGCAGCTGCCGACACTAAGCTGTTGTTAGCCTGTTCTGTGTCCAAACGTAGGCACGCATGTACAAGAACAAATTGGTACTACATTTTGGCACATACTGCTTCTGTGCTGGCCTTCTGAGTGGGAGAGATAGCTACAGTCACTGTCCCCAACCACGGTGAGCAAAGCAGGGAAGCTTGATGGCTTCAGTAGTTGAATGCAAACAAAGCCTAGTGGGTTTGTCACTTGTAATGCATCTGGGCATTCCGTGTATTGGTGTCCCGAGGGCAGGTAGCTGCTGCTGTAAATCTGATGGAAGCCAATGCTGATTAATGAAGCAGTGTTTCCCAGTGCAGTATTAAGACTAGATGTTTACAAGTCTGGAGCAAGTGATGTGTAGAGTAGGTGGTGGTCAGGTCTGGGAGACTATTAGAGTTTGCCAGAGGAGTCTGGTGTTGGCTAAACTGTGTAGTTTGAACAGTGTACTCTTGATTCCTATCCACAGCAGTAATAATGCAGCATTGTTTTTAAGCCAGGCAAAATGGAGAACCTCAGGAATAATGCTGTTGAATATCTTATCTCATGAAACTTTGGTTGCAAAAACTGGACTTAGGGAATTTAACTGGCAACAAGTCAATGGGGTATTAACTCTGACCTGAATCAAAGAGTGAGTCATTGAAACATGTAAATGCTGCTTTTGTGTTTTCCCAGAGGCAGTACCACAAACTCTCTGCAGTAGGAGGTGGTGACCGTGCTGGTTCTTCACTGGGGGGAATGAATTCTCAATCTCATTTCAGTTGGCTATCCATTCTTCATTTTCATGACTGCGTAACTGTTACAGTCATTGATCAGAAAGAAAATAGCCTCAAGTTGTAGAGGAAGGAAACTAGCCATGAGCTGATGGTACAGGTTATCCATCCCCAAATGAGGAACCTTCCTTTACAAATCATAGAGAGCTAGCTGAATGTAAAAATGGAACTGGGGTTGTGGTCTGACTTCGCTTATGTACTGACTGGAGCTGGATTACTTCAGCATTGATTCAGGCAAGCTACCCATGTGAATTCTTGCAGATGAGCTTCTTAAGTGCGTCATGTTTTGGGATTGCCACATTTAAAGTGAACCTGAGATCAGCACCAGTAAGTGATGAGGAGCAGGGAAGCTTGTTTTGACACCTTCAGAAAGGAAAATAATGCTGTAGTAGTAAACTGAGAGTGACAGCTTCACTCCTGTGGCTTAGAGTATGTCCACTCAAATGCCTTGTGTGCAGTAACAGCAAAGGGAAGTAAAAAGGAGGTCAATTTCCCAAGTCCCCACCGTGCATTGGTTTCAACTATGGAAGGTTCAGTGTTCAGAAGCCCATCCTTAGATCTTGGCAGCTCCTAAAGCTGTGATCCAGTCCAGCAGTTGTGTGCAAGGTTTGCTGAATCCCTGCACTTGCTCAGGGAGTAAGTATTCCTGTGTGACTTCAGCGGTGGGGTTGCTTAAACTTACTGCATAGAAAGGGTACTCATCAGGTCTTTAAGCACAGCGCCTGGCTAATAAGTTTCTTAACTTCAAGTTCCATTTCAAACTGGAAAATAAGCTGTTGCAGCTATCCAGGCTTCACTCTGCTGCTTCATTTGGGTTTTTTGTTTGTTTTGGTGGTTTGGTTTGGGTTTGTTTGCTTTTGCTTTTGTTTTTCTGAAATGCCAGTAGGCATGTGGTGTAGCTGGAGTGGTGGCAGCAGGGCCCTCAAATCACTTTGATACTGTAAGGTTCTCAGGAGTTAAGTGTTCTGGCAGTGGTTTAAAATACATTTTAGGTGCAAGTGTGCAAAGGTGCAGTAGAAGGTGTGTGACTTACGGTAATGTAGCAAATAACGGGGCATAAATTACTGTATCCTAATACTGCTAAACCTAACGAAGTGAGGGAACTAAGAATTCAACTCCATGTGCAGCTTAGTCTGTGTGTTGTTGGATAAGTATTCCTGATTTTGTGTATAACTGACAAAGCAGAGACTGGAGTGTTTAAAAACAAAGCCTTTTTGTCTTGAAGCGTATTGATGATTAGTGAACTTTGGTTTGAAAGGAAAATCGTGAGTACTAACAGGATGGCTCTTTTGTTTTCAGGTCTTGGCACAGAATGAATATAATTAGAGAAAACAGAGATCTTGCTTGTTTCTACACAACAAAACATTCTTGGAGGGGAAAGTAAGTATTTTAAAGTTTGGAGGTTTTATGCTTTGTGACATTTCTCCTCTCCATTATTTGATTTAATGACAGTTCCTGTACTGTTAGATGAAAATTTCACTAAAGTCTCCTGGTGCTCAGCCTTTAATGTGTCTTCATTGGAATCAATCTGGATTTTGAATGTTGTGCTTTAGCCTCAGAACTCTTGGAGGAGTAGTGGCTTGTGTACTGTAATAGATGAGAGTCACTAGTCCAAATAGACTGAAGTTGTGTCATAAATTATCTGTTAAACTAGTAAGCAAGATTGTTTGAAGGCTTCTCTTGCTAGAGATACACTTTATCTCTGGTGGGAGTTTTGGATCCAGAAAAACCCTTTTCAGTGATGCTTCTGTCTGCAGAGAAGCTAAAGGAACTTCCAATAAAACTCTGTTAAACTGTCACAAATGGTCTGTGCTGTTCTGTGTTTGGAGTCAGCAGCTGCACATACTTCTCAAAGCTTCTCTGGACTTAGGTTGGTGTCCTTGCCCATTGTCCCTTCTCACACACACAGCGGTGCTGGGGAAACTAGCTTTCTTCCAGTTCTACCTAAACAAATGGAGCAAAGAGGGCATGTTGTCTGCTGTCCAGGAACGTGAGTGCTACTTCACTGTAATGATCATACTCAGAGGTGTTGCCTGAACCTGTTTTTTTGACCATTAAGTTGAATCTCACTTTTTGGTTTTGTTATTTGCTGATTATAGGAAGAATTGATTGAGTGTCTAAGACTAGGAATGCTAGGAGGGGGAAGAGGATGGGATTGCAAGGAGTGGTGGCCACAGATCTTTCTCAGATGTGCTCTGAAAAACTATGAAGATTGCTTCAGTATCTAATCAAAGAGTTCCTGCCATTTTATCAGCAAAAAATGAAGTCCTGTGTAGTTCAGAGTCCACGGTAGGCTGAGCAACTGAGGGCAAAAGCTTCTGTCTACCAAGACACACTCTCAATTCACTTGAAATAGTTTGGTTTTAGGGTTCTAGCTGATGAATAAATTGAGTCTTGTCTCAGTTAAGGTCCTGGCATTTGATTTTATGTCTTCTAGGCTTAGTTATAATTGCCTCTATATGTACTTAGAGATGAAGTTTTGGACGAGAGATGTTTAGGATGTGTAGGAAGTGACTTGTGAGTCCTCTCTGTTTCTGCAACAGGACTTGGCCTTCTAAGTTTGTCTGGGGAGAGGCAACGAAGGATGTGCTGGTTCAGCACATCTGCTGGCCTGCCTTGTATTCCTTGTCACATCACGTATTAGGAATGCTGGATGATAAATACACTTCCAGATCCTGAGTTGCTGGATGCAGTGTCCAATCTGGCAGAGATCCAGCTCAGCCAATCAGATGTCTGCTTTTCACCCAGCAAACCCACAATTCAGCCAGAACTGAAACTGAAATTGGTATCCTGAGTCAGTTTGAATATGAAGAGCTAGCCAGAGTGAGCTTGGCTGGCTGAAAGAAGGTGTCCATCTTTGGAGTCTAGTTTTCTTCAGAGAATGCCTACCACAAGTGCCTCTGATTTAGGTTTGGCTTGACTTTCTGGGCAGGTCTGCTTCCAGAGAGAAGCACCCTAGAACACAGTTGGTACTAGTAGTAAGAGATTAGTCATAATGTTCTGTTTCAAACTCTGGGTAGTTATGTTGCAAAACCTTCTGATTCAGAAATATGTAAATAGCCTTTATATAAAGAGTTGGTTCAGGATCTGTTGTGAAGATTATCCCGGAAATGAAACCATGGTAGAGCTTCCGCTTTGTGCTTGCCACATCTGGATGTCTCAGCTTTAGCTGCCTGCTGCTTGCTTTTGGCGTGCCTGAAAAGCTAGCAACAACCTTTCTCCAGCTGTTCTTTAAGCACTGGGGCAGTTAACATATCTGTGATATCTATGTACAGTGACTGGCTGTGTTGGACTACAGCTTCAGTCATCTCAGGCTTGCTGAGTTAAGTAGCTTTAGTTTTTCTCAAGGTGAAGAAAATTAGACCTGGTCCTAGTAGCAGTTTGATTTGTGAGAGTGTTGTGACCAGGTGTGAAAAGTATTACAGGTGTTGTCTGAGACAGCTTCAGACAGGTGCTTTTGAGTACTTCAAAAATGTCTTTTTCTGTCTGCTGGTGTTTTTTAGAATTTATCCTGGTTTGGTAGTCCTTACAGTTCAAGAGGCTTTGGTGAGCCAATAACTTAGAATATGTGCATGAGGAACTGTGTTCAGTAATACTGTTCTTGTGTGTCCTCTTTATAAATAGACAAGCTGAACATACTGTATGGGTAAAATGCAAGCTGACGATGTCTATTGTGTAACAGTGACCTGGGTACAGCTTCTTAATGTAAGTTTTGCAGCCCAGCAGGGTTTTGCTGTGGGTGCAGAACCTGACAGTCTTCTGCATTCTAGGTACAAGCGAGTGTTTTCAGTTGGAACTCATGCCATCACCACCTACAACCCCAACACGCTAGAAGTTACAAATCAGGTAACTAGCACCTCTGGACTTGATTTCTGACTCGTGTTAACCATCCAGAATGGCATTCAACTTTCAGAATCTGTCCAGTCTGACAAGGTATCAAGAGAAACTGTGGTAGCAGCTACAGCAGCTCACATGACAGGAAGCTGGTGTTGCCTCTGCTAACTTTGCCAATATTCAGCGGGGTTTGTGCTTTTAGCAACTTGTCTTTATTGGGCAATGAGCAGTAGTTTGCTTTTGGGTATGTGTTCTGAATGAACTGGGCTAAGTTTGATCACTGTAAGGCTGTGTCCCTGCAGGGACTTAGGGTACGCACTTACTTTGCAGAGCATCAGCTAGGCAGCTCCATCTGGCACGTGACATGCTAGCTGTTGTCTCATGACAGCAACTTGGTTGTTATCGCTACTGAGGGTTTTGAGGGGAGGAGACCTAGCTTTGAAACTACTAACAGAATAACCTAATTACTTTCAATTGTCTAGTGGCCTTATGGAGATATCTGTAGCATTTCTCCGGTTGGAAAAGGACAAGGAACAGAATTTAGCCTCACTTTTCGCAAGGGGAGTGGGAAAAAGTCTGAGACTCTGAAGTTCTCCACAGAACACAGAACAGAACTCCTTACTGAGGCACTGGTAAGGTCTGGGGGTTGGCTTTGCTTTGATGGGGGTGTTTTGTTTTCAAGCAAGTGCTAAATACTTGGTTATCATTACCATTTGTGGTAGGTTACTATGCTGTCTTCCCTTACAGAAGAAGTAGGAAAGAAATTTGGGTTTTGAGCTGTTCTGTTAATGAACTTGATCTAGTGTCAGTTGCAGCAGCTAGTGGATGATTCTTAACTAGTGAGTAAAGCTACAAATACTGAGTATGTTAAATTGCAATGGAATGGTGAGGTCTGAGTCCCTTAAAACAAGGTCAGCTTAAACACAGACTTTCTGAACAGAATTGCTGTAGTATTTGCATTCATTCTTAACTTCTTTTAAAAACAGAGATTCAGGACAGACTTCTCAGAAGGCAAAATCACAGGCCGGGTAAGTGACTTGGCTGTGTCACTGGTGTGATTTGTGAAATGATCTCAAGGCTCTTGTTTACACTTGTGCTGCATGCACTACCTGGCATAGCTGTTGTAGATTAGTGGCTGAAGCCTTGCTTTGAGAAGAGAAAATTGGGAGTTTGTTCAAAAGCAGTGGGAAACTTTTCAGCAGTTCTCTTTGCTTGGCCTGAGCTTTACAGTGGTACACATAAAGAATCTGAGGGTTGCTGTTGAAATAAAAGGCTCTGCTGTCTGCAGCTCTCCTTTGGAGAGAAGGAGCATGTATCTGCATGACTAAAAGTGGCTCTCTCTGCAGAGGTATAACTGCTACAAACATCACTGGAGTGATACAAGGAAGCCTGTGATTCTGGAAGTGACTCCTGGAGGTATTGACCAAATAGATCCTGCAACAAACAAAGTTCTGTGCTCCTATGACTACAGAAACTTTGAAGGCTTTGTTGATATTACTGGCTACCAGGGAGGCTTCTGTATCCTCTATGGGGGATTTAGTAGACTGGTAAGTGCTAGAAGCAAACATCTTGGTATGGTGCTTGATGTGTTTTAAAACCTCTTCCACAGAAAATGAGTTCAAAACATTAGAGAGCAATGTTTAGGTGTTGTTTTTTTTTTTGTTCTGGATGGGTTGGTTGGGGTTTTTGTTTGGTGACTTTCCTATTTAGAACTCGAGTATAGAACATCTAGTTATTTCTCTCTGGACAGTGACTGCACTGTGATGCAGACATGGAATTTCTTGGCACTTCCTGAAGTTAGAGGTGGCAGGCAGTGTTACTCATCTACCTAGCTGATGGATTTAATAGGAGATACATTGAGCAGAGATTCTGCTGCCTTTTTAGCCTATGGGTTGATGCTCAGTGGCTTCACTTGGGAATTAATGCAGTGTAATGCTGGTTTTGGAATCCTAGAAGGCATTCTGTGGACTATGCTGTAAGCAGCTGAAATGGATCTTTAGGAGTTAGCTCACAGTTACTGTTGTAAATGCAGGCACTGCAGGCACTACAAACAAAACAGGCATCTGGTGCCTAGATTTGAGGTGCTTTGTACTGCAGCATGTTTTGCTCTAGCACAAAACTAGTATATGTTTGATCCTCCAGACCTACCCTAACCTTGCCTTGCAAGGCTGGAGAGCAAACCTCACAAATAGCAGCCAAGGCTACCACTGTGCATCTTTGGCTCCTCACTCCTGCCAAGCTGTGAGGATCTGTTGCCAAGCACAGGCAAGCAGGTTGTGCAGACCTTTACTTTAATGGCACACTGGTTTGTAACAGAGTAGCCTGTAGCCACTGCTATAGGTTTCATGTTTTTGAAAGGCAAATGTGAGTTCAGCAGTGGATCTCTTGTGTAGTAAATGCCTTTTCTCTCTATACCGTGCACTCACAAAGGCAAGCCCAGCTGCTAGGTGGAGGATTATTTAGGGAATTGATTTCCTGAGCTATGCCATGGAGTTTTCAATCTGGTTTTTGTTTGTTTTTTCTTGTCAAAACTTGCAGCACCTGTTTGCATCTGAGCAGAGGGAGGAAATTATCAAAAGTGCAATAGAGCATGCTGGCAACTTCATAGGTATCTCTCTGCGGGTAAGGAAGGAGGCCCTGGAGTTTGAGCAGTACTTGAACCTTCGCTTCGGCAAGTACAGCAATGATGAGTCGGTGACATCCTTAGCAGAGTTTGTGGTTCAGAAAATAACACCTCGACACTTGGTAAGGGTGCCCACCTGAACTACCCTTGTTCCTCTGGAGTGCTGAGAATTCTCTGTCCTAATATGCCTATTGGTTTTTTAAGGAGCCTGTGAAAAGAGTGCTGGCTCTTACAGAAGCTTGCTTAGTTGAACGGGATCCAGCTACCTATAACATTGCTACGTTGAAACCTTTGGGTGAGGTAAGAGGCAACCTTTCTTGGTGCCACTTCTTTGGGTACAAGTTCTAAAAGCTGATGGTAGTAGGAATTTGGGAGTGTACGAAAGATGACCTTAATCTATAGAGTCATGAATGTGATCACTGTCTCTTATTTTCAGGTGTTTGCTATAGTGTATGACTGTGAGAACCCTCAGCTTTTTACCATTGAATTCATCAAAGGGCAAATTCGGAAGTACTCTTCAACAGAAAGGTAGCTGGGGCTCCTGGGGGTACACTGCCAAGTGCAAGTTGCCATTGTAGTCCTTGCAGGCTCCCAGTTTCCCCAAACTCTGACCTCTGAAATTGACTCTCAGCAGTCTGCCTCCTATAAATCAAAATCTGTTACCGCGTCTAAATCTCTACCCTTTACTTTCACCCCAGTGTTAGGCAGATCTGTCCAGAAGGTTTCTGAAGGACACACAGAGGTGTTGGACACAGCCTGTTTCTGCAAAGCAGCATGCTGTCTGTGTGTCATACTTGGTTAAGCAGTATAGCTGAGACAAGGAAAGAAAGAATAGTTTAAGTGATACAGGAATGTGAAGCTCTGACAGCCTTTTGAGTTCTCTGCTGGAGATGTCTTGATTGATGCTATTTAAAAGAGCAGTCCCTGAGTGCACTTGCAGCTGTAATGCAGCCTAATCCTGCTCAGTGAGGTATTGCAGCAGGCACAGGGCTGAATTGGCTTGCAGTGTGTAACTCATTAACGGATAATCCGGAGTTTAGTGAAAGGCTCCAGATGGTTATAGTGTGCCCAGGACAGCTCTGTCCTCACCACGAATACAGGGGCACCTGGAAGGGAGAGACTTCTGCAGAGCTGTAGCTCTTGGCACCAGGATTAGTAAGAGATTCTAGGTGTTACTGCCTTTCATTCTGTCTTTTTTTCCCCCCCGTTTGTCTTAACTTGGGTCTTTGGCATCACTTTTCTGATGTAAATGGTATGGTTTTTCTCCTGACAGAGATTCTCTCCTGGCTAGCTTGTTGGATGGAGTGAGAGCTTCTGGTAACAGAGATGTCTGTGTAAAAATGACCTCCACACAGAAAGGCCAGCGGTGGGGACTGCTCAGCATGCCAGTAGATGAAGAAGTAGAGAGCCTCCATCTGAGATTTTTAGCTGCTCCTCCAAGTAAGCTAATGCCTCTTACATGTTTCTGTAGTGCCATTTAAAGCACACAGGGATTTAGCCAGGAGCCACATGCTTAACTTCTGTTATGTCTTCTTCCAGATGGTAACTTTGCAGATGCTGTCTTCAGGTTCAATGCTAACATTTCCTACAGCGGGGTACTCCATGCAGTTACACAAGATGTAAGAGTAAATCATCTGCCCGTCCCTTTCAGATGTTGTTAGTGCATAAGGATACTACTGATTATTATTTCTGAACCAGGGTCTGTTCTCAGAGAACAAGGAGAAGCTCATCAATAACGCCATAACGGCACTGCTCTCGCAGGAGGGAGAGATGGCAGCATCTAATGCAGAGCTTGAAAGCCAGTTCCAAGCAGTAAGACGACTGGTGGCTTCCAAAGCAGGCTTCCTTGCCTTCACTCAGCTCCCAAAGTAAGTCAGAGGCCTTTGATGTTGTATAATCCTTAAAACTGAGGGCTGGAGTTAAGCATCACTTCTGAAAACCTGGCAGCCTGTGCATACAGAAGCAGCATTGAGGCTGACAGCAGGCTGTAGAGTTATCTGAGAATCCCAAATGATCCCAAAGCTGGTTTCTTTTTTCTGAATGCCTTCTGCTTTGAGTTGAATACAGTTTAATGTCTTTCCTAGTGTAAAAACTTCTAACATGCGCCTTCATCAGTCCTTGGCATAGGCAGTCCTTCATTGTTTAAGTATGTTGAGGCCACTGCTTCAGCAGCAGAAGTTCACATTAGAAGTTGAGCTCCAGTCCTACAGTAAGTGTAGGCTGCTTGGAGTTTGTGTCTGAGCTGAGTAACGTAAGGAAGCAGAAAAACTGCCTGGTGTTCTTTGGCATGTTCCTGACTCTGGACCATGGGGCAGCTGAATGCTGTGAGGAGTGGCATACAGGCTCAGCCCAAGAGCTGTATGAAGTCCTGTGCATCTGTGGGCGTTCCTGTCCTGTAACCACAACAGTCTGAGCATGCTGAGAACACACTTAGCTAAAGGTAACAGTGAAGTCAAGGTTTTCCTACCAAGGAATTCCAAGTTTATGGATATGTCCAGGTACTGGCTTGCCAAATGCAGTGAGAGGAGGCCACCTTGGGTCCTTTATCTTAATTTTACGTTTCTGTTTCCTCTCTAATCTTGGTCGTTGTGCTTCCTTTCCAAAAGATTTCGAGAACGGTTGGGAGTGAAGGTTGTGAAAGCTCTCAAAAGGAACAATGACGGAGTAACCCATGCCTCTATTGACATGCTTTGTGCTCTTATGTGTGTAAGTACTGGACTGCAGAGTCTTTCCCTTTGGCATGGGTGGGTGTATCTACTGAAACATTCGGGCACAGGGGCTGCCCTTCAACCTGCAGTGTGCTCAGCCATGAAATGACCTGTCCTCTGGTGGCTTCCTGCTGAACTTGAAGCAGGATGTGTTTGTTATTGGTTCATAATGTGGCTTTGTGAATACAGCTGTTAAGAACAGAGGGGTGAAGTGTAACTGTGTAGTGAGCATTTTCACTTTTTTGTAGCCCATGCACGATGACTATGACTTGAGGCAGGAGCAGCTGAACAAAGCTTCCCTTCTTTCTTCAAAGAAGTTTCTAGAAAATCTACTAGAGAAGTTCAATTCCCATGTGGTAAGTCAGATTTTGAAACAGATACCTTCTTTAAGGGCTTTCCCTAATTTCTGGGAAAACACTGTTGTGATCCTTGAATATGCTTGGAGTGTATTTATAGCTGCAGTTGGAACAGAGACAGCACAGGTGTCTGGCACCGAAGCTTGTCCAAGCCTCCCATGTGCTGTAGGAGCCAGTGCTTCACCAGAGTGTTGCTGTCATCAGGCTAGTGGCATCTGGGAACTCACTTTTTGTTTGCAGGCTGTCTGATGCCATACAAGGAAGAGCATCTCCAACCTCATCAGTACCAAGTGAAATTTGCATGCATGCTCTGACAGGTCTGTTTTCCTCTGACATGCTTGCTTTCCTGATTCTAGGATCATGGGACAGGTGCCCTGGTAATTAGTTCGCTTCTGGACTTCCTGACGTTTGCCCTGTGTGCTCCATATAGTGAGACTACCGAGGGGCAGCAGTTCGACATGCTGTTGGAAATGGTGGCATCAAACGGAAGAACACTATTTAAGCTCTTCCAGGTGAGAGTGCATCAGATTTTTACCGTAATAATTTGCATCCTTTTCAGCTGGTTAGTGTGTCTTAACCTTAGTGACATTGCTGTACCTGCAGTGTCTGTGAGGTCGTTATTTTCCAGTGGTTTGGCACATCATGCACTACAGAATAAACTGCCTAAGACTCTTTTCTTAGAAGCACTTTAAAATGCCAGGTAAATATTAAGCTAGATTCTGCAGATGCCCAGATTCTCCTTTCTTTGGAGAATCTGACACATTTTTGTCTCTCAGTAGAACAAGTGTGAAGAGTTGCAAAACAACAGTAACTTCCTTCTCAGTAGTGACCCTGCAAGGATTCTAGGGGGTTTAGCTAAGACGTCAATATTTTCTTTCTATAAATCAATGTACTGGTCCTGGTTAGCGTTAGCTTGTGTCAGAGTTTCCCCAGCTTCTCTGTAGTGCTGTGCAGTGCCAAGGCAGTCATCTGACAGCTGCATGAGGGATTCTTCTTTAAAGGTGTAGGATAGGAACTCTTCCTGGAGCTAGGTTTTGCCCAGAACTAGAGGCAGAACAGCTGTGTGGATGAGTGAAACTGAATTGCAGACGGTCTGACCTCCAAATCTTACACTCAGATCATTTTGTCTGTATTCTCTTTTAGCACCCTTCCATGGCAATTGTGAAAGGGGCAGGTTTGGTCATGAAGGCAATAATAGAGGTGAGAGCTCTATACAGCATACTTGCTTTGTGTTGGCTGGTTTGGAGGGCAGTTGCTTCCCAGTCGGAGGTTGTTATTTTAGCTTCTCTTGGGCTGGTGGCAAGGTGGGAGGCCGCTTAATTCTGAGTGGTTTAACATAGCACCTTGCTTTCTCTGATGCTTGGGGCAGGGAGGCACATCAGTTGGGATGGTAGGTAGTGCCTCGCATGTTTTCATAATGCAGTCAAGATTTGGCTGTCAGTGTTGTGTGTAGCTCAGTCACCAGACCTGTCCTGCATGTTAGAGGCCCTGCCAAGGAGGAGAGGCCATGTGCTGCGACACACTGCCAGGTGGAGCGGGAGGGCATTAGCAGCCAGTGATGGCCTAGAGCAGACTAGCGATGCCAGCCTCTGTCGTCTTGCTTCCCCAAAGGATGACCTGGCTTTGTTAGCTTCCACACAAGTAATTTTTGGGCCAGGCCCCATACTCCTCAAGGGGTGCTCAAGGTTGTTGCAGGGTGACCGTGCTGACTCCCAACATGTCTTGTGTTGAAATTCAGGGCTAAGGCTAGTGTCTCACTGTGTTCCAGTGGCTTACACATCTGGTACTTGCCTGGAAGGGAGGGAGTGAACACTTGCAATAGAGGTGTTGCAAATCTGCAAGTTTCCATCGATGCACGTGGTAACATCAGCTACAAGTTGCCGTGCTGTTGATTACAGCTCCTGTCGTTTCATCTAGAGTGGGACATGGGCAATTAAAAATGCAGTAAAAGCTCTTTCTTAATTACTGCAGCTAATGTATCTCGACTGGGTGCCTGTCTGCCCATGTGACTGAGCTGGGCTACTCTTAAAAGATTGCTGTTGACCAAAGTCAAGCAACAAACGCTTTGTTCGCCATGAATTTACAGTTGTTGTGTGGAGATGGTACTTGTACTGTTATCTCCTGATCTGTGAGGGCAGAGATGCATCTTACCCTATCCAGTTACTTTCCTCACAAGTCTAACTACTGATAATTTGGTTTTGCTACACCTTTGATCAGTTGCTGTTGAGAACTTGCACTTTAACCTCATCACACTATAGCTTCTGGCTTCTTTGGATTTTGGTTGATGTAACTGATGGTCAGGAAGGCCTTGGAACTGTATACTAAGATAAAAGCAGCTTAACTAAGATTCTTTCCTTAGTAATCATCTTGCCCTGTTTCCAAAGGAAGGAGACAAAGAGATTGCTACCAAAATGCAAGACCTTGCCCTCAGTGAAGGTGCCTTACCTCGTCACTTGCACACTGCTATGTTTACAATAAGCACAGATCAGAGGATGCTTACCAATAGGTATGTCAGTCTCACCTCATATTATGTTTAAAAAGTCTCAGTAGCCTAGCTAGCACTGAACCAGTGGGAGGTCAGAGGAGGGAGCATGTAGTTCTTCAGGAGAGTGATGCAGCAGATGATCTGTATTTAAGTAGGGAAAGCTCCAGCTGAGGCTGCAGCCACTTAATGAACCTCTGGTTTCTTTTTTTTTTAAGCAAAATAAGACTTTGGTTACTCATTAAAGGCTCCTTTTTATATGTGTTTTTTCTCTGAAAGCCTTCAGGAAGGAAAAGGCAGGTGGAATGTCTAGAACTCATTAAGAGGTCCAACTTGTATTACATGATTGTGGATCCTAGTGTGCACACTCCAGGCATCTTGCCTGCAGTTGGCATCACCCATCCTGTATGAGAGAGGTCTCATACAGCAGTCATTCCCTGAGTTCAGCAGCCAGTAGAACCTCTGGCCTGAGCATGTGCTGGGGTGGACACATGAGAATTCAATTATTGGCACCCAAAGACACGGCTATAAAAGTTTCAGCTGCATGTTTCCCAAGTGCTGTAGGAGTTGCTTAGCAGCATAGTGACAAGTGGGACTTGTTGGGGCCAGCTAGTGTGAAACCTTCTGTCGTGCTAGTTCTGTTTTACAGCTAACACTGACAACTCACTTGTAAGCGATGCTGCAGCTCCATGCAGTGGAATGAATATTGGCAGGTCAGTTGGCTTAGAAGGCAGGCTTCCAAAAAGGCTTTCCTAGCCAGTAACTGATATGAAGAGCTTCGAGGAGAGTAGTCAACAGTTCTTGATAGCTTCTAGAATCTTAACTCTAGCTTAAGACTGACTGGATGAACTTGGTTGCTAGATAAGTAGCTTCTGCTCTATTGCTCGTGTTCTTTTGAGGTCTAGATCCAAAAAGCATGTGCTGCTGCTGTTCCACTAACTTCACTGGAACCTCTTAAAGGCAACACTTTAAAGCATGCTAAGCCTATTTTTGAACTAGAACAAGAGCATGAAGCTCTTGCTCATCTTTATTTCACCAGCATGGTAAGAGTGTTGGCTTAGTGGTTAAAACTATCTAAAATGAACTTGTGGTTTGCTAATTTCGGTTACTTTTTCAGGCAGCTAAGTAGACATTTGGTTGGCCTCTGGACAGCTGAGAACAGAACTGCTATGAACTTACTGAAACGTATTTTGGTGAGTAAACAGGATGTGAAGTAGGGGAAAAATAAAATCTGAGAGCCGGCAGTGTTGGAGAGCTTAGTCTGTGTAGCAAATATCTCCTTCCCCTCAAGGGCAAAGCCTAGCCTGGGAGACCAGAGCCTTGGCATCTGCTGTTCAAGGGACATTGATGTCTGCGAGATCATCTCTCTTCATGCAGTCCTTATGTGCTTCTTTAAGAAGCAGACTATAGGCAGGAGCTTTGCTGTACTGAAGCTAATGATGTATCTCTGAGGGATGGCTCTCTTGGCTGTTGGCACTTCACTAGCAAAAGTAAAAAGATGCTGTAGCTTACATACTTGCTTGGAGGTGAACAGAAGTTCTACTTTTGAAAGCTCTAAGGAGTTTGTCTCATCACCTGATGTGAGGGCCTGTGTTTCCATTAGCCACATGTCTGCTAACACTGTTTGAAATGTCTTCAGCCTCCAGGTCTGCTGGCATACCTTGACAGTGCTGATCCTGTTCCTGAGAAAGATGCTGACAGGATGCATGTTAGAGATAACTTAAAAATTGCAACCGTAAGTAGACCTGGCTGTCTCACCTTCCAGCAGAGAGAGCTGCAGCCTCTGAGGGGACTGTCCTCACGCAAGACACTTGGCTGTAGCACTGCCCTGCATCGAACGAGCTGGCAGACCTGCAGCTGCAAGTGATTAATAGGCTTTGTTCTGCAGGATCAGTATGGCAAGTTCAATAAGGTGCCTGAGTGGCAGAGACTGGCTGGAAAAGCTGCAAAGGAAGTTGAAAAATTTGCCAAAGAGAAAGTGGATCTTGTCTTGATGCACTGGAGAGACAGAATGGGCATAGCTCAAAAAGAGGTAAATGTATTTGGAACTCTTTGCCACTTGACTTAAGTGTAGAGAGGAACACCTGCCAATCCATGAAATCAGGGAAGTATGACAGCAACAGAAGGGTAGAAACGTGAAAGACTCTACAGCTGTACCTCCTTTGAGCAAACCTGCCTTTTGCTACTCTTCATCTTGGGTTAGAAATGGATGCCCTGGAGAATGGAAAGCAGGGTTTCGGAGATTCACAGGTGAATGGATTCCTTCAGCATATGTGTTAAGCTTTAGCTGCTGCCTGCTTTATCCAGCCTCATCAACCTGGCCAAGAGAAGTACACGGGAGAATAAAATTCCTCGAAATGTGGCAAACCCAATCTTTAAACTACTTTTGGCACAAACTATGAAATATTCTTTGCATCCAAAATTTCATATTTATAATAGTGATATTTTAATATTGATGGAGGGACTGTGGGGAGAAGTAGTGGAAAGGCAAAGTGCACTTTAAAATCTACTGTAGGTAGTTTCAACCATCAGTTCTGCCTCGAGTTTTGAGCTGTCTGATTTCACAGCAAGTGTACTCAGGTGTAACTCAGAAGGTAGCAAGTTTGGTATTAGCACTTGAAGTGCAGCTGTGGCTTGTTAAATCTACCTTTTTTTTTTCTTCCACCTTTCCATCCCAATCAGGACAGAAACAATATGGTGAGTCTGTATATCTGCTGCTTGTGTGGATTGTGTTGCTCAGACTTCTGCTTGCATGTTGTACCTCATGTAGAGTAGAACGTTGATTTCATGCCTGATCAAACTAGGGAACCGTTCAGTGTCCAAGACAGGTTTGTGACTGACTTCTGTGACTTGCTCTGGTTATTTTCTCCCAAGAGCAAAGAGTGGAGCTGACGAGTGCTTCTGGTGATGGGAGCTAGCTTGCTTCAAAAAGAATGACTTGCTAAACATCTGAAAGCTTCTCTGGCATGACTTAACTTGATGTCAATAACTTATAGAAGTCTGTTGCTACTACTTGCTAGAAAAGGAGACCTTACCAGGCTTAACTTAGTGTGGCTTTGAAGGAGAGAGCTCAGCTTTTTGCGTAGTAGAAACAGGTGCTCCCCACATCCCCTTCTAATTTGTAAAAGGTGCCTGCTTTGCAGAACGTTCTTCAGAAGCCAGTGATACTGAGGAAGCGACGCCAAAGAATTAAAATAGAGGCTAACTGGGATCTCTTCTACTACAGGTAAAGCTCCGCCTGAGTGTGGCTCTCAGATACTGCTTAATATCTTCTGAGCTGCTTTGGCCTCATGACAATTTCTGCCTGCCTTGAAACAGTGCAAGTGCTTTGTTGCAGGAACTTAGGAAAAATTAAATCCCAAGAGATTCTTACAGGTTTAGCTTGTATTTGGGAAAGGGAGGAACTGGGCAAGCTTCTCAAATGCTGTTAGGCTCCATCCTGTTTTCCCTTGCATCAAAGGAAGAGCAAATAACAGCCTTCATATGCAGATCTGCATGGTGTTGAAGGCTAAAGCAGGGTAGAGAACCCTTGCAGTGTGTTGGTGTCAACCTGTAAGCTATTCAAGATGTTCTAACTTGAACCGGAATAAAACTGAACTCGAGGCAGGCAAAGAGAAACTGGATACTGGATTTCAAATAGTGCCACAGGGCCTAAAGGCAGCTTGCTTACCTGTGGCTTCTTGTGGCTGTCAGAATCTACAAAAGAATGGTCTCCCTCTGTGAAAACACATTAGCAGTTGATTTTTGGCTGGGGTGCTGCGTTAAATGGACTAATAAAGCTTGACGGTCAGCAGACTGTGAAAGCAAGTGGGCAAATTCCCTGAACTTAGCTGTTTGATTTGGTGCTTACTGTTTCTGAAGTTCCAATGTAGTCTGCTCTAAACAAGTGTTGCATGAGAGAAAGGTTTGCTTGCTCACGAACTTGGGAGTATTAAAGAGCTGCTCCAAGCCAGTGGCTGGATCCAAAGGCTGCCACTGAAAAATGTCCACTGATTGTTTTGTGGCACTTGAGACATCGGCTTCTATTTCCTTGCATGACCTGCCTTTTTTTGTTTAAAGCATGCACTTGGTGTGTGCATTTCTGCTGCCCCGAGTTGTTCACGTGTAGCTTTCACTAGCAGATAGGAAGAGCTTGCAGGTCCCCTGGTCGTCAGCTGTGTGCAGGTACTGAATGGAGCCAAAAGGGATAACAGCAGAAATGCTTTAGACAAGGCTGCCTTCCAGGGTTGAGAGAACACTCTACATGTGATGAACCATCATGTCTGTAATGATAGAGAGATCACTGCTTGGTGCCTTCTAATTCAGATCCACTTAGCTAATCTTGTCTGCCTTTCAGGTAATGTTTGGAGGGGGTTAAACTGTGTTACTTCTTTCTTAGATTTCTTCAGGATCATGCTAGATCAAACTTGATTTGGAACTTCAAAACACGGGAAGAGCTGAGAGACACTCTTGAGTCTGAAATGAGAGCATTTAATATTGACAGAGAACTTGGCAGCGCTAATGTTATTTCATGGAACCATCAGGAGTTTGAGGTAAATGACCCACTTCAGGAGAAATTGCATGTGTGAAATATGTCTGCTTGAGGTGTCACTTCATCTTTCTCTGAGTGCATCTGGTGTGATTCCTGACTGCAAGCTATAGTTATTTTGGGGTTATGGAATTAACTGCTAAGGCTTGAGGCTGTGGGCAGATATTGTCCAGTGTCACTGCAAACACAAAGCCTCTTCAGCCTGACAAATGACACTGTAGAGACAAAAGATGGATCAGGTCCCTGGATATGCTCCTGTGTTAAAAGACTTGGGGTTACACTCTGTGAGGATAAATGGTGCTTGTTCTTCAGTGTGCCCCATCAGACTCCTCTTGGGTATTTCCACGAGTCACTTCTTCCTGACGGCAAATTCCTTGTCTTTATTTCCATCATCTCTCAGTGGTTCTAAGGCTGTGAAATACTGGGCTGCCAAACCAGAACAGGTTATGTGGTCAGACCTGTGCTGCTTTGTAATTATGGATTGAGGATACTGCTTTCACATTCTACAGCAGTACCTGAACTCAAAGCAGCCTTTCATGCTTCTGCAAAGCAACTGGTAAGGTCCTAACAAGTTTGTTCAAAGTAACTAGGAGGTTGTTTTCAAGTCAGATGCTAGTAAACACGTTTCTGTGCTCTACTCTGTCTCCAGTGTTGGCAGGGTCTCACGGTGTTCGTTGTGGAACACCAAAGCAAAGCAGGGCCACGCCTGAATTCAGCTAAGATGTAACTAGATAATCCATATGCCATTCTTGTCACAGCACGGCTTTCTAGTGGAACCTTGAGCAGAATACTACTGGTGAAACAAGAATGAGCTCCTGCTCTTGAGGAGTTCTCTGCTGATGGGCTAGTGAGAAAGAAATGAAAGACTCCAGGCTAAGGCTTTAGGAGAAAACTGTTTCATGTATGCAGCTTCTGCATCATGCACCTACAGGTGGCTTCTTAGCTTGATGCAGCAAATAGTTGCCTTAGTTTGGATTGGTATTTCCTGCACTGGCATTTAGCTCTCTAAGATCTCCTCAGCTGTGAGGCAGTCACAGGACTTCTGGGGGCCACAGTTGTCCCAGCTCTGCCTGAGGTTTAGAGGTGCTGAATGGGGAGCATCAGAAATACAAATCTGAAACTTTGTAATACACAGTTTGCAGCTGTGCTTTGTGCTGCTGCGTGGCTCATGCTGCTGGAACGTATCCCTAGCAGTCCTGCAGGTCCTGGATCGTGGGGCACTCTGTACCATGATCTTTGTGCAGTTTCCGTCTCAGATTTGCTTTCAGATGTTTTAAGAGACTCTTTTATCAGACTCTGCTGCGAGTATTTGAACTGTGTAGTGGTGACAGGCTTTCCGGCCACCTGTGGAACCTATCCCTTGGCTGAGAGAGATGGTGGCTTGAGGCTGCTCAGAAGTGTACTAATTAGTGGGATGTCTTTGTATCGTGTGCTGTGCTCAAATCTGCAGATAACTCTGTGGCCTTGTGACAGTGGCTTTCAAACTATTGATGCAAAAAAAACACTGCAAGGAGCAGCTTTGGTCTGCTGGGGTTACTGAAGGAGGTGCTTGCCAAATGCTTAGCCACCAAGCACTGAGGCATGTGGTTAATTTGAATGTAGTTGCTCTGAAGCTGATGGTGGCTCTCATAGTGCAATTTCACTTCAGCTGCTTGCTGCCTATATTGGTGCCTCTAGGCTTCTATTGCGCAGCTTAATGGCAAGCAGAGCTTAGTAATTAAGTTCTGCCTGTGTTTCTTACTTGTAGTAACATTGAGCAAAATGTTGCTAGGGTGTAACTACTCATTAAAACTTGAGTCATTAAATACACCACGTGTTATCCCGGTTTAGTTAGACCCACTGATATTAGAAAGTGTTAAGGGCTAGAAGCTAGAATTTCAGTAAGGAGCTTATGACGTGTTATGTAGGCATGTGCTCCTCTAACAGCCAACTAGCAGGTGCTGGTCCCGCTCAAACTACAGGAAGGAAGGGCTGCTCACCTCACAGAGTTCATGGACACAAGCAAGCACCGTGGTGTGACAACCAAAAGCTAAATGATGGAGAAGCAATATTTAATGTTAAGCAATCTGTGCTGTTACAGGTGAAATACGAGTGCCTTTCTGAGGAAATCAAGATAGGGGATTATTATCTAAGACTGCTACTGGAAGAAGATGAAACAGAAGAAAGCGGAGCAATCAAAAAATCGTGAGGCACCATTCAAGTCTTCTCTGCCCTTCCCAATGCCTGGGGGGGGGTTCTGCACTAAAGATCTCCTCTCTGCCCTAGATACGAGTTCTTCAATGAGCTCTACCATCGCTTCTTGCTTACCCCACAAAGTGAACATGAAGTGCTTATGTCTGCAAGCACTGGCCATTGTTTATGGAAGATGTCATGAAGAAATAGGACCATTTTCTGATACCAAATACATAGTTGGGATGTTGGAAAGGGTAAGAATTGTTTAGAATTACTTGATATAGTAGCTGCCATACCTCTAGTCCTACTGTGTTCAGATCCTTCGTGTTGCTATGAAACCTGAGTTCTGTCTTTACAGAAGGTGAAGCTGCAGCATGAATGCTGTTCTATTGTGCT
Organism: Pogoniulus pusillus; assembly: GCF_015220805.1. Taxonomy (NCBI): domain Eukaryota; kingdom Metazoa; phylum Chordata; class Aves; order Piciformes; family Lybiidae; genus Pogoniulus; species Pogoniulus pusillus. The sequence goes on from NC_087295.1 coordinate 247,693, forward strand.
GTCACCAAGCTTTTCTGGTATTCCCCTTTGATTCAGTTAAATTCTTTGAACCTGCTGATCGTAAGGTATTTCAGATGAGACTTTATATCTGCCTTTTGTTGGCCTTAACACAGAAATAGTGTGAAGAAACTTTGTGTGAAGCTGATGTCATGCTTGCTTTTGAGAAGCATGAAGCTCTTTAAGAGGAGAACGTTGTTCTATCTCATGTTATTTCAAAACACTGACCAAGTAGTAGCAGTAGGTCCTAACCTAATGCAGTGGTAGCCCTAGACAGGCTCGTGAGGGATCAGATTTTAGTGGCATCTGCTTTGCCTATTAAGTACCTGTTAAGTTATGTCTGGCAGCTGGTACAGCCCACAAAAACACATTTCCATGCAGTCTGAAGAAGGGGTTCTTTGTAACCTGAGTAAGGGGTCTGGGTACAGCTGTTGTGAGTAAAACCGAACCAATGCAGTCTCCTAGGTTGCCTTGAGTCCTGATAGTCTCACCATGGACATGGCATCAAAGACTCTCTTCTGCCTGCTGGCTGACACCATTCTCTTTTTCCTTTGTATTTGTGTTAACCAACTCGCTGGGGAATCCAGACACTGTCAGTTTAGAACTCTAGTGGCTTTGAGTGTCAGACCCTGAGCCACCGAGAGGACAGAGGGCAAGACCTTTCTTTATCAGAGGCAGGCAGCTGTCTGTATTAGCTGTGCATAAACCTGAACACTTAGTAGTTTTCAGCAGCTTATCCTGGGTGTGGAAAAAGGGAATGTGTCTTTGCAGGTGCATCTACTGACTTCTGCAGGTGACTTCTATTATGTGCTGTCAAACACTAATCTGTTCTCTTCTGCTGCACTAGTGCACTGACAGGCTTGAGCGGGACAGGTTGATACTGTTTCTCAACAAGCTGATCCTCAACAAGGTATGGTGGACATCTGCATTGAGCAGGAGTTTGTTTGCCTTTCACCTGTATAAAATGGTCTTAACTAGCCTTGCAAGCTTAACTTGAGCAAAAATGCAGGTTGTAGCGTTTGATAGGTGTGAGGATGTGGTAGTTACTTGCTGGTGAGGAAACTGAAGGAAATGTGTAGATGCTATGGTGATTGTTCTAGTCACTGGAAAATGATTTGACTTGTCCTGGTCACTTTGCACAGAAGTGTTCAGTTCTTGTAACAACTCTTACCTAGAAAACACTTGTGTTAACTCAGCTCCTCCATTAACAGAAAAACGTGAAGGACCTGATGGATTCCAATGGCATCAGAATATTTGTAGATCTGCTTACTCTGGCACATCTTCACACGAGCAGAGCTACAGTCCCTCTGCAGGTGTGTGCCCTTTTGTTTCTTACTGCCCATGCGTGACCTTTTCACATTTCCTGTAGGAATGTGATGTTTGCACTGAAGCTAAAGCTGTTGTCATAAACATCAACTTCTAGAGCAACGTGATTGAGGCAGCACCTGATGCAAAGAGGGAGAGCGAGAAGGAGTGGTACTTTGGGAATGCTGACAAAGAAAGGAGTGGGCCTTACAGCTTTCAAGAGGTACCAGCTTCAGACTATCAGACCTGGCAGATTTCTTCCATCCTGGGGACCGAGTCTTTCAAACAGTGAGAGGGAAAACTATAAGTAGTGCCAAACCATATTCTCCAAGTAACTCTCTAAATAAGGGTTAAAGCTGGAGAAGAGACTTGATACTGTTCTAAAAAGCACAGGCCCTTTGGTAAGGCTGCCTGCCCCTCCATGCCCCAGTCGTGCTGCAGCTCATCTGTCAGCTTTCACTTCATGTTTCCTGACAGTTACAAATACATAGGAGATTCATGCAGCTGTAGTAGTCTGTTCTGCATCAGTGAAGAGCCTGTGTAAATGTTCAGGAGCGAAGGTAGCTCTGAATTCCACCTTTACAAAGTTTGTCTCTAATCTTGCAATAGATGCAGGAATTGTGGAACAGTGGAAAGCTCACTTCAAAAACTCGATGCTGGGCCCAGGGTATGGATGGCTGGCGACCATTGCAGGTCATCCCCCAGCTGAAGTGGTGCCTGCTTGCCACTGGGCAGCCTGTGTTGAATGAGACTGACCTTGCCACGCTTGTGCTCAACATGCTCATCACAATGTGTGGATACTTCCCCAGCAGGTAAACACCAATTCCCAGCAGAAGTGGTGAACTGTCTCTGGCAGATGCATAAACTCATGAATTCTGTCTTAAAGCTTTTTGTTAGAAACCAAGTAAGGCATGAATGAAGAGTGTTAATGCGGCTGTTACGTAGCAGTAATTCTGCAAGCAAATAAAGGTGGTAAATGAGAGCACTGATGATGTGAAAGGGACTGCAAGACTGAAAGCACCAGCTGTGTGTGTTTCTAGTGCACAGCATTTGACTTGAAGCTGCTTTAACGTGTGGCATTAAGTCACACTTCCCAAGTCTAACAAACCTTGAAGTTAAAGAAAAGAACACTACTGTATGTAATGCCTGATAATTCTGGCTTGCTCAAGCTATTCAGTCTTGAAGGAGAAAAGGCACAGGTGCTTACTACTGTGCTACTTCATTGTGTTTTAGGGATCAGGACAATGCTATCATAAGACCTCTGCCTCGAGTGAAAAGGCTGCTGTCAGATAGTACCCTGCCTTCCTCATATCACTCAGGTAGGAAACTCCCTCAAAGATACATCTAAGCGAGTGGAAGTCTGACTTTCTCTGCCAGCTTCCTCATGTGAATACTTTGTGGGAGAAGCATGTTAAATGCTGTCAGTGATATCCTGCAGGCCTCTGGACAATGCTTGTTTCCCTGGCTGTTGCTGCACGTTTCATGTCTTGGCCAATATCTCATCAATTGAGTATTTCCACTCTTGTTGATACTGAAAAACTGTCTGGACATGGCCTTTGACAGCCAGCTCTAGGTGAACTTCCCCCAGAGCAGAGGAGTTCAACAAGGGCACCCCTGGAGGATCCTTGCACCTTGAAACGTTCTGAGATCCAAAGCTGTTATTCTTGGACCAAAATACTGTGTAACTGAAGTGCTTGGCAGCATTCTGGCTTTTCCCAGCGTGGCATTCATTGAGGCTTTGGGTTTGGCTGGTTACCTCACACTGCTCAAGCAGCTCACCTAAATGCTTGTGTGTGCTTTCAGCTGCTGCTGACCTTTGATCCCATCCTGGTGGAGAAAGTGTCTATATTGCTGTTCCACGTCATGCAGGACAACCCACAGCTGCCCAGGTTTTACCTCAGTGGAGTGTTTTTCTTCATCATGATGTACACAGGTTCCAATGTGCTGCCTATTGCAAGGTGAGGAAAAAGAGTGGCTGAAAACACCTCTTGACCAGTGATGCTTGGAATGACTGATGCTTGAAATGCTTCAGGGAGTGTGTAGGGAAGGGTTCTCCATGTCTGTCAGCTTTGTTTTGGTTGATTTTTCTTGGTGTGGAGAAAACAAGCATCTAAGGACAGGCCTTTCTAACGTGGGAGTGCATAACTTGATAGAGTTCCCAGGCATCTAATGGACTTTGTAGACGGATTTGCTTGATTGTTGCTGTTATTCTTTTATCTCAAAGTAAATGTGTGAGAGTCACCAGCTGGACTGTGCTGGGCTACTTCTCTTCCAAGGCTGCCTGAAGAGTCAGTGAAACAAAAAATAACTGCTGTTTCTCTTCTAGGTTTTTGAAGTACACACATATAAAACAAGCTTTCAAGGCTGAAGAAGTGAGTAGATTGCAAACGTAACTACCTTTGTTTGCACATAGTCTTGCAGACCACCTTTAGTTAGTGCTAGAAGTACTCCATGCTTGTTCTTTTCCTAAGCTTTAAAGAGCTGGAGTTCAAGAACCGTAAGGGACAAGGGGGGAGGGTTTTTTAGATCTCAAGTTGCTTAGCAAGACAGAATTCAGATTACCTTTGAGATGACAATCTGGTCTTTTCTGTAGACTAAAGGTCAAGATGTAGTTCAAAGAAGTATACTTGGACATGTTCTTCCTGAAGCAATGGTGTGTTACTTAGAAAACTATGAACCAGAAAAATTTTCTGAGATATTCCTTGGAGAGTTTGACACTCCAGAAGCAATTTGGAGCAGTGAAATGAGGTAACTGTTCTCTGTCAGAGGGACAAATCTGAGCTACATCTTATGCTGAAGAGGTCTTGTCTTTGTTTCCAAAGGAATACTTGGATTCCATGGCTTCGACACTCCCTTCTGTTTGACTTCTGCACGGGCAGTATCCTGCATTGCCCTTTGCTGCTCTCAGAAATAGCAGAGCTGGCAGCAGGAAGAGCTGTATTTCCCCAGACATCCTTCATGCTTCACAGCTGCCTCTGTCATAGCTGGGTTCTTTTCGAGTGGAAGCTTCACTGTGTCTGAGGACTGCTTTGTACTGCCCTCATTTGCTAGCAGCACCTGTCTAATACTACAGTACAGCTTTAGGGCTTCCCAGAAAGTCAGGAGCTCTTGAGAGGGGGCTGAATGTCACTGCCCTTTGTCTCTAATACACTCGTTTCTGTGAGGCTTTATAACAGAGCAGGACCACGTCCTGTTCGGAGTCCCTTCTGAGACACGGGGAAACAACTAAGGCAGATCTTTCCAGAAGTCTGTGAACACACTTGTACGGTTGCTGGGGACTGAGGCTGCTGGGCAAAGGGTAACCAACCTTTCACTTCCAGGCGCCTTATGATAGAGAAGATTGCTGCTCATCTGGCCGACTTCACCCCTCGCCTTCAGAGCAACACAAGGGCACTCTACCAGTACTGCCCCATCCCAGTCATCAACTACCCACAGCTGGAAAACGAGCTCTTCTGCAACATCTATTACCTCAGGCACCTCTGCGATACACTCCGCTTTCCAGACTGGCCCATTAAAGATCCGGTGTGTAAGGAGCAGGCTAGAGTTCAGTTAGTTGTTGATCTGTCAGTCCTGGAAGTGGGATTTGTAACAGAAATTAAGGAAATCAGATGCTGGGCTTGTGACCAGTAACTGATGGATCCTGACGTTTGTGAGCATACGTGTTAAACGCTTCTGCATCTTGAAGCAGAGTAGCCTTGGTGCCGTGTAGCAGCCATACGTTCAGTCTGTGCTCTTTGAGAAGACTGGTGAAAGGCAGAACAGAGCACCCAGAGAACAGCGAGCCTCAAGGGATGAGTGGTTTGGGGTGGGTGCAGGAAACCTCCTTTAGTTTGTCCTTGCTGAACAAGAAACTGAGCTAGCTTGGTATGACTTCATTGAAGTGGTGAGATGATCTTGGTTCAGGTCTATGGTCTAGGTCTGCCAAAGCAGCTTGGCTTATTCATGCAGCTCTTGCAGCTTTTGTAGTATCAAGATGCAAACTGAATGCTCTTCCAATGAGGCCTCCTCTTCTACTGTAACTCTTACGCTAAAGCTTTTAATCTTAAGGTACCCTTATCTTGAATAGAATGTAGCACTGCAGTTAAGTCTCAATTGCTCCCTGCCTAGAGATAGTTCAAACCATCATTACTAATGATAAAAGGACTAAGTCTGGGCTTAGGCTAATGAGTGATAGGAATTTGCTAATAAAGCAGCACTTGGGTAAAAAAATGAGGTGTACTGGTGTCAGCATGAATGAAGCACTAATGAATTGTAACTATCTAGGTTAAGCTGTTGAAAGACACACTAGAAGCTTGGAAGAAGGAGGTAGAAAAGAAGCCACCTACCATGTCAATAGATGACGCTTATGAAGTCCTTAACCTTCCCAAAGGACAAGGCCAGTAAGTTGGTTTCAGTATTTAAAGTTGTGTGACTGCATTTACACAACCCCCATAGGCTGCAGCTGAGGTTGTGGCAGCCACTTAGGAGAACCACTTCTGGTATGTGTAGCACCTGCTTCTTTCACAGTGGAAAACTGCTTTATTCAAAACCCCAGAGCTTGAAGATGCAGCTCCAGTGTTTGAGAGAATAATGGCAAAGTGTCAGAGAAACGGAAGCCAAGGAAGAAGTGCCATGAGTTCTTCTTCAAGGCACTCACTGGGCTGCTGTACAGGACAAGTGCAAGGCTCAACCCTAGTGAGCAGAACTTGAATATGTTCACAGTGGATCTTGATTTCTCTAACCATTCTTCTTCTCCCTGCCAAATGCTTTCCTTTTCTTGATGGTTATATAATTTCTGACTTGTACCTCCTTTCTTGCCACTCATTTCTGACTTCAGGCCTCTAGAAGAGAACTGACAACACTTTGCATTTACCCTTCAATAACAGGGCACTTCCAGTAATTTGTGATCTACTTTTCCTTTGTAGCTCTTATGGAACCTTCATCTGGAAGGTTCAGACACTGAGCAATGCACTCTTGTTTGTATATTCAGTACAAGAGGTACTAAAACACTTTGTTTCTGAAATTGCTTTCTATTCTGTGCCCACATGGTGACTTCTATCCACCACCAGCTGAGGAGGCAGGGGTTCCAAACTGAGACGCGGCAGCACTGTAGCTTTTCCTTAATTGCAGTTGCTGTTAGTGCTGTTGGCAGAATCCAGGCTTGGTCTTTTAATGGTACTCAATGTAATGGGGCTTGGATTTTTTGTAGGCACGATGAAAGCAAGATCAGGAAGGCTTACTTCAGGCTGGCACAAAAATACCACCCAGACAAGAATCCAGAAGGCAGGGTATGTACAGCATGTTTATGATGTTAATGGCATGGGAGCACATGCAGCTGCTGTGCGCATTAAGAATGCTGAAATGCTCGCTTGGGTTGTCTGCTTGTTTCTCCCATTTTAAAAGCTATGCCCTGGAGGAATACCAAAATACAGACCTATAGGACAGCTGAGTCATTTTAACCGGTGCCACTCAAGGAATATGAAGATTTCACAGTGGACTGTTATGTTTGGGTCAGACCCGTGCTGCAGAAGGTTCCTGCAGGGCCTCAGTGAGCAAATGGCTTCATTCTGTGTCTGTTCTTGGTCAACTCAGCTGCACTCTGTCACTTTTGTCAGAGTGGAATTCACTTAGTTTTAGTCTCCTGCCTACAGAGGAGTCTAGGAGACAAAAGAAAGCTTGTTGTCTGGAGTATTTTGTGATGTGTAATAACCGCAGAACTAGTCCTGTGGCTGACAACCTGGGATGTGTTGTTTTACCTGCACCTGAACTGGTGCTGCAGACTTGTGCTGAGGGGGTCCTTAGCAACTCTTGAGCTGGTTCCTCTTTGTTTGCAGGACATGTTTGAGAAAGTGAATAAAGCGTATGAGTTCCTATGCACAAAGTCTGCCAAGGTGATAGATGGGCCAGACCCAGAAAACATAATTTTGATTTTGAAAACTCAAAGCATCCTCTTCAACAGACATAAGGAAGGTAAGCTGGCTGTCTGTAGTGGCCATCACAGTCAGTTTTCATCTTTCTTTCTGTTGCCTTCTGGGTTCTGGCTTGCCACAGCATCACGTAGCTGTGGTAAAGGGTTTCAGACAGATGAAATTCATCTGCAGTAAAACTTGATTCAAAAAAGCATTAATGGCTGCTCCAGTGCTGATCAGTTGGAGTCTTCCTCTGTACTTAGCCTTACATTTGTCTATACAGAGGTGTCCTTACCAGTACTGGGTCACCCAGATGGCAGGCTCTGGGTACTGATGAGATGGTCTCCTTTTTATTAGCCGCATGAGTGTAGTCTTGCATAAAATCTGACTAGTATCAGTCCTCTGCTCAGCCTTGCTCCCCTTTTTCCAGGTGTTGGCTTTCTTTGAATCCTAATCCTATATATCCAGTGTTGATAAGTAAGTACACTGGGCACATCTGTGAGCTTGTACCATTTCTTTCAGAGCTGAAACCATACAAGTATGCAGGCTACCCTATGCTGATCAAGACTATCACCATTGAAACATCAGATGACCTCCTGTTTTCCAAAGAATCTCCTCTCCTGCCTGCTGCTACTGAACTTGCTTTCCACACTGTCAATTGCTCAGCATTAAATGCAGAGGAATTGAGAAGAGAAAATGGAATTGAGGTAAATGGAAGGAAACTTACTGAAAAGAGGTTTTTTTTTCAGTCTGACTTTGAAACAGCTGAAAATTGTAGGTTTTCAGTGCACAGGGCATCAGATTCAATTTCTGGTCTTGTTGAGACACTTGTCTATTCTTACTGTCTCCCGTCTGGATGCAGCAGGAGAAGCCTCTTGCAAAGTGTGCTCCTTTCTGGACGTAGGCTTGTCTGTTAGACCTTGGAAAAGCAAACTACACATCATCTTCCTTTGCCTCTTCACACACCCTGTTGGTTGCTGCTGCATTCTGTATGAACACAGTGCTTGAGCAGAAAGGCTTCTTATTGCACACATGAGGGTGGACATGTTTCAGCACCTCAGTGTCCTTGCAGTGAGTTGCCCAAACTGAATAAGGTGTCTAATGTGGCCTTGCCAGTGCTGACTACAGGAGAACCATCACTTCTCATTCAGTTGGCTGTTAGCCAACATTCTCAGGTTCTTTTCTGCTGGGCAGCTTTCCAGTCACTCTTCCCCAAGCCTGTAGTGTTACAGGGAAGTGTTGCTCCAGGTCCTGCACTTGAGTCACTTGGCTTCATTGAACCTCATACCACTGGCCTCAACCTGTTGATCTAGCCTGTCCAGATGCCTCTGTAAAGCCTTCTTAGCCTCCAGCAGATGAGTGGTCCTACCCAGCTTGAGGTTGTCTTCAGTTATAGCTGAGGTGTTAGCTCACAGGTGGGGATGGTGTCAGAGCACCAAAGGCTGGTGCCAGCATGCACAAGAGGCTGTGTTTGTGCAGGCAGCAGATGTTGTCGCCTGTTCCCCTCAGCCATTACAAAAGGCTCAGCAGCTGATGTTCTCATTCTGCCAGCCTTCATCTGGTTTTACTGAGACTGACCCTGTGCCTCATCCCCTCCTCACAGGTCCTGCAGGAAGCATTTAACCGCTGTGTGGCAGTGCTGACTGGCTCCAGCAAAGCAGAGGATATGTCTGTGCAGGTAAGCTGCAGCAGTCTGGGCTGTGCCAGCTTCTGAGAAGGCAGTAGATGCTACTCAGTGGGATGGTGTTGGTGTGTGCATCTAGAATGCAAACCACTGACACAGTGACCCAGAGATACTAACTGCAGGGGATGTAAGCCTGCCTTTGCCCTCCCGTGGCACACTGACAGGCTCCTCTCTGTAGGTCTGTGGCTACATCAGTAAGTGCTACAGTGTGGCAGCTCAGTTTGAGGAATGCAGAGAGAAGATTGCAGAAATGCCAAACATCATTAAGGACCTCTGCAGACTGCTGTATTATGGCAAGGTAGGAGCTGCTGTCCTTTGCCTGAATGGGTTAACTGCTAAATGGTTAAGGGAATGGAGATGGGGCAGTTGCAGAGATTGATCAAACCCTAGTGAGATCCCAACTCTGCTGCCTGATTCTCAGCACTTGTCTCTGAATCCGTTTAGTGGACTTCAAATACAAACACTGGAAGATTCAGTACTGCTGTGTTTTAACTGACATGCCTGGCTAATTTACTGAACTAATCATATGAAAGAACTATTCCATTACTCTTATTTGAAGGATGCTGACTAACAATGGGTTTTGGGTACCAGACAGCTTAAGCTGTCCACTCCTGGTTTTCTCCCTGCAGCTTAGCTGGTGCTCTAGAATTAGCAGGTCTGGGCTTTAAGCCTTTGGGAAGGTTGGCTTCCTTTGTTCACAAGTACTAAGGCAAACCTTTTTCTCTCTGTCAGAACATACCACGAGTAGCTGCTTTGGGTGTAGAGTGTGTGAGCTCCTTTGCCTTGGATTACTGGCTACAAACACACTTGTTCCAAGCTGGAGTTCTCTGGTACTTACTGGGCTACCTCTTTGGCTACGACTACACGCTGGAGGAGAGTGGCATCCAGAAAAGCGAGGATTCCAATCAGCAGGTAACCTGAGCAAGGTCACTGCATGCCACCTCTCACCAAAAGTGTATTCACATACACTGAAGACTAGCTCATGTGTTCTGAGTTCAAATGTTAAAGTTGTCAAAACCTGGAATTTCTAAAAGTCTTGATGCAAGAGGTTTGTTTAATGTAGAGTTAACAGTGAAAAGGCAAATTTGAGCTATCAGAAGTCTTTTTTCTCTTGAGGCTGGACTGAAAAGTTTGTCTGGTGACACCATGCACTTACCTGAAATGTCTGCTTTAGGACTGTATAGTCCCTTTGCTCCACAGCTATGCAAGTGTCTTCACCCTTCCTTAAAGGTGACACCTTAAAGGGTTTCCAACTGACACTGTCTTTTTCAGGAGGTAGCAAATAGCCTTGCTAAGCTCAGTCTCCTGGCCTTGAGTCGCCTTGGAGGGTATCTTTCTGAAGAACAAGCTACACCTGAGAACCCAACCATCAGGAAAAGCTTGGCTGGGATGTTGACACCCTATGTTGCACGGAAGCTCGCTGTGGTCAGTCCTGCTGAGGTAAACATCTGCTTGCCACTTTCTAGTGATTTATGGACAGAGTGCCTGATCACTTTGGAAACTCTGAAGTCACTGCAAGGAGGAGAAATGGGTTTAGGCTCAAACACTGTGGTCAGGAACCATACCCTGTGGAACAATAATTGCAGAACAACTGTGGGAGCAAAGGAGTTAACTGTCGAAGGCTGAGTATACACTGGAGAGCAAAGGCTAAGCTTGTCTTTTTGAAGTCACCTCTAAAGACACACTGAAGAGGGTTGCTGCTCACTGTCAAAAACAGGAGAATCTAAAGTGTGTGGCCTGAAGCAGACTAGAGGGAAACGAATGCTCCTCCATTAGGTGGGAAGCATGGCACTTCAAACATGTGTGTGCATCTGGCCTTGTCCAGGAGACTGGATGAGTTGCTGTCAGGAAATGTGCTGCAGACTGTGCAGTCTTCCAGGACTGTTGTCAAGGTTACATCATGCAAATTCCTTATGTTTCAGACTCTGAAGATGCTCAACAGTAACACAGAGAACCCCTACTTGATCTGGAACAATGGGACAAGAGCTGAGTTACTTGAGTTTCTGGAATCTCAGCAAGACAGCATGATTAAGAGAGTAAGTTGCTCTTTACTCTAAACCCCACTGGTTTGTTCTGGTGCATCCACTCATAGTGCAGTGGTATAGTTAGCAGCAGTTTCTGCTGGTATCTGCTCCCAAGTCACTTTCTTCAAGCAGTAGTCTTAAAGAAAAAAAAACCAGTTTGCTTGTTTGTTTCTTGTAATGTTTCAGTCTGTCTTGAACTTCTGACTTCTGCTGAAGCTTTAGTTTTCTGTTTAAGTACTGTGCACTTCAGTATCAAGTTGTAGCTTCACACTTCCAACCCAGTTATTCTGTCTGAGCTCGTGCTGCATATCTCTGCTTAAAGGGTGACTGTGACAAGAGCTATGGATCTGACTTTGTCTTCAGTGACCATGTGAAGGAACTTATCGTGGGAGAGATTTTTGTAAGGGTCTACAATGAGGTCCCTACCTTCCAGCTGGAGGTGAGCTGCGCCTAAAACCTTCCTGTTGTAACTAGTCTTTGGAATGTCAGCTTGCCTTTACCTGCCAGTGCAAACAGATTGGAGAACACACGTGGAAGTTTCCTTATGGAGTATCTCTGCTGGAGCAGAGGAGGTTTAAAAGCAGCGTGTTTGCCAGCAGACCTGCTGCTTCAAATGTCTTACTGCCTGTTCTCTGCAGACCCGAGGTAGTGATTCTGCCTGGTGGCTTTGCCCTCTGTCTGTATCTACGGACAAAGATACACCTTGGAAGTGCTGTTGAAGTGGTGGCAGCTCTCTAAGGCTGTGTTTAGAGATAAATAGATTTAATATGCTCCAGGTGCCACAGGGATTGTAGCAGAAGTGCTTCCTATCTGGAAGAAAGGGCTGTGTGAAATGTAGGAAGTTACTTGGATTCACTTTGTTCTGGTGTGCAAACTGTTGTCATGCAGCTAACAATGCTCTTGTCTCTAAAGCTCCCTAAAGCATTTGCTGCAAGCCTCCTGGATTACATAGGCTCACAAGCCCAGTACCTTCACACACTAATGGCAATAACACAGATGGGGAAAGTGGAGTCCAATCAACATGGGGATCGGTTACGCAGAGTTGAAATGGCCCTGGAGGCTCTGAGAAATGTGATAAAACACAACCCAGGTGAGTCTGAGACTTAGCTTCCCTGATCTGCTGTGTGGACAGCAGCAAAACATGCAGACCTCTGCAGCCTTTCTCTTGCTGGCTGACAGCCTTTGGCACATCTGACTGAGCCATGCAGGCTCATGGGTTCTGGTGTGGTTTACTTGGGTTTGCTTTTCCTGAAGGATGTTATCAAGAGATATGTGGAAGTTGTGTGTCCAAGCCTTGCTGAAACACTGGGGTTTGGCTGCTTCTAGTCTCCTGTTGCTAGAGAAGGCTTCAGCCTCTTGGTTGAAGCTTTCAGTAATCCTTCAGAGAATCGTTATCTGATTTTTAAACTTCTTGCCTCAAAAAGAACCTCACCAAGCTGAGCAGTGCACTGCTGCCGAGAGCAGCCCTGCTGTGGGCTGTGGGAACCATGAAGGGCCAGTGTGCCTGAGGACAAGTGCCGCTGGTCCATGGGCAGGAACTCAGCCTGCTTAGTTACCTTCGAAGTAATTCTGTGGTCCAAAAAGTAGCTCTGCTGTTTGTGTTAGAGGGAAGAACTATCCTATGCCTTTGAAACACTCTTGACCTGAGACTCTGGAAGCTACTTTAATAGACAGGGCTTTAATTTTCTGGTCCTGTAGCAGGTCTTGTCCTGCAGGAGCTGTTTTCAGTGACTGTGGCAGATTGTATATAGCCATCTATTCTTTAACACCTCTGTGGTGAATTGTGGGCCTGGGATGGTCTTTAGAGCATGCTATGGGTAACATGAAGAGAATAACTGACTTGGTCTCTTGCAGGTTCTGAGTGTGAATGCATAGGGCACTTTAAGTTGATATTTTCCCTCCTGCGCGTTCATGGAGCTGGCCAGGTGCAGCAGTTGGCTCTGGAGGTAACTCACAAACCAACAAAAAGCCCCTAACAAAGTGCCCCCCTGTCTGGATGCTCTCTGTAATTGGTATAGACAAACCTGGTGGTGCCACTCCAACAGTGACACACAGAATGAGTATCAAGGTTGGGCTTCCACTGTGTCAGCAGATCCCTGGAGGAACAAGTGATAGTTGCTTGCCTTGTGCCCTGGGGTGAGAAGACAGTTGGGTGTCAGGAACAGCTATTGGAAGTATCAGTTACATTGGCCAGGGAGGTGGCTGACTTCTACACTGCATCTTCTAGACAGTGTTGTCACAGCTGGAGTATAATCAAGTGTGTGCCTGTTCTCTTACAGGTTGTGAACATAGTCACCAGTAACCAGGAATGTGTCAACAACATTGCTGAGTCAATGGTTCTGGCTAACTTGCTGGCACTCCTGCATTCCTTACCTTCAAGTATGTACCGACATCATTTTTAGCCTTGCAAAAGTTCCATTTGAGAAGTTAACTGCAATGCCAGCTGGCTGAGCTTAACACTGAGCTCTCAGTGGGGGTGGCTGTGAACAGTGTTCTGTGTGACCTGCTTGCCTTCAGTGTGAGTTGAAAGGTGAACTGAGGTGTTCAGACGGTCTGAGCTGTGGTGTTCCGTTGACTGATGCCTCTAGAGGAGGCAGGCAGTGAGCACTCAGTGCAGAAGTCATACCATGCAAGAGTGTGATTGGACATTCCTCATCCAAGTCCCTGTAGCCAGGAATCCCTGAGTTTGCTGTTGCCATGAGCCCTATGGCAGTCGTGCTGGAGCTTTCAGTTACCAGTGCAGCTCCTCTCTGATCTGTGGCACCAAGCTCTGGGTGCTTTGTTTTGGCAGGTCGGCAGCTCGTTCTTGAGACTTTGTATGCCTTGACATCCAGCACAAAGATCATCAAAGAGGCCATGGCAAAAGGTACAGTACTGCACTGAAAGCAGCTGCCTCTGCAGCATGACCTTCATGTGAATGCAGAGGCCAGAGCTTGCTCCTACCTCCAGAGCAGTGGGTGTGGAGTCAGTGAATTCCTGCTGCCTGTGAGCCGAACAAAAAGCGAACGTTTTCTTGTCTCTCTGTACAGGTGCTTTAATCTACTTACTGGATATGTTTTGCAACTCAACTCACCCACAGGTCCGGGCCCAAACGGCCGAGCTCTTTGCCAAAATGACTGCGGATAAGCTGGTGGGTCCCAAGGTAAGAACTGCAGCAGCTCTCCTTGGAATTCTTGCCTTGACTTCCTGCCTGCCCTCCTCCAAAGACAGTGCTGCCGGTAACTGGGCTTCCCACCACTCTCTGGCTTGCTGTCGGTCTGTCTTGTGGTGTATTGAGCAAGTTCTGTTCATCCTTTACAGGTCAGAATTACACTAATGAAATTTTTACCTGGAGTCTTCATGGATGCCATGAGAGACAGCCCTGAAGCTGCTGTTCATATCTTTGAGGGGACTCACGAAAATCCTGAGTTAATTTGGAATGACAGCTCCAGAGAGAGAGTGTCAACAACAGTTCGAGAAATGATGCTTGAGTATGTGGAGACTCCTGTCTAAGTGTTTCCTTACCCAGGCACTTCAGTGGCATCCAGCCAGAGCTGCTGCACAGAGGAGCTGCCGGAGCTCTGCCTGTGAAGCAGGACCCTTGCAAGCAGCTGGCAGCGGAGAAGCACACTGGCTGTGTGTGTTGTACCTGATTGCAGCCATGGCAGTGCTGTCTCTGTGCAGTCCAGGGCTTTGCTTACTGCTGGGAGGATTGGAAGACAGTTAAAAGGAGAAAATGGCTTAGAGACTGCAGCTGCCTGCTGATGGGGGCAGACTGGGGTATCAGGTGGGGAAGGTGACTGCTTTTACTGCTCACTGAAACTTCCTTTCTTTTTAAAGGCACTTTAAACTGCAGAGGGACAACCCTGAGACTAACTGGAAGGTAAGAGTGCACTGTTTGTGCTTTAAGTGTGTGCAGGTGGGTTGTGAGGCAGCTGGTGACAGAAGCATGGATGAAGCCCTGGCAGGGCTTCCTCCTGAAGTACCAACAGGACCTCAATGCTACATTAACATGTCTGGTTTAATGTTGAATTGGTCCTTTTGTTACTTCTTGCACCTTGAAATCAGACACTCTGTTGGCAGTGGGTTTGCCAGCCAGCCTGAGACTTACCAGAAGTGAGCAAGCAAGGAGGGTACTGGTTTGCTGGAAAATGTCCTGTCACCTCTTGCATGGCTGTAGTGAACCTGGGCTTGGTAAATGCTCAGAGGTGGTAGTAAGCCACTAAGCCTCACAGGTGGCTGTCCTGAGCCATTACATCACATCATGTCAGTGAGATGTCCTGGTAGCTGTGGAAGGCCAGGCTTGGCTTCCCTCAGCAGCACGACAACTTCCAAACACAACCAGACAGCTCTTCTGCTGCAAGTGGAAGCTTCTCTGGGCCGATGTTAGCAGCCTTCTGCAGTGTACAGGGAAGTAAGGGGCTGTGTTACCGGCCTCACTGCTGCTACTTTTGAGAGCAGAGTTGCAGGCTCAGATGCTTGTGCTCTTGAAGGGAACTCCACTGCTGGTGTTGCCAGGGCTGTTCCCTCTGCCCTTGCCTTGTGTTTCTCCAAGGTGGGGGCTTCCTGGGCCTGCTCAGCTCTATTTCAGTGAACACAGCCCAGCGACCCTTGCCAGTGTTACATTCCTGCTGTTGGAGCCTTGCAGCTCGCCACACCCTTGCCAATAATCCCTCTGCTCTGCCACTGAACAGCTGCCTGAAGACTTCGCGGTGGTGTATGGCGAGGCAGAAGGTGAACTCGCAGTGGGGGGAGTCTTCCTAAGGATTTTTATTGCCCAGCCGGCCTGGGTCTTACGGAAACCACGAGAGTTCCTCATTGCACTCCTGGAGAAGCTCACGGAACTACTGGAGAAGAATAACCCCCATGTAAGATCAACTTTTGACTCTGCTCTTGGATTTCCTTTAAGCTATCAGTCTTTTAGTCTCCAATTCACTCATTCTCACACTTTCTTCCCAACATGAGTGATTTCTGTCTGCTTTCTGACTCCCTGCAAAAACATGGAGGTGAGTTTAGGCAATTTCTCAACATCAGTCAATGCTATTAAGAAGTCTCTGAAGCCACAGAAGTAGCCTCAGTAATTAGAGGCTTATTCTGCAGTAGAGATGAGGCTTAACAAATGAAGCATCTTTAATTATTCCATGACTGAGCGTGCAGCACTTGCTTTGTGCTGCCTAACCTCACCTTTTTTAGCTCTTGCCACCGAGTGTCCTTCTGCAACACAAACTTCTACTCTGGTGCAAACTGTGACCTGTACCAGGCTGCCACTTAGCAGTGTGCTGGGGTGCAATCCAGGAGGATGGAGCGCAGTGGACCTGGGGTGCTGGAGAATAGGGTTCAAGTCAGTATCTTAACGATGGTGCTAAAAACTGGATTTTAAAGTGTTCAGACAGATGCTGGGCTGGACTTGCAGGGAGGCCACTGATGTGCACATTGAGCAGAGCTGCTCATGCAGCAGTGTGTGAAGGCATTGGGGCACAGCAGGTGTGTGGAGCGCTGCTGCACAGGCTTTAGGGCCTTCTCCTTTTAAATGTCAGCATCAAATAATCCACCATTTGAGAAAATGCCACCGCAGAGCAGGTGGGAGCCGTTCCTGCTGTGGCGGCGGTGTGAGAGGTTTTACTGAGCTGCCCTCTCTGCTGGCCTTCACTTTCTGCAGGGGGAGACGTTGGAAACCATCACCACGGCAACCGTGTGCCTGTTCAGCGCGCAGCCCCAGCTGGCTGACCAGGTGCCCCCGCTGGGCCACCTGCACAAGATCATCCAAGCCATGAGCCACAGGAACAACGCCATTCCCAAAAGTGCCATTCGTGTCATGCACATCCTGGCTGACAACGAGGTACTGGCAGGCTGCTGGGGCAGGGAGGAGCCCCTGTATGTTCAGTAGTGCTCCAGGGCACGCTGCTGTGGATGCTGTGTGCCAGATGGGCAAGGACCTAGAGCTGATGAATGGGGAATTGGTAAAGACTGAGAAGCTGGTGGTCTTGGCTGGACCACCTTGGCCATGGCCACCAAAGTGTCTCTCTACCTCCAGCTCTGTGTTCGAGCGATGGCGTCGCTGGAGACCATTGGCCCCCTGATGAACGGGATGAAGAAGAGGCCAGATGTCGTGGGCATAGCCTGTGAAGCACTTAACCGCATGTTCCAGAGGGAGCAGAGTGACCTGGTAGCCCAGGCAAGTGCAAGATCCTCTGGCACTCTGTAGGTGGGCACCTTAGCTGAGCACTGTCTCTGCTCTTCTGAAGAGCTTAAGTGCCCAGGAGGCTTGCCAGAAGCCATCTGGTTGTGTATCATGGTGGAGTCATCAGCCATTAGTCCCTTCTCCAAATGCAGCCCTGCTAGGGGACGTTACCTGGGCACTGATGCTGCGAAGCACAGCACAGAGATGCCTGCTGAGCAGCCAGAGCAGAGTGGCTGGACAGTGCTTTCTGCTCCCCGGGAGAAACGGACCAGTCTAAACACACCTAGTAACAGCTGCTGGCACTTTGCTTACTGGCAGCATAGAACATTCATATGGACCTTCCCAGTATGTGTTAAGGTAACTCCTCTGGGTATGTTTGCAGGCTTTGAAAGCAGATTTGGTCCCTTACCTTCTAAAGCTGCTTGAAGGTGTTGGCCTTGAGAACCTGGAAAGTCCATCTGCAACAAAAGCCCAGATTGTGAAAGCACTGAAGTCCATGTCCCGCAGCCTGCAGTATGGAGAGCAGGTGAGTGCTGGTCTTGGGCACTGGGGAGGGCAAACTGAGCAGCCCTTGGTTAATCCTAACAATTTTGTGAGCCTTCTGCATGGTGTGCTCAGATGCAGTGCATGCAGGTGTTAGCAAGTTGCTGACACGTCTCCTTGGAAATGTGTGATCCCACGTTGCAGCCTAAGCTCCTGCCACACTGTTGGAGTCTCTCTTCGGTGTGGTTTTGTTCTGGAAAACAGGCTTGTTGCCCTCAGGCATGACACTGCTCATCTCACATACTGCAGGTGAATGAAATTCTGTCTCATTCCTCTGTCTGGAGTGCCTTCAAGGATCAGAAACATGACTTGTTCATTTCTGAGACACAAACAGCAGGATACCTCACAGGTGAGCAGCCCTTTCCTGCTTGTGCTGAACTGCACTGGAGTGTTGGTTAGCTGTCAGCCTGGGCTCTGAGTGCTGTTTATGCCTAGCACCTAGTGCCTTTGGCCTGACCATTCAGTGCTGTAAAATGCAGTGAGCTTAGCTAACACCAGATAGTTTTGTGCTTGTGAATGCATTTCTCTAGGCAGCTTTTGCTGTCCCTGCTTCTAAAATGCCAGAGCAGTGGAACCTGGGTGCTGACAAGTACCCTGAGGGGATAAAGCAGAGAGGTCACTGGCACTAATGGACAGCAACAGCTTTCCCTGTGTTCTCAGGATCAGTCTGTTCAGCTCCAGCACAGATTGGTATGCAAGGCTTGGGATGAGGACCAAAGTTCTTTCAGAATGCCTTGGGCTGTATTAACTGTGCCACAAGAATTACTCTGGGTTGGCATAGGAGCAGTGGGAATGTTAATAGCTCAGAACACAGAGGTGGGAATGGCCTTCTGCCTGTGCTTGAGCCCTCTGGCACACATTTGGATGTACCTGGGTGAATCTCTGCTGGTGTCACCAAGGTGAACATGGCAGCCCAGGGTGTTGCTGCAGTCCTACAAGCAGTGTGGGAGCACATTCCAGCTGTGTGCACACAGGTGAGAACTGATGTCAGCTTCCTGGTTGGTAACAGCACCTTTTGCAGCACAGCAAATCCAGTGCTGGCCCTTCCTTCGCTTGTCTGCAGCGCTGCAGAGACAGCTCTCCAGTGACACCAGCTGCTGTAATACCACCCAGCACCTGACTGGCACAGACTGAGTGCTTCTCTCTGAAGTGTTGCATGCATTGACATCAGAGCAAACTCCAGAAGCAAAGCATGGTGCAGAGTTCTCATTGCTCAGGAGCCAGCAGCTGAACAAGCAGTTGGTCTGAAAAGCTTACCCTCCCTGCTAAGGTTGTGAGGTCCTTTATGACAAGCCAGTAAGCCAGTACAGGAGCCCTGGCAAAGCTTTTGAGCAGAGCAGATAGAAGGAGCTGTAAATCAGATGGCTACGCAGGCAGGAAGGTTTCTTGCAAGGACTAGCAGGAGCAGATGGTTTATTTTTGAGAGCAGGAGTATTGCACCACCTGGTGCAAATTTCCACGCAGGAAAGAGCTGCTGCCTCAGCTCTGGGGAAAGGCTTTGGTTATTGCCCCATTTATGCCACTTTGGCACAGAACACTGTGTTCAGCTGGCACTGAGTTTTCTTGCTAGCACGTGAAGACTGTAAGTGAGAAATCTGGAGTAAAGGCTAAGAACTGAGCTATACCAGGTGCTGGGGACAGTACAGCAGATGAGCTGCCTGAGGGCTTGTACTGTTTCAACTGCCTCATGTGGACGTGCTTGCAGATGCAGGGTAAAGATGCTGTAGGCTTGCAGAGCACACATGGGAACAAAACAGCCTGATTTTAACCTGCCTTACCTTGTATTCTGCCTTATGTCATGCCTCAAATTGCTTTGCTGTTTGCATTTCCCTCCAAACTTCCCTTGCTTATTTCTCTTCCCTCAGGTGTCTCTTCTCCTTCCCTTCTAACTGGCAGCAGTCCCCTTCACCTGAGAAGTGGGCTTTAGATGTGCTCTGCCAGGCAGCTTGCTAACTTCTGTGTAGCTCCCTAAAGCAGGTAGATACCACCTCGCAGACACTGCTCTTGCCACTTGCTGAGCTCTAGATGCATGCCCCAGACCTATACCAACCGCGTGGGCCACGTGCAGCACCAACACCTGCCCTGCACGCCTGCCCTCTTCAGCAGCCGGGAGCAGGGATCTAACTGCTGCAGTGCCTGGCACTTGCTGGTACTAACTTCTCAAGTGTATTAGGAGCCCTCTGTAGTGGCAGTTCGAGGGACAAGTGAACTCGTGGAGTTGTCACGATAGGGCATGCAGAATTGGGGCTGGCTGTTGGCAGGTGCCACTCATAAGCTGGCTTCTGTCTGAGGCCAGAGCCTGCCTCTTGGTCAGTTTCTTTACCACAGACACTGCTTTGCTCCCTTGCTTGCACTGGCAGTGCAGGAGGGTTTGCAAGGAGACAAGCAGTGCTCTGGCTCCAGGCTCTGGTGTCAGAAAACCCTGGCAGAAGTCAGATGGATGATGCTGGGTTCTCTTGTGACTTACTTGGCACAGCAGAACAAAGTGCTGAGCAAGCCTGGAATGGCCTCCAGAAGGTACTGCATTTCGTGGACTTAACTCCCAGTGTTCCCAGATTCCACAGAACCTCAGTGGAACTCTTGAATGTTCTTGTTCAAGGTGTCTGGTTGCCTTAGGTGGTATCTCTTGAGTGTTACCAGAGGGGAATGAAGCTGTTCAGCTGCTAATCATCACTACTCTCTGTTCTTCTCCAAAGGCCCTGGAGTTGCAGGTTACCTTACTGCAGGGACAGCCTCCTCTGTGATGCCCAGCGTGCCACCCCCAGTAGACAACGAGGTGGGAGACATCAGCTAAGGGCTGGAGCTGCCTGCGTGAGGGCTGAGGCTGTGGCGGTGCCAAGCAGTGGCACTGTCCTCCCGCGCACACAGGGAGCCTGCTGCCTTCCCAGCCCTTCCAGGACAGTGTTGTTCCTTTCCTACGGCCGCCGGTTGCTGTTGTAGGAGAGGGCAGTGGCTGTGGCACTGCACCTCCAAGCACTCTGCGATCAGCTGCAGTGGGTACAGAGGAACTGTTTCTTGCTGAACGTAAGCACATTTTGTTCCTTTCTATTTGTTTACAAGACTGTGAATCAACCTTTCCTAGTTTTTATATTTGCTGAGTTATTAGCATGACTGCAGTTGAGCTACAGTCTAGAGGAACAGGCTAAAATCACCCTGACCTCACCCCCCCTCACTCAAAGGGCATCCCCTCCCCCTCCTTCCCAGCCCCATGAGATCACTCCCACTGAACATGACTTGCAAAGGGTTTGTCCCCCAGCCCTTCACTGCTGTCCTTAATCATTAACCTGACCTGCTGCCAGAGATCAGACAGCATTAGACATTGACCTGTGTAACTGGCTTGACCAAATGGACAGAGCTGCAGCAAAAAGCCTTCTCTGGAGATGTTCTGTAAGGAATTAGTGTACTTGTGAGATGTTCTATACAGCACCCAGTATATAAACCTTTCTAGCCTGTGTATATTATACAGACCCTTCATATGTACAGAAAATTTTAAATAAAGGGAATTAAGAGCCTTGTTAATGAGCTAAAGGTGAGCTTCTTGCTGAGCTGTTCTTTGAGGCTGGGGGAGGGAGGAGAGGGCAGTCACAAACCTCCCTTTGAGCAGGGCCTGGTAGGGCTCCTGAGTGCCTGGGAAAACACTGTGCGGGCTTGGACAGGCTGAAGCAGAGCTCCTGAATCTCCCTGGGCATTGGTGCAGTGCAGAGAGTTTGTATTTAAAATACACTTCAGCCATTGCCCCTCTCAGCACTCTAGGAAGGGATGAGGGTGGAAATGGAGATGTGAACAATTGTTGCATTCCCTTCATCTTTGGTTTAGGTAGAATGAACTAATTACAAGGCAAGAAGCTCCTTTGGGAAAAGGTCCCTGCTCCAGGTGTCTGCAGTGCATGTCCCAGCCTGGCTGGCTTCAGTGGCTTTAGCTGGAGCACTCTTCAGGTGAGCATCCAGCTCAGAGGGTCAAGGACAGGACTGGCTGCTGGTCCTAAAGACTGAGCTGAAAGGAGCACCTTCTCTTTAAATTCCATCACTGTTCATGCTTAAAGTGAAAGCTTGTATCAAGTTGCCCTGAGATGCACTTTTTCTGAGCAAAAAGGCAGTGCCCTAAGCCATTAATTGGCATTTCATCACAAATGAGGAGGTTAGCCTGGCTGGCAATAAATGAAATGAGGTTTTATTGCTTTGCCTGCAATAGAAGACTAAAAGGGCTGTGGCTCAGAGCAAGTAAAGTACTTTAGGCCTGCTAGAAAAGAGATTTTATTTAGTGCTAGAACCCAGACGCTGCTGTTTGTTTGCAGGGCACTCTGCAACCTGAAAAGCAACCCCTGGCCCAGTGGCAGAATTACAAGTGAGGAGAAGGTGCATTGCTTCAAGCTAGGATCAAGGGTTTGAATCCATCCAGTGGCCCCTGGAGACCATTGCTGAGCAGAACCTTGTCTCAGTCTCCCATCCCCTGCAGCTGGCATTCTCCTGCCCCTACATCTTTGCAGTTAGCTGCTTGGCCTGGTCAAGCAGCTCCCACCTGGCAAGGGTAGACAGATGCACTTCGTCCGGCCCATCCGCCAGCCGCAGCGTCCGGATGTAGGCAAACCTGTGCCACAACAGCTGTGTTAGGGGCAGCTTTTCAGCAGGGGAGGGCCCTGTGCCATGTGGCTATGGGCCTCCCTGCAGAGAGGCACAGGGGCTACTGCAGGAAAGCTTCCCAGCAGGGCTAAGGAGCGCAAGCTGGCAGGCAAGCAGCTTGCCTCTCCCTAGTGCCACAAGAGACACAGCTGAGCTGCTGCCAGCAACTCTTGTGGGTCCAGTGCCAGGCTGCCCCTGTGTGGGCTGTGCTCAAGCAATGCAGTTGCATTGCAATTGAATTATTAAAGCAGTTGATGTGGAGCTTCCCTTTGGGACACCTGGGCCATACCAGCACCTGCTGCTGTCAACTCCCCTGAACAGGCCTACTTACACTACAGCTCATTCTGCCTGGACTCACATGAAAGCCAGAGGGAAATCCTGGGAAACACCAGCTCCACCACACACTTGGATTGCAGTGTCAATCACCTTGAGCACGGCCCGAGGCACAACCACTTTGGTCATGGCTACCTGCAGTTGGAAGAGAACTTGCATTTGTTAGGAGCAGTGCACACATTTATCTGGCAGCTCTTGCAGTGGCTGGGAGGAGAGCTCTGCCTGAGGTAAAGCTGCTTCCAGTCGCCCAGATCCCTCTTGCTGTGCTGAGACTGGTGAGCAACACTTGAACTTGTTTAATTTTAAAGCACTTTAGCAGGCTGGGCTCAGCTTTTAACTGCCTTTGCAGTCTCCTGACAACAAAAAGCTCACCTTAACACTATTTTCAGGAGGAAGTTGTGCTCTGTGCTTGGCAGGATAACCTTTGGCAAGATGGTCTAGTTTGTCTGACCTAGGTGAATGCACAGGTATTGTGTTCCCCATGCCTTGGCCTAAAGCTCGAACACAAGTTACCTGTTTCCTTGCTTTCCTGTTGCCCAAGGTGTCGATCTTGCTGGCTGTGTGCAGGGTGAGCAGTCGAGCCTGGTCAATACTGAGGCGGCATTCAGCAATCCAGTGGGCAACCACCTCCTGCAGCAGCCCAAGCCAACATGCAGACAGTCAGTGAATGCCTCTGGCTCTGTCTGGGTCTACCTGCCCTGCTCCTCCCCTTGTATGTGTTCAGCCCCTCTAAGACTCTTGTGCAAGTTAAAGCTACACACTGCATCTACTCTAAAAGCATTTAAAAGAAAAAAACCTGTGGCTGGCAGAAAGCCAACAGCAGTTGTCTCCCTGGCAGGAAAGAGGGCACAGGGGAAAACACACCTCCTGCTTCCGGCAGAGTTTTGTTCCTGGTCAGGCCTGCTCACCCTGTTCCTGAAGCCCTTCAAACTCTGCTGCCAGGACTCAAACCCTCTCTCTAACAGGCACCAGTCTACAGCAGCTGGGCAAGGGACTGGTGCTGTTTGACATCCAGGCAGGCAGAGCCGCATGGTGGTGCCTGCTGCAGCTGCCTCCCACTGCTGATCAATGAGTAGCTCCCCTGATCTAAATGCAGTTACAGCCCTAGCAGCCCTCCGTTCCCTCTGGCTCTGTACAAACAAATTTCCATGACTCTAATGCAGTTTCCCCTTTCCACCACCTTGTTTCCAAGTCATCCTGCTGTGTGCTGGACAAGCCCCACTGCTAGGTGCTGATGGCCCCTATAAAAAGGGGACAGTCACCATTTTATTGTGCTAGAAAGCTCTCTTTCACACAACAACCAGCATTTCAGTTCTGGATCAAGCCCACGTGGCCTTGCTCTGCACTCCGGTCAAGTATTTGTCTTTACTTTTGAGAAGTAAGTCCAAAGTTTAGTCAAATTTAGACCTATCACTGTCTCCAGCACTGATGAACAGAGGTGTGCAGGAGCCAAATCTGAAAGGCAGAGAAGCATACGATGCCCACCCAACCAGCTGCCTGCCAGAACTGCCCAGCTAGAGAAAAACCCAGGGTGCAAAACTGCATCAAATGCAGCAACAGAGCAGAAAGCACTGCCAGGAGCGAACCCCAGTGACAAAAGGGCAGCCTCACACTGGCTGCCACGTGAGGCATGTTGACTGGCAGCTCTGCCAGGGTTCTGCGTGGGCTGCCGCAGGGTAGTGCTCACATGCTGGTACAGCTTCTTCCCAAACGTGTCTCTCTGCGCCGCACGCTGGCACAGGAGCTGCAGGGCGGCTTCGGCTGCGCCAAGGGCCCTCATGCAGTGGTGGATGCGGCCTGGCCCCAGCCGACCTTGGGCTATCTCAAATCCTCTGCCCTCACCTGGTTGGAAAGACAAACAGGCACAGGTGGACTCCATGCTTCTCCCTTGACAGGACCTGCAGCTCCAAGCATCATGGCACAGAGTCAGGAGCAAGCTTCTTACACTAAGTTTACTCCTTGGAGTTGGTGCTTATTTACTCCAAGAGATCCCTCCTGACAGACTGTTAGTGTGTTTTGTGCTTCAGTGTTACCAACAGAGGAGGTTTCAGAGAGGGTTTCTTACTTTAAATGTTAATATTACACTCAAGAGATCTGTCCATGAAATTTGGTATAAGAACATGGGGACAACCTTGAGGGGCCCAGGCCCAAGACAGAAAGCTTCCAGCAAATGACAATAGCAAAGAGGCAAAAGAAGCCATCAGGGTGAGGGAAGAGGAGCACAGCTCCCCCTGCAAGAGGCCACAGCTCTGGCCTGCTCATTCTTTCATTAATAACTCTCAGTTCTGGTCACTTTGCAAGCATCCATACTCAGGTGGCCATGGACCACAGCAGAAGGCTATGAGAACACAAACCACCAGCTCCTAAAGCTTGGTTCCCTGCTCAATGCATGCAGAGGAATTGAGCAGAACTCACCCAGGATGATGTTGGAGACAGGCACCCGCACGTCACTGAAGTGTATCTCAAAGTGTCCCCCGTGGATTTCATCTACAGCAACAGAAACCTCACAGCAGCAGGGTCAAACCAAGCCCTCAGTTCCTGCCCTGTCTCCACCCATGCTGCTTGGTGATGCATTTCATGCAGTGTTTCAGGCATTACTGCAGCTTGGCACAGCAGGCAAACACAGGAGAACTGCTGTCACCTACCCAGGTAGCCAAACACCGAGAGGGGTCTGATCAGCCTCAGCCCTGGCGTGTCCATGGGAACAATAATCATGCTGTGCTGCTTGTACCTGAGCAAGGTAAGAAGCACAAGTCTGGATTAGCTTTGAGAGTCCTTTCTGTCTCCTCCCTCTACTTCTCTGTCCTCATTCTAGTACTTGCCACACAGCCACTGCTGAGAATCGCCTCCACTGACTGCAGCCATTCTGCCTCATGCAGCGTGGCACATGAGCCTCAGCGCTCCTTGAGGCATGGAAGGGTTTGGGTTGGAAAGGTCCTCCAAAGGCCTAAATCTGCTCTGCTCTCATTTCAAACCATTGCCCTTGTCCTGCCCCTGCAGGCCTTTGTAAACAAGTCCCTCTGTAGCCTTCTTGTAACCCCTTCAGGTACAGGCAGGGTGCTGTTAGGTCTCCTGGAGCCTAATCTTTTCCAGGCTGAACCACCCCAGCTCCCCAAGCATGTCTTTGTAGCAGAGCTGCTCCAGCTGCCCTAGTAGTTTTCATAGCCCTCCCCTAGACCCTCTCCATCAACTCCATGTCCTTCCTCTGTTGAGGGCTCCAGAGCTGGACATAGCCCTGCAGGTGAGGTCTCAGCAGAGCAGAGGAGCAGGATGCCCTTTCTCTCTCTCTCTGCTGCCTCACTGAACCACCAGGCAACAAGCCAAAACGTACCACTGGCATCTAAAGCACCATCATCAAAACTACTTCTGTCCCTTCTGCACCACCTAGTCCACTTCCCCCTCCCACCCTTTCCTTGTTCTCTAAACGTGTTTATCAGCACCACGTTGGCTTGCCTACAGGTCAGGAAAAACATCCCCATATTTCACTCCCTTCAGGAGCTTGAAGGGCAGTTATCAGTCGGGCTGAACTGGAGACGACATTCCAGATCCCCGGGGTCAGTCTCCAGCGCAGTATCACATCGTCCTCTCCTGACCTGTTAGCTTCCAAGAGCTCAAGAGATGACACTGTCTGCACAGATGCTGGACAAACCTTCGTGTGTGCTGTTAGCAAGTTACTGTTCCCTTCTCAATTGAACAGAAGAAGAAGAGATCTTCTCAGTGGAATCTGGGCTACAATCCAGCCTGGAACCAAATGCTCCAGGTCTTTTGCCTTACTAGCTATGCCCCTTCAGTGGAAGCAGCCAGGAAGCACTGTGTTCAGCACCTGCACAAGTTTCAGTGTGGGAAGGAGCGAGGCAAGGGCAGCATTCCATCTGCTGATGAGAGATGTGCAGTGCCCTCTGCTCACACAGCTTCGCATCACAAGCAGCCTTCTAGGCCTGCAGGCAACTTTGGAATCAACTGAGCAAGTAACTGCAGGTCTCTGGCCTGCCACTTGGACTCATTCTGCTCAGGGGAGCTATGGGGTTATTAACATTGAAGCAAACAACTCCTCCTCTTGGTAGAGGCTTTATGTGCTACACCTGTGAAACCAGCAGAGCCAGGATAGCCCTTGGTTGAACAACTGATGCAGACTATAACTAACCTGACCAAACTAAAGGTAGTGAACCCCCCCAGGCTGATTATCCAGCTGCAGACTAGAGCAGTGCCATGGGGAGGGGGAAGCACAGGAATGTGAGCTGGTTACAGTGAAGAAGACAGGAGGCCTCAAGCACTAGAGCTGGCAGCACAACAGCAGCTTGCCCAGCGACAGGCACAGGTTTAAAACTGCTCTGTGATTCATCACAGCTGATAAGGCACTCAGCTGTGCTTCAGGCAACTGTTAGCAAGCAGTGACTCCTCCAAGAGACAAGCTCTGCATAACTCTTGGATGTCCCAGGAATCCTTACCTGGATGCTGAGGAGTCTGTGGTTCTGCCCATCACAATTGCAACTTTGCAGTTTGGGTTCCCAGCACCTTGAAAAAGCCACAGACACAAGAAGAGTTTTCAGTATGAAGATTTCCAATCACGTGTCGCAGCAGTAAATCCTGCTCCCTCCTTCAGTGTTGTGGCAGCAATGGTAGGCAGCCTCCTGTGTTTATACCCCGAGTAATCAGACAAATCTCACTGCTTAACACCTAAAGGGAGATGACTTGCTTCCAGGGAAGGCAACAAAGAAAAACAGGATCCAGCTCCACCATCTATCCCAATGAGAAGAGGAGAGAGGATCTGAAGTGGAGACTAATTCCTCCTGTCCATCACAGCTCAGTGAAGAGCACAGTACAAAGACTGTTCAAGGTGTGAGATGCTGTTGTTGCAAAACTAGAGCTCCATGAACCACAACGACTGGAGGACCTGGGTGGGGAGGAAATGCTGGCAACATTCTACACTGATTATGCATATCAGAGTTCATCAGAGCAGCAGTTTTCCAGGAGTTTCTGAAAGCATTTCAGGTAGTGACAGGACTGGGGGGAACGGAGCAAAGCTGGAGGTGGGTGGATACAGGCTGGACATGAGGACAAAGTTCTTCACCATGAGAGTGGTGAGAGCCTGGAATGGGTTGCCCAGAGAGGTGGTCGAGGCCCCATGCCTGGAGATGTTTAAGGCCAGAGTGGATGAGGCTGTGGGCAGGCTGATCTAGGGTAGGGTGTCCCTGTCCATGGCAGGGGGGTTGGAACTAGGTGATCGTTGTGGTCCCTTCCAGCCCTGACTGATTCTATGATTTCAAGTATTAGGTTTCAAAACGAAAGAAGTAGTATAGCAGGATACTGGCCCTGCCTGCAGACATCCCACGGGCTCTGGTGAAACCTCTCATCTCCTGCCTATGGAAGTCAATCAGGATCTCCCTTCAGACACTGCTTCCAGTGACACAATTGTGGGTAGGAAGAAAAAGCTCCAAAATGACAGACAAGAAACACCAGTAGTGCAAGCAAGACACAGGTCTCTCTCTGCTTACAGAACTTCTGCCCAGTGTTCTGAGAAAGACTAGAGCCTGAGCAGATGAGGCGGTGGTGCCTGACAGACCTGCAGATGCACCATAAGCCTCATAAGCTTATGTTTAAAGTAAGTTACCCCACAGAAGGGGACAACTTCAAGCAACAATAGTAGCATTCATTCTGTAAATAAAGCAGAGGTGGAAGACAGGGCCCAAACCCATTCAAGCCTTGCCCTTTGCTTTGTAGAACAAAAGCTCAGCTCAGCTCTTTCCATTGTTTGCATTCTATTGCTTCTACTCAGGAAGATTCAGTTTTCCACCTCAGAACCGAAACTTAAATATCTGGGATTTATGAGCTCTCAGAAAGAGCTGTATAGACTTCATCATTCTCGTTCAGGGCTTCCACACTCACCACTGCTCCACCACTTCTTGCCGTTGATCACGTAAGTGTCTCCGTCGCGCTCGATGCTGCACTGCATATTGGTGGCGTCGCTTGAAGCCACATCGGGCTCTGTGTTAAAGAACAAACACCACAAACACTCAAACCACTGCATTAAGCACACAGGTAGTGCCACTCCCACAAGTGCTGGGTTCTAGCCCCACTCCACTGACACTGCACGCAGAGGGAACATCGAGGGAAGACATGAAGCAAGTGACAGTGTTTTGCGTGGTACTGCCGGTTTCTGCCTTAAGCCCTCCACCACACTGCAGACACACACAGCTTTAGACAGAGCAGTCTTGCTGCTGTCCACCCCCGTGACAAGAAGTGCAAGCTCTGCCGTAAGCTGTTGGTTGGTACAGCACAATCTATTGTAGTAAGTAGTACTTAGTGTAAGCCCCAGGGAAGGGCAGCAAGGGTGCTTCACCTTGTGTTCACTCTGCACTTCCTGCATGTGCCACGAGAAATCTCTGACAGATGCCTTGAACTTTCTGCTGGAGAACAAATTACCTGTCATGCAGAAGCAAGAACTAATCTTCCCTTCTAGGAGAGGCTCCAGCCACTTCTTCTTTTGCTCGTCAGTGCCATACATGTGCAGGACCTCCATGTTTCCTGTGTCTGTAAGAAATCAGCAGCATCTTTACTCCAAGCCAGACAACTCATAAGGCCAAAGATGCCCAACTTCTAAATACTCTCAGTTCTGTAGTTACGAGTCAGAGTTGCTAACCTGGTGCCTGGCAGTTGAAAACCTCAGGAGCAAAGAAGCACTTCCCAGTCTCCTCAGCTATTAGTGCATAGTCAAGCTGGCTGAGACCACTGACATCCGGGAGAAAAAGGTTCCACAGACCTTCTGCTCTGGCCATTTCCTGTGGAAAGCATCAGAGAGAAGTATTAGCAAAACCTTTTCGACAAAAGAAACCACTGAATTCTGCCTTGCTGCCTTTTCCTCCCTCCTGCCTAGCATCCCACCTACCATACCTGATGCCTTTTCTCCAGCAGTTGCCTTCGCTAGGTGCAGCCTTTGACAAAGGTCAGGCACGACCCTTACAACTCACTTTTGGTTTTTCCCTCTCTTGTATCCCTCACCTCCTTTTGCACACTTCCCCCTTCCTTTTCTTTCACCCTGTCTTTCCATGCAGAGTACACTCTCCGGCAGAGCAGGCCAAACGGTCTTACACTGTACCAGTGCCTGTTTCTTTTACTGCTGGACTGTTACAAGTATTTACAGTGCCATACCTTCAGTCTCTCAAGCAGCAGTGGTTTCTTCCATTTTTCCTCTGCATTTCCACACCCAGCATAGTATTCTATTATTTCCTTAGAGAAACAAGCAAACAGATGCTGTTGAAATGAAGAAGACATGTAACACACCAGCAAGAGTGTGTTGTCTTTTCCAGCCCTAGACCCCCAATAAGCTCAGGTTTTTATTTAGTTGGCCACATTAGAAAATGAAACATGTAACTGGAAATCCAAACTGCAAGCTCTTCATTTTGCAAGACTTTAATTGCATCATGGAGATGACCCCAGTGGGTACCTTATTCATACAAGGGAATTACTTGGGGTAGTCTAAAGTACGCAATGACAATGGTAAAAGGCCAAAGTTTTCCAATGACACAAGTAACTCTCACTCATAAATAGGTCTGCAGCACCTTTTACCTTCTCAGCTGGATATATGTGCTCCTTCATGAACTGCTTGACTTTCAGCAACATTTCCTGGCCTCTTCTGCTTTGATGGAACAGCTCTCTAGAGATGCTGTGATGTGTGTTGCTGCAAAGTGACCTAGAGGAGAACATTCAAGGCTGTAACAAAACCAGATACTCCCTCATAAAAAGGTGACCTGCCTTGTCAAGGCATTTAAATAACTGAAGACACTGTAAAAGCTCTGGTTTGCCTTTGACCAGTAATTTAGACCACTCTTACCTTTTTGAGAGCTCTAAACCTCTCTCTGCCAAAGGCTTCACCACCTTAGCAAACGCATGACTGCTCTCTGCAGAAGCATTCCCAAGGAGGTATCTAGCATATACACCCTGCAACCGAGAGAAAGGCATTTCTGGTAGAATCAAGGACTTAAAGTTGTGTCTTCAGAGGACTGGTGAATTTCTGGCATGAAAGTAACACTTAAATACTCATTCTGAAAATCGAAATAGCACCTGAATTTTAATGAGTTTGGTCCATTACTGACAAAACGGAGATGTTCCATGCACAGGAGAAAACCAACAGCATCTTACCTATTGTGCTCTCTGCTTTCATGCGAGTGCAGGAACTGAAGAGACATTTGATTCTCTGTGATACCAGATTTAAACTAGCCAGGGAGTACAAAAAAGGCAACAACAAAATTGCCTGCACAGTGGAAAATAAGCAAGACCCCACACATCCACATTCTCTTTGGTTTTGCCCTGCTACCCTGAGCAGCTGGCTGTGTCTAACACGACGTGCTCCATACAGCAGGAGCTCTTGCATGGTTACTGGCCAGAAGAATCCAAGGTAGTGCTTCTACAGGAACCAGCTGGAATGGAATGGTCCTGGGTACTCTAAACTGTTGTGCAGATTTTGAACCCGTCTTCCCAACTCCAAATGCTCCTAACAAGCAGGTGACATTTCAGCAGATGGGAGAGTATTACCTGAGATATTGCTGCCAACTTGAAGTAAGACAAAGCAAGGAAAAAATGGAAGTTGTCCAAAGCAGTGCTGATCCCCCGGCAGCGGCAGTACACGGACACCAGCTCTTCAAAGGAGGGCGTCTCTGCAAAGCCAACAGAGCCTCTTACGGTACTCAGCATCTGCCCTGTTCCTCCCACTCCATTCTTCAAACATGCCCACAACTTTTCAGCCACATGAGATACTCCACTTCCATCATAAACCCCATGACTTATCATGCCTATACCTAAACAAAACAGGAGCTGTCAGAATTCCAAGTAAGCACAGCACTTCCCAACATTCCTCAACTCCACTCCAGCCAGGAAATTGATTTCACCATGGCATGGGGGCTTTGGGTTTATTGAAAAAACAGAAAATGATAAAGTTACATTTCCATTTGCTTCCATGATCTCCAAGAAAGGTTCAACAGCTCTTACAGGAGCAGCATACTGCAGCTAAGCCACAGCTTGTTCAGCCTGCACTGCCTCAGGAGTCCCTGTCAGCCACTTCCTACAGTGAAGACAGCTATGGCAAAGTTCTTCCCAAGTGTAAAACAATGTGCTTGTTAAAACCTCTATTATTACTCAGAAAGGTAACATATCAAATGGAAATCAAGCCTGGAACTCGTTCCAACAGGAAGATTAGTTTCATACCTATGGTGTCTTTGAAACCCATGAGAGTTCCTTGACCCAAGTGCCTAATAGCTGGAGGCCAGAAGTAGAAGAGAGTGGCATAGGCTAAATCTGCCAAGGGATGGCCAGTAGTTGAAAGCTCCCAGTCCAGGACTGCCAGAACACGAGCCTTAAATAGAAATAAAAGCTTCATGGGAATACTGGAAGATAAATTCCCTCCACTCACAAAGGCACAACCCACTTAGCATCCAGCAGCTTTATTTGGTTCCTGTGTTTCAAAACGCAGGCTGTACCCATCCTCAAAAGCAGCTCCCCTTGCTGCTGTGTCAGGGTTTGCAAGCCTCACTGTTTGCATAGCAGCAGCAAACCAGGCACTATGCCAGACAAAGCCTGCTTGACATTCTATGTTTTTGAGTGGCTCTTCCTGTCAAACTTCTAAACTCTTCTGGTCAAAATATGGTTGAATTAAAACATCCCACAGAGCAGTGGTACTGGCAGATGGAGCTTTGTTTCCAGTGCTGCTGCACAATTTCTTTGCAAATCCCCAGACCACACACCACAATACTAATCCA
The DNA here is from genome assembly GCF_015220805.1 of Pogoniulus pusillus. NCBI lineage: Eukaryota > Metazoa > Chordata > Aves > Piciformes > Lybiidae > Pogoniulus > Pogoniulus pusillus. The sequence continues at coordinate 279,998 of NC_087295.1, forward strand.
TCACATTATGCACAGATGAGGAAATTCAAGTTCTAAAGCAGGACAACCAACCACTGCCCAGACAGAAATGTGAGCCTGTCACAAGCATCCCTGCAACAGTGTCTTCATCTGGATGTGCTGAGACACCCCCAGAAGATTGCTCTGTTGAATTCTTACAATCCAGCTGGCCTGGGGACAACCCTTCCAGCCTAGTCAGAAGTCATGGGCACAGAAGAGTGTGCAGAAGTCTTTTCTACAGGATAGTTCCTGCATATACAGGAACAGACTCTATAAATTAATATTTCCTGTGTAGACTTTGGGCAATTCCTTCAACTGCTTCAGAACAGCTGAGAGAGCCCCTGAGACTGCCAGGCTTTGCTCAGGGAGTCAAACTGTCAAGCCTACAGTGTTCATCAGCTGATCTATGTGCAGCAGGATTGGGATCTGTTGCTTTGCTATGAAGCGGGCATTGCAGAGTCTTTGTCACAACACAGAATGGAAGCAAATAATGCAATTGAAGCTGTGTCCATGGACAGGCAACACTTTTTTTTCCCCCACAAACTCAAAAAAAAAAGCCTTCCTTTTCCCTAAAGATGAAGGAGGAACTTTCAGGTTCTCTCATCTCCATACCTAGCAGGTTTTTTCCCCCTTCCACAACTATGACATACTGTGCATTCTCAGCATCTGTGCCACGACAGCTGAAGTCATACCACAGCTTTCAACTCAGATCAGATGCTCACTCAGCTTAGTGAGGTAAGCCTTTAGTATCTCAAGTAACACTGAATTCAACAGGATTAATGCATATGAAATGTTTTGTTCCTCAACTTTGTGGTAGGGACTAATGAATGCATGGAACTACTAGCACCTGCAATGAAGTCCAGGTCTGTGTTAGATACCTAAACACCACAGAGAGCACAGAGAAGAGCTAAGTTCTCTGCTGTTCCTTTCAAGGATGTATCATGCACTCCAATACCCACATGAGTGTACCATTATGTGGCAGGAGTACACACCAAAAAAGAGAACCAAAAACCACTAAACAGGCACAGGTGTTTCAGCTACCTCTGTTGGATGGAAGATGATGTTGTCTATTCTGAAGTCCCCATGAATCAGGTTTTCTTCATTATCATCAGATGGCAAGTTGTTTGCTAGCCACTCAGCCAGCTCGTTCATGGCAGGAATGTCTGTCTGAGCAGCTGCCTCATACTGTCTTTTCCATGTTGATACCTAAGGAAATGTAAACACTCCAGTGGCTTTTCCAGCTGATTCACAAGGTTCTCAAGAGCACAACGTTCTGAAGCACACAAAGCTTTCAGGCTTTGACTCTTACCATGTTACCTGTAGATTCAGTCAGTTCAGTACCTTTGCAAACGTGAGATCAAAAGATGCATAAAAGACTGCCTCTGTTTCCTATTACAGTCCCATCTACATAGCCCAAAGCTAATACTGCTACAATTCCCTGGGCACAGCATTACAGAATATCTGAGTGCAGCAGTAACTCTGTTCTGCATACAGATAACTGAAGTTAAGGTGCTTTGGTTACTTTTATGAGTCATTAGCAATCCAGCTTGCACATCAAACAACCCTCAAAGATGCAATGAAATAAAGAATTTTTTGAAGAGCTGTACCTGCCTTCTGCAGTATCCTGGTCCTCTACCATATCCTTGGAGCCCCAGAGACTGTAAATCAAAGGAGTGCAGCAAGGCCAAAGTTTCTATCATTGCAATGTACAAAGCCGAGCGCTCTGCTGTGCCTACTTCAGGCAGTGACAAGTCTCGGAAGATGCGACCCTGTAAACACCACAGATGTTGGTGGGATGCAGGCACCAGGTGCAGAGAAGTACAGCTATGCATGTCAGGAACAAAAGCAAATGCAGGGAGCAAAGCTCTCCGTGGAGTCAAAACTTCCCTCCTCAATTACTTCACTTCTTGCTCAGCACAGATGAAGGACTCAGAGTAACCCTCAGATCATTAGTACCCACCTATCTATTGGGAGGTAAACAAAACAACAGATGCATCCAGCAGATGAAAGCTTGAGTTAACAGCACACAGTCCAGGTACCTTTGAGCCCAAAAGTACCAGCAATGAAAATAATAAAAATCAATGAAGACCTTTGGCAAACAATTCAAAGAAATTCACTTGTGTTCTCTCTAAAAGCAGTTTCATACATTTAGAAGGCAAGTGTGGTTTGCCATCTTCTCCTTCAGTTATGACCCTTTTCCAGCCAGTTAACAGGCTGGGAAAGACAAGGCAGCCTCTTCACCCCTTTAAGTGCTTCAGCTGCACCGGTTCATACAATGGCTCTGTTCTCTTTACACAGCTAAGCATCCTGTGTCTAGCCCGTGCCTGAACCATAGGAGCTGCTCTGGCAGCCAGCAACCCCTCCCCAGCAGAGAAGGAAAGGAAGAGAAGACCCACGAGTTAAAATGGCATAGATTTAATGAAACAGCCAAAGCAATACCCAAGCCAGCAGAACATACACACAGTAATACTGCACCTAGCCAGGTACAGCAGTCTCCGTCCTCAGCAAACCTCCTCCTATCTACTGAGCACCCCATGGCTGCCTTAGGATTCTGTCCCAGCAACACCAGCACACAGGAACAGAACACTTCTGCACAACAAATCTAGAGATCAGGCTCTGCCATTGTGGAACAGTTAACCCAAACCTCCAGGAACTGGTCCACAAAGGCTCACGTCTCTAATGGCCCAGTGAAGCTGATGATACAGTAGGAGGCAAAGGAAGGGAAGAGGCCCAAATTCAAACATGAAACAGCAGCCTTTGAATCCAAACCTAACAGAAACAGTCTCAACCTGGCTACAGCAGCCTAAGGACCACAGACGGGGCTATGCCACGTCCTGTCTGAAACTAGTGCTTGAGCTGGAGCCTTGCTTTTCCAGAAAAGGTGATCAGTAAATGTCGGACAAGCTCTAACAGAAAGGTTTTCAACAATAAAAAGCAGCTTGTAGTAGGGAAAAGAAAGAACCTCTGGCAGTGGAGCACCAACCTGCACATGCTGCATGACATAAAACTCTGTTCCAATGACAGAAACGTCATTGCAGTACAACAGGGGCTCAGGCACTGGAAACCCAGCAGCAAACAAGGCCTTCTGCACACGATATTCTCTGTCCACCTGAAGAGAGCACAGAAACCTAGGCTCAGGGAGCAGACCCCAGACATACATGAGTACAGCAGATGACCCTCTTGCAGGTTTGATTATCTACATAACACAGAAAACTGGAAGTGATCCAGCAACTCACTGCATTTCTGGCCACCTTCACCAATGTGCTGCACCACCATGCACAGCATTCAGCCACCTGCAACCCTAAGGGGCTGGAGCTCAACAGAGAACATTACTCACCTTGTGAGCTCTAGGCAGAAGGGGGCCATGGGGCTTCTTTCTGAGCACGTAAGCTTGCTCACCCTTCTGAAGGTAAAAGGTCGGGTTGGACTGGCCAGAGCTACAAAAAGAAAAATGACAACTGCTTATTTAATTCAAACACTTGCAGCTTCTACAGAAGCGATGTAAAAGGCACTGTGACTTGGCCTGGCCAAAGTGGCACAAGACAACAGAGAGGGCCAAGAGCTGGTAGGCTTTTTTCAAGTACAAGATGCAAGTGGTACAAAACCGGAAGCTGAAGGTTCTATTCTTATGTATCTTATGAAAGTCATCTTCTTCCACTGCAGACAGATCAGACACTCAGCTTGCTCTCCTGTGCAACGAGAATCTCATCCTCTCTGCTCCTCTAAAGAGGCATCATTCATGTTCTCAAGGTATGCAGCAGATGCAAACTCTAAAGCTTTCCAGTTTGGAGGAAATGAAACAGAGCAGAATTCACACCAGCCTGTAACTGTGTTCGTCCTTAAATACAGAGAAAGCTCCCCCAGTAACTGATAAATTCTAGTACCGAGTCCCACTGTATCCTACCCTGACCATCACAGGCACTGACTATGAAAATCAAAGTCAGGAGAACTTTTGCCCTCATGCTCCCAACACTTCCCTTTCCCCTGAGGCATCTGAGGCATAGTCTGTAATAGAGTCTAACAAGTGTGCTGTACAAACTCTGCCTGGCACGGCAGAGATTTACACCAGCTGAAGCCTTGAAGCACAACTGCAAAACAGGTAAAGTAGTAGAAGCATAAATACAGGCAATATTTTAGCAGCTTTTATTCTTGTCTCCGCAGTTGAAGTAGACACAGGATTGAGTGCAGCTAAGAGTTCAATGGATGGTTTATATTTGCATCAGAAGACAGAGAAAAGTGGTTCCTTTCAGATAGCTGCAGCCAGAGCAGATGCCATTCTTACCAAGGAATTCATCCATGGTTTTAGAAAGACTGCTAACCACTCACTCGCTAATGAAAGTCAGAGAGCCACGCTGCTGATCTGCCGATGCAAATAAACTGACGTGCTGCGCAGCACAAGGGCTCTGCGGCCGGGGGGCAGCCCCTCGCTGCCCACTGCTTCGCTCCGGGGGCAGCCGTGGCAGCCTCAGCACAGCGTCGCCCTGCTCGCAGATTTGCTTGTGTGGCAGCACATATGTGCTTCTGAATGCTATTTGCTATGCAATGAAAGATCAGACAAACTAAGCTCTATGAGCAGGCAGTAAAAACTGCAGCAGCATACTCGGGCAGAGTGCACCACGGCAGGCCAGCTGCGTGCGGCGCGCAGGCCTGCCCAGCACCGGCCTGCCCAGCACCGGCGCGCCCAGCACCGGCCTGCCCAGCACCGGCCTGCCCAGCACCGGCCTGCCCAGCACCGGCGCGCCCAGCACCGGCGCGCCCAGCACCGGCCTGCCCAGCACCGGCCTGCCCAGCACCGGCCTGCCCAGCACCGGCGCGCCCAGCACCGGCCTGCCCAGCACCGGCCTGCCCAGCACCGGCCTGCCCAGCACCGGCGCGCCCAGCACCGGCCTGCCCAGCACCGGCGCGCCCAGCACCGGCCTGCCCAGCACCGGCCTGCCCAGCACCGGCGCGCCCAGCACCGGCCTGCCCAGCACCGGCGCGCCCAGCACCGGCCTGCCCAGCACCGGCGCGCCCAGCACCGGCGCGCCCAGCACCGGCCTGCCCGCGGACAGAGACGGGCAGGCAGACAAGCGCAGGCGCAGGGCATGCCTGTGCCACAGGTCACCGGCACCTCTGACTTCATCTGCTCCCTCGGAGGCCGCTGCCTGCCGTCAGGGCCCTAAATTCGGCCATCACTGCCACTGGGCACCAGCAGAGCCGCTCCGCTCCTCAGCCGACAGAGGCACCCTTCGCGCCCTCGCTGTGGCGCTGCGCCTCCGGAAGCCGCCCAGACCACAGCCGCCGCGGAGGCAGCCGCGGGCCCCTCAGGGCAGCCTGGAAGCAGGAGAGCAGCCCGCCCTTTACCTGTACTGCCTGACAGCCAGGGCCGCTGCGGGCTGCCGAGGGAAGCCGGGCAGCCGGCTGCACAGGTACCGCTCCAAGCTGCCCTGGTCGAAGCGGTGCTGCGATCGCACCTCGCTAGTACCCGGCTCGGCCGACATCTTACTGTCGCCGCCCCGCGCCAGCAGCGCAGGGCACACACCGCCCGCGGCGCCGTACGCTACTGGCGGAGCGCTCTGCTCGCCCCGCCAGGTGTCGCCACGGCAACCGCAGCGGCCGCGGTCCTGCAAGGAAAGAGGTCCCCGGCGCCGGCCCAGCACGGCTCTGGAACCGGGACCTTCTCCCGAAGGAAAGCGCCTCCCGGCAGCGCCCCGGCAGACGCCTGCTGTCAGCCGTCCCAGCGCCAGCTGTGCCCGCCGCCGGAGCGCCCGCGCAGAGGGGAACGCTCGGCGCGGGTCGGGGCGGGCCGGGGCCGGGGCCGGCGCTGCCGGGCGCTGCCGGAAGCTGGCTCGGGCGGCCGACGTGGCGCTGTGATGGCGGAGCCGGGCCGGCTGCAGCGGCTGGAGCGGCGGGTGCGGGAGCTGGAGGAGGAGCTGGCCCGAGAGAGGGGCGGCCGGCCGGCGCCGCGGGCCCGCATCGAGAGCATGAGCCCGGAGGTGACCGACTCCAACCCCTACAGGTGCGGCCGGGGCTTGGGAGAGGCCCAGAGGCCGACTCAGGGTGTATAGGGTGGGGAGCAGCGGGATCCCCGAATGACAGGGCTCGGAAGCCACCGCTGGAGATGAGCGAGTCCTGCCTCACCGTAAAGTGGGCTCTAGAGCACGTTGTCCAGGATCGCGTCCCGGTGCGTTTCGAAGATCTCCAGAGAAGTGGACTCCAGAACCGATCTGGGCAGCGAGCTCTGGTGCTCTGAAGGGAGGGCCATGGGGTCTCGGGCCGTGGGTGGGAGCAGTGACCCTGGTAAAGGGGAGGAGGCGTGTGGAAGTGGGATGGGACTGGAAAGATGTCAGGGCAATGCTGCAGGCAGGTGGGCAGTGGAGAGGGAAAGAGAGAGACTCTAAGATACTCTTGAGTTTTTCATCACAGTTGGTAATAAACGGGACAGGTGTTAGTGTTATCTGAGGTCTTACTCCTCTGACTTACCTATTGTAGAGTTTTGAGCATCTGGAAGTCTCGAACACCTGGGACCTCCTCTAATACTCAATGGCATTGGAAATCTGATGCTTTGGGGTGTTTCTCGGGATGAATTGCATTGGTACAAGTTGATACCTTACTTTCATTGATACTTTCCCTGAAAAACAGGCAATAAGCAGCATAAAATGTTGGTTTAAAATTCTTCTGCTTACTCTCACAATCTGATATTCTGCAATTACTGTTTTTTAATGTATGTTGGAATTAATCAACTTGATCAGGAAGCAGTGGAAGAGTCAGCACCAGCCTGCTGCCATACAGTTGGTTCAAGAAAAATGTGTAGGCTTTTGTTGTGGCCATCAGGGCTTCATTTACAAGCTAGCTGTGGGCCCTGCCGGTCTCACTGGTGTTCTTCAGCCCATCTGAATAAGTACGGGAGGTTTGCAGGGTCAGCACTCCGCTGCTGTTGCTAGTAGGAGAACATCTACTGTCCTGCTGAGAGTGTATCTATCTGGCAGTCACAACTGCAGTGAGAACAGCAGGCTTCAGTTTGGTGCTTGGTTGAGCTGTTTGTAAAGCAGAAGTGGTTTTGAATGCCTGCAAAGCAAGCTTGCTGTTAGAAGGTAGAGAGCGTTTTCTGTGTAACACTGCTGTCTTTCTTCCTAGCCGCTTGATGGCCTTAAAAAGGATGGGAATTGTCAAAGACTATGAGGTAGGGTTCCGCGGGCGCTGAGCCGGCCTCGCGCGTGGTGCGCGGTCGCACTCGTGTGGTACGCTGCCGCCTTGTTTCTCCCTGCAGAAGATCCGAACCTTCACGGTCGCAGTGGTAGGTGTGGGTGGCGTTGGCAGCGTGACTGCTGAGATGCTGACAAGGTGTGGCATTGGTAAGGTAATGAGAGTTTGCTTCTGCCTCTCTGCAGTAAGTGGCCAGTTTGCTTCCTGAGGGCTTAGATTCCTTTTCACTCCATTGATTTGCCCAGGTGAAAAAGCACAATGAGGAAAGCATTCAAGAACAACACTTGGCTAAACACCACAAAACTGATTTACGTAGGGCTTAATCCCATGTCACATGGATGGTTCTCATTCGGATGCTGTCTGCTCTCATGTGGGCCCATCTAGCTAACTTTTGTACTGGGCTACTGCAACAGCAAAACCAAATCAAGAGAAGGGGCAACTTGCATAGCACATCAAGTCTGCAGTTAGGGAGCAAGTTGACGTAACATGGAGAAGTGGTAGATGCCAAACAGCTGCTTTCATCACAAACATCCATTCATTGTGTGTCAGAGCTGAAAATTCAGCAGCAGTTGCAGATAATCTGATGTATGTACAGATAACAAGAGCTGCCAGAGTTCATAGACAGGATTCTTCTTCAAAGAAGGAACCTGGGGAGTGGCTCAGAAGCTTTCTATTCCCAATTTCCATTTTCTTTCTGAACTTTAAGAAGTTTATTAATGCAGAGGTGATGTAAGTTTTGGTTGAAGAGTCTACTCACCCTTCCTCTGAAGGAGCATTTCCTGTAGACCTTAGGCACAGAAAAGGGCAGTGGACAGTTGATTTGGGGCTTACACAGGCATCATGGTCGCTGTTATTGTTGAGGTATAAGGGATTTGTGTTCAAAGATCTGCATGCCAAAGCAAGGGGAAGTGACTGCACATCTCTGGTTCATGCCCTAACAGCAAGCAGGGATGTGATCACAAAGGGGACAGTGTTCATGCGGGTGCTCTGTGGAACAGCCTTAGGTCATGAGCTGAAAAGTGCTGTTTATTAAGTGGTTTCCATGCCTAGGGAATCAGTTCCGACGGCTGCTGGAATTCATCTGTCACAGCCTTAGCATGTTGGTACCTTTTGTATGTGAAGCATACATGTGAAGGGCAGCAGGGAGGAATGTTGTTGGGTTTAGGATCAGCATTGGTGGTTAGATTGCCTTGTGGTGCTCTGGCTGCAGAGTTTTTGGAGATTCACATCTGTTAATACAATCTTCTTGTAGCTGCTGCTGTTTGATTATGACAAAGTGGAGCTGGCAAACATGAACAGACTCTTCTTCCAACCTCACCAAGCTGGATTAAGCAAAGTGCAAGCAGCAGAGCATACTCTGAGGTATAACTTAGATCTGCAGAGTTGTGATCAGTCTGGCAGTATGCCATACTTCAGACTGCAAGCATGAGGCTGTAGCAGCACCTGTGAAGTTAGGGAGTAGAGTGGAAGTGATTGTGTTTATTAATATTGACTGAACTTATTTCTTCCATAAGGAATATTAATCCTGATGTTCAATTTGAAGTACATAACTACAACATTACAACGCTGGACAACTTTGAACACTTCATGGATAGAATCAGGTAAAATCTCTCAGAAAGTGCATGTCACTGACTTCTGCTGCTGTGTGGCTCCAGACAGCTTTATGCTGTTCCTGTCAGGTGGATTTTCACTTGGATGATTCACTTGGAAACCCGTGGGCAACGTGTCTGTGTGAAGCCATTCCTGCCGAGAGCTCTTCTCTGGAGCTGGCATTTCCTTTTACTGTTTCACACCTGCATTTTCTCTTAGTGTCTGCGGATTTCTAACCGCAGCTGCAGGTCTTGCAGGCTTTTCCCTGTGTACAGATCAGATTGGAGCCTATCTGGGGCGCTGTGGAGCAGTTTCAGGTGTGCTTTGTAAGACAAAGAAGGAAAACAGTGTCCAGCAGATGTCACAGAGAATTGCTTTTCCCGTCTGTAGTGCTGTTGGACAAAGACACAGTTCTGCATTAACTCCCAGCTGCAGCACACTTGTTTCTCCTGCAGCTCCGCAGTGCCAGTTGTGTTCTGTTGTGCGTTTGCACAGGTGTTGTTAGAAGCAGACATGCTCCTGCACTCTGATGCAGCACGCTGGCTGCCATGGTGGCGTTCTGTTCTGCTGGCAATGTTATGCCAACCTGTGCCACTTCTCTCAGTAAGGGAGCCCTGGAGGAGGGGAAGCCTGTGGATCTCGTGCTCAGCTGTGTGGACAACTTCGAAGCTCGCATGGCTATTAACACGGTAAGCCCTGGCAGCTTGTGGAAGATGCTTTTCTCCTTGAATGGTGGTAGGAACTGTGGGGCCTACAGAAGAGGCAGGAGCTTAGCAAGAGCCCACTACAAAATTCCCTCCTTGACTTAATGAAATAGCATCTGAGCTTTTACCCACTCCTACAATGCATATCCTGTGTATGCAAATAAAGGGGTAGCATGTTGAAGTCAGTAGTAGCTAATGGTGAAGAGGGAAGTGTCACTCCTGTCACTCCCTGTCTCTCCAGGTGATCTTGTTTCTATAAAGCTATTCTCAAGGCCTGCTTTGTTAGATCTTAAAAACTTTTTTTAAGACTAAAGCAAATTGTGCACTTCACAGGACTTTGTGCATGCTAACAGTGTCTTGAGGCTCTGTACCTGATCAATCTGGTTTCTCTATAGCAGTAGCAGCCAAAGTAGGGTGCCAAAAGCCTCTTCTCTGTTATCCTCAGCTAATCCAACCCACAAATGGTGTGCACTGAAGGTACACAGGTGTGCTCTGTCTGTGCCTCTAGAAGTGCTTTGTGCAGTTAGATTCTGTACTGCTTTGGTTCTAAAGCCTGAGTTTGTTCCAACATCTGGGGAAAGCACAAAGGACTGGCATCAGGAGGACAGCTTTAATGAGTCCTTGGAAAAAGTTTTTGTTCAGCCTTCTCATGTTGCTCTTCCTGAGCACAGCCTTTGTGTCTGACAGCAGGAAGGTCAAGGTATTTCATCGCTCTGTTTACGTTGTTTGGTCCTGTTCTTTCGTTGACCTTCGGCAGCAGTGATGTGTGTGCTTCTGTGTTTGTAAGGCCTGCAATGAGCTGGGACAAACGTGGATGGAGTCTGGAGTGAGCGAGAACGCGGTGTCGGGGCACATCCAGCTGATGGTCCCTGGCAGCACGGCCTGCTTCGCGGTATGCGCTGCGTGCTGGGCTCGGTGGCGGTGCCTCAGGGGCGTGCAGACAGCTGGCTGCTGAGCGTGCTCCTGGCACCCCCGTGGGGTGCCGAGCGTTCGGTCTGAGCTGCGCTCTTTTTTGCCACTTTGTCTCAACTGCCTTTCTCCCTTCGCCCTCAGTGTGCTCCTCCACTTGTAGTTGCCGCGAACATCGACGAGAAGACCTTAAAGCGAGAGGGAGTTTGTGCAGCCAGCCTGCCTACAACCATGGGGGTCGTGGCAGGCATTCTGGTACAGAACGTACTCAAGTAAGTGACTGAGTCCTTGCTACAAGATGTGCAGCACCACGAGAGAAAGAAGCCTGAAGGAACATTCCCAAGGATGGGTCTGGTTTCTTTGTTGCCTAGAGGTCCTGGCTCCACTGCACGGGGCTTGGATCATAGTGGGCTTGCTTTGAAGCTCCTGTTCTTAACAGACGTTTTCAGGGGTAAGGAAGAGCCTTCTGAGTTTTCCTAGGACTCTGCCCTACTGCATACACACACAATGTTACTTTTTTAGTTCGACATCATCACAGAGCACTGGAACAGGCTCTCCACAGAGGCTGTGGAGTCTCCTTCCCTGGAGACTTTCAAGGCCTGCCTGGACGTGTTTCTCTGTGATCTGTGCTAGATTGTGTGGTCCTGCTCTAGCAGGGGGGCTGGACTCAGTGATCTCCTTGGGTCCCTTCCAACCCCTAATATCCTGTGATACATCTAAACACACTCCCATTTGACATCATTACACAGTAAAATGCTACAGTGCTGATTTTGCAATGGTGTGCATGGAGAAAGCATAAATCTGCATTTCTCCTGGTGTGTGTCCTGTAAAAACCCGAGGTGAATCCAGGTGGCTGTGTAGCAGGGTGATGTGTTTTAGTATTTTCTGGAAGTACTGTGACATGACCCCTGCTGAGAGAGCAGCCTATGGCTCCACAGACCAGCCAGGAAGACACCTGAGCAGCTTTGTGCTCCCTGTCAAAATGAGGCACTGTGTGTTACAAGGGTCCTGGAGAACACAACCTGAGTCTGCTTTTAGCCTTGGCTTGGTTTTGTCTAGTTCCAAAGAATAAAAATACTGTCTGCTACTACTGTTCCTGCAAACAGCTCAGTGCCATTTCAGCTCTGCTGATAGGTGGCCTAGATGAAACTGCAAACATTGCAGCTTCGTTTGCATCTTTCCTTTCCTTGCTAATGTGGCTCTGCGGTAGAGATGGCTGAACTGGTTCTGATGGGCTATTGAAAGCTCTCCCTGCATAATACAGGGCACCTGAGGCTTTCAAGCACCTGTACCACAAGCACCTTGATGAGGTTATGTTGTTGTCAGATGACTGCAGGTTGCTTGAGGACAATTAGAGTAACTCTTTACAAATTCACTGTTTTGAAAGTGTGTCCTGAAAGTTCACTGAGGAAAAGCTCCTCCAGCACCTGAGTTTCTAGGCCTGCAGCCGTTTGTGAGGCCCTGCTTTTTCTCTTTGTGTTTCTAGATACCTGTTAGACTTTGGCACAGTCAGTTACTACCTGGGATACAATGCCATGCAGGATTTCTTTCCAACTATGTCTATGAAGCCAAATCCACAATGTAGTGACCACAATTGCAGAAAACAGCAAGAGAATTACAAGGTAAAAACATTTGGGGTTGGATTTTTGTTGGTTGATTTTTATTTCAAATCGTTCTTAAAGTCTTTAGAAAAAAGCAAGCTACAGGTCTGTAGCAAAAGAAATTCCTGTGCTGCTGCAGCCTTGGCTTCAGAAGGTTGCATGTGTGTCCAAAAATGCAGGAGCTGCAAGGTCTCTTAAAGCAACGGGCAGGCAGCTGGCTTGCAAATGGGTAGCCAGTAAGTATTGTTTTGTCCTGCACTGATGGCTCAGCCTTTCTGGCAGTCATGCTTTTGAGTGTTAAGGGCCTGGGGATTCTTGGACTTTCAGGTATCTTGCCTTTTATGCCTAACACAGTCCTAAATGGTGACTCCATGTCGTAACTGCCTAAAGAGGTGTGGCTGTCAGAGCTGGTCTTTGCTGCTGTTGGCAGTGGCACTGCTGCACATGTGGTGCTTTTGAACCTTTGGTGCCTTTCCTTCAGCAAAAAGAAGCTGCTCGACCCAAACATGAAGTAACTGTCCAAGAAGAAGAAATAGTCCACGAAGACAATGACTGGGGTAAGTAGCTTGCTGGAGGCTAGAAGGTGTTCCCAGGACACACTCAATTAGTCTGTTTTGGGTGGGACAAGGACTTCTTATGGTACCTGGGTTTTGTACCTCTCACTGTATAATTCCTGCTGCCTTTTCACAGCTTCTGACAGGAAGAGTACCTCATCTTGATGAGTTTTAGTGTGGTGGGCAAGGGTTAGGCTGGCTGAGTGAAAAACGTGCTCAGAAGGTGGTTGAAATATGTCTTCACCATGTATTCCTTTTAACTGTAGGACTGAAGGCCTTTTGTCATTGCCACGAGTGCTTTGCTGAGGCAGCCCATGGGAGTTTGTGTTCTCCCAAGGGCTTTAAATTAGCAGGAATTGCCTTCAGAAACAGTCAGCATGTTTGACAGAACCATTTCAGTATGGATGTGTACTTTGTGTCAGGACATGCCAGTCAGCTGACTGCTGGGACAAGTGTTTTCAGGGTGGTACGTACATGGCAAGGACAAGGAAGCCTGTGCTCCTAAGTTACCTGTACCAGAACTATATCACAGCCTGTAAAGAAGCTTTAAGTTGATGGTGGGACAGAAGCACTGAAATCAGAGCTCTTCCTGCCTTTAAATTGTTTCTGTTCCAGAGAGGCAGCTGCTGTTTTCCTGCTAATGTGCTAACAGTGAGCAAAGAACATTCTCTTCCGATTTTTAATGGAGATCTTGATTCCTTTTAATGCAAAGGCATCGAATTGGTATCAGAAACTTCAGAGGAAGAGCTGAAGGCTGCATCTGGCCCCGTGCCGGAGCTTCCTGAGGGAATTACCGTAGCGTACACTATCCCAGACAAGGTGAGGTGGTTCTGTGGCATGCACTACTGCAGGTTAGACTTGCAGTATCTGCCAGTTTGCTGACCCTTTAGACCTGAGCTAAGATTGCATCTTGACCAAGTGCAGTGAACCTGTCCCAGGGTACCTCCAGCCAGTGCCCTCTGCTCTGTGATTGTGAGAGATCATCTCTCTAGGTGTGATGCCAGTGTGGCTGTGGGTTTGAGGGTGCAGGAATGACTGCAGTTAGGGGTGGGGAGGGACAGCCAGTGGGAATTTCTCAGCTGATGTTTTGGTGACTCATGAATTTTTACCATGTTTGCTTTCAAAGAACTCTGTGTAGTTAAAGAGCAGTCAGCACACCCATGGATCATGGCACCTGTGTGCTGCAGCCAGAACATTCTCACTCCTAGACAGAATAAGTTCAGCTTATGGTCACTTGGGCCTAATCTTGGGCAGATAGTTTGGTATCACAGTAATAAAGCTTTGTTGTGTGGAGTTCTTTTATTGCCACTCTTCTCCTCCCAATAGGAAGAGGATTTTCTACCTGAGGAAACAGCAGCAGAGGCTGAAGAAAGCCTGGAAGAACTCATGGCCAAAATGAGAAACATGTAGCCAGAGGTGCTGAAGAGTTTGAGTGACAATGGACTGAGGACCAGACGTCTTTTTTTAAACCTCCACTTCTCTTTAACAGCTCCACCTCAAAAGTAAGGTAGAGGGGCAGGCAGGAGCCAGCCTGGCTTTGTCTGCCCACTGCTTTAGAAGGGGGAGTTGTGCTGCTGTAAAATTCAGATTCTCAGCATGGCAGTGTCCAAACACTCAGCAGGAAATGAGCCAAGGAGGCACAGCCTGTTAGAGGCAGCATTGTGTGAGGAGAACAGCTCAGAGGCTGTCCTCATGTTGCTTTCAGCCTTTCAGTTTGTATATAGAGGAAGAAAACACACGGAGCTGACTCTATGTGCCAGTGGTTACAGTGACTGAAAAATAAACAGCACTCAAAAGGAGGTTTGCAGGGGTTTAATTACACAGGCATTTGTACCAGCACATCTGTGACTGTAAAGCATAAGAGGAAAGGTCTGGCTTTTGTGTTTTAACAGAGCCAGCTGGCATGGTCTGGGACAGCTTTGTTTGACAATCTGTAAACCCTGGAAGGTTCTTTTATATCATGAATGTTATTATAGAAGGGCTTGAGTTGGAAGTGACCTCCAAAAGCCATCCAGCCCACCCCCTCTGCAGTCAGCCGGGACATCCTCCACTAGAGCAAGTTGCTCAGAGCCTTGTCCAGCCTGATGTTGGATAGCTCCAGGGATGGGACCTCAACCACCTCCCTGGGCAACCACATGGAACCAGAGTCCAAACTGGTTCCTCCAGCTGACTGGTACCAAGCAAGACAAGAGGCAGGTAGATGGGATTAATATTTCTTTACCTGTTGGCAGACTCTTTTGCATCACTTCGGTTTTACAGCTAAAACAAACATTTAAAGGATTCAGTCATACTCAGTGTGGAAGTACTGCTTAAAGTTACCAGCAGGGCATTGAGTCAGTCACCTTATCCCCGTGTTTTGCTGAGCACAGCTGAATCTGACAGCAGCTTTCCCTGTCCATGATGATCTCACGGGACATAGCAGCTTTCCAAGGAGACCACTGATTTGTGCATGAGTCCCTGGAGAGTAAGTTCGCCTGCATCTCAAGTGACCCTGCAGACAGAACTGAGTGGGACACTATTGTCACTTTTCTAAAACCACTGCTTCTTTAGAAACAACTTCCAGACGCTTCAGAACAGGCAGAAAGGGTTGCTGGAACAGCCACACAACTCCTCTAAGCCAGGCTATCACAACACAGAAGGAAGAACTGCCCCATGGAGCATACACAGCTGACTCAACTGAACTTGTAATGCTGGCACTTGGGCAGAGAGCTCTCAGGTGCAGGGTTTAGTACCAGCTATAACTGGAGCTAGTGCCTGCCCTGTGTATCTGTGCATTGACCATTCATTTCCCTGTCCTTACTGCAGACAGGTGTCAGCCCCAAAGCAGTTTGTTATCCTGGGAAGAGCAATTTGCCTTAACACGCGTACACCTGCTTTACAGTGCTTCCGCTGCGAGCAGTGGTGGTCACCTCTGCCCAGGCTCCAGGAAGATGTTTGGTGACAATGTGCTTTTCAAGCTGAAGGCATCTCCACTCGAGGAGTTCCGAGAAGCTGCTTTCCCACCTACCAGCAGAGCCTCTGCCTCTTTTATTTCCATGGCCCTCTTGTACAGCTCAGCTGCCTTCGCAAAGTCTCCTCCTTCATAGCTTTGGAGAAGAGAGAAAAACAAAGTTCAAACCAATGGAACAAGGCTCAGCACACTGAAACTGAAATGCACACCATGCAGTCAGGGCTCCTTTGCTTCAGGCAGCGATCTGACAGCAATCAGCTTTCGCAGAGCTCACCAGAGAGCCTTACCTTAGCACTGCCAAGTTCTTCAGAGTTTCCCCCACACGAGGATGCATGTGGCCAAAGCTGTCCTCATAAATCTTTAGTGCACGCTCATACAGAGGCAGAGCTTCAATCTGCTTTTTCTTTGGGGAGCAGAAAGTTGTTTGTTAGAGATGTGCATTACATTTGCTCTCCTTTTCCCCCCCCGGGTATCAGCATGGTCTAGCTGCACAGCCACACATTTGACAGTGTTGACATCAAGATGAGGCTGATACCGAGACTGTCAAAGTGACTGACTTCTGCCTGCGACTGCAGTTCCCACCCGGGCTTCCTAGGCACTTCTGAAAGGCTCAGTCCTGAAGTGCTGAGTTCCCAAATGCTCGTTGGCTTTACCCGAAGCACCTTTAATCCCTGTTTGAAACCAGATATGCAGAGTGCAGAAACAGAAGACAATCCACAGCACACTCCTATGGATGGCAAGCAAGGAATTCACTGAGTTCACAGGATTGCAGAATAGTTCAGATTGGAGGGGACCTTAAAGGTCATCCTGTTGCAACCCCCCTGCCATGGGCAGGGACACCCACTAGATCAGGTTGCTCAAGACCTCATAACCAGTAATAACTCAGAGACCCCAGGAAAAACACGAGAGGCTGACCAGTAATTCTTGTTCCAATTCTGACTATAATGTCATATCAAGTAGAAGGAAGGGTCAGAAAAGAATACACAGAACCAGAGTCAATGCGTGACATGGAGAGAAGGCCCCAGTGCTTGATCCAGTTCAGTATCAAGTAGCCCACATAGACAAGTCAATAAGTTGATTGCATCACCTTTGAATCTTGCATAAGCAATACTTTCTAGTCTGCAACTAAAGTACAAATCCTAAAACCCCTCAGGCAGGAGGGACAAAGGTGCCAGGCACCTCAGACTCACCATCTGACAGTAGAGCACAGCCAGATTGACCAGAGCAGTCGCTACACTGGGGTGCTTGGGGCCAAAGGACTTCTGCCGAATCTCCACCGCCAGCTCATACAGAGGAACAGCCTTCTCCAGCTTGCCCTGGGGGGACCAGGAAAAGGCATTCAGCTGCCTTGCACCCAAATGCCAGCAGTGAAGTCTACTGGAAATTAAAAGCCTTGCAGATGTAACTAGTTTTACTTGGATGAGCCCCCCTTCCAAAACAGAGGGTTCTGTTTACTCTCTGTTTTGGAAGGGGGGCTCATCCAAGTAAAACTAGTTACCTTTACCATCAGTCCCTTTACCATCAGTCTTTCTTAGGACCTAATTTCCCCAAATACTGAGTACATTCAAGCCCCAGCTGAAGTGTGCCTCACCTAGGCCTGTTTCTCTTTGTACATTAACAGTGGGGAAGTCCCATGCGTCTGGAAAAAGCTTCCCTCCTACAGCAGAACGCTGGCTTCAGCCTAACCAGAAATTACCTGCGGTGACTACAGAGCACATAGGAAGGCCAGGGGTGCAACACCAGCAGCTGACAGAACTCCCATACCCTACTCCTGTGGGGCTGAGCACTAACAACACACAGCAGTCAGCTGCAGTGGAGAGCAAAAGCAGCAGGCCTATGCTTACCATCTTCTTGTAGAGCACTGCCAGGTGCTTCACAGTGTAAGCCAAGGAGGGGTGATCTGGAGCCAGGGCTCTCCTCCTGATGTCCAGGGCTCTTTCATAGAGCTCCTCTGCCTTGTCGTAATGCTTCTTCTCGTTGTAGAGAGCTGCCAGGTTGTTCAAGGACTGGGCACAGTCTGGGTGCTCGGGTCCCAGGACTCTCTCTCTCATTTCCAGGGAGCGCTTCAGGAACAACTCTGCTGTCCTACAGAACACATTTCAGTGATGCTTTACAGCTGGAAACATCTGCACAAGCTCGAGTGGCTGTTTGAAACAGAACAAACTCAGCCTTGGAAGCTGCACAGCTGCTGCCATCTGGCAACAGCCTTTCCTCAGCATATCCAAATGCCAGCACAGTCCCTTCACACAGCCCAGATGTGGTCCTGAGGCAGCTAACCATCAGCATGCAGAGACTCAGCCGGGCTGGAAGCCCCTGTAAGAGGCTGGAACAGCAGGCCAGCACATTCCAGCAAGCTTTACACTTCTGTAACTCAACCCACACCTTCAACTATGCAATTCACCCTTTCTTATTCAAATCACCCCACTGACAGTCATTCCACGGATAGACCAGGGGTAGAATCTGAGGCAAAGGTTCACAGAATGTCAGGGGCTGGCATCATCCATCGTAACCAGGTGGTTTGTCATCCTGACAGACATACACATTCTGTTTGCCACTATTCCCAAGCAGCCAGCTTAGACTGGCACTATGATGAGTATGTGGTCACACTTCCACATTCAGTGCTCTGCTTCCCTTTAGATCTATGAGAACATGCAGCAGATGTGTCACAAGTGGCACAACTTACTCAAGGTTGTTCTGCAGGTAGTAGAGGACTCCGAGCTCATTGAGAGTTCGAGCAGTATCTGGTGTATCCTTGCCCAGAGTGAGCTCTTCCAGCTGCAGGGCTCTCTGACGCAGAAGAGCGAAGCCACACTACAGCAAAGCACAAGGCAATCCCATCACCACCACTCTTAAAGTGTACAACTGAAGGCACAAATTAGAAGGCTCAGTTTGGCACCAGAGGAGCACAGTAATCCTGCTCGAGTTCTGTTTTCAGGGACACACAGGTGTTTACAGTGCCCTTCGCCAAGCATGCTTGAGGAAACCAAAGTTACTGTGTTGCCACGCAGCTCTGTTCTCCCTCTGTCACCCATGCTAACCTGCAAACTCTCACATCGGATTGCTAGCTTTACAAGCTCTAAACTCAATTAACCTCCTACTCTAAATGCCATACACAAATACACAGGGGTCTTTGCAAAATGGGCTGCGGAGCTCATGCTCACATGCACCATGAATGACAAGCAAAGCTGCTGCCACTGTTACACACTCCACCTATTCTTGACCTTTGCAGTCTAAATAAAACCACATTTGTGCAGCAGAACTGATTACAAAGATGGACACAATCTTCTTGATCCTAAGTAGTTTAAGCACTGTGGCAACAGCAATAATTGTGTGGCTTTTCACAGGAGCCACAAGGACTCTGGAGTCACTGTCTGAACTCTTGCAGTGCAGGTTCCACGCAGCAAACCACCCCATAGCTCAAGAATGACAACAGGAAGGCTGTGGCTGAAAGGCACAGAAAGAAAACAGGCAAACCCCAGTATGGCAGCTAACAGGATTCCTGGGACTATGTACCACAGTAAGCACTGTGCTCAGCAGCGTTTCTCAGTTGTTCTGCAGAGCTCCTTTTCCCGTGGCCGTTTTGACAGCTAATGGTAGCAGCAGCTCTGCACCC
The DNA here is from genome assembly GCF_015220805.1 of Pogoniulus pusillus. Lineage (NCBI taxonomy): Eukaryota > Metazoa > Chordata > Aves > Piciformes > Lybiidae > Pogoniulus > Pogoniulus pusillus. The sequence continues at coordinate 299,101 of NC_087295.1, forward strand.
CCGAAAGGTACAAACCTTTTTAGGACTCCTCTACTTCTCTCAACTCCATCAGTGGTAGTGATCCATCTGCACACCCAGCAGAGCTGAAAGGGCAGCCACCACAGCTTCTGTGAGGCTGCTTCACTACCTAAGCCCCCCTAATTATCAAAAGCACCCAAGCCTCAGATTAGCTGAGCTACAGCAAGCCCTGCATTTTCATGGAGCACCAACCACTTCCTTACCAGGCTGCCTTTCCTCCTGGCTGCTTTTTGGCGTATTTTGAAGGACTTTTTCCTCAGCTGCTCGGCTTGTTCATATCTGGTAACAGCATTGACAGTGTTAGAAAGAATGCCACATCACTGTGTGTTCTGGGAAGTTACTTGAATATGCAAGTCTGAGGAAAATTTAAGAATCTTGAAGAAATTCTGACTTTTTGTGAAAGATAAGGACATCCAAAAAGCTTAGGAGCAAATAATGACGCTCTTTTATCTCTAGTTTGTTCAAAGATGTTTCTGAAAGCTAAGCACAAAAGCTGCTCCCCACTGGGCAGCCTGCTACAAGAATACAGAGGGGTGCTCACAGTTTGCATTAGAAGTTATGAAACTCTCAAGAAGACCCAGAAGAGCGCAGTGGCTTCAGCAAGGAACTGTTTGGTGTGCTTTTGTCCCCCTGCAAAGGAAAGGACAGCGTGGGTGTCACTGGGCTTACTTGTTCTGCTTTTGGTATAGGGTGGCGAGCGCATCCAGCTCACGGGCCACCCGTGGGTGCTCAGCCCCATAGGCGTTCTCTGAGATCTCCAGCGCCTGCTTGTACAGCTGCTCAGCATTGCCAAACTTCTTCCACTGCACGTAGACCCCAGCAAGCTGGTGGAGGGACTGTGCCACCCTCGGGTGGTCTGGATCCAGCGCAGTCTCTCGAATCTCCAGAGAGCGCTGCAGGGGAGCCACGGCCTGCAACGAGGAAGCTCAGGTATGATGGCAGCAGCAGAACCCTCTACAGTACAGTCATTAGCAGCTGCAATAGAAAGCACACACTGAATTCTGCTCCATTGGCCTCGTTGCTGTTAGAACAAGCTCTGAATGTACTCACCTGACTGAGCAGACCTAGGTCCTTAAGGAACCGTCCCAGGGTCTCATAAAGATCAGCCAGGCAGACCATACTCTCCTCGCCCTCACAGCTCTTTTCATATGCTTTCAGAGAGTCAAAATACTCAGCTGCCATAGAGCTCTTATCTTTCCCAACCAGCTGCCAGTAACTCAGCAGTTCTGCAAAATGTCCCCTGTTTTAACAAGGAAATAAGAAGCTCATCTTACCTCCAATACCCCTCTGTGCAGGCCGACACTAGCTTACAAGAAAAGGGCCAGAGGCACCAGTTCTGTCTTCAGGCAACAGTGTAAACAGAGAGAATCTAAGGAGACCAATGCTGCTCAATCCCTTTACCAACCCCCAGATGTAACAGAACAGAAAAAGGAGGTGATTTATACAAGAGCATTTAGCATTTTGGCCTCTGCTATTTAAGCTCCTTTAAGCTGCACCTGCTGTTTTCTGATCTACATCAACAAAAATTGCATTGAAATGTTTATAACCACACAAGGTGTCTACCTTTGTACCTTTTGTAGAGGTTTTGGGACACAAACAGATTCAAAAGACACTTGTGTAGCTTTTGCTTGTCACCCTGCTGCTGGAAGAGCCAGGGAAGTTCATCTGCACTTCTCCAAGTCACTCGGTCTCGACTATTGAAAGCAAAGCAAAGCAAAATTAGAGCCGAGAGGCCTCACAGAACTTGTCCATTTGATGTGAAAACTGCCTAAGCAACAACTGCCAGACAGACCACTGGATGACTTCCATTCTCACTTCTTCACTCTGCACCTCAGAGGATGCTGCAATCTCCAGGTACCCTACAAAAAGCTGCTCTTCCTCCATATGGATTAATCTGTGCCTGCAAGAAGGCAGGCACTGTGCCTGCTCCTTTGTGTCTCCCCTGCCTGGCACACTGTGGCCCTCCTTGATTTTTGCTACCCAGCGGCAGATGCTCTGAGAAACAGTAGGCAGGAGCCAACAGCTGGGACACATCATGTCAGGACTGTAAAGGCAAATCAGTTTTCAAGCTGAGCATGAACTTGTTGAGCTGTTGAGCCTCCTCTTGTGCAAATGCTAATTGCTAGCTCAACATAAGTGGTCTTCTGCTGCTTATTCAAGTTCCAAGCATCCTCTAATTTCCTATCATTTCCTGGGAGTTAGCCCCTCCTCCCCAGGGTCACTTACTACAAAAAAACTGATATGGTATAAAGCCCTGCCCTACCTTTTCCCGTGATAACTTTCACGAAGAGCTATTCCCCTCCACAGGCCCCAGTCTTTCCAAAGACTAAAAAGTAACCCATGGGTAATAAACTGTTGCACGTAAAGCTAGGGGCCTGGGAAGTATTTCTGCCGCAGTAACTTACTAAACTGAGGTAAAACAGCTCAGCACATCTTGATGAATTCTGACCCACCTTAGCTGCATGGTGAAATACTCCACTAGCTTTTGTCTGTAGGCAGAAATAACACTTTCACCTTCTTCCATGTATTCTAGCCTCACCATCTCCCACGCCTGAAGGAACACAATTGAGAGAAAGAGAAGGCATTTAATCTGTTTATCAAGTGCTGTCGATACACAGAGCACTCTGCAAGATTTCTCTGCATGCATGTGGAAGTACAAAGTTTACCTGGAGGTGTTGGAACTTGAGCAAACCACAGCCATATGTCAGCAAACACATTTTGTGCAGGCTGTGAACAAAGGAGGCTAACACTGCAGAAGACAGCTCAGGATAGAGTTCCATCAGCTCTGCCTCGCTCACACCGTTGTGGCTAACACCAATGACACACAGTATCTACAGAAGGCAAACGAACTCCATTAGCCAGCCAGCAACACTTGCTGCAGAGCTTACTCAGACTCTTCTTGCAACTCCAGTCTAAGGAGCCACTTGTTGGCCCCAGTGTCCCATTTGGTGTTCGTTTATTAGAACATGAATCCATGAGCGCTGAGGACAGAAGGGTGAAGGGGCTTGTCTAGGCAGCTGTGGGTTTTAAACAATGATACAGAGTATCGTTCTTGGAATTTCAGCGTGGAAAACTTCTGTTCTGTTTGGCGAGACAACACCTTAGGTGAAAGTTAAAGAGTCTTTCATTCTGTAGTTACAAAAGAGGTAACACTGGATTAACGAAACTATCCCTTCTACCCTAACAATAATCTCTGAATCTTATCTATGAACCAAAAGAAGTTTGCATTTACTTTTAACTTAAGAGGAAAGAACACACAACACCTGTACAAATTGTTCTCTGCTTACCTCTCTCAAAAGTCCTTGCTCTTTGTCACTCTGCAATGACTCTCGAATGGATCTCAGAACGAGCCTGTACAGTGACACTGTATCTTGGCACTGCAAACACTGCTGAAGGGTTTCATCAATATTTCCTCTGTTTCCAGCACTGAGCAGAAGGACAAAAAGGTCACAGGTTAGCTTATCAGATCTGGCTGAGTAAAACCAGTTGAAAGGACTGAAGTGCTCTGAATTCTTGCTGGGTGTGAGAAGTGCAGAGCACTTGCTGAAATTAAACACAGATTGCCCAGTTTTTACAAGTAACTGCAGCAGTGGCAGTGTCCTGTCCCCCAGCAGGAGCAGAGTAAGAACATCAGGTTGGATAAAGACAAAGCCATATGCTGCTGCTTCACTGACTGCATTCCAAGGAGTAATGAAGCACCCTAGGACATTCTAAGTGACTGATTACCAATCAGCTTGTCACCTTCTGGACATCTCTAAACTAAAAATGCATCTTTCTCCTCAACAGGATGAAATCCAGGTCAGTAACAAGCCAATGCCACTAGGAAGTATTCTGTCGCACGAGAGAAAAGCTTAAATTAAGCCCCACAGCAGAAATCACAGGGCAAACCACCACATGCAGCTTCAGCTGTTAAACAATCTCCGAACTTCCTTCCTCCCCTAAAACCATACGAGGCAAACTACCTGCTACACCAGTAAACACAGCAGAGCTGGGTGAAACTGTTCAGCAAAGCAACACTAATGTTCTCAAATGCATTTAAAAAGCACTGAAGCAACTGGCATAGCCAGAAAGCAGAATCAAAGAGCAAAATCAGAAGAGCTGAAGACAGACAAATACAACTATCTGGATCCAGTCAGCTTCTAAACACTGACTGCACACTGATTTTTCCTCCCACTGCATTTGCTGTCAGTGAAAGAGAAAGCTTTATGTACTGCTCCACTGTTCTTAATTACCAAGAGTCACTTATAGAATCATAGAATCAACCAGGTTGGAAGAGACCTCCAAGACCATCCAGTCCAACCTAGCACCCAGCCCTAGCCAGTCAACTAGACCATGGCACTAAGTGCCTTATCCAGTCTTTTCTTGAAGACCTCCGACTTTGTGTCATTGTGACTCTGTGTCAAATGAATGTATTTTAAAATGCTGTCAAACCGACCTGAGGCCTTCTGATCTAGTAGTGTGCCTAACATCATTGTCATCTCCTCAACTTACCAAGCAATGGTTTTGCCCAGAAGAGTAACATACAAAGCATTACAAGTTGTGGCAGAACGACAGTGTCTCTCCAGCTTCTTCTCCTGTAACATCGTAAACAAAATCAGTGACTCCAGAGTACATCGACCACACCAGCAAAACATCTGACAAGAAACAAACACTCTAGAGAAGCTTCCATCTGTATGACAACTAATGCACGAAACACTGCAGGCTTTCCTAGATGCAACAACAAACAAGTCCAAGTTCCCCTTTGAATTTAAGATTGAAAGAATTAGGATCCCTCCAGATGAGGCAAAGAGGTAGAACACACATTCCCCCCTGCCAGCCTCTGTTACAGTATGACACAATGCTAAACTTTCCATCACTCTAGAATAAAAGAATGTCTATAACAATATGCACCACTGCACTGGTTTTGTGTGAAGCTGTTCCATCTGTGTTACAAGCCACAGGATGAAAAATGCTCTACCTGCATTCTAACCTGAGTTACCTAACTAGAACGCCTTCTCCTGGCAGCACAGCTGGTTTTCACTAAAAGCTGCAGCACAGCAAGGCATTTCAGAAGAACAGCAACAGACATACCTGCTCTTTAGTCAGCTTAACATTTGCAGAGTTGCATTCTGCACTAATGAGAGATTTGACATCTTTGGAATTCAGTGGATCAAGATGAAGTGTGGGCCACAACCTTCAGCAAGAGAACAAAGTAATATTCAGACCTTATTACCTAGCACACAAAAAGACATCAGCACTCCAGGGCTTAGCAAAGATTTCTATCAAAGCAGTCACTGAAGCTATTCCCTGCTACTAACAAGTTCTCATCATAAGTCTGGCTTCTACTTTCAGCCTCACTCTGGATCTACATCACAGTACTTCAGTTTCTCATATGTATCTTACTGCATTTAATATCCTCTTTCATACAGTCATGTGAATAGACACATCACAGTAACACAAAAACCTGGTTTGCCAACAGCTGTCCGCATTGCAGCTATGCAAAAGAGAAGCTTTTGTTGTCCTCAGTGGCTGCAAAACCTCATCCTGTTAGAATCCATTTGCTCTTCAAGCAGTAGGTGCAATTTAAACCAATAATGCTAACCCAGGCTACTTTGCACCATCTCAGAAAGAGACCGTACCTCCAAGCCTGCGGACACGTTTCCACATTCACTGATACAATCACTCTCACGTTCACTGGCAGTGGATCTATCAACCACTTCATGTGCTTCTCAGCTTGCTTAAAAACAAATTACAATTACTTAATAAAAAAGTTGGACAGAACAACGCCAGAAGTTGGTACCCTTCACTAGCTGCACAGCTCAGTGAAAGGAGTCTTAAATTCTCCAGCGACCTTAAAAGTTGTTTACAGTCTGGTTCCTGGAACCATTGCTGGGTATCAGCATGACTGCCCATTGGACGAAGCAGACAGAACACTGCTGTCCTGATGTTCCCCTCATAAAGACAAGGCTATTTACATGCCCAGTAAGTCAGCTCACCACCTTGACTCTCTGGATATACAGTGTAACTAGACTCTCAAAAGTTAAGATAAATGTAGAACTTACAAAACCCAACCCAAAATTTAACTATACCAATTGAAAGCCTGTGACTCATCTACACTTTCTGCAGAACTGCTTTTTGACTGTGCTCTTCAGAGCAAAGCAAACAGTATTTCTCTTGCATCTCTTGTCAGGGCTGAACCTATCACAAGAGGCAAGGTTTCCTTTGAACTGAGGCCAGGCCAGTGTTTTGCAAACATACCTGGATTTGGTCAATAGAGTCAATGATGATGATAATGCTGCCCTGGTGGCGCGCAGAGAGCTTTTCCAGCCAGCGCGGGAACTCTTCCAGCAGTTTAGCTGGATCCAGAGTCAGAGGTGACACTAACCAAGAGTGCTGCATGAGCTGCAAAATTATGAATATGTATAATGAAGCCTACCTTAAAAATAAATTTCAAGGGTTGAAACAGGTCCTATAGACCAAAGAGGGAAAGCCCTAAAGCAAACACACTACTGTGGGGCAGCTGCTCTAGCGAAGTTCACACAGCATTCTTTCCCTCGTGTACATGCAGAAAGATGGCCAAAGAAAGAGGGTTTCATGAACGTGTGAACTGTAGAGAGAGAACTTGAGTTAATTCTAGAAATACAACTTGAGCTTACACAATGGCCAAAGAGTTTGGAGACTCACAGGGCTTAAAAACTGCACAGCTTAAATAAGCAGACTCTGAACATACATGAGACAGTGGCAAGGAGAGCACAACTGATTTCTTTTTGCTGAAGTTTTAATCCTGTGAGGTCCTTAGCACCAATCTATGAAAGAAACACTCAGACCCTGGCACAAAACTACTCCTCACTTATTTCCCACTTATCTACCACAGATAAATAACAAATTAACATAGGACAGAGACTAACCTAGGAATGATACAGTGCCAACTGCTGAAGACAGTGCCAGGTTTCTAGACACACAGATGGAAGAGGTACCACCTGCCTCTCTCACTGGCCAGAGGGCAGGAAATTTTGGAAGGAGCTTAGAGGGTTCTATAATGCATCAATACAGGTCATTAGAAACATGCCTGCTACCCCAGCCTGCTCTGACAATCCCACAGACACTATTTAAGTGACCTGCAGTCACTGTCAGGGATCAAACCGGCCCCGTTCTACAATGCCTTACACTGGTGTTACTCATGACTGCTGTTCTCCTGTGACATTCAGACACCCACTGGCACTTCCCAGGGACTCATACCTTCAGAGTGAGGCGTTTAATGATCAGAGACGACTCAGAACTAGTAGACCTGGGCCTCCCAACAAAGTGATAAAGAATTAGAGTGCTTGGTGAATGCTTCTGCTGCAGCTGAATCCTGGTGAGAGAAGGAAGAAGAGCCAGACTGTAATTCTGCAGATGGATTTCAACCAAGAGCCATCACTTCCACCAAGAATGTGTCCGAGCTGGAGCTGCTCTGTGCTTATCCTGCAGAACAGGACAGACATTTCCTGAACTAGAACCAAACTTGCAATGCCAGATTCCAGTTTTGCTCTCCCCACTGCTGACACCAGTAATAGGTGCCCTTCCTGGCACTGATAGTCACACCTCACTATGCTGTTAAGAAGTAATGACACTGAGAACTTACTTTTTGTGCCAGGCTGTGAGAAAGTTTGCTGCAAGTGACAGTAACATGCATTTCTATGACAAATGAACAGCTCTGGTCTTTCCTGCATTTAATTTCGGTTTTTTCCTAATTTTTCTAATTTTAAAAGCTTCAAAGGATCAGTCTTAGTGTATCAGAGAAGGGTAACACTACTCAACCACTGAAACCATTAATTAATGCTGTGCAAAGACATATGTTGGGTGGTGATATTGGAGTGGGGGAAATGTTAAAAGCAGTCCAGATGCTGTTCCATTATTACAAATCCTTCCAAGATGCTTCAGTAACTTCAGTGCTTTGACAGTGTTCCCATTTCACCTCTAGTTAAGCTGATACAATGCTTGAAACATCTCTCTTAAAATTCATTCATACAAAATAAAATCCCAAACCCAATCACCTACCATTTTGAGAGGAGGAGAGATTTCCCAGAGCCTGGTCCTCCTGATACAAGCAGAGGTGGAATTGGTGCTGGTGCTGCCACTAGGTCATTCAGACGTTCAAAATACTGTGAAAAGGAAACAACCATTACTAACAGAGGTGTCAGAGCTTAAAAAAAGTAAAAAGACATTCAAAGCTTTCTCCATTGGCAACCAAGGCTTAGGAGGACACCTCATGTCTGGCTCACTGCTTTTTTCCAGTGCAGGAATCACAACTACTTCATCAACACAGAAACTGCCTTCTGACAGCAAACAAATGTGCCATCTGTGTAAGAGACAGCAGCCCAAGAAGCAATCACCTCAAGCATACTCCTAGGCACAGCTTCTGCCCAATGGAGATGGCAATGAGTCCTGACTTCCTCTCCACCCACACACATTTCCAGTGTACTCACCTTCTCAAATCCCAGCTCACACGTTGAACTCGAGGCTTGCTGAAAAGCTTCCATCTGTTCTTGTTCATCATGTGCATCCCACAGAACATCACCAAACACTTCTTCAGGAGCACTGGACTCTTCCTTGTTACCCAAATCCTTGCCTTCTAGTTCTGTCATTTCACACCCCAATATATCCTAGGAAAATTACAGGGAGAACAACTGTAGTTCTTAACAGGGCAGGCAGATTTGGGATTAGTTTCAATTCCACTGTGTGCAAGTGCAGCTGTGCTAACATCAGTGTGTTCATTTCCTTTTAGGCTAGCAGAGAACACAAATACTTTAGCAAGTAGATCAAATCAACATAACTCTGAACACAAAAGTCTTAAAGACACTGCTTTTAGTCTTCTCATAGTGGAAGCAATTCACCATGAGGAAGGATAAGGAGAGAATGGAATCTTTCCTTATCCTAGAACAAGGATAAAGAGGAATTAAGAGAATTCAGGACATGAATTTTCTTTTCCCCTGTTACTTTTCCTTCTGTGCACAAAAGCACTGCCCAGTTTTGTTTTCTACTTGCAGATTTCTTTGCTCACCAGATAGTAATGACAAAATACAAAGAGATCATTTGAATTACACCTAAGCAGCACATAGCAGTCACAGGGACATAATTTAAGATAATAAAGCAAGAGCAGGAACAGAAAAGGCTGAATTGCACCACGTGGCCTACCTGTTTAATTATCTTTTCCACACAACTGTAGATTTCATATGCTCCCTCCTCCACACCTCCAACATGATCAATCATCTGAAAAAACGTGAAAAGCAAAGCATGCTGCAACTCTGAACCCAGCACAGGAACAGTACTGAGGACTTACCACAAACATTCAGGAACATTTTTAAATGCCATTCTGTTGCACTCCTTAGGCAGGATTCACTTTACTTAAAGTTTTAAAAGCTGGGCATCCAGTGTCAGCTGTTCTCAACAGTTCCCTCTGTGGAGGGAAATAAAGGCCAACTGATCTGTTTTCTGATGGGAGGGTTCGCTCTGGAAGGACCCTCCTGTCTCTTCAGTGGCTACAGAGAGACCTCAGGCAAAGAACTGCCATGTAAATGGTTAAAATAGCGTGAGAAATTCCATCTTTACAGCACAGGGAGTGTCTATGCAGTGAAATTGCAGTGGCTTTTTTCATCCCCTGCTAATGAAAATTTCTTAACACTCAGCAGTCTGAGATTCATATAAGGAGCATCCAGAGCAATGGGTGTAGTGCACACCCTCCATGAGTCTGGAACTCCTAACAACACTCAATGTTCCTTATGGCAGGAAGTGAGACATTTAAACCCCAGCAACCTTTAAAATCCATACCTTTGTTCTGTTCACATAAGAAATCTGCTCGATTAACTGCTGCACTGCGACTGAACTCACTCTGCCATCCTCCTTTCTGTGGTAAATCAGCCGGGGTTTTTCTTCAGGATTTCTCAAGAAGGCTTCTTCACAGTCCTCCAACAAGCAACTAGATTGGAAATCAGCATTCTTGTGCTATATTGCACTGCTGTAGCAAACACTTCAATCAACACAAGCTCCAAAGAAGGGTTTTGCTGCAAAATCTAATTCACTATCATAGGTGCTTACAACGAAGGGCTAGCAAATGTTTCAGCAGGGAATTTAAGACAAGCTCTGAAGCTTATCTTAAGGCAAGAGAGAAACAGATGCTATTTGTACCAAGAACATTAAAAACACTTACTAATTTTTATGACTTTTGCTTTGCAACTTAACAGAGGATCTGCCTGCCATACCAATATGCAGAGTGAAAGATAACTGCCTCACGTGGAAAGAGCATGGCTTCACAGCTGATTACAGACCTCAGCAAACATGCTCTGCCATCATTTATTTGAAGGCTCTGTTCTATTGCTTAACTTTTTTAGAAGCCCTTCATTGCTTGTCAGATGCAGGACAGTCTTTTTATGGCAACTGAAAAGGAGAAGTGCACACCTCCAATCTCAAAGCTACTTTGTAGTTAAACCTGTGAATGATACTTGTGGTTATCACTCCCAATTATCAGCTGCTGTTCTACAGGAGGAACTCCACAACGTGGGGATGCTGACAACAGCAGACAGGATCTCTCAGGTATTTTTTCTTTATATGAGCACTACAATTTTCATCACAGTTTTTCTAAGAGACATTCTCCAAGTGAATACTGATGGCAGGAACACTCCTTCCAGGACTTTTCTCCTTGTGTATTTCAAATGCTTGTGACCCACACACATTAACCTGGGTTATTTGGCAACAGTATTCCCTTTAGAGTGTCAGTGCACCCACTGTGGCTGACATTGTTTTTTTCCAAGTGTCCCATTCTTCTGTGAAAACAAATTCCTCTGTGAAAACATCTTCTGTGGTACCTGGTAGTTTCCAGAAGCACTCCACTGTTGTAACTCTTAGCAGCTAGTGTCTTAAACAAGCCTTTAATTCTCTGGGAACACATGTTTTATTTACAGAAATAGCTCTGACACACCAGTGTTTGAAATCCCTGAGTTCAGAATCTACCCACAATGTGGACCTGGAGGCATACCAGTATTTTCAGGGTTTTACCTTCTCACATGCCTTGGAATGACCACTCTGTGACCCTTACAGATCTAATCCTGCTTTTTTTCTCTTCTTCATGTCCATTTTGCCAAGCCAAGCACTGCATAAGTTACAGTCTGGGAACACTTACCTTGGCAAGGTTAAATGCAGGAGCAAAAGGACTAAAGAGCTCTTTTCAATTTCCCATTTCCGTACATCCTGAAGAGGCCTGTCACTCTCCGATGGGAAATGAACAACTTGAAAGAAGTAGCCCATTGCTTCACAGGCCCTGAGCAGCCTGGGCGAGTAGTTCTGAAAGCACACGCGAGTAACGGAGCTTCAGTGCTAACGCTGCCTGGCACCAAGCACCTACTAGATAGAGCTCAGTTTCTTTTCTCTAAGCAGCCTCTTTCCTGAAGTCCTTAACAACACTTTCATTGAATTCACTGACATTGGCCTGCATCTACCAAAGTTTCCAAGAACTATTAGATTCTGAAGAAGCATCCCAGTGGAAAGAAAACAGTGTGTAAGTCTGAGGTACTCACTCTAGTGAAGGTGTCCACTTCTGGTCGAGTCTCATCAGTGCTAATAATAAAACATCTTACTGTGTTACTCCACAAAGAGTGGGAAAACAGAGGAGTGACCTGCAATAAACTGGCGACAGCAGCATCCCAGTCATCTGCCAATGAAAAAATCCAAAACCGAGTCCAGACATCTTCACATCTGATTGCAGTGCACCACAGGCAAGTCATCACCTCTCAACACCACACTGCTGTGAATACTACATTTTATTTCAAGAAATATTAACGTCTTAACTACTTTAATTTAATTAACTTGAACTTAGAGAAAGCAACAAAATGGTATTCGGTTTGCCCACCACAAAGCACCATCCACTGAATGCTGTGTGCTAAAATCACTGCTGCACACACTGTGGTCACCTAATACACTGCACATAACTTAGGGTGTACAGTTGCAGCTCCTTTTATTTTTACACAGAATTCCAAATAACTCTTCAGTCAAACTACCCAAGAATGGACAGAAAAGGCATTAAAAAAGAACAGAACTATTTAAGAGCAGACAGAGAGATGGCACAGACACCTATAATCCCAGCAGAACAAACCAAATCACCAACACTTACCCCTGTTTATATTTGCAAATGGCCCCTCAACGTCTATGGAGCTATGAGCAAATTCAGGCCCTCTGAAAGACTGCTGAAGCTGCATCATGCTCCCCATGGATGGCTCACTTCCCAGAGCTCCTCCATTCCAGTACTCAGACTGTGCCCCAGTAGCTAAGAATTGGAAAACAAGAAAACCTTTGTTGCTACTATGCAAGTGAAACGATCAGTCTGCAGTACTCCAGAGGACACCTACTGCTGCATGCCACTGGCCACAATTTATTCTTCTTCGGCAGATTTGCTCAAACCTTTGTGTGCTGCAGTTCTAAATGGCAACTCTCCACAGCTAATGAGCAGTCATGCTGCTAAAGGATGAGGCTATCTGCTAATAGTTGTTACTAATCAGATTGCTCTTGTCTGTCGGGATCAAATGCTGACTTGCATCACAAATCAGGAAAGCAGTACTGCTGCAGTCACAAAACTGACAACTTCTGTTCAGGAATGTTTCAGCACTGAAAAATCAGAAAGGGGCTGCAGGTCAGGACTGAAATAAACTGTGTGTGCGGTGTGAAAAAGCTTCCACAATATCTCTTCATAATATGTTTAGACTGAACTTCTGCCATTCAATATAGAACATTCAGGACACTAAATGAGTCTTCCCCGAAAGAAAATCAGGACATTTAAAAATACTTAGAAAAAGTTAAGAATGGAAGAAGGAATAGAAAAATCAATTTAAAAACAAAAGACAATAGAAAAAAAAATCAAACAAAACAAGACTACATTTCATCAAATGCATAATTACCATACAGAGAGCCCATCACTGCACCTTGAAACAGTATTTTCTACCTTTAATGACTGCACACTTCTGCCGCTGACAAGATGCAATGGTTGATGTACCTCAATGAGCAAAGCAGTGCTTAAGCAACAGCACTTGCAGGCAGTTTTGCCTCAGCAACCCTGCGTGGTGCAGGAAGCAATAATGGTAGGGTGCTGACTGTCAACTACAATTATTGCCCTACTTTGAATCAGACACCAAGTCAGTGGACTGATCACACCTATCTGAATCCTCCTCACGTTATCAAATACCTCTTACAGGGTTCTGCCTTCTGCATTGTTACATTTGCTAGGGCTTCTCTTTTAAAAAGTTGCTTCAGTAAAATGCCTGTCTGGGTCAGTTGATCTTTGTTAAATATCTAGCTATCCTATTCTGAACAGTGCAGCAGCTGAGACTGGCTTTCTCGTCCATAGACTGTAAGTCTATCTAAAAGTCCCTCCAGCTTTAGGTGTACTTTTTGGGTCCTTTGGAACATGATTTCTCAGATAAGAGAATTAAAAAAAAATCAGAAAAGATTAAAAAAAACATAGCTGTACAAGAAGCAATTAAAAAAGAAAGCTGAGGTCGCTGTGTCTAGACAGTGCTCTTTTCTTTGCTGGTAAAACCACAAACATGGGATTCCCAGAATCTAAACCGAGTCAGCTGCTTTTCCCTTGTAAACCATTTCATTTCGCTCTTCCCTGGGACCAATCATTTCTTTTTTTCCAAAAGAACATACTTGTCTTTTGCTTTGCTGTGCAGAGACTTCAGTCAGCACAGAATGCTGGATATTAAACTCTCACCTGTAACATCTGTACAGTTGTCATCGGAATCAGAGTCTTCAAGATCAAACACTTGGATTCCTTGGGCCTGGAGTCTCTGAAGTTTTGCTTCTAGCTCTCGTTTGGCCCTCAGTAAGTCCTGAATCTCATTTTCTTTAGTTTCTCTAAAAATCTGTGAGCAGGAAAGAAAAAAGGGATCCAAGTCATAAATCTTCTACAATTCAGTATCCATTCCTGAATTCATGTTACCCACTTCCAACTGGACAAATAAGTTTCTAGCATTCTTATAGCAGAAAAGGTAGGAAAATGTGCACTGCACAAGAAGCCATCAGAAGCCTGTAAATGAGGAGGAAAACATAGGTTAAAATCTTGCCTTTTAAAAGCATTACCATTTTAACACTTGGCATGCTGTTCTGAAAGTTAGAAGTCTGCCTTTAAGCTCATTTAAAATGGCAAATCACTTTCTTAATTAAAATCACTATATGTGGGGTACCCTTTTATTTTTCTGTGTACTATTTTTATGTTTACATACAACCTCACATTTACTTTTTGTTGTTGTGCAAGGGTAAACATCCTAAGTCAGAAAATGATGAAGCTGCCCTGTTTGTAAAACATTATCATCATGAGGGGGAGAAAACACAAACTTAGATTTAAATCTGAGGAGACTAAATCTTCAAGGCTCATTTTCTTAGAGAAGGTCTAAAACCACATCTTTTTTTATATCTGCCAAACTGTTACAATTAAAGCCACCAAGAATCTCGGGAGCAATGCAAACCCAGAACCTATTGCCCTGTTTTGGAAGGCAGATGTATCCTCATCTGCAGCAAGAGAAAAGCAGAAGCATCAGCTTGGCCTGCCCCAGAATCAGTCGCCCCTCCAGGAAGCATACAGGCTCTTGCCTTTGCCATATCTCAGCAGCTGGGAGAGACACCGCAGCACATACCTACCTCTGATGCACTCTGGAGTGTTCAGCGTTACACTGCTACACACAGCATTTATTCAGAAGAATGGAACTCTGCAGCTGTGCAGCATGTGTCAGACATGGGAATGCAGTTTAAGATGCATCACTGCATACTCTCAGTATTTATGAAGATGCTCTCCTCATAGTTTCACAGAGCAGCCTTGGTAGGATTATCTTAAAGGGCCAGACATGGCTATGGCACTCCAATATTTTTATAAGAAGGCAAGATCCTCATGAAAACTATCAGAGAAGAGTTGACCAGGGGAATGTGCTCAAGTGCCAGCTCTCTTCCTTTCGGTGACTTTCCCAGGTAAAGTCAAGCCATACCTTGAACTGCCTTTTGACCTTGTCTCGATCATGCTCAAAGGTAGCAGCTCTCTCCATGGCTTGGTATTTAGCTTCTAATGCACTTTCTTTCTCTCGAAGGATTTTCTGGTAAGTTTTCTGAAGCGCCTGAAAACATTAGCACAACATTTCTGTAAGTGAAAGCAATCGCTGCTGAAAGGCTTTGATTAGATTATCCCAGCACCCTTCATCTCTCCAGACTCAAGGCAAGCCAGCCATGTAACCGGCGGTCCCCATGCCTAGCCTGGCATACCCCAGTGTCACCCAGAGGCTCACCAGGGTGGCATGCACCACCTTCCCAGCACCCGGCACTCCCGGGAAGGCGCAGCCGTCACACCCACACCTCCCTGCCACAGCGTTCCCGGGGAGCGGGAGGAGTGCTTCGCAGCTCGGCGTGCAGGGGCCCTTGTCCGAGAGGGCAGGAGGCGCTACCTGCAGCTCCGCACGCAGCCGCTTGTTCTCCCTGTCCAGCTTGGCCTCCTTCTTCACCATGGAGGCCACCTCGTTGTTCTTGCTGACGCGGAAGATCTCGTACTCCTTCTTCAGGCGCTCGTACTCGGCCACGCACTCCAGCTCCTGCACCGAGGCCGTGGACTTGAAGCTGGCGCCGATGAGGCCGCCGGGCCGCGAGGCCCCGACGCGCCGCAGGGACCCGCGCAGCAGCCGCGCCTTGGGCTTCACCTCCACCGGGATCTCGCAGGCCTCGCCCCCGCCGCCGCCGTAGGTGTCCTCGATCACCTCCCCGACCCCTCCCGCTGGGCTCACGAGGGACGACGCCGTCCCCATGGCCGGGGAAGGCTGTGTGAGGCTTTAACGCCGAGCGGAAGATCTGAGGCGTCCGGCGGCCCCTGACGGCGGGGACATGCCCGAAGCGGAGCCTCCCCAGAGGCTGCTGCTCCCCGCCTCGGCCCGCACACCTCACGGCTCCCCAGGCCCGGCTGAGCCGAAGGGCCCGCGGGCCACGGTCCGCTGCCGCCGGCGGCCGGACGAGGAAAGGAAGGCAGGAGGAAACCGCCCCGCGGGCCGCCTCCCTCGTCTCGCTCCGTCCCACGGCGACTCCCCCGGGGAGCACGGCTGGAGCGGCCCGGGAGCAGACGCCGCAGCCGGCCCTGCCTCGGGCGGCGGCGGTGAGCGGGAGGGGCCGGCAGCGGAGGCCGCCGAGGACAGGAAGCCGCTCCTCTGAGGTAAGGCGAGGGCACTCTTAGCTGTAGGTCGTTCAAAAGTTACCTGAGCACACGGCAAACCCTCCCGTTCCCACCGACACCGTCCCTTAAAAATCTTGGAAAGGTCTTTCCACCGACGCAAACGTGGAATAATCTCTTGCAATGTGAAATTCCTTTTGTGTACAACAGGGAAAAGGTTTGGTGCTCTTTCCCCAAGTCAGAGTTTTGAGGATGTGTGCTGTTTGCCCTGACTTTGCCCCTTTCTTACGCGAGGAAACAAGCCTCGTGTGAACGCCATTTATCGTGACGTACGTGATCTGTTCCAGGTGGCCTCCTTTTCAGTCTAAAAGCTGACACACACGTGTCAGGTGTGGGAGGAAGAGCGCTGACTGATGCAGCACTGGGCGCGTTACAGAGCTTGCTCAGACAGCAGAGCCCATGGAAACACAGAGAGACTGAACTGCTTCCCTGGTGCTTCCTGGCTTCTTTTACCCAGTGCTCAGGAATTAGAATAGCGTGTTTCAGCATCTGACTTGTAAACGAACAAAGGTTGTTTTAAATCACCAATTAAAAAATTCAGAAAGAAGTCCAGCTATTCATTGCACAGGCATTGGAAACAGTGTTTCAGAGTATCTGAGCTCTTTTCACTTCCAAAAATGAATTGCCGCAGATCCATCGCACGGGCTGCTGTGAGGAGAGCTAGAGCTGTGTCCACTGCGTTACTGTATGATTTATTGCTGAAGTTTCTTAGTCTTGGCTTGATTTTAAGAGTCACAGGTGACTATTAACAAATGATCTAGGGGTCTGTCCCATGCATGAAAGTGCAGCTGCAGGGATGTCCCTTTAAAAGGAGTTTGCTTTTTACATGCTCTGTTAGGTTCAGCTCCAAGTTAACAGATGTTCAGTTTATAAAGTAATACATCTGATATGTTATTGCCTGTATTTGCCTGTAAAATTTAGTGTAGAGGGCCAGGATGCAGCAAGGTAAGAGGAAGCTGAGGAAGATTTGAAGATGGTAGGTTTCCACAGATTGACTACCCAACAAAAGCAAGAGTTGCTATGATTAGAATTAATACTGATGACGACCTGAAAGTGGACAATGCTTTACATGAAAGGCGTCTGACCAAGCTTCCACACGGCATCCCCTTTGTTAACCCAGATGCTGTAGTGGCTTTTAAGGCTATATACCACAAGCATAAACAAACTGTGTTAGAAGCCCTTTATAAATCACTGCATCTGCACTGAATCAAGGTGATTTTTTTAATGATCTCATTAATTATTTAAAATAATTTGTCTGATGGAACCTGGGTTTTACTGAGGACGTGCAGTGAAAAGATGTAGTATGGTGACTTTTAAAGGATTAATTTTGTCCTGGGTTGTTTTGTTCTACTGCCCTCTTTGTAGTGACAACAAAGGCCTCCTCTGAAAGGTTGTTGGCGGCTGGGCCGTTCTTTTGAACGTGTTGGCTTTGCCCAGCACTCTACCCTGTGCAGGAAGTATGCCAGTCTGAATAAGCCAAACCTCTGGTCTACTTATCCAGCTTCTTTCTTTCATATAACATGAGGCCTGATGTAAAACACAATGAAGCCAGGGGAAATCTTTCAGTCTAGATGATCTGTTTTGAATCTGGTACTCTGTTCTATAACGGCCTGGAACTGCCACATCTTAGCTCTGAGCATGAGAATTTGTTGTCCCTGCCCTGTTGCGACCCCTGCATGTTAATCATCTGCATGAAAGGCACTTTCCCTCCTCCAAGACCCTCATGCTAAGCAACAGCACTCCATGATTTGCCAGCCACTGTGGCTGGTGTGCAGCTGAAGGACTGTCAGCTGGTTGGGAAGGTCTTCTTCCCTTTTTTCATGTGGCCCAGCATGGCTGGAGCTACATCATTATAACTGGGTTACAACTGGCACAATCTGTCTGCCGCCTGATGTGAAACTGCCCGACTGTGCTTTGAATGGTTTAAGTTATTGTGAGTATAGAAGACAGAACAGCTAAGAAACTGATCGCAGGTCTGTTCATCAGCTCAACCAGGTAGAAGTTGGCATTCATAAGCAATACTTGCTCATAGACTTGTGTTTTAGAAGTAGGACTGCACAACTGAAGAGGTGTGCTGAAAATCCCAGCTAGATTGTAACATCAGTTCTTTCTGTAGGCATGTTTGTGAGAGTCTCTGGTGCATCTGCTTTTTCTTTTCAAGCTAAAAATAACACAACATGCAGGTGGTTAATCATACACTGCCTAACAAAGGCAGCCTTGGAGGGTAGTTGTGAGTTCGTGTAGCTGTTGAACTTGCTGTGTTTGACTTTGTGAGTCTGTCAGGCTGAGACCGTCACTTTCCTTCAAGAATTCATTTGCTGAGAGGCCTGAAAATGACCTGCAGCAGAGAAGGTGAAAATCCTAGTGAAGAAGCGGGCGTGGACTTGGAAACGCTCCCCTCACTTTCCGTGTCGTAGCCCTGTGCCACTAGAGGACAGCAGGGCCTCGGGAAAATGGGGTTGTGTGAGCGGGTCGGGGAGGAGAGACATTGCTTACACGGGAGGTGTGGAAGTGTTAGCGCCCGAGTTGTATGCCTCTGGCTATGGTCAAGCTTCTGAAAGGATTTGGAGAGTTTGAGACAAAACAAAGTACAGAGGAAAGCTAACAGCTGCAGTTGAAATGCAGCGGTTTGCCGCTCAGGCACTAGATGACGTTACCAGGAGAGCGCACCGCCAGCTAGTTTTGAGAGCCAGGTGCTGCTCCCATTGCATTCACAGGGAGCTGGGTACTGCTTTCTGTACAGGGCTTCGCTTTGCAGTCGCAGGTCGCCGGCAGGGGTTCTGGTCTTTGATGGAGGAATTGGGTGGCCTCGGGTAGGAAGGTTGTTACAGTCCATTGATTAAAATGGAGGTAAAACTCTAGAATTTCTGATCACTGAATCGTCACTGAACTGAGGACACCTCAGATTTTGCAGTCTTGTGGTCATTTCATTCCAGGCCAACTGGGTTAGTACTGCATGGTCACCATGCTGTGGAACAGGTAATCTTGTTCACCAGGAAAGTGGGGTGAAAGGGGGAGAATTGATCAAATAAACAGCAAAACTGAGGTATTGAAGGCAAGCAGTTGCTGTTGCCATGCTCTTTATTGCATCATCCCACAACCACAGAATTACAGTGGTGCATAACAAGGGGTGAATCTAGAATAAATATGCTGAGGATCGCACCTCATAATTTCTAAGATGGCTCAAGAGTGCTCTTTACAAAACCTTCCTGTGTTAGTGGGAATGTGAAACTCAGCAGAGCCCAAAGTGTTTTCATGTCATGTTGTTTGCACCCAGCACTCTGTCATCTCACCAGAGCCAAGGGTCCCAACGGCTTATCCTGATCTAGATTTGCAAATTAAGCAGCCTAAAACTGAAGAAATGTTTCTTCAGAGACGCAGGTGGAAGTGGTGCTGCCACACAACCCGAAAGGCTGCTACCTGAGTGGGTTAGCATTAATATGTGAACTATGGGGATTAGGATTCAGTGTTTGGGACTCCTCCTCTCTCCAGCAAGCTAATAAAAAAGTCTTCTGTCACCAGAGGTACTCAGCTGTACTCAGCTGAGGCTGAAATGAGCTCTTACTTCATTTTAGATGTGTGATTCAGGGGGGCACCTGGGATCTCAAGAATGGTCAGGTATAAAACAGCCACTCTTCACCATTGCTTTTGGTAGTTGTCCTCTCTGTGCTTCAGTAGTCTGTGGTCAAGTGTGACTCTCCCCCTGGAGAATGTCTAGGGAAGTCAGACGTGGACTGCACCATGAGGACAAGAGGCTTAAGAGTTTGTTGTGACTGCTAGAAGATGCCATACCCAAGTCTCTGTCTAGAACAACCTTTATTCAACGATGCAGAAGCCTGATCTGCAGTCATGTCAGGATTTTATATCCTAGGGGCTACTCCCTTTTTAACATTTTTTTGGTGGTTGGTGTCACTCTATTTCCATGCACAGGCAATTTTTATTTTAAGAGTTGCAAGAACAGTCACAGATTTTTGTCCTGCTTGCTCAAATGTAGATGATGGTCATATCCTGTGGGGAGAGATTGGTCAGAAATGGCTGTGCTGCTAGGCTAGTGGCAGAAGTGCCAACAAAGCATGACATGGGGTGTTGAGTCTCAGCTTTAAGAAAATAAACACTAGAGTACTAGATAAATACTTACCATGTTTATTTGGAACTCTGATTTCAGTTCTGAACGGGTGCCTGTAAAGGCTTAGGTGCTCTGAACTCCTCCCTTCCAGAACAAGGTCCTCTTCATCCATCTGCAAATTAAATACTAAACTCTGTTGTTTGCAGTTGATCCTCCAGCTTCAGTTGTGTAGCTATAAGTGCTCACTGCTGGAGTGCTGCTGTATTTTATTGTCTACCCTGATGAACAAGATATTATTGCAAGAATTAATCTGGATAGTGTGGAAATTGCTGAAATAAATGAAGAATCTCAGGTACATTCCATGGGGTTAATTTTATTGTGCAGAGTGTGGGGTTACTAAGGCATAGAACTGTTTTGGTTGGAAAAGCCAAACCACTGACTCGACACCACCATGGCTGCTAAACCATGTCCCCAGGTGCCATGTCCACGCATTTCTTGAACACCCCCAGGGATGGTGACTCCACCACCTTCCTGGGCAGCCTGTTCCAATGCCTGAGCACCCTTTCAGTGAAGAATTTTTTCCTAATGTCCAAGCTAAACTTCACATGGCACAACTTGAGGCCGTGCCCTCTTGTGCTACTGCCTGATACCAGGGACAAGAGACCAACCCCCACCTCACTCTAAGCTCCTTTCAGGGAGCTGTAGAGGTCTGCTCCTCACCAGCCTTGTTCTCCAGACCCTTCACCAGTTTTATTGCCCTGCTCTAGACCTGCTCCAACACTTCATTGTCCTTCTTGGAGTGAGGAGCTCAAAACTGAACCCAGTATTCAAGGTGCAGCCTCACCAGTGCCCAGTATAGGGACAAAATCACTTGCCTACTCTTACTGACCACAAGACTGCTGATCCAGGGCAGGATGCTGTTGGCCTTCTTGGCCACTTGAGCACTCTGCTGGCTCGTGTTCAGCTTGTGCTGCTTATGTGCTACGTGCCGGAGCTGTGTCTGACAAGCAGATGATGCTGAATTCTCTCTAAGCCTTTTTGTGGTGTCCTTGTGAAGTCAGTTGATACAGATGCACGAACATTTCCTGGGCTGCTGGACCAGCAGCTTTTTTTTCAGCACCATCTTGTTTATCATGCTTAAATTCTCTGTGTGAGACATGTATCCAAACCACATCGTGTTTCTCTTTCTATAACTGCAGATCTGAGTGTCCTGAGGCTGAGACTGGCACACAGGGAGATTAGGTAAACCATTGCATAACAGGGAAGGCTGAAGAGCAGTGGAGCTGCAGATGCTCCTTTAAGCATGTCACTTAGTGTGACTGGAATGAAGAAGGGCTTTGTGGCCAGATATAGATTAAGTTAAGTTATAGCTTACTTAAGCACACTGGAGCTGTATTGTGGCTTTGCTGAAACCTGACCACTGGGCTGTAATGTGGCAAGAGGTCTGGTTAATTTTTCTCTGAACATGTGAAGGCTGCCACTGCACTAACTCTGCTGGGAGGCCTTCAGATTGAAGGTGTAAAGGTCTGTGATTACATTCCAGGTTCATGCCACAACTCATCCTACTCAAGGAGTTTTGTAGCAATGAGCTGTGACCAGAAAGACTGGAATGAGGCAATAAAGACTTGTCTGGAGTGCATAAAGAAAGAGGCAGCTGTGGTCTATGACTGGTACCTTGTCTCCACACTGAGAGTGACTCTAGCTTATGGATTGTGAATGTGTATCTGGAAAGGGAGCAGCACCACCAGGGCAGGGAATGTGGCTGCCATCTTGGAGCTTCCAGAAGCCTGGGACTGGGCACTACCTCCACAGCCTGAAGTGAAGCAGGTTCTGCCAGGTGGGCCTGCCTGATTGTTGTAGAGCAAGGCCTGCTGAAGATTGCTCACTGGGCACCTGCTGGTCAGCTCCACGCTGCCTGTGCTCGACTCTGATGTCACAGGATGTCCCCAACCCACACACAACCACTCTACAGGGTACCAGATTTGGGCTCCTCCTCCGTCAGCAGAAGGAGGTTGGGGTGCTGGAACACATCCAAGGGAAATCAGTGAAGCTGGCAAAGGATCTAGAGCACAAGTATTATGAGTAGTGGCTGCAGGAGCTGGGGTTGTTTAGCCTGGAGAAAAGGAGGCTCAGAGGAGACAGCTCCCTGACAGGAGTCTGTAGAGAGCTTGGGGTCAGTCTCTTCACTCAGGTAAGATACCTGCTGGTATCTCATGTACATTAGAAAGCCATCTTTGCAGACACAAGCTAATCTTCCTCCTTAGAGCTTCTGCCCTGCACAGAAGAATGCTGCAGCAGGAAGAGAGACCTAACTCCACAGAGCCATTTCTAACAAAGCAGGCAAAGTCTTTTCTGCATTTTTCTGCTTGATTTTTAAAGACTTTTTTTATGGATTTCAAGATAAAACATATGCTATAAACCACTTTCCCCAGTCTATTTCTAAACAGCAAATTGTCACTTTATCCTTAAACAAGGCAAACAAGGCCATGAAGTGCATAGCTCAGACCTGTCAAAAGCACTTCTACTGGAATTCTGTCTGGCAATGTCTCTGGTTTTGGAAACAGTAACTGATTCTGCCTAGCTTTAAACTGTTAAATGTCAGAGCTGAGCTCGTGATGAACAGCAGCAGTTGAATGACCTTTATTGAGTAAACATTTTGTTGCAGTCTCTGATGAAGCCTTCCCATTGACATGGCTTTAGATTAGGTGATAGGTTAGAATAAACACTACTGATGCCCAACAGTAAAGGAAGCATTCCAAACATTACTTTATTTCCCCATTCTCCCTAAAGCCTGTCACTTCATTCTCCTGATAAGGAGCCCAAGGCCACTTGAAACATTCCTTGTTTTTCTTGAAAAACAGTGCACATGGAAAGGAAATTAAGAGTAAAGGCCACCTTGTGCTCCCTGCTGCACTTGGGCTGCTGCACACAGCGGTAGTCTCTGGGGTAAGGGTCAGCCATTCTCCTCCCCTGAAATACCTGGGCAGCTTGCAATTAACTAGGCACAGTACCTTTGTTTTGGGATGTCATGGCAGTGCTTCCCCAGTGTGATTAGGGGCACTGAAAGTGGGTACTCACAGTATACAGAAAGCTGGGGTGCTTGGTCTCAGAAACAAACCTCTCTGAATTCCTTCTGCTGGTCGCTTGGGAATGCCTTTGGGGAGTGCACTGCAGGGTCCTCAGCCACCTTCTCTGCAGTGTGTGCTAAGGAAATGAGCACTGGCCTCCGCCTGCTGCAGTCTGGGGCATGGTCTTAACACAGAGTCACTTGCTACCCTGGCCAGGATGCTGCAGTGCTGTAATGTGATTCATCTTTTCAAAGGCCAACAAGTCTTTGGTTAGCCTGCAACACTGAGTGGTGTTTAAATGGCAGGGTTTGCTTTTCTGAGCACAGGCAAGGCCGTGTTCCATATGAAGTGTCTCTTCAGGCTCCCAGCACTTCCAGCAGGGTGTGAAAGTAGCACAGCAGCCTAAGGGCACAGCTCACAAACAAGCTGAGAGCACAGATGGGATGCAGTGCCTGAAGCCCACAGGAAATGAGGCTCGGAAGGGGACTTGCATTGTCTTTAGTGGTGGTTGTGCTTGGCAGAAGGTTCCAATTTTGTATTGCAGTGCAGTCATCTGAATTTTGATGAGGTTCAAGGAGCTACCTGTTTAGTTAGTCACACCTCAGGAAGATTGCCATGTGCTAGATGTTTGAGTAGCTTGCTCTCTTACAGCGTGTTTCCGTTGGCATCGTGGGAGAAGAACTGAAGTGTTCTGTCAGTTATTGAAAACAAACTGGTGAAAAATGGCTATAGGAAGCAATCAGGCCTGTGCTGAAACGTTCCCTTCTCCAGTTCTCTGCTAATAAATGGGGAATTTGCTTCCATGCATGACAAATTCTGCAGAGAAAACAGTCAGCCGTTGTGTGTGGTACATAAATTATTTCTTTGTCATCCTGAAAGCTGAGTAAGTTTATCAGGTAAAGATAATCGGTGTAGATATGTTCATACTCCTGCCATTAACCTGGCTCTTTAACTCCTTTCAGAGGCTTGCACTTCATTAGCTGTCACATGCATAATTTATTATCTAGTTTTTCAAAGCACAAAATGCCACACATTGGGCCCCATCTATCTCACTTTTAAGTTTTGGTGCCCAAAACTCAAGGATGGAATCACATTAATGTATAAAACCCCAGACAGCAAGTGACTGAACAAGCAGAACACCCCCTGCAAAGCAGTGTAATCAGTGAGCAGGCTCCAGCTGTGTGCAGAGGTGGTGTGATTCTTCAGTGTTTCCAGTAAGTGATGCATGTGTCTTTGGTTACCAGAGGTCTCTAAGGGTCACCTAAAATAAGCCCTAGCATATTTGGCAGGATGTTTGCCACTGTTCAACTGTGTTCATCATCATTTTGCTTCTAAGACACAGAACTTATTATCCAAACTCTTGTGACTCTCTAATTTGAAACTCAAATCTCTCATGAGAGGAAAAGGTAATGAAAATGTCTCTGATACTGTCCTGTGCTGACTTCATTAGTGAGAATTAAACTCAAAATTGCTTGGTTGTAGGCTGAATAAACAAGGTATTCTTTCAAGCAAGAATGTGTTTTGAAAGTCAGTGCAATGTTCAAGTCAGCAGAAAGGAATTCAGTAGAAGAAATTCTGAGCATCTGTCTTTGGTAGGCTTCACCATCCATGTGTCACACATAGCCTTGGTCTGGATAGGGACTTCTGCTGTGGCTCCGCTGTTGCACTGCAAAATTTAAGACATTAGCATGAACTAGAACTGATGTTTAGCATTCTAATTTCATTTATTATATCCTTTACAGCTGCAGTAATTCAATTACAGAATAAATTAAACCTGTAATTTGATTGACAATCTTCAGAGGAAGCTTTGCTTTTCTCCCAGTTTATGGAAATAGATTACTTGTGACCCAAACTTACTCAAACCATGGGATCAAACCTAAAAAGCTTTTAATCATCTCTCTGGCAGAAATGAGCCTTCTAAAATATGAAAAGGTCCCTGCCTCATCTTGCAGAGTTCTCTTGTGCATGTAGATGTTTAGGAAGGACAGCGACAGGTACTAATCTAATTGTCAACAGTAGTTTGACTAGCCTGTTTTTTTATGTGAGCTCAAAACCCTGGCTGTGTATGGATCTGAGAGGCAGTTGTTTGCTGCTTATATTGATTTTGTATCAACTGTAAGATGCTTCTTTATTTGAAGGAGTACTTAATATAAGAAGAAACTGTCATGAGTAAAATGAAATGGTATAACACAGCTTTTGTGCTACCTGAGAGAATGTTGGTGTTTTCAGTTGGGTTGCTATGTCTGGGGGCTTCCACAACACAGATTACAGGGAATGCAGAAATCAGCACCTTCCACTTGCCTTTATCTGAGCAAAGAGCTAGATGTGGAACTAGAAATGCTTTTGCAGTGTTTTGTCAAGTAATGACTGTTAAAAAGAGCTCTGAAACTTAAAAGTATGAGATAAATCTCATCCCCATGTAGCTGCTTTACAGTTAGATTAGCGATAAAGCCTTCATTACAGATTTGGTAATAGAACCTCCCACTAAACACTTCTTTAAGAGCTCAGTCACTACAATTTATCTAGATCTCACTTAGAGCTCTCAGCTTCTGTCTCTTACAGTTAAACTCTCTTCTTCAGTCTATTGTGAGATAAATCCTTGTGGGATGGCAGTGTGGAAACTACTCTGTGTTGAAACTTGCTTGGAGGCCATTAAATTATAGAGAGGATCATTTTATCTTTGTCCTAGTAACCATGATTTTCCACTGTAATTCCGTTCTGCCTCCTTTGCTCTGTGTGCTTAGTGGTAACAGAGGAAATATTCTTGACACAGGAAATGAGCATGTGTTAGCTACTGCATTTCAAACTCAGCTCTCAGCTTCCTCGTCCAAACAAAGCTGGAGATGAGGAAAACACCCATGTTCAGGTGCATTTCAAACAGAAATTACAAGTCAAAAGGGTCAAAAAGAGAAGAGGAGACTCAGGGGTGACCTCATTGCTGTCTACAACTGCCTGAAGGAAGGTTGTAGCCATGTGGGGTTGGTCTCTTCTGCCAGGCACCTAGCAATAGAACAAGGGGACACAGTCTCAAGTTGTGCCAGGGCAGGTCTAGGCTGGATGTGAGGAGGAAGTTGTTGGCAGAGAGAGTGATTGGCACTGGAATGGGCTGCCCAGGGAGGTGGTGGAGTGGCCGTGCCTGGAGGTGTTGAAGCCAAGCCTGGCTGGGGCACTTAGTGCCATGGTGTAGTTGATTGGCCAGGGCTGGGTGCTAGGCTGGGCTGCATGATCTTGGAGGTCTCTTCCAACCTGGTTGATTCTATGATTCTATGATCTCCTTCCTTTAACTCCACAGCCTCCCTCAGAGAGAAAGGCAATCATGGATGCTCTCATTTCACCCACATCCATTCCTGCAAATACTTCAAGTGTCCACATGTTGCCCATTTTCACAGAGGTTGCACCATATTTATGATGTGCATGCACAGATAAACGTGCATGTATGCACAGACAGACTGCTTTGTAGGGTAGTGTCAAGATCAGGAAGATAAACAGTTTGAACCTCTCCTCCTGAGGGTCAGGATGTCAAAAGAACTTCTGCTTCCTGGTTAGAATCAAATCCATTTTCATCTGCATGCAATGCATAGCAGCTACTGAATTGTAGTCGTGTTTCAACTTCAGAAGTAGCTGCAGCCCTCCACTGCCTTGCAGGCAGCTGCATCAGTGGGCTGGCCTGAACTGCTGTCCCAGTCTGGCTGGCTGAAAAGCAGAGCAGGGTCACTGATCTTCACTCTGAGCTTCATTCCAATGTGTTCTGGCTTGCAATTTTAAGTAATCCGGGAGAAATTCTTCTCCCAGGAATGTTCATCTGGTTGGTAAGAGACAAACAGTAAATCTCCCAGAAAGGTGTGGCTCTCTTTTACTCACTTAAAGAGAAGCTATGTAGTCTAAGATCCTTTACTGCCATGCTGATGTCTAGAGCACAACACCAGTCTGCCCTGTGGAGACTGGACACCGGATACAAGCTCTGCTTGTGCTTCTTGCAGGCCTGTATTGAGTATTTCTGTTGTAACAGTGGTCAGCAGTGTAGAGCAGCATCAGTCTCAAGGAGTATTACACTGAAAGACCTGAGCATTGGCAACAACCTAGGCATGCTGATAGGAAACAGGCCTGCAAGGGGGGGAATATTTTGCAGCTTTCCTCCTTTCCTGGAATGACAAGGGGCTGGAAAACACGGCAGTGAGAAGGGAATGATAGAAGGAAGTACCAAAGGTTATAATGCAACAGCCACAGGTGGTAAAAACTAAATGTAGGGAGTGGGAAGAGATCCTGTTGGAGATGTTTGGTTTTCAAAGAAAGAGGGTAACAGTAGCAGGGGAGCAGAGGAGATTGGATGTGCTGCAAGCACCCAGAACTCTTGTAAAACTTAAGATTTTTTAATTGCTCCATTTAATTGTCCAGCAAATAAGGAAGACTACATTTGATCATCATCTTTTTGGTGAAGCCTGAAGCAGTGGCCCCCAGGGAATATGATGACACCGGATGGTGTCCATGAACCCTGATGTTGCATTGGGATGTCAGTCTGACAGATATGTAAAATCTCACGAAGACAGACAGCTCCCCACTGGCTCTGCCTCTGAGGCGGGTTCCTGCACACTGTTTTAATTAAGGTTATTTATTTCTTTATTATGATGATTGTGTTTTAATTGCTCATGAAGCACCCCAGGGGCGGAGGTGTCAGAACCTTATAAATACGATATGGCAGTAAGCGAAGGGAAATGTTGCAGGCTTAGAAAATAAACCAGCAGCTGTATTGTACTGATGCAATTCAAGAATAAAACCAGAAAAGGTTCTTTTAACTCTCTCACATCTGTGCAAAGGAGCAGCATTGTCTTATTAGTCTTCTCCATTAACCACAGGCGACTCACAGTCAGGGCCGTGCCTTTGCCGGGCTGACGCTCCAGCTGGACAGAGGACAGCCATCTGACGTGGTCCTCCCCTTGCAGAACTTACTGGGACCTTTAGTGCAGGGCCAGGGCAGGCACTGACACTTCCAGGTTGAAGCACTGCCTGAAGTAATCTCTACTGGGGAACCAGGGTGGGAAAATGAACAAAATAATGGGAAAATCTTGCCTTATGAGGGCCAGTGCCTCAGCTGCTGCTTCTCCAGGTGTTTTTTGTGCCAGTGTTTAGTATGGGGACAAGGGACAGCAAGGCACTGGAGGTGCAATGCACACCACACAAAGCTGTGCTCTGCTTGTACACCTTTCTGTAAGCCCTAGGCTTTCTCTGTCTCAGCTGGGCATTGATTGGTGTCACCAGCACCTCAAGCTTCCTATTTCTTTGTACCTCTCTTTGCATGCACAGTTTCTTGCAGTGTGCTAGTTTGAAGCAGGCTAGAATGTTTTGGTGAGAAGAACTAGATTACAGGCTGTGGAAGGAAAACAGTGGTGATGTCTACTTCACTCACAGCCTTGCTGAGAAGTATAAGAACAAGAAATAAAAGCATTAGATAACACTCTTGGCATCGCTCTTGCTGGGGCTGCTGGCTGAGCTGCATCTCTCTAACCTCACCCTCCACTTTGGGCTAACCCACTTTGCTTCCTAATCTCTTGGTCAAACCTCCATTCTTCCTTGGGACTGGGGTAAGGTTGAGAGGGGCAGGGGGAAGGTGAAGGAGTGGTTGAGAGCCCCTCCTGGGGACTCAGCTTTCTGGAAGGGGAGTTTCTGGGAGGGAAGTTGTGTTTCTGTATTACCTTTTACCTTGTATATTTCTGTCTATAACAGTATCTACTGTAAATATCTGCTTGTATATAGCTGTAAATACAAGCTTCATTCATATTTCCAGAGCTGGCTGAGTCTAGTCTGGGTGATTTCTAAGGTGGGGGGGGGAGGGGGGGAAGGCGAGGAACACCCAAACCATCACATGCAGGCACAAATTCTTGCTTGTGGCACAAACTTGTGTTTTTCTGCATAACAAAATACTTGCATCCAGCTAAGCTGCTGCTCTAGACCTCGGATGTTTCTCTTTTCTGTTGGCTATTTCTGCTATGTAATTCTTTGTTCAGAAAAGATTCTTGGGCAGGGACACAAGTGCTTTTTTCCTTTCTTCCCCAGCTTTCTTTCCATCACTTAGTGTACAAATTTAGAAAGTGGTATTTTTCAAGATGTTTTTCATCTGGCCAAGCAGGGCTGTTTGGCTTGCTTCCAACACTGCAAATTGTTCCCTGCAGGGAAAAAAAGAAAAAATGGCAAGCAAAAATCCCCAATCAACCAACCTACCAAACTACAATAAAAATGCCAACAGCTAACATTATTTGACACTGCACAACAATCCCACTTCTTTTCTGAGCTGTTTTAGGGTTTTGTATGCACTTTAAAGTGCATACAACATTTGCTGTTGTTTTTTTCACACAGACTCCAAGGACTATCTCACTGGGATTAGACAAGTCTGGTGCCTTCTACCAGGGGATCCTTTTACTCAGCAGTCGACCTAGACTCATCTGCCTGGTTTCCTCCATGGGATGATCTTAGGTCAGCATGTGCAGTGCTGGCACATGGCTCCCTGGCCAGGGTGCAGCTTGTGCAAGGTGGAAGCAGAGCCTGAAGAGTGTCAGTGCTTGCTACACCTGTTCAGTCACCAAGACAGCTCATTTAAACTATGCCTTTGGGCAGGAATTAGGTGCTTCTGCATCATCTGGTGGTGGGATAGTTCCATGTGCTTTCTGCAGGTATCAGTGCTACTATGGATGGGTATTAATGCCCTCAGAAACTAGAGGCTTTATTACTTTTTCAGGGCTAATTCCCTTATCTCAGTTAATACAGGAAGGTATGCAGCTGCTTTAGCTAATGGTGTGAACAGAATAACCAGAGCAGGGACTCATTGCTCAAGAGTGTGAGATGGTGAGGCAGAAAAGTGCCAGGGCTTTGGTAAGTCAGGATGCTTCCCCTCAGACACATGTACCCCTCTGCAGCAGCACACTTCCTGTGCAGCAGTGATACCCTTGCTCTGCTTGTCAGCAAACCAGGAGCCAGCAATTGCTCACTCATGGCAGCATGCACATTGCTTTCTCTTCCTGCTCTTGCACTGATCCTACTATGTTGGTAGCAGTTCTATTCCACACTGGAATCCCAGTCAAATGTCTTTTAGTGTTTTAGGAATGCCATGGTAAATTTCATTCACTCCAAGTGCATTTAGCCAGTGATGGGGTTCTGTCTCTAATCAGCAAGTCCTTGAAGGGCCAGATGCATGAGGCGTGTATGCTCAAGGTGGAAATCCTTTTGGAAAGGCAAGTTTAATGCAGGTTAACAGCAGGGCAGCTCAGTAAGCACAGAAAAGGCATATTCTGTGTGTTGAATGAGTGCAGGACATATCTGATGCTTTGTTATTCCTCTAGGTTTTTGAAAATCCATCTGCAGCCATGCGCAGAGTGCTCTGGGCACTCTGTATGATGGATTAAGAATTACAATAGAAGCTTTGACAAAACACTTCTTCTAAGTGTATCTCCAGTTTCTCTTAGCTTCCTCAAGAGCTACAGAAAAGAAAGAGAAAAATACAGACTGGGAGAATATTAGTCCATCTGGTGTCTAACTCACTCTTCGGAGTTAAAACTGTGCCGTCATATCTGACAGGCTCAGGAAGCACCCTGAGAGGTAAGGCAGGGGCTGAGGGAAGGGCTTTGATACAAGCAACGTGAACATCCAAACCTGTTACCCACAAATGCTGGGTGCAGCTTGCTCAGTTTTTTAACGAGGCCTTCTGAGGCCAAAGGAAATTTGAGGTTTAAGCTTTTTCCTCCCCAGGAGTGAAACTGATGGACCTTTCTTCTGCAGAGCCACAGCTGGCTGCAAGCCTCTCTTTGAAGTGTGCCTTTAAGCTGAGAACTCTTTGTTCTTGCTTTTCAGTCACAATGCTGGAACCATTAATAAATATTTTCAATCTTTATAGATACAGATGCAGAGATTTCTGCTACAACAGTGCCAAGTAGAAGAGCTGTTTAAACAGGGCTGTATTGTCATGCTGGGAAGTGAGCAAGCAGGGCAGTGTAACTAGACCTGAACTCCCTGATCTCCCTCACAGCCGCGATGCTCAGTAACCAAACTGCATCTGCGTGAGTGCTGTGAACACTGCCTAGATTTCTAATGGTGAAACAACACTGCAATACTGTGGGGCTTTGGAAATTCAGGGCAACTTGGGCAGCCTTTTTGAGCTGCTAATATGTTCTTTGCAAAAGCAGAGAGAGGTGGCTTCCTGAAAGCCCTGGTGAGGCCACATCTGCAGTACTGTGTTCAGTTTTGGGGCCCCCAGTTCAAGAGGGACATAGAACTGCTTGAGAGAGTCTAGCGCAGTGCCACGAAGCTGATGAAGGGAATGGAACATCTCTCTTGTGAGGAGAGGCTGAGGGGCTGTGCTGCTTGGAGAAGAGCAGCCTGAGAGGTGACCTCATGAATGGTTATTGATATGTAAAGGTGAGTGCCAGGAGGCTGGAGCCAGGCTCCACTCAGTCATGCCCAGTGACAGCACAAGGGGCAATGGTGGAAGCTGAGGCATAGGAAGTTTCATTTAAACACAAGGAGAATTTTTTTCCCTGTGAGGGTGCCAGAACACTGGAGCAAGCTGCCCATGGGGGCTGTGGAGTCTCCCTCTCTGGAGATAGTCAAAACCCACCTGTCCATGTTCCTGTGTGATCTGTTACAGGACATCCTGCTCTGGCAGGGGGTGTGGACTGGATGAGCTTTGGTGGTCCCTTCCAGCCCCAGACATTCTATGATTCTATGAACCAGATGGCTGGCACACTGAGTGCTGTCAGAGGGTCTAAATTCCTGGGAGCAGTCTGGAAGACTTAGACCTGTATTTTCTGTTATCTTTGTTAGAGTCACTGCCCTACAAATAACAAATCTTTGACTGCATTCGGACAGAGCTTTGTCTTTTTATCTGAATATTGTTGCAGTCTGTGTATCTGAAGTAGCAGCTTTGCCTCCCAGGTACTACTGGGTGAGAAGATGACACTTTGAAGACTGCAGTAGTGTTGGCAAAAGCTCTTCTGCTACGTAACATCAGAGGGACGGGAAGGAAAGGCTGCACGCTGCTCTGTGCTGGGGTTAATTGGTGTGAACAATGGCTGCATTGTAAGTGTCCTGCGGGCTGTGGCAAGGCAGTTGCCATGCGTGCTTACTGCTGCATGTGTTTCTGAAGGTGAATAGACAAGCTTTGAAGAGGTTCAAAGTGGGTTTGGTTTGAAGCACTTCTAACAGTGATGTGCACCTTACCTGAATTAAATTAGTTTTTTCACCCCGCATTCATTGACAGTTCCTGTTGAATTACTTGTGAGGAGACGTTTGTACAGGATTGTTTGGGCAGAATTGTGGTTTCTTGTTCAGTTCTGTAAATCACCTTTTGGAGTCATACCGGTGTCGACATTTTCATTCCTTGTGGCTCTTCTGCCACGTGGGGCTGGTCTGCAGTGAAATCCTTCTGGTGCAGGATGGATTGCATAGTGTCACTTCGTACTTGGATGTCGTTCTCTGTAGAGGAGAGTGCTGCATGCTCCCAGTCCCTTCACTTCCTCATTGCCTTTTTCCTTTGAACATTCCCACAGAGGCTGGGAACCATTTTCAAATCTCAGTTTAATCTTACCCTGACTTCTTCTTGAGGTTCTTATGATAAAGAAAGGTCCTGTGACAGTGTCTGCCTGTCTCTAAGGCACAGTCATATTTTACCTTTGTTCTGCTTCTCCTGCACTCCGTTTTGGATGAGGCCACAGGCCTGCATGCTGTGCTGGAAATTGGCTGCAGAGCAATGTAGGTATTAGTGTAGAGTTTGAACAACACCAGGTGCTTCCTTCTTCCTGCAGCCCCATGTCTTGCCGTGTGTAGGGGCTGGCTGCACACCGAGCAGATGTCTTTGTCCAGTTCTTGACAACTCCTTCTCTTTAATACTGGGATCTTACACTAATTCAGAAGTTCTCAGTACACATGAGTAGCTTGAATTGTGCTCTCCAATCTGTGCTGCCTTGCAATTTTCTACATGCAATTTAATCCAGCCATCACACCACCCAAGTGCTTTCTTGTAATAGCTCCTTGTGGAGCCCTTCAGCATCATTAACTCAGAGGTTCCTGAGACTTTTCTGTCGATATAGGAACATGTAACCCAAATGGGAAAGTCTGATGCAAGCTCACAGAAATCAAAGCAGTAGGCTTCCATGTCTTATTATTAAGTTCACGTCTCTCTTATTAAGAGGTGATCTTGTCTATGTGCTTTCTACTTATGCCTGATATAATCCTTTCTTTTGGATGACCTTCAGTTAGCAATTCCAAAGGAAAAAGACAGCATGGAAAATGCCTTTTTTTCCCTAAATGGCATTGTGTAAGTCTCTTCCATAAGGGTACAGTCCCCATCAGCCTGAAGCATTTTCATGTGTTTGAATACAAGACACACTTTCAAGGAGAACAGCAATGAGAAAGTGTTCACACAGTTTAGAAAGGCCCTATTAATGGAGTAGACATAAAGTAGAAATAAACAGAGACAACATATTCCTGGAATAAGGCTGGCTCAGGTGAGTCCTGACTTGGTGACTGCTGTCTCAGTCTTGATTCATTTGCAGTATAGCTGTACCCTCATACGTGAGATATCCTCAGCACCACAGCACGTATGGTATGCTCAGGAGCAGGTAACCTGCTCTTGGCTGTGACTGGTTTTCTAGCTGTGGTTAAAAGAGATTACTTTGAAGTCTGGAATTAATTGTATTGACTTGGTGACAGTTCTGCTCTCACTAAGCTTTCAGTTAATGAACACCCAAAAAAACCCATTTTGAACTTTTGCATTAAACAGTTTTTCAGGGTGGGTCATTGCTGTCATTGTTGTTGGGGGGGGAGATTGTTTGGTTTCCATACTTGTGGGTTTGGTTTGATTTGGTCTGGTTTGGTTTGTTGTTGTTTTTTTTCCCCAGGCAAATGTTTGTCTTCCCTATGTTGCAATCTGTTGGTTGATTCAGGAGAACCCTGAAAACTTTATAAACAGTTCCTTGAAATACAATAGTGTTGCTATATGCACGGTAGATTATTCTAGCATGAAAACTAAAATTCACCCAGAGTCATTGTCTATTGAATATTGCCTTTAAGCAGAGTCTGCAGCCAATTTAATTCTTCCCAGCAGGCCTGTCTGTGGACGAGTAAAGTCAGGGAATTACCGTCCTGTTCTGCACACTTGCAGTCACAGGGAGCAAGGTGTGTCAGTGAGTATCCCTACATGTGCACTCAGTATTACATTGGTAACAAAATTATATAATCGATTGCATTAACATTTTCATCACTTAATTATACCCAAAAAATCAAACCCCAGAGGTTTTTTCCTCTGGAGCCATGAAGCTGCCATCACATCAGTATTTATCACTGGCACTGGAACATTAACTGCTGGTGTGGTATGTGCTGCATATGTAAAAGGAATGGAAGAAGCTAGGAATTAAATCAAAATGGAGCTAATTGCTAATAAATGCAAGATCTGCAGCTGGAGTGAAACGCTGTTGCAGTTCTGTCGTGGGTGGAGCCAGGACTCATGTCGCTGAGGTGTCTAGCAGTATCTGCAGCCTTGGCTGCTTTGGCTATTCCTGCCTTTTGCAGCGCTTCAAAAGGCGGAGGTAGGAGAGGAGAGATCCTGATTGCTGCCCTGTGCTCTCTGCCATCGTCCTGGAGACAGCGGCAGCAGGAAGCCACGGCAGGAATCTGCAGCTGGCAGCACCCTGCTGTCCGTAGAAGCTGGGGTCTCTTTCCGGCTCCGGGTGCTGGCTGTCCCAAGATGCAGAGTGAGAGCCGCCTCGCCGTTGGCACTGTCGGCAGCAGAGAACTGCACACAGCACAATCAGTGCCTCACACAAACACGAGATGTTAGCCACCCCTCTGAGCAAGAGCTCCGCTTGCCCTTGTAAGCAGCGGCCCGAGCTTGCGGCTCAAGCGCGCCCTGCGTGGCAGCCGCTCTCCTTGCAGTGTTGGGTAGCCGCCCGAGGAGGGCGCTGCTCTGGCTTGCGTCGCTGGAACACCTCCGCAGCGGGAGGCAGCGGCCGGAGTCTGCCCCTGCTGGAAGCTCTCCTCGTCCTGTTGCAGCTCTTGTGGAAGATGCCGAGTTTCCACGCCGATTACTAGGCAATGACATCACATGAGAGAAACACCAGGAGTGTTTTAGATTAGGAGAAACCTAAGGAGGACCTTCAGAAATGAGTGAACACATGCTGAGGGCTTGGACATGTGTCAAAGAAAACTTGCCCTGGCTTTAGAGAAAGGAACGGTCCCTCCCGTGCTGCCCAGCAGGGCCGGAGCGATCTGTTTGCCATTAAGGTGGCACTGCTGTGAGTGGTGTGGCGGCTGTCTGCGCGGTCATGGCAGGAGAGGGGATCTCGGAGCAGTTGGCCAGCGGCAGGATTCGCCCAGCTGGGGAAGGCAGCTGTGGCCGTAACCCACCCCCACTCCCCACCCCGCGGAGCCTGCGGAGGTGTAACGATGGGCTCTGCTGGGCAGGCTTGTGCAGAGGCGTTCAAACCCGTCTTCTCTTCAACAGTAACTGTGGCTGGAAGGTAACAGTAAGAGACCATGCACATGGTGATTTTGCGTCTGACTGCCCTCTAAAAAGGTCAGATGTAACCCTATGACCCGCAGGGTGAGAAGCCTGCCTGTTTTCTCCAGGGGAAAGCAGTGGCTTTTCCTTTCTTTGACTAGCACACCAGGATCCAGGCAGGGAGCTGTGCTTTTCTGTGTCGTTTTACCAGCAAAAAGAGAGAGGTACTGGGATGTTTCTCCCTGAGGTATTTGTGACTTCAGAGCTCAGAGAGGAAAAAGATTGGAAATCCCTTGTGCCCAGAACCAGTGCAAGGCAGGCCTGGCTGCTGCTTTGCCCACTGCAGTGTACTTTAGTCCAAGTCCAAATATGCTTGTGCAACCTGGCAAGTAGCAGTGACTTTCTGGTGGTAGACACTTGTCTCTGTGGAGCTAGCAGAGCCTACTGATTCCTTGAAATTACTCAAGGTGTTGAAGAGAACAATACCTTTAATAGCTGCTTAATACATCCTCCTCAGCTGTGTTAGCTGTGATTCAGACTACAGCTCTGGAGATCTGAAAATGTACCTGATTTCAATGAGGGAGTTCGTTTCAGAACATCCCTAATTGTTTCTTTCAAATTAGCCATTAGTAGTGAATCATCTCTCATCCCATGTTTGCTAAACCTTAATTTTTGAAAATGGGTAGTTGTGACTTTCTAGCTGCAAGCTTTTCACCTTCCACTGTATTTAGTTGTCCCTGTGGGATGCTGAGAGCCCTCAGCTTCTCTGTCCTCTACATGGCTGGGCTCTTAGATTCTTTGGTTAAAGGTTTATTCCTTCTTTTGCTTTGTGCTCCCAGAGGCTTTGCTTCAAGGCAGCTCAGGTTTGTTACAGACTGTGGAAAACTCCTGGGACAAACCTAATTCAGCAGTGCCAGCCTGGAACAACAACGCGTGTTCAGTGGGAGCAAGGTGCAAGGTCCTCACCATGCTCCTCCTCACCACACTCCTCCTCACCACGCTTCTCAGAGGGAGCTGCATTTGCTGCAGACAGTTCTATGTTATCCTGGGGACATCAGATCTCTCTTCTCCAGAAGCTCAGGGATTTTGAGGTTGCCCTGTGTCTCTTCAGCCATTACAGATGGTCACACTTCTCCTGAGCTGCATGCACTATACGCTGCGATCTTCAATCCGTTGTGCTCATTCCAGAGAGTTGGAGGTGGTTCTGTTTTACTTAACAGAAAAGGTCTCTGGTCCTGCTTCTGCCTTTGCTAAGGTTCATAAACTTTTGCCATCCACTTAAGCAAAGGGCACATTGGGTGCCCCAAAATAATGTGTGTTATTTGGTGTGTTTAGCAGCACATGTGCTGTCCAGTTTGATGAATACCACATTAACAGCTAGCAAGTACTTTACATGGAAATCAGGAATGAAGTACAATGCAATTACTCAGCTCTGGTCTAAAATGTTTACATTTCCTAAGTGAAACCCAACCACAAATGTGATTTGCACAAAGCTATCGTAAATGCTGCTTAATTTGCTAGAAAGAAATAAGTACCAAGTAGAAGTGCAGTGATTCAACGAAGAATTTCTGATCTTGGGGAAACAAATCCTGCATCTGTTGCCTGGGTGATTGTAAGGAATTACAGAATGAGGATAGTTAGTTTTAAATGTAAATTTTATGAAGGATGTGGAGTTTCCCTTGAGGAGTGGAATTTCTTCCCCTGGCAAGAAGTCACAGAACATGGTCTGTTTTGTGAGAACATTTGCTCTGAGTAGTTCTGCTGGAAACTGCAAACCTCTTTTCAGCCATTATGTGGATACCTGCCTATCTGCACTAATAAGTTATGGGTTGGACTCCATCGCTAGAGTCCCTCCCAAGCCCTAGCATTCTGTGAGTCTATGACACCTGAAAAGCATCCACACTGTACATCAAAAGCAGAATGAGCTCATCCAGATATACCTAGAGAAGGCTTTGATGGAGTGTTCCTGTGCTTGCTGAGAGATTTCTGCAGTCTCTGACAGGGCCTCTTAACCTATAATGCAGCCTTTCATTTTCATCTCAGCAGCAGGAGGTGTGGCTCAACATGAAAGCTGCAGGGATCCAGCCTCATCAGGCAACAGCCAGCATACAGAACTCCAAGTCAGACAAAAAAAGGAAGCCAACCAGTGTGGCTGTTGACAAGCAGTGGTGCTGCTGGGGCTGCGTCACTGCAGGCAGCTCCAGTGCCTCCTTTTTAAGCTCATTTTCATTTCATAGGTAACTTTTCACTTGTTTTCTGAAGACAGATGGATTGAGAGGCTGTTTCCTCCTCCTTCCCACAGGAAATAGAAGCAATGGCTGCTTCTATTCATTTTTGAAAGAGAAGGAATTGGAGTTTGGTGTGTGAGGATTGAAGGACCAGAAGGGATGAAGTACAGAGTTGAGCTCCTCCTGAGTGCATGGCCAGATGTTCAGTTTTTCATCTCATGGCATGTGTTGTTTCTCTAACTTCAAATACATCCATTAAATAGCACTGCCCCAGATGCACAACCTGATCCCCAGCATTTCCTGCATCTCCAATAAAAGCACTATTTGTGATGAAAAGCACAAATAGTGCATCTGCTTTGGAAAGATTTGCAGTTTGGATGGAACCAACTTCTCCTCCCAACTGTACGGAACCAGCTGCTACTCTTTGGTCACTTAGGCATGAGCTACTGCTTTGTCCTGCTGCTGGGCTTACAAAAGTAGAACTAGGAGTTGCTTGGGAGCCTGCTCCATTTCATCTGGGTTTCAGAGACCTCAGAACGGATTTCTCTCTTTTGATCAGAATTTGTATTACTACCACGGTGAGTTTAAGAACAGAAATAGCAAAGCTTGGTTGGGTGACCATGCTTTAGAATGTACCAAGAGCAGTCTGGGGTGTAGGCAGTGCTGGGTAACTTTGATTGCAGCTAATAGTAGCAAAGGATGAATATGCTGTTGAGTATTTCACTGCTCGCTCTTCATCCTAATGCCAGAGGTCAAAACCTCAGGAATAGGTCACGGAGAACCTCTCACATGTTGGCAACTAACCTGAATGCAGCACTGCCTTTGAGCTTCACTGCTGACTGATGTGCCCGTAGCGTGCTGCGTGCAGCTGGCACTGCGGAAACACTGCTCTGCAGTTCCCCATTCTCCTGTTCCCAAGAACAAACTTAACAACTCCCAGGCCTTAGACATGGCAGGAGTTTATAGGGAGAAATTAAAATAATACAGATAAGTCTGCAAAGAAATTAGACACAGCTTAAGATAGGGGAAGACAGTAATATCTCTAGAGTGTGCCTGGTTTGTTCATCTTGGTGGTGAATGGCAGCCTCTGAATAAATGCCCAGTGCATCTGCTTTCAGCTGCCAAGGCAGGAGTGTGACTTGTCATGGCTGAAGCCCCTTTCCACTGTCCTTGCTCAAGGTGTGTACAAGTTGGGAATATATTTTCCTCGGGCAGTACTGCTAGTGGCAGTGAAGGCAGGAAAAGGGTGGGTGCCACACAGGCCACACGCTGCGTGGGAGGTGTGGAGTCGATGTCCCTGGAGGTGTTCAAGAAAGACTGGATGAGGACACTTAGTGCCATGGTCTGGGTTGATTGGACAGGGCTGGGTGCCAGGTTGGACTGGATGATCTTGGAGGTCTCTTCTAACCTGTTTGATTCTATGATTCTGTGATTCTATTTAACATTGAAGGAGGTCTGTGAGGCGTCCTAAAAGTTCTGTTTTGCACTCCACTGGTCTCTGCAGTTCCATTCCTCCCAGAAATCACACCTGGGCTTGCCATTCAGCTGCGTTTGGTGATCAGAATTCACTATCTTCTTAGGAAAGGTCTTGTCCATGCCAAGATGGGATTTGCCATGCTGCAGCTTTACTGAGCCACAGTGCCATGACACACTAAAGACCAGCAGACCAGAGAACGATCTGATGTGGAGCAAAGCTAGTGAAAGCCCACACAGAAAAGCTTTAATGCTTATGACAAAGAGTCGTCCTGTTGGAAGTTCTAAAGTGCAGCTGGGCTCTGGCCAGGACCTGTGCTGGTGTTTTTTTCTGCTTTCCAGATCGTGCTCTGCCAGAAAAGCAGTCCCTGAGAGCAATGACTTCAGCCCCCGTGGCTGCCCATCTGAGGGAACGGGTTATGTGAGTGAGAAAACAAAAACACCAGTGGAAAGCAAGCAGATTGGCAGTTGCTATGGCAATTCCATCCTTTGTTAGGGTTCGACAGAAGTTTTAGGAGCTAGGGGAAATGCTGGGAAATGGTAATTCATTTTTTCAGGTGAATGCAATTTTCCATTGTGAACAGAGATTCTAGAGCCAGCAGTTCCAATGGTACATCTACAGCTTGGATTGTCTGCCTCTTAACCAGAGGACATTCCATCCAATAATCATATTGTTGTCTGCAATTCCAGTTACCCAGTGCCAACTTTAGTTTCACCTTATTGACCTTTTTTGAGACTATATTGGTGACAATAATGTTATCTGGGCAAATATCGGTGACAGTAATGTTGTCTGGACAGATACTGGTGACAGTAATGTTACCCAGGCACACACAGGCCGGGTGAGTGTGTTATTTGTTGCAAGAGGCTCATCAATTTTAATATAAAACAGTGCTAAAATAACTTGGATTTTCCCAAGACCTGAGAGGAAATTGGGATGTCAGTTCTGGGGCATGCTTTGAGGGATGATCTCTGGAGAAGACCCTGAAAATAAGATCAAGTTCACAGGATCACTGGATCACAGATGTCAGGGGTTGGAAGGGACCCAAGGAGATCATCCAGTCCAACCCCCCTGCCAGAGCAGGACCACACAATCTAGCTCAGGGCACACAAGAACACAGCCAGACAGGCCTCGAAAGGCTCCAGAGAAGGAGACTCCACAGCCTCTCTGGGCAGCCTGTGCCAGTGCTCTTGGACCCTTCCAGGAAAGAAGTTCCCCCTTGTGCTGAGCTGGAACCTCCTGTGCTGCAGCTTCCATCCACTGCTGCTTGTCCTGTGCCAGGGAGCAGTGAGCAGAGCCTGTCCCCCCCTCCTGACCCCCAGCCCTCAGATAGTTATAAACATTGATCCAATCCCCTCTCAGTCTTCTCCAGACTAAGCAGCCCCAGGGCCCTCAGCCTCTCCTCACCAGGCACTGCTCCAGTCCCCTCATTATCCTCATAGCCCTCTGCTGGACCCTCTCCAGCAGATCCCTGTCCCTCTGCAACTGGGGAGCCCAAAACTGAAGGCAGTACTCAAGATGAGGTCTCACCAGGGCAGAGTAGAGGGGAAGGAGAACCTCCCGTGATCTGCTGGACACACTCTGCTTAATACACTTCAAGATCCCATTGGCCTTCTTGGCCCCCAGGGCACATTGCTGTGCCATGGATGCTGTCCACCAGCACCCCCAGGTCCCTCTCCACAGGGCTGCTCTCCAGCAGTCACCTCCCAGCCTGTGCTGCTGCAGTTTATTGTTCCTGCCCAGGTGCAGGACTCTGCCTTTGTCCTTGTTGAACCTCATCAGGTTCCTCTGTGCCCAGCTCTGTCTGTCCAGGTCTCTCTGGATGGCCACACAGCCTTCAGCTGTCTCAGCCAAGCCTCCTAGTTTGGTGCCATCAGCAAACTTTCTGAGCAGACTCTGTCTGTCTGTCCCCTTCTCAATGTCACTGATGAAGATGTTGAACAGGAGTGGGCTCGGCACTGATCCCTGGGGCACTCCTGCGATGGCAGCCAAATAAACACTTGACTTTGTTTGTTCTTTGGGCCCTCTGCAAGAACTTTTCTTGTGAAAGTATGTTCACAGTAATTCCTAGAACCTCCCTCTTGAATCAGCTCTCATTGCACTGCAAGGGATATTATTTTAAAACAAATGGCAGCAAAACCCAGTCAGATTTTGTTTAATGTCTCTGTTTTGTGCCAGAGTTGTACTCTAAAGGGAACTTGAAAAAAGAGTAGTCTAAGTCACAAGCTTCCTGTTTTGATCCAAGAGATTGGGATTTACCAAAAACCCAATGAGCAAAACACAGCACAAAGGGGAAGAAATTAATGAATTGCAGGGAGGAGCACTTCAAAGGGGAAAGTGATTGCTTTCTCTCTTGTTAATACTACTGGCTTCTGACTCAAACAAGTGAGGCAAAAAGCAGTATTCTTCTGTGCCTCAGTTAAGAGGCACCAGAGGATGGACACCTGTGTGAGCAGAGGGCTCTCCATGCAGGTGGATGCATTCCCCTGCTGAAGAAGTCTGTCTCCTTATTATCACCCTCCCAAGGAATTATTTTGCACACTTACGTGTCCAGGCTTTTGGAATAATTTCAGTTGTAGAGAGACACCTCCAAAATGAGTTATGATGGTTTGGGAATGACCTGTCCCCCCTCCCCCAGTGAAATCACCCAGATTAGGCTCAGCCAGCTGAAAGTCAAGGAAGGAAGCTTTCTATTCAAAGCTTAGCACAGTATACAAGCAGGTATATTACAAATATATACAGCTCTGTACAGAAACATACAAGTTAGAAATAATACAGAAACACAGCAGCCCTCCCAGAAATCAGAGTGCCCAGCAGGGGCTCCCAACCACCCTTCCACCTTCTTTCCAGCCCCCTCTCTTATCCCAGAATCCGCCTTACGTGCGAGGTGATTTGGCAGGCTTGGCAAGGGGAGTTAGAAGCAGAATGATTAGTTGGGTTACACAGCTCCAGCTAGAAGCAGTTAGTACAGCAGAAGCCAGGGAAAGACACAGACACCGACAGACTCTCTTATCTCTGTTTGTGTCCTTGCTTTTATACATCTCAGCAACCCTGTGAGTGAAGTAGACATCATCATTGCTTTTCTTTTCACAGCCCATAATCTAATTTTTCTCATTAAAATATCCCAATTAGTCTCAAACCAGCACATGAGTCTAGAGAAGTATTTTCTCAAGGGCCTGAGGAGGAGAGCTATTCAGTTATGTCCATTGCCATTTTATTCCATTCTCCTGGTACCTCAGCCAGGCAGTGAATTTGTGTTAGTTATGTGCCACTCTCCATTGAAAAGCTTAGCATGGTGAAGCAGATGAGTGCTGGTGTCAGGGCCCCCGCCTCGTGCTCTGGCTCTCTGCCTTCCTCCTTCCTCACCAACTCCCATATGCATGCCCGAATCCCTTTCTTGGTCTTGGTCACAGACCCAAGCCTGCCACAGGCCTGTGTGGAAGGATCTGCTGTACTCAGAGCAGACAGAAGGGCATCCTTGCCTCTGCCCAGGTGTGCCAGTGTTCTCTGACACCTGTGCTGCCAGAAGGTGCAGGGCTGAGAGAGGCCAGTGACCAGACAGGACAGAGCTAGTGGGCAGAGGCATGAGTGACTGCCACGGCAGAGAGGGACGTTTAGTCCCCTCAGTCCCTGGCTCCATGTAGATGACCCTGACGTTGAAGACTAGACTGGGCCTGGCAAGAGGCTGTGCTCTGCAAAGGTACCCAGGGGATTGAGACACTTGTCAAGTCTTGCTGGTCAAATGCAGCCAGCTGCAGAGATGTGTAACAAGGATTGCTGTCAGAAACGGCACACAGGTTGTCATCTCCCTTAGTGCCCTAGGGCCTGCCAAAGCGCTGCTCCTGCGTGCCATGGCAAGAGGTCGAGTGTTCAGGGCTCTAGCTTGCTTGAGCAAAGAAGCTCAAATCCTCCTGGCATTCTCTGTAATGGAGAAAGACAGAGAAGAAGAACAGTGGGGAAAGTGAAAGAGTCAATGGGTGGAAGAAGAGAGATCAGTGGGCGGTGTTCTGGAGCATCTAAATGTCTTGATGAAACAGCAACAGCTCCATGACATTATCTTCCCTGCCTTGGATGGTGGAGGGTGTCAAAGTGAGACACGGATTTTAGCAGCACTGGGAGGAAGGCAGCAGGGTTTGCCTGTTTCTGCACACAGGCAGGTACTTTCTAAGCCCTTTAACCCTTTTGGTTCTGCAGGTTTCCCTGTGCTAACGGAATGCTGACCCAGTTTGTCATCTCTCTGCGCTGTGGTAGCCTCGGAGAGAACAGGAGCCTCACAGTAAGTG
The DNA here is from genome assembly GCF_015220805.1 of Pogoniulus pusillus. Lineage (NCBI taxonomy): Eukaryota > Metazoa > Chordata > Aves > Piciformes > Lybiidae > Pogoniulus > Pogoniulus pusillus. The sequence goes on from NC_087295.1 coordinate 342,923, forward strand.
GAAGCTAAAATGCCCTGTAAGGTTCACACCTCATACATCAATGTATTTAAAAACCTGAGTAATTTGGGATGATATTTTACATTTTAATGTATTAGTTCAAATATGGTCCAGGGTCTAAAATTAACCAGCCCAGGGTGATCATGTGGTGGAGAATCAAATATTCATCTGGTTATAATTACAGAGCCCAAATAGAAAACCTTGAGACCCAGTAATGGTGCTACTGGGGAGAAAATCGTGTTGTAAATCTGGAGGGTCAGGTGAGGGACATCCACTCTGGAGCTTTACAACAGTATTTCCTAGCCTTAATAAATGCAGTTTCTGTTGGATTCAGCTTTTTCCGCAGTGAACCAAACTAAGAGTGGCCTTTCACTGAGCAGCAGTAGCACAGCCCAGAGCATTTCCACACATTGGGTAGATATTTTCTCAGGTGTGTGCAGCATTTTGAAGCAAGGTGGCTTTGCAGTAGTGCAAATGCTTCCCTCTTTGCCAAACATGTACACATATCAGAAAGCCCTTGGCGTCTACACAAGGAAGTGACAGATAGCCTGGAAATGAGCAATCAGAGGCAGTGTAGCAGCCGTTTTCAGGGGCACGAGAGCCTTGCTGAGCCCACCCCCTCAGCTGTGCCAGATGCAGTGCTCTCAGGGGCCATCGCCAGCCCTGCCGTGGGCACCAAGCAGCAGCAACCCACCCTGGCTGTGTTTAGTGGACACTGACTGAAGTGCAGAGGTGGATTTCCTCCACGCTTCTCTGCCCAAGGTGCTTTGGCAGCTCCATCTGTGCTCTTCTTGTAAGCTCAGAACTGTTCTTCCCTGCAAAGGAACTCCAGGGATTTACTTTTCCTTGCAGCCTGGTGGAATTTGTTGCCATTTCAGGGTTACCAGCTGCAGCCTTTGGTATGCACTTGAACTTCAAGCCTGCACGGTCATTGCCATGCAACTTAATATTAGCTACTTCCATCGGCTTAATGACTATAACCAGGCTGTGTGTGACTGTCACAGACTTGCAGGTGGTGACACAGGATGTTAGCTGAGCTCTTGCCTGTATTTACTGCTTGGCAAAGATATTCTACTGGAGACTGGAAATGTCCTTCTCCTTTTGCAGAATCACATAATTAACCAGGTTGGAAAAGACCTCCAGGATCACCAAGTCCAACCTATCACCTAACCCTTCTTATTAACTAACCCGTGGCACCAAGTGCCTCATGCAGCCTCCTCTTAAACACCTCCAGGGATGATGACTCCACCACCTCCCTGGCAGCCCATTCCAATGCCAATCACTCTTTCCATGTAGAACTTCTTCCTAACATCCAGCCTGAACCTGCCATATAGGCACAGTTTGTGACTGTGTCCTCTTGATCTGGCACTGGGTGCCTGGGAGAAGAGACCAATCCCACCTGGCTACAACCTTCTTTCAGGTAGTTGTAGGGAGCAATGAGATGTGCCCTGAGCCTCCTCTTCTCCAAGCTGAAAGAAGGTTTTATGCCTCCTTCATTGCAGTCAGAGCAGATGTAGGCTGACAGACAAGAAAGGAAGACTGCAGGATGTCAAAAGGTCTTGAAATAACTTCTGAAACTGCTTATGCAGCCTGTATCAAATGGAGGCACAACTGTCACATGTAAGATGCCATATGTCCATTTTTTACCCAACTAGTTTATGTTGCGTACTTTAGAAGTGCTCTGGCTACAAGCTTTGAAAGGCAGTGTCTGTAGTGTGCTGCTTACACTTCTGGTCAGACACAGAAAGCAATGTTCAGGGCTAAATGCAGCAACAGTCAGACAGGAAGGTTCCCTTCCCCACTGTCCTTGGCTAGCAGTGGATATTGCAGAGACAGTGTTAAAATCTCCCAGCTTCTGGCTCATACATTAGGGAAGCTCTTGGCTTAGAGTTTGCATCTGTATATTATCTTTGATAGCCACTTAAGGATTTTCCTTGCAAGACTTTATCTATCTTCTAAATGTGTTCTCCTCTGGCCATGACTTCCATGGCTGTAATTATTATTGCCTTAAATTGTTCTTCTCTTTTGTTTCTTATTTAAGTTCCTAGCTTTAAAAATAGTAGTGTGGCAAGCTCAGTCCTGCCTGGTCTCTAATTATTGCTTCAATATTTTACAGATGACTTGAGAGTGAAATTCCTGCCTGGAAAAAAAATATGGTTCCCTTCTCTCTAGCAGTTCTGTAGTGCTAACTCTGTTAAAGTTCCCTTTCCTGCAGACACCCTCCAGCAGTACCATATGTCAGGCTGCAACGTTCCCTGGTAGCAGGCAAAGGATTTCCAAACAGAGGAACAGATTGGTGATGTTTCAGGCTCCTTGGTCTCTGGGGGAAAACACCTCCCATGCAGCTCACTGCCGTAAAAGCAATTCACTATCTTCGAATATGCTTCAAAAGTTGTTTCTCAAAATGCTAAAATTAGAACACACCTGAACGTTTCAGATAAATTAGGGTAAAGAAATGGATCCTGGGCAGGAGAATGTGTTGCAGCTCGTGGAGCTTTTACCTCTCTGACTGCTCTCACATTGTCACTCATGGCTTTTTTAACTGTGTGGTTCTCTGACACCGATTAAAGAGCCATAAGCAGCCTCTTCAAGTGAGGGTGTTGCAGTACCTCTGTGCTTTGCAGGGATCATCCACCCAGTCTGTATGGCAAACTCTAGCACTAGGTAAGAAGAGTATCTGTGGCTGGCCTCTGGGTGCCAGATGTGCTGCACATCCTTGATGCGTCTCCTTCATGTCGGTGCTGCTGTTTCAAACTGCTTGTGGAGGTAAAGATCATTATGGCTCTAATAGGACGTCAAATCTTCAACTACGTGTTCTTCCTGCTAGGAAAAAGGCACATTTGGGTAAAGCTGAAGGTAAAGAGGGTCCCAAAGGGGCAGGTCACCTTATCCTTTTTCTCTTCGTAACAATGTCAAAAATGTCTAACAAATAGATCTCTGTCAGCATGGCCAGACTACAAGGAGCTGCTAGCTGAAGTGAGTCAACAAGTCCTTATTCTGGGCAGCTGTTCCTTTAATCAGAACATGAAACCAATGTGGTTAGAGCTACATTTTCAATCTATTGTATTAATGGGTATGATTATCCAGCACGGATTCTACTCCTTCCTCCCTAACTTAAATGGCTCCTTAGGGGTGATCCAAAAGACCTTTCTCCAGTCAGTAACATGCCAGGGATGTCTGCATAACGATACAGCAAGGAGTGAGAGCCAAACGGGACACAGTCATCTGCTCAAGCCAGCACTTGACACTCTGCAGCATCTACTGCTGACTGCTCAGCTTTTGTACTCTGACTGGGTAGAGTGGTGGAGGTCAGTGCATGTGGTGTTAGCGTCTGCGCGACTGTGAGATGGGAGAAGTGCAACTTGGCGTCACCTCCTCAGAAGGACATCTGTGCTGGTGTACAGCTGTTACTGCTGTCCTGGGCTGAGCTTTAAGGTGATCAGATTCTGCTTAGTGTGGAGACTAAGGGGAAGTTGTCAGCTTGTAGTTGCTTCCACATGTAAAACTAAGAGGTAAACTAAACTAAATTTTACAGTAGCCGTGCTCTCTGATTTGAGCTGAGCTGGAAAGCCTGAGTCTGGTTTCACATCCAGCTCTCCTGATGTGTCAAGGGGACGTGATGACACTGGAATCACGAATCCCTGGAACAGCACACACTATAAATAAAGGTACTCATGGACATGGAGGGGAAATACCCACTTTAACTCAGAGTTTGGATGAGACATTTGGGTCTAGGTGAATCTCTCTCTATCTCTCAGCCTTCAATCAGAAGGTGTTGCAGATCCTGCACATCCTGCTGCTGGATTCCCAGAAAAGAGGCAGCTGCCAGTAGCCACTTCCCATTTTTTCATGCTCTGCTTCCCGCCATCATTTTCAACAAATCTGCAATGCAAACTGAAAGCTGATATTAATATAGGGATCAGATTGGCTGTTGCTGCTGAGACACCGAATTCCAGGCATGGGAAATTGTGTGGTCTCACTTCAGCGCATGTTGCCAGCGATGGTATCTCTCAGCTCACACCTCAGTATTGGTGGTTGCTGAAAGCTGGATCAGAACCCAAAGTCTGTTGTCATCTTCTGGCCTTGCTTAGGCAACAGCAGGAATTTGAGCACTACTTCCTAATCAGCTGTGTTAGGAAAAGGAGCGGTGTGTGGCACCAAAAGGCAGTGCTGGTTTGTGTTATCCCGTAGCTGGTCCTGGCTAAGCTACTCCAAGGGGTGGCACATCTCTGTTAGTCTGGCCTCCATGCAAAGCCAGGGGACATGCTGCATGTTGGGACATCAGCAGTAAAGAGAATGACAACAGAGCTGTGAAATAAAGCATCTGGCCAGGCGAACACAGAACCATAGAAATATCTAGGTTGGAAAAGACCCTTACAAGATTCACCTTAAAACCACAACCCAAGCACCACATCCAAACCACCCTTAAACACACCCAGGGTGGGTGACTCCACCACCTCCTTGGGCAGCTCATTCCAGTCCCTGACCACTCTCTCTGTGAAAAGCTTTTTCCTAATGTCCAGTTTAAACCTCCCCAGCCTCAGCTTGAGGCCATTCCCCCTCGTTCTGCCTCAAATTACCTGTGAGCAGAGCCCAGCACCAGCTTCTCCACAATGTCCCTTCAGGTAGCTGCAGACAGCAGTGAGGTCTGCCCTCAGTCTCCTCTGTTTCACACTAACTGTCACCAGCTCCCTCAGTCGCTCCTCATAAGATTTATTCTCCAGGCCCTTTCCCAGCTTCGTTGCTCTCCTCTGGACCCACTCCAGCACCTCCACATCTCTCTTGTATTGTGGTGCCTAAAACTGAACGCAATACTCGAGGTGTAGCCTCACCAAAGCCATTACGAGGGGACAATCACCTCCCTGCTGCTGCTGGCAAACACTCCGGGTTTGCTCCATTTGTAGATGAAGCTGTGTCTGATTTCAATCATTTCACTTGTGCTGGGAATTAATTAGGACCTGAAGGTTTGACCAATACTGACTAATCACTTAGTGATAGTATGGAATGGACAGTCACAGCCATGGGTCATAAATAGCCTGGGAGACACTGCTGTGTGCTGCTCTAAATCTGGCCAGAAAAACTCCAAAGGGAGAGAGGAAATGTCGAAGGCAAAAGCAACATTTTACTTCAAAAAAACCATTTTACTTCACCTGCACTTACCTGACAGATGGGGAGCAGAATCCTGACTAATCTGTTAGTCCTTCCGAGTGAAATCAATTAAGTTTAGAAAAGCTATTTATTGCTAGGGAAACTAAAAAGTAATTAGCAATTATAAAGAAATCTGCTAGGGTCCTAACTGTAATGAGTTTGGTTTCTGGACAGCTGTGAAGTTTGTGTCTTCTCTGCTGTTTCTCAGGAGAGATGCAAGCTCTATCCTCTGCCTGCTCTGGGGTGAGCTCTTTAAAGGCCTCCTGGATTCTCCTCCCCATGCTGACACTAACAACAGCCCTGACACAGCTCATTAAACCCCACGGCAGAGGAAATACTAAGTTAAGAACATTTAGCAGGGCACAAGAGCAGACCTGAAGCTCTTGCTCCTGCGGTATCTCATGTTCCTTCACAGCTAATCAAAACTGCTGCTTTTAGTTTGACTTTGTCATTTATTTGTACCATAACAGCGATGATTTCACCCACTCTTCCCAAGAGCTTCTGAGAACACTTTAACTGACACAACTACATTTCCAGAAGGTGTACCTCTGGCTTTGGAAACTATCCCACTGTGTGAGCCACACAATATTTCAGTGAGTCCCTTGGTTTAGGTCTATCGATCAGATTCTTCCCAGTGTTTTTACTGCTGCTTTTACAGAATCTTCATGAGGCCTTTCCTTCTTTCATACATGAGTAATTGCATGATTTTGTGAAGACCTAGAGACTAATTAAATTTGAGATGAAAGGAAAAGAGATTAATAGGGAAAAGGAAAAAGCTTTCTCCTCTAAAACCCACCATTTCCTGCCAGACCTTGCCCAAGAAGTATTTATGATCAGAGATGTTTGTAAGCCAGGAGATCTGTGTGAGAACCCTGATGTGTTTAAGGAGCAGTTCTGTGCTCTTAAGGAACATATCCTTAGCAATTCATCCCCAGGTTTTAATTTTAGAACAGTGCCACAATATTTGAGTATAATTTATTAAAAACTTAATAGGCTGTTAGCTCTCGAGTTGTAAATGGAGTATGTAGGAGGAGAGGCATTACTACTGTGCAGCTCCTGCAGCAGAGATTAATTACAGTCTTTCTAGAATGAGAAGGAGGTGGAAAACACTGTGCAAGACATTCTCTGTGATTGTTGCTTCCAGTGGCAGACTGGTTCAGTCTTACAAACTGCATGTTTACAAGCTGCCGTTGGCTGTTGCTGCCCAGAGCAGGAATGTGTACGTTTGCAGAGGGCTCATCGCTGCATCCTCGTGGCTGGAGACCTGAGAGGTGGCAGTGGAATGGCTCCTGGGTTGTCCAAGAGAGCAGCCTCTCTGGGGCACGTTTTCCAAAGGACACTGAAAAGAATTTGGCTCCGGATCTGTAACTGTGCTTGTTTGTTTATATTGTAGCTGCTGCTCCTAGCTGGAGCTGGGAATTCTGCTGAGCCTGTGTGCTGTTTATAAAGCATGTGTCTATCCCAGGAAGTCTGAAGTTGAGTGGGCCAAAGACAGGACAGTAAAAGAAGAGCTTGAGAAATGGCCTTGCTTGTGAGAAAAACGTGCTGGTTTGGTGACAGGCTCAGAGAGAGAAACCTGCCCTCCTGCTTCAGTGTTTCACACTGGGTCAGCGTTGCTTGTGCACCTCATCCAGACCCTTGGAAGCCGATGGAGAGATAACAGGCTTCAGTGCTCGAGTGCTAAGGAGTGTTTGAAGGACAAAGAACTCAAGGAGTTGCCCTTTCTCCCACTTTACAACGTCCACCCATTTCACAAAGGCAAATTGTACTTTATAGCTAAACCAGTTCAGTTTGGATTCTCTATGCACCAAAAGATGACATTTATTGTGATTTGGAGCTCTAGTTTTCATCAGGCACAGGGATGAATCACTTCTTGTGCTTTTACAAATCCCATGAGTTTGAACATTTCTTATAACTGTAGTCATAACATCAGAATTAATTTTATTCCAGCGAGGAAGAAATTCCAATTCCTCTCCTTTGTTCTTTATAATTACCTAAGAATTAGAGTGTCTCAGAGGAGCCAAGCTTGCTGGCTTTTGACCAGACACAAGCCATAACCTCTTTTAAAATTGTAATTTGTGAAGAGGCTGAGCCTTGGTGTCCTTTTAACCTGTGAATTACTATTGCTGGCTAGGTGAAACCAAACGAGTAAACCGCCTCAAAGTGGGTAACCTCAGGTGTATCACACACAGCCAGACAAGTGATTCCTCTGGAGCAGGAGGTTCAAACGTGGTTGATGTGAACCCTAGGGTAATGTTCTCAGCAGCTGAATTGCACAAAGCAGCTTGTAGGAGGAAAAGCTTTTACAGTGCAAAATCATTTAGAGCTGATGGGACACTCCACCAAATAAGTCACCTATCTGTGTGGGGCATAGGAGTGCTTTTAAACTTCCAACTTGTTCTGTACAGGACAGCAGGAACTTTAGACACACTCACGTGCCTTTCCCCTCTGAATCTGGAATGAGGTTTCATTTGTAGCAAAACCAAAGCTCTTTTCCTGGAGCTAAGAACAGTTACTCCATTTCCAACCCCGCCTCTGCATCAGCTCTGCTCTGTCAGACATGGATATGAAGCCCTCTGTTACCCACCCACAGTAATACTCCTGCTACTACAAAATTCACTGCTAGCAAAAGGTACAGCAAATGCCTAAGACCTGGGAAAAGGACCTTTTAGAAGGTTTGTGGGAAGCAAGGCTTCCTCAGGGAGGACATGCTTGATCTGACTGATGACTAGAAAGCACTGGCTACTGAAAGCTGAGCTGGGCGTTTGCAGCCAGGGTGTTCACAGTCCTTAGCCGGGCATGTAATGTAGGTGGATTTATTCTACATATGCAGACCCTTTGTTGTCAGTCACTGGAGCAGTGATTCTCTCTCCTGCTCTGTGTTACGGAGCTGGTGACCAGTGTCCCTAGCCTGGAGATTACAAGCTGGAGTACCCACAGCCTGGCAGCCATAACTGAGGATGCTGCTCTGAGAGATTGTCCTTTGATCTATTTGGTCATCACATAGGAGGCTAAGAATCTTACACTCCCTGCTCAGCACATTTAGCCTAATTATTTCATACTTGTGCTATGATTTGGAAACATAACTGACTGCAGATGTTTTTAGTTGTTGGTGTGGGACTTGGGATCTGCCTTTCGTTTTGGTATTGGTATGCAGCACGTTGAAGGAACCATTGGGATAAAGAAGAAAAGAGAAGGGAGCTGACACTGTTTCTGGATCTGCACTGCCGAGGCTCTGTGTCTCTTGGATTAACCACACAATGTCCTCAGAGATGATCCCCTACCTACAGGATAAAGCCTGCCTCGGAGGTGCCGATTCCCCTGGGCTCTCGTCCTGCCAGGTTCAGAGCTGCGGCGTTCCCGTGAAGCACGCCGGCCCCGGAGCAAACGGCAGCGGTCAAAGCCCCAGAGCCTGGGGCGGGAGAGGCAGGAGGGGCTGCAGGGCGCAGCGTGGAGCAGCCACCTGTAACCTCATTTCAGCGCCCCGTCCCCATCAGCTGCGCTCGCCGTGCCGCCTCCCGGCCTGGCCCCCGCAGCGCCGCACCTCCCCCTTCGGCGCAATTAGCGCTAATTAAGGCAGCCCTTCTGCAGCTGCCCCTCTCGCAGCCGCAGCGCCAGCTCCTCCCTCCCGTTCGCTGCTCGCGCCCCGCGGCGGGGTCGCCGCTGCCTCCCCCTCGCTGCCGCAGCCGCCGGGGCCCCCTCCCGGAGAGGCCGGGCCGGCGGGAGCCCCGCCCGCGCCGCCGGGCAGCTCCCGCGGTCGGCGGTACCCGCCTGGCCGGCAGCAACGAGCGAGCTCCGCAGCGCGGGCAGCCGCCGGCGGCCCCGCCGAGCAGGTAAGCGAGCGGGAGCGGCCGCGGCCGGCTCTGTCCTCCGGGCCGCGTCTGGCATGGGCAGGCACCGGCTCGGGACTAAGGGGTCGGGGAGGATGGGGCTCCGCACCCGAGCCGCCTTGGCTTCTCGGTTTGCTTCTCGCTGGATGCTGTATGCCGCGGAGCAGCGGCTGAGCGGAAGGTCTGGCAGGCAGCGGGAAGGCATCGCGGTGCGGCTGTCCGCCCGCATCTCGGCTAGGTGTGAATAAGCAGTTTCAGGGGCAGGCACGTAGTGAAAATGGTGCGGGGACGGTGCCCGGGTGCTGCCGGGGAAGGCGGCGTTGATCACTACCGCTGCACGAAAACCGTCACATCTGCTGCTGAAGGCAGGACGCTTTATTTTGTAAAGCAGGGCTCGGGAGGTGTTTGCTGAGGTGCGTATTGCTTGCACGGAGCTGCTCTGGCCGTGAGGAGCTGGGCGCCTGTGGCTTGCCTGGGTGCTTGTCCTTCGCGCGGAGCTGGAAGCAGCGGCAGGTGAAGCCTGTTGTACCGGGGTAGGCAGCACCTGCCTTCGAGCACTGTGGAGGTGGCCTTCATGGAGGAGCGGCCAGGTGGCTGCTCCAGGGATGTATTTTAAAGCACAGATTGCATAGATGGATTCTAACAGACAGAACAACTATGGAACAGTAATTAAGGAATAAACTGACTTCTGCAGGAAAAAATGGGCAGGAAGCAGAGGCATGCTATGAATAAATGGCCTTGCTTGTACAGCTGGACTACAAAATACGTCATGTAACAGAGACAATGCCCCTCTCAGCGGCAGAAAGAAGTCGGGTTCAAGGTCTATGGAGGGATTCCTCTCTATGGAGAGGCTTCTGAAGAGAAAGCAAGAAGGCTCGTGCCCCTTTATCCTATGAAGTTTGGTGTTTAAAATGGCCTTTGCTTTCCTCGGGAGGGAAATCAGCAATGACAATGTGCTGCTGGTAAGGGGGCAAAATAGATTAACGAATGTGATTCACTAGCAAATGTCTTAAAAGCTGTGATGTTCTCCTGAAGCTTTGCAGCAGTGCCTCTGAAAGCAGATGCCACTCTTCACACCTATCAAGTTCTGCCTACTTGCTTTTGCAGACCGATATTAGCCAGGTATAGCTAACCATATAGTAACAGGGATGCCACCTCTACCTGAAAATATTCTACTGACTTGACTGAAAAACAATGTTAATTAAACCCAAATTTAGGCCTGCTGGCAACTGGCTACTGCCTGCTAGGCTTTTGGCTCAGAGTGACCTATTCTCCTCCAGTGTATGTGGCAGACTTACTGCAAGTCCTAACTGTAATCTTTGATACCGATGCAGTGAAATTATGATGGGGAATTTCTCACCAGTTCTGCTGGTGACCATGCTAAGCAACTGTGAGCACCACCTGCTTCCTTAGAGAAATTGTTGTTACTTCTGAGGATTTGGCAGCTATAGAAACACCTTTAATCTTATTAGGGTTGATGGAGCATATCCCTGTGAACTGGTCTTCTCTAGATTAGTGACAGATATGGAATAGCTTGAACCTCAGCCTTTCTGCTGGAGAGATTGAAGAGGTAAGGCAATTGCAATCACTGCAATGGTGGAGATGCACTCCTGTGACTGTGTGCAGTGTCTGCAGTTCCAACAGTGATGCAAAATGAAGTAGCACTCAAGCTTGTTATTGAGAAAGTCTTGGTTTATGATAATAAAACTGATATGCCTATGGAATGCTAAAATAGCTGCACTCATGTGCGTACATTAAAGATGTTTTATGCATTGACACTGCCTGGAGAAAGTTGGGAAACACTGAGCAATCTTCACTCTCTGGCAACAGGAGGCAATATTCCTAAGTGCTTGTGCTGGAGCATCTGCTGTGGCACTGCCTTCCCTTGGAGGTCTTTTCAGGGCTTTTTTCCTTAGCAGATGAGCTGAATCAGCACAGGTTGCATTTGCCCAGCCTACAGCTGCCCATAGCAAGGATTTAGCTAAGCCAGATCTCTCCATGGGATTGCAGGAGACCTCAGCTGCATCAACAAAATCCAGCCCACTCGTGCTTCTGTCTAGTTTATTGCAGGGAGACAAATTCTGCACTCAGAGCTCTTGCACGTTTGGCAATAGCACAAGTGCATGAGTGCACAGAAACTTTACGTGGTGAGAGTTGGAAGAGTAGAGCTAGTGCCTGGAAGTGGAGCTGACAGCAGTGCTTTTACATGCTTCTAGTGCCGCTTTGTTCAGCTTGATTTTTTTTTTTTCCCCATGTAGACTGGCAGTGCACCTGTCGCTGGGGTTGTAGCCATCCACAAGTGTGTTCTCTGGCAGCCCCCTCTGCTCTCCTGAGTGAAGAGTTGAAGGAGTAAGATGTGGGTTGACACTTACAGACACTGGCAGTCAGCCAGTGTGCACTTTGTCTAGGTCTTGCCTTGTCTACCCTGATGCAGGAGAATGCTGCATCCAGTAATGGACTGGAAATAGCACCCAGCCAGGGCCAGGCCACAAGAGAAGCATTCAGCTTACAGTGGTGAGTTTCTATCAGCACTTGAGCAGAGTCTGTGCATCCTGAGGGCAATTGATCTTAGTGATCAAGCAAGGAAAAACAGGCTTAGATATCTTTTCAGTCTTTATCTTGCTGCTGTTGGCACATATCTCTTAGTTGTTAATGCAGGCTACCTCCTATCTATCCCTGCAGTCACATAATGGCCATGGCTGCACATATAGAGTCCTTCTCCTTAAGAACTTGGCATGGGCCAACCAATCATGCTGCTGGAGTGTCATCAGTTGTTCAGTGATGCTGTAGGAGAGACATCTCATCACAGGTCTCTCTGCCTGCATCCAGGCATGGTCTCAAGCCTGTCTGAAATGTCCCTTTTCTTAATCTGCTGCCTCTTCCTGCCAAGGTGAGTGATCTGGTCCATGGTTTGCTGAAGTGCTCTTGGACCATCATCCAAAGCACAGCAGCCACTTGCCTCTGTTTAACAAAAACATAGTCATCAGAGTGAGGAATTCTCTCTGTTGGTTTGTTCCTAGCAGTTTGTGTGGTGCTGCTTCCTCTAGAGAGACACGTGTGGGTTTGTTTCTGTGCCAAGTCCTGCTTCTTATTGTAGTACTTGGGAAGGACAAGGCTCGTGCTTTGCTGAAAGCTGCTGGGGGAGGAGGAGAGGGTCTGCATCAAGTTGGGAGCTATGGGGAGATTGACGGTCAAGAACTCTAAGGAGCTTGTGCCTGACCTTTCAGGAGGCCTGCCTGCATCGAGGAGGGTGCATAGCTCACCTGAAACATCTACAATCAAGGCCTTTTCTGTCTCCACCAGGTGCTTCAGGCTTTAAGGGCAATTAAGTCAGCTGTGCCTTGCACCATCAGCCTGTGACACAGGTCAGTTCTGCCATGCAGGGACAGAGTGGCTTCATCTGCCACCCTTTGGTGGGAAATTACAACGGGGTGCAAGGCTGTAAGTGGTCAATATAGCAGCACTCAGTGTCTGTGCTAGAAGCTGTTGCTTTGTTTTCAGAGGCCACTCTGGTTTGGATGTGCGAATTCAGATACCTGGGCAGCACTGCAGCTATAGATACATCTGAGGAATCACAATGAGATGCCCTGAGCACTTCTACTGAAAACTTCCCCCTGACTGGAATTTCCTGCCGTCCAACTAACTTGCTCTGCTCCTGCACCGCTTCGCTCAATGTTCAAAGTCACTTTTCTGTTGCCCTAGTTGCTGACTGCAAATCCTGGCCAGCATCAATCTCCAGTTTCTCAAATAGGTAGCATTCCTGTTCCCGAGCTGGTGGTTAAATTGGACTGAGCCCTTTCTACAAGAATCAACTTTTAACAAAGAAAAGGTCAGTTCAGGGGTGGAAGTGATGGCATTTTTCTTGGGAAGTGTTTGAATTTCATGATGTTCTCAAATATCTAAGGTACACACATATGAAATGTGCAAAGAAATTCTCTACTTGCGTTCCCCCAAATCAGTAACCCACAGAAACCTTGTGGTCTGTAATCCATTAGACCAGAAGCTCTGGAGAGCAGTAGGAGCCACACATATCTAAATGAAATGTCTCTTGGAATGGGGTGAATAAACATCTTGGAGTAACACAGCCACTTCTGGAAATTTACAGGTTGCACCAGCTGGCAGGTTGAAACTAAGAGGAGGAGGAGCTGGAAGGGTTGCTGCTAGCAGGAAGGTCTGGACCAAGGGCCGTGTGGACACAGACATGTCTGAAGGCATCTGCTCTTGCCATTTCAAGGTAAGACACGCACAGGTTTTCAGCTGGTTGGTTTCTCTACCGTGTGGTGCAGGTCTCTCCCATGTTGCTGACCACGATGTCATTGGAGGTGTTCTCCCAAGTTTATTAACCTGGTGGCTTGCTTCTTGTTATGTTCAGACCTTGAAAGACCTCAGTATTCAGAAGGCAATGACAAATGCGGACCCTCAGGGCCTGTGAAATTGCAGGTTGTATGATGTAGAGCTGTTCAGATGGCTGTGCAGGTTGTCTATTTTTAGCCTCTGCTAATAGGAGACCTTGCTCATCTAAGGCACTTTTTTGTGCTTATTTCTGGCTGTAGTTTGAAGTAGGCTTGAAACCTGTGCTACTTACAGGCCTTGGCAAGGGGACAATGTGCACTGGATGTCAGAAAACATCTTCAGCTGGAGGTGCAAGTTTGGCCATCTCCTTTGTCTAGCCCTGCAGCTCTTTCACGTTCAAGATGATTGTGGCTCCTCTATTCCAATACCTATTAATTGCATATTCCTCTGAGCCAAGGGCAGGAGAGAACTTAGTGCATGTTCTTGGCGTGCTTTGTCTGGTGCCTGGACTCCTGCTTATTCTGAGCACTTCCTTTACCGAGCTGTTTCCAGGAAAGGCACAAAGCCTGGCTCCTCAGAAGCTGCGCTGGAGCTGGTGGGAGCGCTTGAAAGACATGCAGCAAACAAACTCTGAAGCAGAATTTCTCATTTCCAGGATGGGGTAGCCTTGTGTGGCAGAGGGTGGGTATGTGGCACTCCTTCCCGTTCTACCGATTTAGTCAACAGAATGTGGCTCCAGAGCAGGCGCAGACCTGCAGCGCCAGCTCTGTGCTGCCCAGGACCCAGATCGGGCAGCGGTGCGGTTGTAAAGAGGGGCAGTCACAACTGCTTTACACCGGGGGGGGCTTTCGGCCGCAGTCGGTGTCACACCCCGGGGGCGGCTTTCGGCCGCGGTCCGTGTGACACGCCGGGGGGGGGCTTTCGGCCGTGTGACACTCCATCATTTTTACCAGCTGGGGATCAAGTGGTGAGAGCCATGCAGTGCTGGGGCAGTGCAATGCCCTTGCTAGGGTTCTGCGTGGCCACCACTCTGACGCTGTTGTCAGAGGCATGAGATGAGATACACTCCTCTCACTCTTCTTTTGTGGAAGAGCTAAATCAAACGTAGGGAGTGTAGCAGACTGAGGCACTGCATTCTGTAGAAGCAGGAGGTGCTCCCTTGTGTGCTGCAATGACAAGAATGGGAAATGTGCAGTAGTTAGAAAAAGCAGTCGAGAGCAAACAGAAGGAAAAATGCCTTCAAACTCCTGAGTGCTTGGAACATTCCAGTAGCACCCTGTAGCTGCTGTTGCAGAAGAATGTACACAGACCACAACCCCCGTGAGATCTCATCTAGATAGCATACACTTCTCTGCAGAGGTTTGGATGCCCTGGTGCCCACACACAAGTGCTGCAGTGGAGTCTGTACTGGCTCCAGTATTTCCAGCTTCAGGCATTAGTGCTGGCCTGCTCTGTGCGTTCTTGGTTGAACACCTTTATGCTTGCATTTTATAGTTCCTCGTGTAAAGGGTGGGAGAGGGACAAAGGTTTGTTTCACCTCTGTGAAAGGGGAACAGTTTTTCGGGTTGCCACCTTGCCTGTTTTAATCCTGTACTCCAGAGCTTCTGAGTCATCTTGGGATGGGAGGGAGCCCAGCCTTGGACAGGGCCTCCGGCTGTTGTGTGGCAAATAATCCTTCCCAATAGGATTTGCATTCTTGCAGCAGCCATTCTGGGGATAAAGCATGAATGCATGGAGGGAAATTCTGCTTACACAGGCATAGCTCAAGCCTAGCCAGTCAGAGCATGAGGTCAGGAGAGAGCTTCACGTAGATGGAGCCTGCTCTGAAGCAGCTGCTGCTGGGGGTCAGGAAGGTGCACAGGCTTAGGGCATCTGTGGTGTCTTAGTGAGCTGCAGTTAGGGGCAGTTAGCAGCAAAAAATGCTGTTGCAGCTACAGAGTGAGTTCCTTCTCATTTGCCAAGGGCTGTTCTGTTGGCTGCAGAACTGTTGTGTGGAAGGAGGAGCCTGCAGCTCAGCTGCTTCTGTCTGTGGTCTCCGTCTTCACTGCTCGTTCAGTGCTGTGCGCTCTGCTCCAAAGAGCTGAGCTGCTCTCCTCCGTGCCTATTCCAGCTAGGGGATGGCCTGTGGCATAGGCTAAGTCACAGGAGGCTACAGAGGCTTAAACCAAAGCCAGACACTAAATCCCCAAACTTACATTGCCTTAGGTGTATGGGCTTTATTCTTGAGAGCCTTCTAGGTGGTTTATCCTTTTGTGGCTGAGAAACTAGGGAACATCAAACATAGCTTCCAAGGTAAAGGCACAGCGCAGGTTTACATTCAGCACAGGTGCTCGCATGTGAGCGAAAGCTGCCTGAGCTTTCTTCAGTTTATTTACTTGCAACCTAAATTTTAACTGAAGGCTCTGAAAGCTGGAAAGTAATGTGCTAGAAATGCTTAGAACCGAAGGAAAATTTCCTTCAACTCATCAGTGCTCTGTAGCTCTTGGGTGGTGGATTTTTTTTGTCAGAGAACAAACATTTTATGCTCTGCAATGTTGAAGCACCAATAACATATCATTAAAACACTTAATCTCACACATCAGGATTGCTGAATCCAAACCAGTTCACTTTGTTAGGAGGTCACAGTACAAGGAAGTCTTTGGCTGAAGTTAAATAAACTGATTTGCCATATGGCTTAGTCCTGTTGTTTTCCTTTCTGTTACACTCAATTCTTTGCTACTGTGCACTTTTGCTGGTAGTGTTGAGGGACCGCAGGCACCAGGGAGGCCCCAGTTAGGTGGAGTACCCACGCCAGGGCCAGCACAAATTGCAGTGCGCCTTTCTGCAGGGTGTGTGTGGTCAAAGAAGGAGGAAAGATGCCATGGGTCCAGACCTAGGAGTACAGGGGCCAGCAAAACATTTTTCATCAGGACGGCAAGCAGTGGTTTCCAGAACCTGCAGGCAGCCACTTGCAGGTGCAGCTCTAGCCCTGAGGTGGTTGTGGTGGAGAATGGCAGCATCTCATCCCTGCAGGCAGAGAGGGATCTGAGGAGTTGTCCATAATGTCACTTCAGCACTCCCTGCATGCTGTTTTCATTTGAGTGTGAGCAGTTTGATTTAAACCAGATTGGAAATGGCAGCAGCTTCCTGGCAGTGCAGGGGGCAGCCTTTCCAGCTGAGCGGACTGCAGCACGCCTGTGCCGTCTCATTTGCCCTGACAGCGGCTGGCATGGTAGCGTCTTACTAACTGCAGTGACATTTGCCCTGTCTGACATAATGTAAAACACTTTTTTCCTAATGTTTCCATTTGAACTGACAGCAGCCAGACTGTCTATCCTGATCTCAGCCCTTTTAATCCCTTGTCCCTAATGATAAGTTCTGATTTACAGTTTCCCAGCACTGCCTTCAGCAAAAAGATGAGATAGCAGTTCCCAATCCAAGGGTTTTCCGCACTTGGTACTCAACAGAATCCTGGAAGCCTTGGGGCCTGAAGGGGAGTTAGCTTCAGAAGTCAGCCCTCCTAAAGCAGGTGTTAAGACACAGAAGGAACAAAGGAGGCAGTTGACGTTGTGGGCTGCTTGCAGTGCCTCTGTTTGTTACTTCTTGTTTTGGACACTGGTCACAGAATGTCACAGTTAAAACCCAGCAGAAAGAAACTAGCATGGAGTGAGTCTTCACCATCAAAAGGAATGCATTTTTCTGGCTTTGTGGGCCACTGAGTGGGAATTGTTACACTTTGGTTTTGCGAGGAGAGTGTCCTGTTAATCAGGCAGCCTGTGGGGTGCTGCAGCTCTTTTCTGATGACTTGATGGAAAATGCAGTTGTTCTGGTAGCACTTTGCTTATGCTGATGCCATGGCACACATATAATTCCCTTCACTTGATTTGTCCCTGACAAGCTTGATTACTATTCCTTGTTGGAAGCAGTACCATTTCTTTCTGAGGTGGTAGGAACCTCTTATGTGTAGTGTTGATGATAGAAATCTTGTGGATGTAGTTAAACATAGCCAAGTATGGTGGGAAACTCACCAGTAACCAGAGGAAGTTTGATATTAAAGTCAACGGTGTAAAATCAGAATGGAATCTGATAAAAAGGTAAACTTTCTACAAGACCAATCCAAGAGGGTCTGTGAGTGCTGGCATAAAGAGAGAAGGGAGTACTTGGTGATGCAGGGTATGTAGTGCTTCCTCTGCTCCTAGAACAGATGTGATGTGAGTGGGGAAAAAAAAGTGATGCTTCTCTTATTTACTGAACTGAAAATAGTAAATGGAGCACAGAAAAGTGTGGGAATTCCAGGAGAGGCTCAGTTTTGGAGTTCAACTTCTGCCAAGCAAAAGGCCAAACTGAACTCTAATCTGCCTGCAAAGCTGAGGTTGCAGCTGAGACAGCACTGCCTTGTGCTGAACGGATTCCTGTAGATCAAGTTCCTCATGTGGGAGGGTAAGAGTGCAGACAACACTACAAATGCATAGTGTGACTATTTGTGTCAGTGCTGCTAACCACAGGTGGCCTTACCTTTTGAGGCTCTGTGATACAAACTTTTCTCTTGTGTTTCTCTTTTCAGCTTTTACCCCTCACACCTGTGTGCTAATAGTTTTGGTCTAGTTAGATGCATACTGCTTAAAAGCAAGCCCCTGTGAAAGCAAATACAAAGTAGAACTGAAGTGTCTTGTGGCATTCGGCATGCCAGCCCCAGTGCTGGGGAGCTGGAGGAGTGCTTGTGAGTAGGAAGGCAGAAGCAGATCTGTGGGATTTCCCAAGGGAAAGCCAGCAGCCTCTTTGGCACGTAGCTGGAGCTTCTGGCTGTGAGGAGCTAGCTGAGTGCTTGAGAAGTGGGGAAAGATTCTGACTTGTAAGGGTTCTGTAGAATCCTGTTGCCATGCATGTCAGGGTGGGCCCACCTTTGAACTGCTGGTGTCTTTCCTGATGCCCCCCCAGAGGCGTGGCCAAAAGCTGGGTGGTAGTCGGTGCCAGGGTGCAGGGGACGTCTCTTTTGCTAGGAAGCCGTCCGAGTGTGGTCTTACCTCCAGGACTGGCGTCTTCTGCGCGGCTTTAGCCACGTTACCTGATTTACCCACCCTAAGCCTGCCCTCTGGTTAGAGAGTGTAGTAGCAGCAACGGCCTTTGACTTGGGAATGAAGTGAGGGGAGAAACGCTTGTGTGGCTGAGGCGCTGAGGTGGTGGGAATGCAGGCAGCTGCATTAGGGAACTTTGGTCTGGTGTGAACAACAGAGCCAGCAGTCATCTTCATAGACTACCAAGGAAGTATTCAGTTTCCTGAATCCTCTGTTAGTGTTGTCTTTTGGCATCAGTCTGTAATTCTTGCTTGCCTTTATAGCCATTCCAGTAAGAGACTGTCCTGTGCTGCTTGGAAGTCACTTTCCTTGTCCTAGTCCTTTTTCTGAGGAACAGCTGCACCTGCTGCTGGCTTTCATTGATCAGCTTAGTCAAATTATGGAGGTTTAATATATTGTCTCAAAGCCTCAGGTAGTTCAGCTACTCTCCTGCTCTTTTTCATTCTCCAGGAAAGACTTTCAAAACCCAGGAGGGCTCTGGAGGACAGCTTGTGCTGTTCTTTCTGATGTGGCAAATTAGCTGTTCTTGTGGTGTTGGATGCCACAGGTTCATAAAAATGGTGCAGGTGAAATGTTCTTCTCACCTCCTCCTTAGTCTTT
Source organism: Pogoniulus pusillus (assembly GCF_015220805.1). Classification (NCBI taxonomy): domain Eukaryota; kingdom Metazoa; phylum Chordata; class Aves; order Piciformes; family Lybiidae; genus Pogoniulus; species Pogoniulus pusillus. The sequence continues at coordinate 361,845 of NC_087295.1, forward strand.
CAGACTCCTTGTGTTTATATCTTTCCTTAATTTTCCTTTTTTTTTGAAGAATTTGATACCTTCCACCCTTCCCCTTAGGCTGATGAAATTATTCCTTTACCTTACTGCACATTTCCAGGCTAGTTTTAGCTGTCTGCTTACAGATGATCAATCTGGTTTTAGCCAGATTTACACTAAGTAGATCTTCTCTGTGTTTCTCTATTGGAACTGTGTCACCCCTGGAACTCTTGCTCCGTAGGGAAATAGAGCTGTGCTGCTGCTTGGTCACAAAAGCAAACATTTTCACATCAGCAGTTAGCAATTTGTTGTCTTACCTAATTTCAGATCAAACAGATACCCATCTACAAGGAAATGTTGCCAGCACACCCGTTCTCTTGTGCTAAACTGATCAGACAGGCATGTGTAATGTCATGGGTGTCTCTTGCAGCTGCACTCTGTGTGTGTGAGCAGCAGTGCTTTGTGTTCTCCACACCTGTGCATAGCTTCCCAGCGACATTCTGCTGAGTCTCATCGCAAGAGTTTTCAGTCTTGTTCCATCCAGCATCTTCTCTGGCTTTACGTTGCTGCTGTCATGATGCAGGCTGCAGCACACCTGCCTGTCAGGCTTGGAGCACACAACATTTGAAACTGGCAGAATTTTGGCAAGTAGTGGCAGTGGTAACTTTGAACAGCTCATTCAGCAACAGGCTCAGAAACCCTGATGCCTGGTTTCTCTCTGGTGTACTTTACAGTAGTGTCAGGAATAAAAGACCATCAAAGTGATCTGAGAGATGTGCTGTGGATGGGGCAGGTCAAAGCAAAGCAGCTCTAATGGAATGGGCCTTCCTTGTCTCCCAAGGAGCAGCTCCTGGCTGCACAAGGAGAAAAGAGGCAGATTAAGTGATGTGATGAAGCCTATTATCAGCTTGCTCCTTAGGAGCTGCCCCAGTGTTGGCTCTCAAGCGTGAAGGCTGTCTGAGCTGCTCAGCACAAGTGTCCAGGTGCAGGGGAACCCAAAGAGCTGCAGACCGTTTGTATCCACATCAGACCCTTACCTAAGGTGTGTGTCCTTTCCAGGGGAGCTAAGAGGAATGTGGAAGAATACTAAACTGTAGTTTCCCAGGAGAAATGTGTTGCTATAAAAAACAAATCCATTTGCATGGGTCTTGGAGTTCCACCTAGTGAAAGGACTGGCTGAGCACAGGCAGGAGAGTGCTGCTGCTGCTTCCTAGAGGGTGCTTGTGGTGTTCACAGGCTGCTGCTGGGTCATTGTAGAAGGGCAGGGCAGCTAGCCTCTGCTGGTTTGAAGACCTATCCACATCAAGATCCCATATGGCAAGATACCTTAGAGCTTGCTGCCTTGTAATGGTACCTTTCCCACAGAAGGTATGAGCTGCTGCACTGAGACACTTGGGAAGTGCCTTTGCATTTGTCAGTGACAGTATGAAGCCTGCATGCCATTGGAACATGAAAGGATTGGGGGTTTGTACCTAAGATTAACAATAATTAAGTGGCTACTTGCCATGTGTGCCTGGTTTTCTAGAACCACAGTGCACACGGTGCCAGCAGGGCTCCCTGAGAGTTAGCTTGGGATCCCTGGTGGCCAGCAGGGACCTTTCCCTAAAAGAAAAGGCAATTTTTCAAATCTCAGCCAAGAGCAGCACAGACCCAGTCTGGTGCTCAGCCTGGTGGAGCAGCGTTTGCAGTGCAGTGCTGAGGCAGGAACTTGGGAGGCGCAGCTGGGGAAGGTGTCGAGGGGGTGGGAAGGCTCTTGGCACTTGGTTAACACCAGCCAAAAAGCAACGCTTGAGAGAGGCTTCTGTCCACTGGGCGCACAAGAAACGGCCCTTGCCAGTGTCACTGTGGCCGCGACCCTAGTGCCTATTTGCAGCAGCCCTGCAAGGAGGCTTATGCCATGGTTGGCTTCTGACTAAAGTCTTGTTTTGCAATGAGTCACTTGTATACTGGAATGACTTCTGTAGTTACTTTAAATCAGAGCCAGGCATGCCACACTGAAGTCTGCCGCCTCTGGAGCGCAACTTACTGTTCCAAGAATGCTCTGGGATTGCTTCTCTCTAAATCCAAGCATCTGTGACATTAACGTTACTGCAGTTTGTAATTGGCACTTGATACTCTAAGTGGATAATCAGTTAAGACATAAATGCAGCTTACCAGGAAGCGGTTGAGAATTTGGGGTAATAAGGCTGATGAGGCTCTGTTATGCCAGTCTCATGCTAAGATCATTCTCCTGCACTGAAGCTGTACAAATAATGCTCCAAGGTACACAGTGGTCAGGCAGACTCCTTTCACACCTCTCTTTGAGTAGACACAGCCTAGATGGTAGGAAGTTCCTGCTAATGAGATCAAATGCTGCTCAAGTCCTAGGACTCTAGATACTGCTTCCCAGAGACCTTTGCAGCTTCCTTCATGAAGCCTGAGAAGAGACTCATAGCAGCCATGGTTTCAAATACTTTTGTTGTCTAGGCTTAATATTTTGGTTACAACAAAAGGATAAGCATCTTCCCCAGTGCAACATCAACCCAGTGGCTTTTAGCATTTGCTGGCAGTACTTGTTTGCTGCTAGGGCAGGGGCTCAGGAGAGGAGGGAACGCCCTGTGCTCTGGTGGGCAAGCGTAAGACTGAGCACGCTTTTTTCAGACTCTGAATTCAGGGCTCAAGCACTGCAACCACATGGTCCACTAGAGCTCTTGGAGGGAAAAGGTGAACAAATAAAGCTTTAAATTGCCTTCCTGACTCCCAGCTTCATGGGGACCAATTTAGTCTCTGGCACAAAAGATTACAGCCGTGATGCCTGGGGATCACAGGAAGGTGACTTGGGAGTCTGCTGTGGAAGACATCATTGCTGGGTATGGTTTCCTGCTTGCAGCACAGGAAGACCACTCACTTGTCCCAAGGGCTCATTCTGGCCCCATTTCCCATACAGTGGCGATGTAGAGCAAATGGAGAGGGTCCAGCGATTATGAGGCTGTGTTTTTATGTGTGTTCTCATGTGCAGTGCTGCCCTGATAGCAGGGAGCAATTCTGCTAAGCAGCTTGACCTGTCAGTGTCTTGTGCTGGTGTGGGACTCATAACCTGGGTCGTGTGGATCTGTCAGATTGCTCTGTACTTACTGGGTTTACAAATCCACACAGTCCCAGAGTGTCAGCTAGTCCCCTGAGTGCCTCTCCTTGGCACATTGCTGGTGCTGCTGTTTGGCATGCCCTTGACAGCTTCAGTGCCACAGAGCAGCAGCTGGGTGTTCAGTGGCTGGCTGGGCTGTGTTAAGCACAGGCTGTGCATGAGGGCTGCTTGCAGGGCTCACTGACAGGAGCCATGCAGCTGGACTGAAGTCAGTGTGCAGCAGTCTGCACTTTGCTGCTCTGCCATGCTTGGGCATGATAAACAGGCTGGATGTTAGGAGGAAGTTCTTCCCAGAGGGAGTGACTGGCATTGGAATGGGCTGCCCAGGGAGGTGGTGGAGGCACCATCCCTGCAGGTGTTCAAGAAAAGACTGGATGAGGCACTTAATGCCATGGTCTGGTTGATTGGATAGGGCTGGGTGCTAGGTTGGACTGGATGAGCTTGGAGGTCTCTTCCAACCTGGTTGATTCTGTGATTTTAAAGGAATTAAAGAAAAAAAAGAGGGTGTATCACCTTATGGAAAAAATAGGAGGTATCCCGGGAAGAGTTCAAGGATTTTGCTAGGTCTTGTAGGAAAAAAACTAGAGAGGCATAAGCCCATTTAGAACTTAGGCTGGCCACTGCTGGTAAGGAGAATAAACCATGTTTCTATAAGTATATTAATGGCAAAAGAAGAGCCAGGAACAACCTCCAACATCCAGTTGATACAGGGGTTGTTTAGCCTGGAGAAGAGGAGGCTCAGGGGTGATTTCATTGCTGTCTAGAACTACCTGAAGGGAGGCTGTAGCCAGGTAGGGGTTGGTCTCTTCTTCCAGTCAACCAGCAACAGAACAAGGGGACAGAGTCTCAAGTTGTGCCAGGGGAGGTATAGGCTGGATGTTAGGAGGAAGTTCTTCCCAGAAAGAGTGATTGGCATTGGAATGGGCAGTCTAGTTGATTGGCTAGGTCTGGGTGATAGGTGGGACAGGATGATCTTGGAGGTCTCTTCCACCCTGATTGATTTAATGATTCTATTCGTCTTACTCCATGTCTCCAAATTCACTGAGAAGAGAAAAATAAAGTGGGTGGAACACCCTCCAGTGCTGTTTGAAGGGAATGAATGGCTTTCCTCTGGGGGAACTGCAAGGAAAACTTACCACTTGCAGACTCTGTCTGCAGGAGCCAGCTGGCCAGTCTGGGTCTTAGCGCAGGATGAGCCATTGGGTTGAGCAGGGGTAGCTGTTCTGGAGTTAAGGTACAGGGGGAAGAACTTTAGGGAGCACTGCAGTGCAGGCTTTTGGACCCAACCCTGCCAAATTCTTTAGTGTCTCTGTTGGGTTATTTCGCCTCTCTCTGGCTGTTTTTTCTGTGGTGATACTTATTTTCCCCATGTCCTGAGGGTCACTCCGCTGTCTCTCTTGTCCAAGCAAAGGAGGTTTCACTTCTTTCTTGCTTTTAATTCAGCAGCCTCAAATTCTTTTTTTTTTCTCCAGTACTTTGTACAAGTGTGACAAAAGTTCTGAAAAGCTTCATCCAAGAGGTAGAGGCTTCCATTTGAGCTTTGGATTTGATGCCAACTCATTTCTGTGAAGAGATAAGTCTCGTTAGAAAAGTTTCTTAATCTATCTCCAGCCTGGCAGGAACTGAGAGATCTCTGAGCTGGTTAAAATGGAAACAAAGGAAAATGGTTTGGACTGGACTGCTGCCTCAAGGAAGGCTTGCTCCAAATGCTTGTCTATGCAGTACTCCATATCCAGAATGCTCTGGTAGTCTAGAGCTGGCCCAGCTGGATGGTCACGAGGAAATCCTTAAGAGACTGGACTTGTTTAGGGATCTCAGTGGAAGGTGTCTTTACCCTGAAGTTATTTGGATGTTTTCTGGAAACGAACCTGACTTGCTTATGAGAAATGAATTGTCAAACACACTCATGGCTGGGGCTTGCCCTGGACGCCGGCCGAATTCAGTCAGAATTTAGCCTTGGGCGGGTTGAGAAATGGAGTGGGCTAGGAAATGTGCCTAGCTAGATGGCTGAGCGGCTTCTCTAGAAGGAAGCTGGCTGATTCTTCCCTTTAAGAGTAGTTAATGTTTCTCAAGGTCTCTTCCTCGACCTTTCCAATGAGCGAGGACCCTTCTGCACGTCTGCTGCACGTCGGCGATCAGCAGCAGTGCGCCTGGGAATGAAGAGCTCCGCGCCCTTGCTGCGCAGCAGATCCCTCCCTGCCTGCCTGCACCGGGCAGCCCTGTGTTGGACGGGCTGCACCTTGAGCTGCCTAATCCACAGTTCAGCTGGGCACCTCCAGCTGTCAAATTCATTTTAGATCTGAGCTAATCTTCTCTAGTCAGGGCAGCCCAAACTCCAGACAGTTGAATCTTTCTTTTTCTCTGGTCTGTACAACTCTCCAAGCAGTGAAAAAAAAGCACAAGGGAAAGCAGAGCAGCCTTTACTGAGATCATCTCTTGTGACAGCCTTTGGTTTCAAAGCAAGGCTGCTAATCGTCAGGCTACTGAGGCACTCAGGTGCAGGATCTGGGCTGCCACACTGGCTGCACACTGTCCTTTTGCTTGTCCTCTCCACGGGCTGTGCACTTCAGAAATTGGATCGTGTTCTCCCTCCCAGGCTGCCCTGCAAGCTTGCTGGGGGTTCACTTGGAGAGCTGCAGATAAAAGCCATGTGGGAAGCAGAACGATAAATGCTTTCACCTGTTTTGCCTGAGGAAAAGCAAGTTGTTTACTGACCTTTTCTTGCTCTAATGATCTCTGTGTTCCACCTCTTATTCCAGGAAGCTCTATTTATCTACTGGTACTCATGACAAGGGAGCATTATCTTGGCCACTTGGATGACAAATAATTGTTTATTTGCCACCTAAACAGCTGCAGTGCAGCCTTTGAGGATGAGAAGAGCACATGATGGACACTAATTGGAAGGCTTAGACAGCTGAGCGGTACCTGCCTTGAATTTTATCCTTGTGCCATGCACATAAGATCTGTAAGATCAAGGCAGAAAACCTCTGTGAAAGCAGTTTCAACAACTTCAGGAGAATGTTGGCAATCTTTGCCTCACTGAGTGGCCGCTGCCGGGGTGGGTGCTGAATGTGCACCTGGGCTGCATCTGCCTGAAGAGGAGGGAAGAGTTTGTGATGTGCTGCTGGGCAGTTTTGAGCTGTGTGGTGTTAGTTCATGCTCTGCCAGCCCCCATGCATGCCAGAGCTCAGAAGCCTCAAGCCCTAAATGGAGTTCGCTTTCTATCTGCAGAGGCACTGGGCCGTGGTGTGGGGGTTGACAGGCAAATCAGAAAGCAGAGGTATAAGAAAGGCTCACCTTGGCTGCTAGCAGCTTAGCGACAGTATTTGTCCAGTGATTGCTTTGCCTGTGCCAAGGCCACATGTGGTGCATCAGGGTGAGGAACCAAGCGCTGATGCTAGTGGAACACTGATGACAGCAACCACTGTCACATGAGGGGAGGTGGTGAGGAGACTATAGCTTGATGGAGAATTACTTTGTCATCCTAAAACTGAGGTGGGAACTGGAGGAAAGCCACTTGTGTGTCACGGGATGCATCTGTGTTGTGCTGTTTGCTGTGCTGCCTGCCAGCCAGGCTGCTCTCGGAGACAGTGTGCTGGCTTGCAGCAGAGGACGTTGCTGCAGCTTGGTCACTCTTGATGGTTTCACCAGTAGACACCAGTTCACTGGCAGGATCTTCTACTTTGTGTCCCCTTGAAAGGAGTTGTTGCCCCTGCCTTCCTTTTTGTTTGAAGACTTAGAGCAGCCTGTGATGAAACACAAATCCAGATCGCTCTGCTGTGCCAGATGTCTGTTCACTGTGTTCTAATGCCACTGGAGTGGTTGCAGGCTTGCTTCTGTAGCCTGCTGCAGGTGCTGTCCCATGGGGGGGCCATGTGCACAGGAACGCTTCGCTCTGAGTGATGTTTGAGTCAAGTGTTTTGGCGCCAGGGCTGATGCGTAGCTGGGTGCAGTGACTTCTACACAGAAGCAGGTTACCCACGCGGGCAGGTTTTTAGCACGGAGTATTCCCTTACAGGACGTGCAGGGGCAATGGGACTGTTAAGTAACGTGTGCATGGCAGATTTGCTAAGCCAGTTACCTGAGATGCAGGCTTTGCTCCCTGGAAGTGCCAGGATTAGAGGCTCACGTGCTCCGTGTCTCATCTCTCTGGCAGAGGTTGACCTAAAGCCTCACTTCTGTTTCTCCTTGTGTATTGTGGCAGCAGAGTGGCTGTTACTGCAGGAGTACCAAAGGCTTCCTCTCACCAGCTGTCATGGCACACCCGGTCACAGCCCTCCTGCTGCACTGGCCTCCAAAGCACAGTTGCCACGAGTGGCTCTCTGTGGAAGTGGGAAGCCAGGCTTTATTTCTGGCAAGGAGAGCGTGCTGGGCGAGTGCTGCGCTCCTCGAGTGGCGTCCTGCAGCCCGCTGCAGCCACAGCTCCGGCGGCCTTGCTTCAGCACACGCACTTAGAGCCACCTCTGGCTGCACTGGCCTTGTTCTGCTGCTGGGTGTTAACACCCTGGTTTGCTGGTGGGAGGAGGAAAGAGACATCTGTAGAGAAAGTAAACAACCCGTTTTAGACAAACGAAATGGGGTTTTGCTGCTGAGGGTACAAAGCAGTGCTCTGCAGTGGTACTGAGCCCTTAGCTGTTGCAGGGGACTCCCTGCAGGCGTCAGCAGCCAGCCTTTGCAGTTAGCATTGCTTCTGGCACCCAGGCCTGCTCACTTCTATTTAGTACACAGTGAGCAGGTAGAGATACAGCCAAAACGTTTTGGAGGATGTGAGATGGCAGAGAATTCCAAACGTACCCTGTGAAATGAAGTCCTGCCCTTTGATTGTCACTGGAGAGTCCCCGCTGGGAGAGGAGTGCTCTACAAACAGCCCTTCCAGAAGAAGTATCTTTGTCTTTTAATCACTGAGCCACAGAACTGTGTAGGCTGTGGTTGAAATCTGAAAGTGAAGACTAAGCACCAAAGACCTCCCTTCCAGCCAGGGCTGAGGATGACCTTGCTGCATTTCATAGCTTTGTAGCTGAAAAGGGCTCCCTGCCTTGGGGTTTCATCTCCCTAGGGGTCATTGCTGACCATGGGGTGCCAGGGTTGTGTTTTTCTCGTTTAGCTCTAGCACTGCTTCTCCTGGGGAGCTTCATTTACACTACACTTGCTGTTCTTTTAAAGAGATTTTTGGGGGAGGCAAGAGGGGAAGCCCCACACCTAAAACTTTATTAGGCTGGCTGAGACAGCAGATCAAAGTCAGTCTCTGTTTAGGACGAGACAGTGGCAAATAGTTTATTGCCCACAAGGACCTTGAACCCTTGATGTCTGGCATTATATCTGGCCAATGAAGATAGGACAATTAGAGAGAGAAAATGCTTGGCTGTAACTTTGTTGCTTGCATTAAAGGTTTGTCATGGAGCACTGCTGTTGGTCCGGGCAATTGATGAGCAATGGCTGAGCTCTGCTATCTAGGCAAGCCAGGGATAGTGTAGCAGAACGCCCCACCTGGTCAGAACTGCAGGCCTCTCGCAGTCTCAAGAGCAGACTAAATCTTGCAGGGATGTAAGCTAAATTGGTACATGGTCACAGCCACAGTTTCGTTGGCTCTTAGCTACCTAATGTGAGAGCTATTCAACACCGAGTCAAAACCTCGCACTTCAGTGTCACTCTTGTGCCATCTGCTGCCCGAAGGACACCTAATGACACGTTTAGTGAATTGCACAGTGACACTCTGGTCTCACCCAGACGCTAAGTCACTCCTCACCAAGCTGAGCCATTTCTGCAATGGGAGGTCGAAGAATTTAAGGCACATGCCATGCTCTTTTGGGAGCACCCCTTGGAAACTGAGAGAGAAGTCTGCAGCCTCCCAGACTGGAATTTCTCAGTGAAAGTTTAACAGCTGGTCATGCACCTCCCAAAAGCTCCTTATGCTTTTTTCCACTGGGTGCCTGATGCTTTGCACCCTCTCTAACCGGTGTGACTCCCGCCCTTGCTACCGTGCTCCTAGGGCTGCAAAGCACTGACTGAGCTAAGGCTGCCACCTACTGCACCTCAGCATCAGCTCCTGCGGAACTCTGCTTCCAAACAAACGCTGGAGGGTTCCTGCCCTTCTGTGGTTATGAGGCCGGACAGGACTGGTGCCCCTGCTGGCATGCCTGCGGGCCAAGCCTCCTGCAAGCAGCCATCAAAACGCCGGACAGCAGCGGAGACACTCGTCTTGTGTGCTGGTCCCTTTCATGCTGAAAGGGAGCATTTCAGATGCACCTTCCCAGAGCTGTGTTGTCAGATGCACCTTTCCAGGGCTTGTCAACTTGAGCAGGATGCAGCTGTCTTCCATCAAAGAGCATTTCAGGTGCTTGAGGATAATGCAAAGAAAGAAGCAATAGCTTTCAGAAAATGCCAGACTGGAACATGATGAAGCAGATTGTCCCTGCACAGCAGCAGCAGAAAGTGAGAGCACGGCAGAGCATGCTTCTCAAATGCCTCCCTGCCGAGAGCTAAGGTGCAGATCCCCTAAGCAGAACACTTGTCACTTACTGCTGTGCTTTAAGATGTGCTCAGTGACTGAGCCTGCTCCAGGGCCCGTGGAGCTCCTCTAAGGGCAGTGGACTTTAAACCTCTCTCACTTGCAGAATGATCGCAGCCTGAGTTCACCTGAAGCCATGTGGCTCAATGCTCTCTCCTGGAGGCCTGCACAGTGGAGCTGCAGTGATCTGCCTGAGCAGAGCTGCGCCCCACTGCCGGGGAATCTTTGCTGGGCTTTGAGGATTTCACTGCTGCAGCTGAGCAGCCTGTGCTGGCAAGTGCTGAGGCAGCTGCCTGGCTGCACCAGCACAAACATCACTGCTCAGTGCCAAGGATGCCCAGCTAAAAGCCTCAGTGTTGGACATCTTTTTGACATCTTCAGCTACCTCTCTAGAGGATCTTATGTCTCCCTTGGGCAGCTTCACTGTGAGGCTTTCCCTCTAGGAGTGTCCTCTGGAGTGTTTCATTGTCCTGTTTCAGTGCTGTCATCTCTTCCATCCAGGTTCCTAAATGTGCTCTGAAGGAAGTTGTGGATCCCCCAAATCCTAGCTGCTGTTGATGGGTTCAGCTGTGCCACCTAAGAAATAAGAGCAGCCACAGCTCCAGCTCTCCCCAGAATCAGTCTAAGTCACTCTGCAGCATTCAGTCCTGACGTGAGGTGTATTGTCCTGCAGTGATGAAGCAGTGAAGCTGCTTGTGCTTGCATAGCCTTCCCTTTGGATTTGGAAAAGAGAATACCTTGCTATTTGGGTAGCACTGAATGAGATACTCTGTTGCCATCAGAAGGCAGGGGGGAAAAGGGAGCAAGCATGGTTAATGTACACCTTATGCCAGATGCAGTCCCGGAGCACTGGCACTCCACTGTCCCTCTCTTGCTTTCTGTGGCATGGAGAGCCGAGGCCTCGCCTCACACAGCACATAGCAGTTTGGTGTGGTGCTTGCCCTGAAGCTGTCTGAGCACTGAACTCCTCATGGGGCCTGAAATGCTCAGCAGTTGTCCTGTGCAGTAGAAAAGATGGAAATGTCCTCACCCCTGTGAAGGGCACAACTGGAATGGGTGCAGAAATGAGAACAAGCCAGAGCCAGTGCTGCGTTGTCCCCAGAGAATCTCAGGGTGTGTTGGATGAGCATATTGCTCCAAAGGGCCTGGTAGAGCATAGAGCGTGGGCAGGTGTGCTCCTGTCTTCTTGTCACCTGCTTCTCTTCCCCACACACAGGCAAATGTGGGCATCACCCAGCCTGAGCAGTGGTCCTGTAGGAGCCTTCTCAGCACAACAGAAGCACTGCTGCAGGAGCCTCTCTTTCTGCATCTCTTGCGCTTTGGACTGACACAAAATGGCCTCCACGCTCAAAAAGGCTTTTCTTCCTTGTCAACCTCTTTTCTCCACTTACCACTGATGTGACTTTTCATGGAGACATCAGTAAGCTTGTCCCCAAGTGCCAGGCCAAGAGGACCAAGAGCTCAACACGTGCTGCATGTGGCAGCATCTTGTCTGTAGTTTGACTTCTGAAGCCTAAGGGAGATCTGATTTCCCTGGGCACACTGAGGAAAAACCTGGGCAGTGTTGTTGGGCTTTTGCCTAAATAATCTTCCCTCTCTGTGTGGAGTGTTAACCATGGTAGAGCAGCTAACTAGGTCATGTGTGTGTGAGCATGGCTCGGTGCTGGTTTGTGCTGGGCATCACCTGAATGGGGCTTTCTATGCCTTTGTGGCCAATCGGATGCCAATACAGTCATCCCTGCAAGCCCCTTAAAGCTGCCAGCTTTGCAAAGTGTTGATGAGCCCTCTGCTGCAGGAGGGCACATTTTATCCCATACCACAGCCACTGCTTCACAGGTGGAATGCAGCAGTCTGGCCGATCTCTGGCCAGGGGTCAGCACCTGGCCAGCTGAATCACAGGCCATGGCACCATCCCGTAGGGTGAGCTCAGTCAGCAGCACTCTAGCTCCAGGCATTCTGAGTCTTTGTAGGGGATAAATGAAGCTCTTTGCAGTTGCTTTTGTATGGAGTTTCTCTGGTTTGAACAATGGCAAACCTGAACTTGTCAGTCAGGAAATGGTTCCTGAAATATGCCACACACTCAAATGCTGCTTGTTAAATTCAGTCCATGCCTGGATACTTTTCCATGCAGGGAAAAGGACTCCAACAAGAGACTTGCAGAAGCACAGATAAAACCCTAAAATCCCTTAAAAAACATAAAAGCCCTCTGAGCTTTGGAAGCAGCAGCTCGGCTGGTTAGACATGCCTTGTCTGATCCTAGCCCTTGGGTGGGAGTGGGGCAGATTTGCAGCAGCGGCGGCAGGACCGTGCAAGCCCTACCTTGGGCTACAGTCTCCACTGGTCCATGGAGCTGCACCCAGCTTCCTGCAGCTTGGATGTTGGGCTGAGATGTTTGGGTAGATGAGGACAGCTGTGCTGCTTCTGCTCCCTTGGAAAGACTTCCTGATGATCAAAGCCAAATTTCACCCCTGATTGTAGGAGGACTTTCTCCAGCCCAGCATGGAAAAATGAGTTGTCAAACAACTATTTTTGATGCTCTGTGAACTTTTTGTAGGTGGATTTGTGTGCCTGCGTGCTGAAGAAGGAGCAGGCTTTGCCTTTCATACTACATCAGAAGGGGCTGATGGCTTTTTTTTTTGAGGAAAAGTGCCCAGACACCATCAGGGGCTGAGGAGCAACCAGCTGGTGAAAGGTGTTTAGAACAGAGACACGTTTGGAGATTGAGTTTTGGTTGCTGCACTGACGGCCCTCAGCCTGGCTGCCTTTGTGGGGCAGGCTTGGCAGCAGAGAGGAGCAGGGCACCTGTCTGTTGGCTTCCCCAGCTCTGGCTTGGATACCATGCTGTCAAGTGCAGGAGCACTTGCATACATTTGCAAGTGGCTGCAGATAACACAGGCAAAATTCACCTGGGGCAGGGTGTCAGGAAGCCAGAGGTGAGGGTGAGCACCTTTGCTTCTGCAGTTATTGGTGAGCCTGTTCAGAGGGAGCTGCAGAGGGGTGAAGTGTCTCAGCTGCAATGCACAGTAGGTGTGTGAGGAGTCTAAGAACAAGCTGCAAAAAGCACCTACATGTAATCTCCCCGGGCAGAGCTGGCTCTGAGCTTTGCAGGTGCTGCTGATCTGCCACTGGTGCCTGAGCACGCCTGTGGGGATGCTGGGGCTAGTGTCACCAGAAAGATACAAAGGTCTTTTTAATGTAATGCTCTTTAGATGGTTTCATTTGGAAATCCAGGTTTAATCAGGTATCAAATCTGCCACCCAGATTTCTGAATTAAACACGAATTGCTCGGGAGCTGGTTCAGGTCTGTCTGTTTCATCCACCCTGCTGTTACTGGTTGTGGAGCATTTTGCAGCATGCTGATTTGGCCTTGCTGCTTCGAGATGTTCTCTTTTCTTTATGAACATGTGACTTTTTTTTCCCCGGTGTCATCAGAGCTGTTTTGGTGGAGGCTCAGCAGGAGTCGAGCGAAAGCCAGCAGAAGGAACGGTAATTCTGGCTCTGCTTTGGCACTCACCCGGTCTCTGTGTGGTGCTAGCTGCCTGCTTAGTGGCTGCCATCTCTTCCAGCCCTCCAGACGTGCTCCTCTGCCGGCTTTCCCAAGAGAGTTGTCTAGGTTGGGTTCCTGTAGAGCACAAAAGCACCTGCAGAGGTCAAAGCTGTAGGCCCCAGGGCTCTGTTTGCTGCTCGGAAGCTTGCTGTGGGATTTGGCAGTGCAAGCACTGCGCTAAGGCAGCTCCGAGGCCGAGTGCGACCCTGCAGGCTTTGTTAGCAGAGGAAGCTTCAGAGCACCTTCTAGATTCGCCTGGTGCTGGAGGCGTCCGAGGGCTACAGCCTGCAGTGATGGCTTGTTCCAACGGCTTGTGAGCTGCGAGCTGCTGGAGAGCTTGCACCTTTGCCACGGGTGAGCTGACGGCTGAACGGGGCCGGAGAGGCTCTGCCTCTCTCTCCTCAGCTGCTAAGGGCAGCGTGGATGGCTGGCAGACCGCAGCCACTCGAGTGCAAGAGCCGTGTGTCTGCTGCTGCAGCGGTGGGAGCCCATCTCCTGCACAGGCAGTGTGGGCAGGGGGCTCGGGGGCTCTCTGGACAGCCTGGCATGGGATCTTCTGTAAACCCACTCCAGCTGCTGCACTTGTTCCGTGCCTAAGCTAACGGAGAACATTATGTACTCTCTAGTGAAGGCTGTAGAAATGAAATGGCCCTTAAGTTCAGTCCCTCAAAACACCGAGTGAAGTCATGCTCAGTCAGAACAGACCGTGGAAGGTCTGCTGGCCAGAGAGGTTGTGGGGCCTCTTCTGGGGACAATCCAAACCTGCCTGGATGTGTTCCTTTGTTATATGCTCTAAGTGGTGCTGCTCTGGAAGGAGGCTGGACTGAAAGAGCTTTGAAGGTTCCTTACAATCTCCAACTTCATTTGTTTCTGTCCCAGGATCCCAAGCAATGCCCTTGCTCCACGGGTGGACTGAAGAAATGCCTCTAAGACCTAGATTTTGGTTGCACTTGTGCTTAGTTGTTCCCCTTTTCTCTACCTTCTTTATTAGGTGGCATCCAGCGGATTGTCTTGCAGCTTTTTTAACAGCCCAGTCAAGCACAGCTCACTCTGCTCTTGGGGTCGAGACAATTCCCCTTGGATTGATAGAGCAGGATGGATTCTCAACTCACTGCTGACCCAAGCGCTGTGAGCTGAGCGTAACAGGGCTCCTCTGGGGGTGTCGACAGCCATGCACCCCAGCCTGTGAAAGGGGACTCCTCACTGCAGCGCTGGGGAGGGCCAGGTCCGCGGGACTCTGTGTGGCAGCAGTTGCCGCGTTTGGATGTTGATGTGGCTCTCGGCTTTGTGCTGGCACTGCAGCTGCTGGAGGAGGCTTGGTCAGGAGCTTAAGGGCAATAGGAAGGCACAGAGGCATAACTCTGGGAAGTTTTTTAACTGCTACCTGCAGGATTGCAGGGGTGTGGTGTGTTTGGGTTTTTTTGGGGGAGAGGGTATCTGTGGTTTGTTTGGGATTTGTCTGTTTTTGTTGTTTGTTTTTATGTAGTCAGATTTTTGCAGCAAGATGTGACTGAAGATGTTTCTGTCTAGCCCAGTGGAAGTGTGGGCCTGCCTGTAACATGACTTCTGGCTTCGGCTGAGCTGTGCAACAGCCTGCAGGCAGCTGCTGCTTACCTTCTTGCATGCTTTATCTTTTTTGACCTGTTATGTTAATTTCCACACAGATGTGGTTCAGGCCAGTCCTGGGCACCTGTGGGATGTAGAGCAGGGAGGAAGCAAGTTGGGGAAAGCAGGAGGTGGAAAGGGAGCTGGCACTGTGGTCAAAAGCAGACTGCAGAGGGTTGTGTTTGGGGGATGATGCCTTGCTTCCAGCAAGGCTTTATAGCTTTGCTCTGTTTTCCTAAGGATCTGCAGCTACTATTCAGTTGCTGAGACCTGTTCCTCCCAGTGTGCAGAGGGCTGTGTCCCAACAGAAGTGTCAGAAAAGCAGTGACCTCCCGAGTCCTGAGCAAGGCCTCTCCTTTTTCCTGCAGGGCATGTGGTCAGCGCAGGGGCAGCTGGGCTGTGCTCCTGCTTCCTGCAAGTCTGGTAGGGGCAGCACAGGTATGCTGCCAAGTGAGCCTACAGGGTGGGTAATTGGATTTGTTGCTGTTGTGATCTGCTGGGCACTTTTCCAGAACAAGACTCGGGAGTAATGGGCATGTTTCAGGATAAGTGCCCAGATGACTTGGAGGAGATTAAGCCTGTAATTAGAAGATGGAGCATCCTGAGCCAGAGTTCACATCTTGTGGCTGAAGCCACAGCCCGTCCTAGAGAAACTCAGATCATCTCCTGTAGCTCACCTGCATGCGGCTGGGAAGGGCTTTGCCTTATCTGCTTGTGTGTTCATTTCACTGACATGATCCATACGTGTTCTAAGAGGATTAAAGTTTTTCCATGAACTGGAGTAATTCCCAGGAGTCTGGTCTCACCATGTGACATGGAAAGGGCCTGACAGGCAGCTCTGTCTCAGCAACACTCCTTTTAACTTCCAGTAGATGCTGCCTTGTGTGGATAGGAGCTTTAGACGCTGCAGTTAAACCTCTGGTCTCCTTTTGGCCTTTTCAGATTGTCAAGGCTGGCTGCCATCAGCAGCAGTGAAGGATGAACGTTGCTGCTGGCCATGCTTGCCACCAGGCTGTCAGGACACAGGCCAGGCAGTACTCTGTAAAGAGGTGGAGAAAAGATGTGTGCCTGTGTGTGCACCCTTCTCTCTCCTCCTTCTTGTGAAGTGGGTGAAAAGCTGAGTGGAATGAATATCACAAGTGCCAAGAGGGGGGTTGTCTTTTGAGGCTATTTTATTAAGCTAACCTATATGAATGAGGGGATTTCTCCTTTTCTCAGACTGTTTGAGTAATCTTTCATTTGAATGTTTTGGGTTTTAAAGAGCTCCTTCAACGCTGTTTGGCTCTGATAGGAGTTCAGAGGGCTCAGCTTCCTACATGGAGAGCCATAAAATTATTCATTTATTCACAGAACTTACACAATTAAATCTGGGATCTGTCTGCAGCTGGTGTTGAGTTCAGTAAGCTCCCTGGAGGAGTAGCCAGAGCAGAAGGATGCTTGATACCCATGTGTGGAATACTGGAGAACTGTGCTTTGGCTGTGCCAAGTGGTGTGCCAGTGCAATGAGTTAGGTGAGTGTTCACTGCCACAGTGCTTGGGTGTTGCAGACAGTAGCTGACTGGGAAGCTCCATCAGATTGTAAGATACAGGGAATTTTGGTTTTCATTGACTCATAGAATGATTTGGGTTGGAAGGGGCCTCCAAACTCATCCAGTCCAGCCCCCTGCTCTAGATCAGGTTGCTCAGAGCCTTGTCCAGCCCGACCTTGAGTGTCTCCAGCTATAAATATAACTCTATGAGCATAAAAGGATCCACTTTTGTGCAGGATTAAGTTCACCATACTGGTGGTATGGAGGTCAGTGTCAGCACTCTTCAGCCTGCCAGGATGTGTGCAGAGTTTGCCCACAGTTTTAACAGAGATGGGGCACCCAGTGTGGGGTTCAGTGGCAGCTGGAGACTGGGAGTTCAGAAGGTGCCCCACAGCAGCTGAGCACGGAAGGCTCCCATCACGTGGGGTGGGGAGTGAAGAGTGCATTTCACCCTTGCCAGGATGGCTGGGTGGGCTGCTCTTCTTCCAGCCTGTACCAGCAGACTGCACCACAGCAGCACTTCAGTGTGCCTTGACCGTAAGTGGTGCAAGCACTACTGAATTGCTAGAAAGCTTCTAACTGAAGTGCTCCAAATGAGCCTGGTGCCACCTGACAGCTGATGTTTGATTTGTCTGAAGAACCTATCCAGCGTGCAGAACCAGGCAAGAGGAGATAGCTGCAGGGTGGTTAATTCTTAATACTCTCAGCTGCTTAGCAGCGAACATGTAGATCAAAGCTTTGCCTGAGCAGATTGAGCACTCAAGCCAGGAGATGCCAGGAGCAGTCTGGAGTGACAGAACAGAATCCTGCAGGATAAAATCCCCACTGATTATGTTTCCATTAGCTTTAAAACGTCCTTTGTGCTCAGTTCAGACATCTTCATGGCTTTCGTATTGCAGGTTAAATGTAACCTGTTAAGCACTTGATCTGTTTTCCCAAACTGACAGGTACCAGCTCTCCCTGTCTGACAAATCTCCCTGGAGTGTGGGCAGCCATTGCCGAGGCAGGGAACAGAGTTCTGCTGGATTCTGGTTGTTACCTTAGACTGTGAAAGAAAGAGAGGGGTTGCAGCAATCCTTCCTTCACTGAGACCATACCCAAAAGAGGTATTTCAGGCAGGTCAGATTTTCATGTTCTCAGTTGCTGTAACTCATCACAAACAAGAGGAGGGATACTCTTGTGTCCTTGCTACAGTGTGCATTTGATAGTCTGGCTCAGAGTCAAAGCCCAAGCCTACTGTCAGTGGGTTTGCCATTGATTGCACTGGAATCAGAAATAGTATTTTCCACCTCAAGATGATGCCAAGCCAAAATGCAACCCTCCTAAGGTCAATGACAGTTAAACCAGAGACTTCGGAAGAGGCCAGATTTGGCCTCAGGCTCCTCTAGATGTCCATGTGGGCTTTAGAAAATTAATTAGAGCACTTCTGCAGCTCAGTGACGTGAGAAAGAAACCAGAAAGGATCGTTTCCCTCTCCCTGGCTTTTTAGCATTTAATGTACTTGGCAGGTGGATAGCATCAAAACTTGCAGGTGGTGCTCTGGTGTAGATTCCAGCGTGGAGCAGCTCAGCAGAGCAGTGACTCTCCCTGCGAACCCGCCGCGTCTCCTTAAAGCTGAAAGCGTTCCCCTCTGTGTCATCTTTCCTTACTGAAGAGCCTGAATTTCATCTGGTGCAGCTGTAGCTCGCTGAAGTGAACGAAAGGCCCTGCGAGTCCCGCGTTAGCGAGAGCGGACACTGATCCTCCGCTCGCTTTGCGGTTCCTCGAGCGACGAAGCGGCGCTAGCGCAAGCACAAGGAGCGGCGCCGGGCGAGAGGGCCATGGCCCCGCTCAGGCTGGCTGGGAGCGGGCGCCGAGCACTGCCGGAGCTCCACGCACCAGCCAGGGACGAAATGGTCAGGGCAGAGCAGCGAGTTTCAGGAGCGTTAATGCTACGTTGGTTAGGAGCCCTCGGTGTGACACGAAGCAGATGAGAATGTCTGCTCTTCGGTGCTGGCTGGCAGAGTGTTAATTGAAGGAAAGGTCCCCTAGAGGTTCAATCGGTAGTAGTGGTTTTCTTTTTAAATGACCCCCCAGGGTTTTAGCTTCCTCCTCCACCCTCAGCACTTCTACCTCCTGCCACCATTCCTTGTACCATGTTCAAGCACTGCTGGACTGCTTGGTTTGTCCTGAGTGGGTGTTGCCACGCCGGGATGGATTCCCAGCTGTCTGGCCGCTGGCAGCCACCCCAATTCCACCCCAAGCCCTGGTGTTTGTCCTCAGTGCCTTTCCCTCCACAGAGGTGCCTTAGCTCCAAGTTTTACAAGAATGCCTTTTACATTGCTAGATATCAAATGGCAGTCTCCAACCTGTGGGAGTAAATAACAATTACCAAAGTATAATATGTCATAACAGACATAGAACTCAATCTTCTGTGGCTAATTAGTAGTTGAAAGCCAGATTTTTACATCTAATTTGGGTGTGAATAGAGCAAGGCTTTGTAATTGAAGGTTGTCAGGAGAGCAGGTTTTTAACAGCTGGCTTTGAATGTGTAAGGTGATTTGTTTAACTGATTTGTGGCTGCCACAGTTTGGGGTGCATGGAGTCAGCGAGATGCAGCAGTGTCCGGGGTTTCAGCTGCCTCCCTCTGTCCTGAAGGCAGTGGCCAGCACTGTCTCACCAGATGCAGCCATTTCGTCTGAGCTGTTTCTCAAGTCCAAGACGTTTTCTGAAGGGCATGAGCAGAAGAATGTCCCTGTCCAGGAAATGTAATACCCTCTGGATTTAGAGACTTACATTGTAAGATGGAGCTGTAAATTGAAGTCCTTGGTTGAGTCAAACCAAGCAAGAGACTGAGCTGGCTTTCTTCTAGGTCCTAGATGAGGGTTTGGACTGGGGGGGGGAGTGTTACATTAAAACTTTGGGTGTAAATTCTTTATACCAGCATGGAACAGAAAAATGTTCAAAATGTTGGGAATTTGGTTACCAGGAGAAAAATCCTGCCCTAATACTATGTTGCGAGGAGTTCTTTAACTGACATGGGAGGGGAAGGCCCTTTTGACTTCAGTGGCACTCTTACTGCCCTCTGTTACAGACAGGAAATCCTTTGCTTTCTTCTCCCTTGTGTTTCTCTCCATCCCCACAAAGCAGTTGTGAAAGCTTTTCCCTCATCAGTTCCCTTCCAAAGTATATCTGTGTATTTGGCACACAGGCAGGAGTGTGTGTGGCTATTTCTTGGCCTATCCTGGGGCCATGCAGGTGGGCAGCAGGTGGAGGGCACTGGCACGTAACAAATGTCCAGATGAGCTTTATCCTGCTAGCCCAAACAGTGCCAGCCCTGCTGGTGAGTGATGGAAGGTGCTGGAGCAGAGCCATGTGCAGCAGCCCAGCAGATCCGGAAAGCTGATTCCTGAGCTGTTCAGATGCAGTGCCTGTGAGCATTGCCCTCTGGATGGACAGGCCATCCACCTGCCCATCTCCCACCGGAGCTGCAGTGTCCTCATGCTCAGCAGCCACAGCATGCCTGCGGGCACCTTTGTAAGCACACAGAGGCAGGTCTCAGGCGTGGCCAGGTCAGATCAGCCCTCAGTTCCTAGGGCTGGCCAGGGCTCGGCAAGCCAAGGCAGCTGCAGCCTTAGCTTTGGCAAACAGCTGTTACCAGGAAAGAGGCAGCGATGCCTTTCTGTGCTGCCGGGAGGACACGAGCAGCCCCTGGTCACCAGAGAAGGAAACCCAGGGCAGACAGTGTGGAACTTTCTGTAACATCTGCTTCTGAGCACATGAGCAGAGAGACCTGCAGCATCCTTTTCAAACTCGGAGCGGCTGCACAGCGAGGGCACTGCTGTCGTTGCTGCTGCACGGCAATGTCCCTTCGGCTCCAGAGGAGGGCAGCCCTAGAGTCCTTGTGCTGTAGCTGCCCTAGCTGCCCTGTCAGGGCCATTCCACGGGAACATGTTAGGGCAGAACTGTGGGGGGGGGAAGCAGATCTGTGCACCCTGCTAGCTGCACACATTGTCTAAACTACGGCTGCCTAGCAGTATCTGCAGCTGCCAGGCAGAGTCCATGCTGCAATAACAGGTGACAAGGACTGCAAAGTGCAGGTATTGGTGTCCATTCCTGTACGTGTCTGTGGGCTGGTTAACTGGTGTTATTATCTGGGGACATCAAGGTCAGTCATTCCACATCCTTGGCTCTCCTTCTTATCTTCAAAGATGTGCTACAAAATCCATTTGCTTTCAGTAAAGTGTACTTTGGTCAAGATGTGGTTTCCTGCTTCAAGTCACAAGCTAAAGCAGCATGGGTTTGTATTACCCTAAACTAGAAAGCCTGCCAGAATACAGACAGTGACCTTTGGATTCTTCTGGAGTATTCTGGTCAGAGAAAATCTGTAAAGGTCATTAAAACCTGACACCTTCTCTTGCCCCTTCATTTGTGAGGAAACAAATGTGCCAGCCTCAGCAAGCAGATGTCCACATCACAACAGTCACCAGCACAGCTGCCTTGAAACCTTCTGCCTTGTAGAGGCATCTGAGAGCTGAAGCACTCTGGAGTTTCTCCTCTGCTGGTGCTCTGCCAGCACCAGCCTGGCCAGGCCTGCCAGGGAGCAGAGATGGTGGCTTTGTTCCTGCTCCTTCTGGTGCAGGGGGTTTGAGCTCCTTCTTTTTTCATTAGGCACATCCCACTGGTGAAGCAGCCACACCACAAACAGGCGAGAGCAGCATTGTTGTGCTTTGGCCACATAGTGCTCAGCCTGGCAGCACTCTTGTTACTGAGCCATGCAAAGGGAGTGGGAGAAGGAGCTTGGTTTTGTGCCCAGCCCTGGCACGGACTCTGGATCACTGTGAGTGAGTGGGTTTAGCAAAGCATGGGGTTGATCTGAGTGCTGTGGAGTTTGCTTTTGCAGTTCTTGGGAGCTTTGGGCAAAGTCTTTTGCCAGGTCCTCTAAACTGAAGTCAGACTTGCCAGATGTGCCTGGGGTCTGGGACTCAGATTTTGTGGAGGTGCCTTTGCCTGCATCAGGCCTTCCCATCCTTTCCCTGGGTAGCAACAGCTCTGAGAGCCAAGAGTACACTGGCAGTTAAAATGAGCTGTTTTGATCAGTACAGAGGCCAGGCAGCACCCTGTGCAAGGCAGCAGAGCAGGGGCTCTGGGCTGTCTTTGTCACTAGACCACTGGACACGCTGCAGCTTTGCCGAAGACGTTTGCTGGGCCTCCTGGCGGATCGCAGCTCACTGCCGCATGAGCGCCGAGGTTCCAGTGCTGGCACACTGGCACGCCACTGCATGCACAGGAGTGCTGTGGTGCGTGTGCAGAGACAAAAGGTGCTCTCCAAGGGCGTTCTGTGAGCTCAGGCTGCATTGTTTGGGAGAAGAGCAGGTGATCTTAGGCTACTGCCTTGTATGCCAGGGCTCTGCAATCCTGGGTTGCCACAAGCCACCGTCTAGCTTTGTCAGATTACGGTGCCACAAGCGGAGCCTGCTGGCCATTAGGGTGGGGCAGTGAGCTCTCCTCACGGTCCTAAAAGCAGTCCTGCAGCATTCACATGGAGCAAGTCTGGCCTGCGTGGGGAGTGCTGCTGCATGCCAGGCTGTGATGGGCTGCACACAGCACCTGTGCCCTCTAGTTCCTTGTGCTGTGGCTTATTGTGTCTGGGGTGGAGAGGGGTGTCAGGAAACCATTTCTGTCAAGAGGACAGCATCTTACCTGCTTATATGGAAGTGATAATGCTGAATTTTTTACATCATTAATTTCCATGGTAACAAAAATAATCTCATAAATAGGGGATTATTGCTTCAGGATCCAAGAGAGGGGGGAGAGTCTGGGTTATGAAAGTCCTTTGTTCAGGTGTCTTGGCAGCAGAGTAGCTGAGCAACTCCTGAGATCCAAGCAGGCTTTCTTTCTGCTCCAGATCACTTGCAAAGCAAGCTTTGAATGCTGGGCAAAGCACACTGGAGATGCCTAGCTCTGGCTGTGCCAGCTGGGCAGCACCACACGTCACTGCTGACACAGCTGGTGCTGTAGAGTACACCTGAAAGAGGACCTCTGTCCCTTAGCAGTGCCCTCACATCAGCTGGCAGAAGGTTAGAACCAAGAATTACTCATCACAGACTGATCTCAGTGGGGACACAGGGGAAATATTTCTTCCCAGCAGACTGGTTTTGGAGGGCAACAAAAACGTCCATGGGCTTGCTGAAGAATTCTGGTCCACTGCAGCTTTCCCCAGGAGAAGATTACTTCAGGCATCTCGATGTCCTTTGCCTCTTTTCATTGTCCTTTGGAGGCTGTTTGTTTCCTAGGTGCCCATTTCCATACTCGAAGTTGCAGAGGAGCTGGAGGCTCAAAGAGGCTCTCAGCTGCCATTTCTCCTCAAAGCAAAGATGCAATTTACCATTAACCCAGCAATTAAGCCAACTTTTATGCTAACATGCTGCTTTCTGCACAAAAATCCTCTCAGCAACTCTGGGAATTATCTCCCAGAAAGGTAATAGAATAATTCCCAGCATCTTCAGTTTGGAAAAGCCATTTTTCTGGCATGATTGATATTTCCTTTGTGTTAGCATAGGAGGCCACAGAAAGAGGAGTAATGCCTCTGAGGGGTGTGCTCCATGCTGCTTGCCTGGGCTCCGTGATACATTTGTCAGGCTTTAATTAAAGTGCTGGAGTTGGATTTCCACAGTAATTAACTTTTATTTTGCAGTTACATCATGTCTCTCATTTTTGACACTGAGACTTTCCATTAGAGATAGGAGCAGCAGCTGGCATGAAAAATAAGGGATGTGGAAGTAAGGAATAGTTTAAGAAATAGCTTTGTATTTGCCATGAATTCTGAAGGAGGCAACCCCCATTTCCTGTCCGAGCTGTTTTGTTGTTAGCTGGTGTTAGCCTGGGTGTTATCTGTCCTGCAGGAGCACATCCCTCACCCGGGTCACTCCTCCTCGTTCAGTGCTGTGGTGAACAAGCAGCTTGTGTTCAGCAGTCAGAGCAGAGCCTGTACCCAGCTTCCACAGCTCTTTCTCAGCTCTCGTGCAGAAATGTTTTGTCATCTTTTGCAAATGTGGACATGTAAGTGTGGATGATGAAGGTGCTGGGGAGCCTGTCCAACCATCATCTCTGTGCTGAGCCTTCTGGGTCTGCTGTGGGGAAGGGCTTTGTTTGTAAACAGAAGTCTCCATTCTCATGTCACTGGTGTGAGTGGCTTGCAGGATTCTCTATCTTGTTGAATGTGTAAGTTGCTTAGTGCCTGACTTTGCTCTTCTTCTTTGCTTCCCTTTCACACCTCCTGTGAAGTACCATTATGCAGGAGCAAAATCGCAACTCATTTTCTGGCCTTAGCAAAGTAGCCTTTTCAGGAACTGAGAAACACAGATCTTCAATCCAGGCCTGCTCTGCCTCCAGTGCTGTATCAGTCACCCTTACAGAGA
The DNA here is from genome assembly GCF_015220805.1 of Pogoniulus pusillus. Taxonomy (NCBI): domain Eukaryota; kingdom Metazoa; phylum Chordata; class Aves; order Piciformes; family Lybiidae; genus Pogoniulus; species Pogoniulus pusillus. The sequence goes on from NC_087295.1 coordinate 385,555, forward strand.
CCCACTGACCTCCATTAGAAACACTAAGGGATTCTCATCCCGGCTGAGCTGGCTCCCACCATGTCCTCATCTGTGCCAGCCAGCACTGTCCTGTGCTCCTGGCTGAGAGAGATGGAAACCCCCTGTAGGGTGCTGCAGTTGACCTGACTGAGTTAAACTGAAAACCAGACATGGATACTAAAGAGAGCTGGCCCCAGGTAGAGACCAGTTCTCTTCAGCAAAGTGAGGAACTGCCTGAGCCAGCAGACTGCAGGGTAGGGCTTGCTTTTCTGAGAAGAAAGTTCAAAGGCTGCTTCCCATCCTAAAAGAGCAGATAAATATCTGAAAACTCAAACCCCAGACAAACCAAGCAAACCAAGATTAGGGCTGGGAACATGTCTAGCTGGCTGAGTGGCCAGCTCTGCCAGCTGCAGACACCCGCAGGCACTGTCACTGTCATGTGTCACTCTTTGGCTTTGCACTTCTGCGGCTGACTGATCAGAGAATGGGGGAACACTGCATCGGCTCTGCTCTTTCTGCAGTATTCCAGGCCAGTGAGCTGAGGCAGTGAAAAACGAGTCAACAAATCTTTAACTCTTGGTGAGGTGACAGTTCTCCCCAGTGCAGGAGCAGGTGACAGCAGAGTAAGACACTGCAGGAACTCGGAGCGTTTGTAGGCTGTGGCTGTTCCAAAGGCTGAGTACCAAGAATCTTTGCCTGTTGAGGCTTCACACGCAGCTGTTGTCCCCTTTGGCACAGCTCATGCTGTTTGCACAGCCAGCCTGCTTCAGGGGCAGTCACTTCTCAGCAGAAGTGTCCCAAACCCTAGGGAAGATGAATCTGGATACCTGGTTTCCATCTGCAATGAGGACTGACAGCGCTGGGCACGGCAGGGACAGAGCTTGCAGCACACAGCTCCGGTGCCAGGTTGCTCAGGCAGCATGGAGGTGCAGATGTGTGCTGCGTCCTCCCAAATTCCTGGTGAGAAGGGCCACGCAGAGCTGCAGCTGGTTCGTGGGTAACACAGAGGTAGTGTACTGCCAGTGCAGTGCAGAGAGAACTGGTTCTTGGGATAAGCAGTTAGAGAGCAGCAGCACAGAGGGGCCTCCCTAAGCCTAAGTCAGGCACTTCTGCTGCCCTCAACATGTCTGCAGACGGACCTTTGCCAGCAGCTGAGCATCAGCTTCACTGGACCACTGTTCTGTGTGCCCATGCCTGGGGCATGGCTCCATGGGTTGTGATCAGTGAAACCCCCACTGGTGTCCAGTGTTTCTCAAGAGGAGGTTGAATGTCCCCTGTAAAGGCAGTCTCCCTCCCAGCACTAAGGAAGTACTCCGGAGTTGCTCCTTGTTTGCGTCTTCTGTGTTCCTTTAGCATTCAGGTGAACAGCAAGCCAGGTGCTGCTGTGCTACTGCGTGCTCGGTGCTGGTTCTGCCTGGTGGGAGCAGAAGTATCTGCGGCTGCTGCTTCGGGAGCGCCTTGCGGGGCTCCGAGACGCCAGCGGGTGTCAGCCGAGTAACAGATGTCTGCCCGAGCAGCCTCGGGAGTGAGCGCAGCCCCAGCACACAAAAGGTGGTGATTAGCTGAGTAACAATGGGGAACTCCAGTGCAGATGTACGGCACACGAGGGCAGGATCAGGCATTTCTGTTTCTTTTTCCGAGTTCATGATATACTTTGATTTTCACGATGACATCTTGATGCTAAAGCTGCCATCGTGCAGCTTTCTGTTGCGAAGTGATTTTGTTTTCAAGTTAAAATAATGTGTTAACATTGCCCCCACCTGCATACAGTGGCTGCCCTTTGTGCACAAGTATTGTCTACGTTATTGTAGTTAATTTCTTTAAACCGTTTGTGGGTCAAGATTTGCCTCGGTAGCCCTCAGTAGGAACAAAACTCAAGTGCTGAACTCAGTGAATCACAGCACACTGCTGAGGGGATGGTGCAGCAAACCCCAGAAGATTTGCCTCTCTCATTCGAAGGGAAGTACCTGAAGAAAAGCACACACACACTGACCTGCAGAGCTTCCCTTCCTGGAGGTGGTGTGTTTCCTCCAGAAGTGCCGGTTCCTCCGGTGATGCATCAGTCTCCCTGGGTGCAGAGCAGTATAGGCAGCGACTCTGTGGCCAAGAGAACCAGTGGCATCCTGGCCTGGCTCAGGAGCAGTGTGGCCAGCAGGACAGGGGAGGTTCTTGTGCCCCTGTGCTCAGCACTGCTCAGGCCACCCCTGGAGTGCTGTGTCCAGTTCTGGGCTCCTCCATTGCAGAGAGCTGTTGAGGTGCTGGAAGGTGTTGAGAGCAGGGCAGCAAGGCTGGGGAGGGGCCTGGAGCACAGCCCTGTGAGGAGAGGCTGAGGGAGCTGGGGGGGTGCAGCCTGCAGCAGAGGAGGCTCAGGGCAGAGCTCATTGCTGTCTGCAGCTACCTGAAGGGAGGCTGTAGCCAGGTGGGGTTGGGCTCTTCTGCCAGGCACCCAGCAACAGAACAAGGGGACACAGTCTCAAGCTGTGCCAGGGCAGGTCTAGGCTGGATGTTGTTAGGAAGTTGTTGTCAGAGAGAGTGATTGGCATTGGAATGGGCTGCCCAGGGAGGTGGTGGAGTGGCTGTGGCTGGAGGTGTTGAAGCCAAGCCTGGCTGGGGCACTTAGTGCCATGGTCTAGGTGACTGGATAGGGCTGGGTGCTAGGTTGGGCTGGATGGGCTTGGAGCTCTCTGCCAACCTGGTTGATTCTATGAAAGGTGTTGCCTCAGTGAAAACCATTTTGTTACCAGCCAAAGTGAAACTCCCCAGCTCAGAAAAGTTCTGCTGCAGTTTCAGGCTGTTGCTGAGGGTCAGGAAAACAGCTTTGTCCCTGAAGAAAAAGTGACGTAGGGGCAAGGGGCCGTCAGGTTTGGAGGTGTTACTGTACCTTCTGTGTCACAGGCCAGGAAACAGGCGTTTCTTTGGGAGGGAGGGGTGGCAGGACAGGAACTAAGAGGGATTTCTGTAGTGGGAGTCAAAGTTAAAGACTCTTTGCATTTTAGGGACAATGTCCCAGGTCAGACTGAAAAGTCCCTATCCACATATGCCGCTTTAAGCTTGGCAGCTCTCCTCGGGGGGTGGTGCCAGTGGGGAGTGTCCTGTGGGCCAGGGAGGCAGTGGCTGCGGTCTGGGTGGGTGACTCACTTTTGAAACGATGAGCGAGAGGCAGGCTGGAGACACAATCCCTGGGCAAGGGGAGCTGGGAGATACCTGCAAATAAAGTGGTGAGAGCAGAAGAGCAGAGCAGGACTTTCACAAGGGGTGGAGGCATTGTGCAGGAGAAAGAGCTGGGCTGGATTCTGGCAGAGGAGACCAGACCAGCAGTCAGGCAAGGCCAAGTGTTACCTCAGACGTTCCAAGCCTGGGCTGAGAACCTCAAGGCTCCGTTTCTCTGGAAGACTCTGTGTGTGTCAGTGGGGCTGTGTGATGCAATTCCTGAGCTCAGGTCTTTTTCCCCCCCTTCATTTTCCTGTGTAAGTTGCACGTAAATGCTGCCTGGGATACAAAGCAAAGCTCTCTTGGACAAGGAGAGATTTCAGTCAGCACTGCTCAGATTAATCAATATTTAATTTTATCCCAGTAGTTCATTATGTCATCCCTTCCTCCTGCAACTGTACATCATTCAGATCCATCTTTGAAGCCAGAGTTACTGGTTTCCTGGGAAGCACTTCTGTGGGTTTCATTATTGTGGCACCTGAGTAGTTTACAAACATTAATGAATTTGTCTTCCCCATGTCCCCATAAGGTGCAGCAACCTTACACACTGGGAAAGTAAGGCACAGAAGCATAATGACAAGAGGGAATGTTTAATTTAGATGCCCAACTTGAGATGTTTGTACTGTGATTTTCCAGAACTAGCCTTTGCTTGCCCTCTCTTTGTTCTGCAGTTGGCTTTTGCTGAGTCCCTCACAGTTGGAATTGCTCCACGTGTCCACAGAGCTGAGTGCAGGTGTTTTGTGCTCTGCTCTAAGCAAACAAGATGCAATTAATGACAGCCTGTGCAGAGCTTGGGGCTTATGGCTTCCTTGGCATTAGACACTGAGTCAGAGGATCCATTTTCCCAGGGCAGAAAGCTGCTCTAGGCACAGCCGTGGTGGTTCTCCAAGCCCTTGCCTTGTTCTCCTTGGACTGCCCGGTGCAGAGGCAAGACAGAGATGGAACAAACAGCAAGGCCTCTCTCGTGTGACCTTGCCCCACTGAACGTGTACGATCAGGCCTTTCTTTTATGCTGAGCGAGGCTGGGTAGCAGACAACCCCCCAGAGCACTGAGTTTGAGTTGTCACAGTGTGTGCAGACCACAGCCAGAGCAGCCTTGGCACCGCAAGGACAGATGCACCAGGAGGGCTCTCATTGATTCATTGTCAGTTCCCATCTTCTGTATCTCTGCCACAGCAGCCTTAGCATGCAGGAGCAGGGACTGCTAGAGAGAAGCTGCAGCTTCATTCGTAGAGCATCCTTCCCTGTATCCCTGGGTGGCCTCGTTGCCCAGACATGTGAGCTGGTTGGGGGGTAAGTGTCATATGACAGACCTGTGGCAGGGCATCTCCTGTCTTCTGCCTTTGCAGGGCTGAACGCACAGCTCAGAAGTGAACTGCACCCAGAAGAGACATCACATTTCCCCCAGCTTTTTACAGCCCACGAAAGCAAAGCCATGGTGCAGCCCAGCAGGGTGTGGAGGAGGCAGCCCCCCTTCTCCTCAAGGACTGTTCTCAGAAGCTCTTCCTGTTGACTGGGGCAGGACTGCTCACGTTGTGAGCTGAACTGCAGTGTCTGCACCATGGGAACCTTGCCTGGGCTGGCACCAATGACCCTGCATTTGGCATGGGCCTTTTAACCTCTTCATGCTATTCCCACCTGCTCTACCAAACCAGTGTCAAACATACTCCTCTATAAGAGGGGTTACTTTCTAGGACCGGGTCACTGTTTTTCCTGAGGCTGCTTCTTCCTTTACCATCAAAGACTGGGGCTGAAGGCTGAGGATAAGAGAATGATGTCCCTTGAACTAGACACAGTCACTGAGCTCGCAGACGAAATGCTGAGTCTAAGCAAGTGGACTCTGCTGTCTGCTGCGTGTTGAGCAGCTCTCCAAAGCAGAGCAGTCCTATCCCAGAGCTTTCCCTCTTAGCTTTCTGGTTGTGAAAGGGGTAGTAAATGTCCCTGCTAGAAGGAGGTTTAAGTGAGGAGACAGAGGTGAAGCTGTTGCCTGTGTTTCTGTGCCCTGTGGCTGTGTGCATGCATCCAAACCTGCCAAGGATGTCTCTGTGCTCAGAGCAGCAGCTGGCTCATGGGAGCATCTGCATCAGGCTGCACCCTGAAGTGATAAACTTGGTTCCAGGGTGAGCCAATGCTCTAAACTGGCTGTGCGAAGGAGATTGGCAAGCAGTGCAGTCGGGACTGCTCGAGCACTGACAGCCTGTTGTAGGGCAGGAGGAGCCAGCCTTTCCTGTTTGTTTACTGCACTGATATTTGTACAAGATGTACAAGGCTTCTGCTGGGGGTTTATGCTCTGTAAGAAGCCCCCAGCAGTGTGGGGTTTGCTGTTAAATTTACGAGTGCACTGTTGAGACTGGATGGTGAAAGCTTCCCAAGGTGCTTGTGCTTTCCCGCTGGGGTTTTCCAACTGTAATGAAGTATTTCAGTCTCTGGTACTTGCCTGTGTCTACTACAATCTGTCATGGTGAAATTTGCTCCTTATGCTGTACTTGGACATTATGCTTGGATCTGGTTTAAAGCATTCCATCTGAAACTGACATGAAATTATTAGTGAGTGTATATGGTGATGGGAGGTGTTCTGTGAGTTTCTTTTCACTGAGAAGAGAAAGGGGAAATGCCATCTTCACTTTTTTTCTCCCTTTTGTCACTGGGAGAGAATAAGAGGGGAAGTAAGGAAGAGCAAGCAGGAAGCAGGCAGGTGGATACATTGCTGCTTATCTCGGGTTTCTCTTTTGCAGCTGAGGTTTTTTTCTCTCCTTGATTAAGTAATCTCCTTGGATACAACCAAAACTCACTGGTGGGGCACTGCCACTTGACTCAAAGCTCCTGTTCCTCACTCATCTCCAGGTTCCAAAACAGTTGGTCTTGTGGACTGGGGTCAGCACCTGCTGAAGCTGGAAGAGCACGGTGTTGGCACCCTTCACTGGTGCTTTTTTCCTCTGTGCTTTATGGGTGTAGGCTGCCCAGGGGGCTGGAAGACAAAGCAGAGCTCATGGGCATGAGCTGTAGCCTTGGCTCTTCTGCACTTGCCTTACACCAAGCCTGTTGAGTTTGCCCGAGAGGGCCCAAAACTTAGCCTGGCTACCTTTTTGTGTATCCTTCAGTTTTCTTCATCTTTGCAGTCCCCTGGGGGAAGCTGGTGCAGGGGACTCTCCCTACAGCTCAAGCTTTCAAAGCCCAGCTCAGTCAGTGAGCTCTTCCTCAGAGCAGGTGCAGGCACTTTCTTTCCTTATCTGGCAGTTTCAGGTTGCTGTCTGTCAGACAAAGGTGCTCACCCACATGTGGACACCCTAAGGCAAGGGAGGTGCCCAGAGGAAGCTCCTGCAGGGAGAACAGAGCACCCCAGGAATGCAGCAGAAGTGGAGCTTGTTTCTCCATCCCTTCCCTGCTGTGCCTCACAAAGAAGAAGAATCTGCATTTCCTGTGCTTCCCCACAAGTTAGAGACAACCAGCGCAGCTTTCTGTGAAAGCCTTCTAGTGGGAGAGCTTCCAAGGGGTGTATGGTTTTCTCACCAAGGAGCAGACAATTGGCACTGCTGAGGGCTGCCTGAGCACAGGACAGCATCTGAAGCTTTCATCATCAATCTGATGTTAAAAGATGTGCTTCAGTTTAGCTCCCGTAGGACTCACAAGTAAAATGTTGAAGAATGACACAACTTAGTCCTAAATCATAGTCCTAAAAATTGCCTTCAAAAAAAACAACCAAAGGCTTTCCAGGAGGAGAGTGAAAGGTTCTTCTCAGCGAGGCCTATTTCTGTACAGCCTTCCTGACCCAGTTGTTCACCTCTCTGTTCCCTGTGGCTCTGTGGAAGCTGCTCCTCCCCCAGAGGCAGGGGAGCTCTGCAGGCAGCCCGCAGCAGCCGCACGCTTCCAGCCCTGCAGCAGCTCTTGGCCGTCGGAGGTCAGTCTGCAATGGCCACCAGGAGCCAGACAGCAGGAGCTCTGATGGGAGGGCTTAGCTGGCCTGCGGGGTTATTGGTGGGCTGCCAGAGCAGGTGTTCTCCTGGAAGGGCTTGGTTGAGTGTTGTATGTCTGGCATTACTGTTAGATAGTAACGACTTCTGTGTTAAAGTGGCAGAAGTCACTTCCTCCACCTGAAAAATGGCACCCAGGTACTGTGGCTGGGGAAAAAAAACCTTTTGGAGCAAGAAAAAGGCCAAACTGGCACTCAGAAGACCTTCTGTGGCAATATATTGGTTGTAAAGTGTGGATATGCCTTGGCAGCCTGCCGTGCCTTGGAATGGTCAGTGTCACCATGCAGGGGTGGGACTGGGTACACAGGAGCTTGGTAACAGTAACCAGGGGTTAATGAATCTGGACTAGGTGGCACAGTGGGCAAGAGGCTGTGTGTGTGACTGCAGCCAAATGCCTGACTGCCAAGCAGGGAGAAAACCAGAGCTGGGCAGCTTCTCTCCCACTCTGTTCCTGCAGCCACCCCCAGCCCTGTCAGGGGTTTAGGACGCACACAGGAGTCTTCTCTCTGCCTCCTGCGTGAGTGCCCAGACTCTCGCTGTGCTGCAGCTGCCAGGTCACTCTGATCCTTGTGAAGGTGCTGACTTCTCAGAGCTCCGCAGAGATGAGTGATGAAAATGGGAGGCTGCTGCTTATCTGGACAGAGAGACACAGTCGTGTTTGTGCACCCCTGGGAGCAAGAGGCAGCCAGCACCATTGGTGTTCAGACTTGTTTCCCACCGGAGCTGCCTCCAAAGGATTTGCTAGGAACAAAGTCAATAACTGAAGTCCCCTGTTCTGCTGCTGAGCTGTGAGGGACATTCAGCAGCCTGCTACTGTACAGCTGTTCTGATCTCCATCTCGGGGGCTTCTCAGTCACAAGCAGCTGAGACACTAATCCTGTCTGTCCCAGCCTTTCCAGAGAGTCCACGGCACTCAGGCTGGCTGGAGGGCAGGCACACCGCAAAGCAGGGGAGTCCCACGTGAGCTGACCTTTGATTTACGCCCTGGTATTTCTCCTCACAGTTTTCCCTACCCTCTCACTGCTTGCCTTCGGCTGCTTCGGTGTTTGTTCAGGAGATCAGCACAGCGGCCAAGGCATTAGCCCAAGGCAGCAGTGGTGCTAACTGGCCGTTCCTGACTAAGTTCTGCCCCTGGCCATAGTCAGTTTCCCGTGAGGTTTTTGTGCACATCTCTTTTTGCGGTGGTGACCCCAAGCTGTGTGACCCCAAGGTGTGAGCCTTTCTGTCCCTTCCCTTGCGTCGGCGCGCCTCAGGCTGGACACGTGGGTAAGCGAAGGTGATGAAGGGTAAGTTAGCTGACACTGCCCTCCGCTCTCCCTGCTGGTGACAGCAGCCTTTAAATGCTCAGCAAGGCCAGGAGCATCGCAGGCACACAGTGAGAGCTGAGGTTTGAACTGCTGTGTCAGCAGGAGTGGGGGCTGGGATTTCAGGAGTTTGTGATGAGCTCGGGAAGTCAGGGAAGGGACAGCAATTGCTGTCAGGCTTTGCTTGCAGACCAGCTCTGCTTTCTCTGTGTGTTTCTTGGTCTGTGCTTATCTCTGGAAAGGGGAGAGTGTGGATTCAAGCAGCTGTGCCAGGCTCAGGCCCTCTGAGGAGTGTAGCTGCTGCCCATCTGAATGGTTTGGGGCAGTTTTGATTGCTTTTTTCTCCTGGATCATGTAAGATTCTCTGCTTCTAAGTCCATGCTGCTAAAATACCTCTAGGGATGGTGACTCCAGCACTGCCCTGGGCAGCCTGTTCCTCTGTGGAAGAGGACTGAAAGCCTTCTGCTGTGCCTGCTTTGCCTTTCGGTGAACCTTAAGCAGAAAGGGGTGACCAGGAGTGTCCCAACAAGTGCCTGTGATCAAACAGCAGCATGAGTCACATTCTGATTTTGGTTTAGGTTGAATTTGATAGCAAGATAAATCCTGGGAGAGAAGGCCTTGCAAATCCCAACATTTCTGTGAGTTGCTCAGAAGTAAGGTCAGTGGGCAGGCTGTGAGAACCAGGAGTGCAGTGCTTGTGTGCTAAGGGCTGCCAAAGCTCAAGCATCTCTTCCTACAGAACAAAGGCAAGAAACGTCGCAGTGCTTCGGAGAGCTGCAGAGAGGTGAGCATGGCTCTGCTCCCTCAGGCCCTGCAGCATGTGTTCAGCTCAAAGCTACGACTCTCTGCCTTGCCTTCTTTGTCTTAGGGCTTCAAAAAGGCTGCGGAAGATCTTTGTGGGGGCATGATAAAATGGCTCAGATGCCCCCAGGAGTTTGGAAGATGCAGCTATGTTGAACTGCAAGCTGGAGGGTCCGTCCTACTTAATATTGACAGGAGGCCCCGGGGGAGGCTGACCTCAGTGTCCTGTCTCCCGGGGGTGCTTCTGAATCCTCAGCAAATGCTGTTCTGTGGAAGGCAGAGCTGGAATGCTGCGTTGTCTGTGGGTACTGGGTGAGACAGCAGTGCTTTGGGACTACACTTGCTTTCACTTCTGATTTATGCATTTATTTTTCTCACTGTGTGAGTAGTTACCAGCAGCACAACTGGCATTTCTTTTCTTCATCCTAGATTTAAAACTGAGGTGAAAACCATCAGTGACAGGTACTCAAAAATGCCATCTGAGGGCACACAAAGTGCTGTTAGTCACTCCCCAGGTGGGGAGCTAGGGTGGTCACATCCTGTGTTCAGAGAGCAGTTACTCTGTAATAAATTACTTTCTTCTTCTCTTGCTCTTTTGGCAGAATCATGACTAAACTGGCAGACCAGCAGGGCTACATGATACCATGAAGAGAAGCTTACAGGTCCTCTATTGCCAACTGTTTAGTAAGTAATCAGTTTTTCTTTGCTTTGCTTCTGAGAGAAAGGAACTGTCCAAATCCTTGCCCAAGAGAGCAGTATCTATGCAAGGCACAGCTCAGGGAGCTGCCTAACCACGTGCCTTGGTGCTGGTACCGCAGGAAGCGTACAGAATGAATTCCCTTGTTAACTGAGGCAGGTGGGGATGTGTTCAAAAACAAGCTCAGAGTCAGCTGCTTCTGCCTCGCTGGTCTGTGCCTTGCCCTCAGGAGAGCGAAGTGGGGAAGCAGAGGGTGCTGACTGCAGAAGGAATGAGACCTTTTTGTTGCCTTCTCTTCCAGTGGAAGGCATCCTGCCTGGCACCTCTGCTTGAAGGCTCTCAACAGGAGGTCTGTGATTGAGGGAGCATGGCTTCAGACTCCCACAGAACTGATTTTGTGTCACTTCTTGAGACAAGTGGTTTCTTTTTTTCTGAGTTTGGGCTTTCAGAAGAGTCCATTCAACATGAAAGCCCAGCAAAAGGACTGGGGTTAAGTTCAGACTGTGTAGGTGGAGGCTACCTCCCCTTCTCAGGGCAGGAAGGCAAGATTTGAGGTGTAGGACAGCACTGATGCTGTCCTACACCTCAAAGAGTGACTAATGTGAGTGTAAGCCCTTGCTGCCTTGGGTTTTACAAAGGCCCTTGCTAAGCTCCAGTGACAGTGTAAGAAGGAGTTGTCTCTGAGGCTCTTCTTTTTTCTCCTTAGTGACATGCTCTCTGCTGGGCACCACTCCCCACCGCGCTCCCTGCTGCTTTAGGCTGTGTTTTTCAGAGGGATGTTGAAGGTCTAGCAGTAAACAGAGGAATGCTGAAGATGAAGGGGGAAAGGCTGAGCAAACCGTGTATATGTACCTACAAACACAGAGATAGTGTGAGCAGGAACAGCCTTGGGAACTCTGGGATGTCACCTGGAAAGGTGCCTTCTGCACCTGCTGCTGACCCAGAAACTGCTCGGGTTCAGATGATAAACTGCTTCCTTTCTAGGTGTAGCAAAAGTCTGTGCTAGACTTAGTCATCATGAACAAATGCAAGAGCTGCAGCTATGTAAGAGGTGGTTTAGGCATCTGAAACGAGTTTTTGCCCTGGCTGGTTGTTGTCAGAAGCCTGTGGTTACGTCATTGCTATTCAGTTTCCTTTGAGCTGCCCTGCAGGTTGTGCCAGCTCACTTTTCTCTCACTGACACCGCAATGCCAAAAGCACTCTCCAGAGAGCACATTCAGCAGCCGAGGAAGAGGAAATGACTTTGATGTGTTTCCTGCAACTGTCCTTTGTGCTCAAGAAGGGCCTGCAGCATGGTCCTGTTCCATTTGCACGGAGGAGGGGAATTGCTGTTACTGCCCAGAGGAGAAAAGCAGCAAACCTTCAGAGAAACTGTCCAGGGGAGTCGATTCTGCTTTGGGCTGGCTCTCCAGCAGCTGCAACAAGCAGCTACATGGTGCTGCCTCTCTGCTGCAGCAGCATTTTGTCTTTTGTGTTGGGAGTGAGGAATTGAGGCTTAGGGCTATGGAGAGAAGTGCCCAATCTGTGTCCTCTTGGGAGGGCTTGCACAAAGCGTTGGTGTGTTTGTAGTAACAGTGACCAGCTGGAGAGACAAAGCTGTGCTCGTGGAGCACGTCTGTGGCTGAGAAACGTAGGAGTAGGAGTTTCACACTCATGCTGACGTCGCTATGGGGCTTGCCACATCTTGGCTGAGTGCCAGCAGTGGGTGCCCCGCTCCCCGAGTTTGTTTTCTGTTCGTTGTGCCGTGGCCACTGTGGGCCTGTCTGAGGTGCTGGGACACTTTGTCCTCAAGCACTGCTTGGCTTTGGGGCTGCTTCTGCCTGATTTACAGAGCAGCATGTGTGTGGGAGAGGGTCAGGTGTGTGTTTGGAAGTCAGGCTGGTGCCTAGGCAGGATTTGAAAGGCAGCCTATGTCTGGCTTTTGGGTGAGCTGTGGGTAAGCGATGCAGCCGGCCCGTGGCCGTCCCTACCCTGCTGCACTGCCCACAGGGCACATTCCTCCCGCTTGTGCTGATCGAGAATGCTCTGTGGAAATGGCACTAGCAGCAGCTGCCCTTTTGAATAGGGCTGGAGCTGGCTGGAATCTGATCCCAGCTGCCAAGGGGTAGGCTTTGTAAAAACTGCAGTGCAGCATTTGGCCCAGACCTTTGCCTCTGGTCATTTATAATTCATGAAGAAGGAATTAAGCTTGTGATGTTAACTGGAAAGCAGCAGAGCTTTCAAGCTGTAGCTTCAAAGCCTCTGCTTAATCCAGGATCTGTGAGACATTAAAAAGCAACACCCCACTGCAGAAAGGTCGAACCAAAGAGGTTGGAAGGGGTTTCTGGTGAGAGCTCTGAAGGCACTGGCTAGATTGGGTTGATGAGGACCAGTTCAAGCAAAATGTGTGTCCATAACTTGCTGCCATTTGTTCAGGGCCCATCTCTTTGGCTGAAGCTTGTTGCGTCCACAGTGCTGGAGATGCAAATGCCCTTCCCATGAGGCTGTGCAATCCCTGCTTGTTAGCAAGACCTAATGTGGTGCTTCAGCCCTGCAGCTGCAGCAGCAGTGCCTGGATTCTCTGAGATAAACGTGCCCATTAGCATTTCCCATCCCTGCCCTTTGCCCAAGCCCTTTGCACAGGGCTCCTGAGTTGGGCAGATAGCAGGCATGGAGGAGGGTGAATGCAGGAGCCTCTCGGCACAGTGGCTGTGTTCAGGACTTCAGACACTTACTGCCCTGAAAGAATGAGTGACTTTTTCTTTCTGTTTACTGAGGGCCTGTTGCCACAGCACCTGGCAGCAAATGCCAGTCTGAGTGCTACTCCTGCCATTAGCTCTCTGCCTTCCCAGGTCCTGCTGCTGGGCTCCCAGGCCTGGCCTAATGCCTGCTGCCAGCAGCAGAACCTCTCCTACGCACAGCTTTCTCTGGCAAGTCAGTGGCTGTGCCTTCTAACACAGGCTGGCTCAGACCTCCTGTCCTCTTGCTGTGGGTGCAGCTCCCCTTGCTCAGCTCAGCTGGCAGCCTACCTGCGTCTTGGTGAAGTTCTGGAGGCACAGCTCACCCTGTGAAAGGGCTGGCACACACCAGTGCTCCGCTGGAGTCTGAGGCGAGTGCAGGGTCTCATCCCCCTCTTCACAAACATCCCACAAGCAAGGTGAGCCCCAGCACCTGGGGCCTTTGGAGAGGCTGAGCAGCTCCATCTCCTGCAGCCCCATGCCCCTGGCAGGAACCAGCACCCACCAGCTCCTGGTTTACTGCCGAGCTGTGTCCGTTGCTAGCTGTGTGGTCTGCACTGCTGCCTTGCTTGGACAGCTGTGCAGGGCTCGCTCATAGCACATGGGCAGAAACGGCTCCTGCCAGCAGGAGTTCTCTGCTGCAGGAAGAAATGGATTTGCAGAGCAGGTAGCTCGGCACTAGGCACCAGGTACAACTGCTGCAGCAGGTTAGGACCTTGAAACACTAGAACAGGCTGTGGGGAGGATTTCAGCCTGCTGCTGAAGCACTAAATGGAAAACCATCTCTCAGAGGAGCCAGAGGTCATCTAGATGATTTCAAAAGCTCCCACCAAAGCCTTGGTCCTGTAGCCGCTGGGGATTGTGTCCTTAGTGCAAGTGAGCCTGCTTGCTTTGTCAGGGGGCTCTCAGCTTTCACCAGCTATGTATAATTAATCCATGCAATAGGAACATGCAGCTAACTTACGCCGAATGTACTGGGGTCGCCTGATACACATCAGCAGAGTCTCTTCCTATCAGTCACAGGGACTCACAGACAGAGAGGAAAGCATTTGCCTTGAGCCCTGCAGCAGCAGTTGGTTATCCACAACAGATTCCATCTGGTTTGCTCAAAAATGGAAAGGGACACAGCCTCTGGTCCTGTGGCACTTTGTGGACAGAGCTTTTCAGGATGCTGGCTGGGCTGGAGTGGGTGCAGTGGAGGGTCAGGTTGGTTGGCAGCAGGTTGCCCATCACAGCAAGGGGCCAGCAGCACTCCCAGAGTGCAGTTAAGGGTTATTGCTTTGGTGCCTCTGCACAAACTCAGCCTCCTGAAAGGAAGCTGCAGCTTGCCAGCCTCTGATCCCTTCCTGGAAAAGAGAGCTTTTTAATGAGACCTTGGAAAGCAAAGGTGTGCAATAGGCCTGGGGCTGTAGAATTTCAGGTCATGGCATAAGTCCTTGGCACTGAATTTGGGGTAAAAAAGCCAACCAATTATTGCATTTGCTCTTTCCCCTGGCAAGCAAGCACCTGGTGCCTTCACACCCCTCACCTGCCAGCCTGACCCTGGTCTAGGCACTAAGCACCTCCAGCTCACGCTGGTGCTGCGTGGATGAGAACTGCAGCTGCCTTCCTCAGAGCACAGCTGGCTTCCCAGGGTAGCTGCTTAGCCTGTGTGCACACAGCAGCTGTGGGGCTTGCTGCCAGCAGTGTCTGTGACCACTGTGCTGGAAACCCAAGAGGTGTCCCACACACAGGTGCAAGTCTGGACGCTTACCCCAGATGGAAAGCCCTGCCCTGGGGTTCATTCCTTCCTGTCGTGTTAAGACAATAACTTGATAGATCAAAAATGAGTCCACTGTATTATTTCCACCTTATAAAGTGAATTGTTTGTCATTTGGACCTGAAGCAGCTATGTTTGTGACAGCTGCTCCCCACAGCCTTGTGTGGTGGGGGCCATTGATGGGTCTCTTTGGGGACCCTTTGCTTGGTCCAGGCTGTGTGCTGAAAGCACCCTGAGGCTGTTTTTAATGCGTGTTGGGATCGCAGTGCTCTAACCTCTGCTGTCAGTGATGGAGCACCTGCACTTTTCATGCCTTTAATTTGATTTCCTAGCATTTGAACAAGAATTAATCAGGCTGTGAGGAGAATGCTGCAAGGGTTAGGTAGAGTTATGGCTACTCAAGCTGCTTCCCTCAGAAACCCTGTGTCCACCCACTCAGCTGTGACCATGTCCATGCTGGCAGTAAATCAAGTCCTTGGCCTGAATGAGTGAATGAAAGGTCAAGCTGAAGAGAATCCAAGAACGCCTGAGGAACAAAGAAACATAGTCCTGAACTTCCTTTAAGTCATCATTACAGCTGAGGCAGAAGTCACTGCATGCCTGGAGGCCCAGCAGGCGTGGGGCAGTCAGCCAAGCAACAACACCTGCAGTGGGGCCGTGGAAGCACTGAAAAGCAGAGCTTGTGCAAAACACCAATGTTTGGGTGTTTTGCACAAGGGATTGAGAGTGCAAGAGCAGGGAATGTGCTGCATCTACTCCAGAACAAGAAAAAGGTATCAGCAGAAGGAAACCCTGCATCTCTGGTGCCCTGAGTATCACTTCTAGCTTGCTTTCTGCACTTTTCCAGTGTCTGAGCTGCTGGCTACCAAGGTGCAGATGGACTTTTCACAAAGGTGTGGAGACAGGACAAGGGGGAATGGTTTGAAGCTGAGGCAGAGTAGGGTTAGACTGGAGCTGAGGAAAAAGTTCTTCAGTGTCAGGGTGGTGAGGCTCTGGCACAGGCTGCCCAGGGAAGCTGTGGCTGCCTCCTGCCTGGGCGTGTTCAAGGCCAGGCTGGATGAGGCCTTGAGCAGCTGAGTCTAGCTGAGAGGTGTCCCTGGGTGTGGTGGGGAGGTTGGAGCAGATGAGCTCTGAGCTCCCTTCCAACCCGAGCCACCCTGTGATTATTAATATAATACTGGAAGTGCTCAGTGGGCAGACAGCACCTGCTGAAATGGTTCTGTGCAGCTCTGCCTTGGAGAGGTGAGATTGTGCTGTCCTATGAAGGCTCATCAGAGGCTCAGATCCTCGTGGTTTATGCTGGGTGGCTTGGGCCACACTGGGCTTTCTTACTGTCTCAGGTACAGCTGCAGTTTCCTATTCTTTCATGTGTTTTTGTTCTCATGGGGTGGATTCTTTTTGCCTTTCCCATTTGCTCAGCTCACTGATGCTGGCCAGTGGCATTGCCATGCTGAGTACTGCCCAGCTAGGAGGGATGCCTGGGCTGAGGGATGGCAGAGCAGGGCTGAGGTATTCTGAGTAACCATCCCTGCTGCTGCCTGCCTCGGTTACATTGCCAGCTTAACCTCGTAGGACTCTGTGCTTCTCTTGCCTCATTTCCCCACCCCTGCCCCCACCCTGTCCGTGGGCTAGCAGAGCCTGGGACATGCCGACGCAGTGGCTGGTGGCTGTAAGTGGCGTGGTGACTTAATGTCTTCCTGGGGGCTTTCTTGGTTAATTGAAGCCAAGTCCCTTCAGCAGTGCTGTCTGATGGAAAGGCCCTTAGAGTTGGTGAGCTTTAGCAGCAGAGGACCCATTTATTCTGTGTGAACCTGAGTGTGCCCTGGAGGCACATCTGAAGAAAATCAAGATTTCAGGTCTGATGAGAGCATCCTTTGTGAGGCAGCCAGAGCTGCCCAGTGCTGCTTTGCAGGCAGCAGCTGAACAGGCTCTCATGCTGGCCCTGTGGATCAGCCTTGTGCCACGGACAGCAGTATCTGGCTTTTGTGCCACGTGTGCCTAGAGCTGCTGGCATGACTGAGACCTTCATGTATGGAGAAAGAGAGGTAGAGAGAGACAGGGGTGTGCTGTCAGCTCAGGAGAGGTGTCCTGCTTTGCCCCCTGGGGACATGCTTGAGGGGAAGAGGCTTGTCTGGGATGAGGGTACAGGAGAAGGTGATGTGAGAGGAGAAGACACTGCAAACAGAACAAAAGAACTAAACGTTAGGACATCCAGCCCATGGTCACATTGCCAGCTGTCTACCGCTGTTCCCACATCGGTTTTTCTCTCTAATCACACCTGAGTTTAAAAGTTACCAAGGCAGATCAAGGCAAGGTCTGCTCCTGGCTCTCCCAGCGCCTCCTGACTCTGCAGGATGGGAAACCTCAGTCACAGACAGAGAGGATCCTGCAGGGAACCCCACGGCTTTCCCCTTCTCTCTTACTTCTTTTCTTCTCACCTGTGGACCTTTGGTTTCGCTGCTGAGCTCCATTGGTTTCACCTTGACTCACAGGTTCTGCTCCTGGCCTCTTGTTCACCTGCAGATGTGAAATGTGGGCAGAGACCCCCAGGCGTTACAGAAGTTGCCCAGGCCTAGAGGTCTGAGATGTCAGCCGGCAGGGCCTGGTTGAGAGTGACCTTCCCCTTTCGTTCCAGCGTCACACAGAGCTGGGGGTGGCTTAGGAGCCTCGCCCGGTGCGTGTGTAAAGTCGCTGCTGCCGGCAGGGCAGGGAGGCTTGCTCAGCATCGGTGTTCGAGTCGGCGCAGCCCTGCCACGGCGCAGCCCTGCCACGGCGCAGCCCTGCCAGCGCTGAGCTGCTGCTCCTGCCTTGCCCTGCTCACTTCTAGAAGGGTTCGGGCTGGGTTTGTAAGTTTAACGTTATTGGTTTGTGTGCTAGAAGCAGCAGCAGCTTCAAATCAAACTTCAGACAGGCACGGGGCCAAGTTGTAACTTTGAAACGAGACATTCCTATGGCTCTTCCCATCCTCTGCTGTTCATACTTTCTGTGGAATTTGGCTGTTTTCTTTCTTTGTGCTCTTAACTCTGTGTCAGGCCCTGCTGGCTGATGCCCTGCTGCCTAGCATGCTGTATGTGCCTGTCTGCCAAAGCTGCTGTGGTGCCCCTCTGCAGGCCAGCAAGGAGCAGGAGCCCTGGCACTAGGTGCTGGCTCTGCAGCAGGTAGTCTGTATCCACATCCGTGTACCATTCCCGTCTTTCCAGGTGTTTCACTTTGGAATTTAAGGGAACGGGAGATCACAAATGGACAGGGTCCTCTGCCATCCAAGCTGCTCTGCACGGAGCCAAACTGCAGTGTACCCAAATCAGACTGCAGGCCATGAACTGGTATTTGAACCTGAAAGCTTCCTGGGACTTCTCTTTTTTATGTGATCATTACTTCCCCTTTGTTTATTTTGTGGCAGGTCTCCCCCTTCATCTAGCAGAGCATTTTCCCTGAAGTCAGCCAGTCACCTGGTGGCAGGTGGCAGAGCCACACTGTTGATGACAGTAATGACTCTCAGGGGCACTTTTTCCACACCAGAATGCCAGCTCTTCCACCCTCCAGGAGGGCCTGGCTGTTCCCCAGCCACGGGGGCAGCAGTGGGGCTTTTCAGCTGGAACACTCTGAAGGGACTGGTAACAGTAAGGCCTGCTCCAGGCTGAAGGCAGGGAGCTGGGGCTTTGGAATGAAGTGTTCCCACCGTTTCAGATGGGGCTATTTTCTCAAACAGCAGGGCAGCAACTCTCTGAAAGCCCAAATACAACCAGACAAGGAGCTAACTCCTGCTAAATTGAGTTATCACTGCAGGGGGGAAAAAAGCCCCAGCAGTTTACCCAGACATTGATTCTCTGTTGTTGTCAACTCCCAGCTGCTCTCTGCAAAGGGCTGGAGGGGTCAGCACGGGGCTCTTGTTCTGCCCCTCGGAGGATCAATACCTGCAGCATAATTCAGGGCCTTGTAATTACCATGTCTTGGCAGCTCTGCCCGCAGGCTAAATGCCAGTCAACGGCAAGTTAGTGGATTTCTTTTTCCTGAAAGCATCAAAATGTGCAGGCTTTGCTGCTTTTCTGAAAAGAGATCTCTATTCCTGGTGGGTTTGACTTGCATGCTCTGCAGGCTGGTGGCTTTACCAAGAGGGGTGTGCAGACTTACCTGCTGACACCATTTACACCAGAGTCATGTCTGTTTGCTTTTCATGTGGCCTGTAATTACTCCTGTTTCATAATGTGAGGTGAAACAGATTCTGTGGGTCGTGTTGGGCCTAGGGAAAGGCCCTCCCGGTGACTGGGACCCATTTTCCCTTCACAAGAAGGACAAGGCTAAGGTTTCCCCAGCCAGATTTGGATACCCATTAGCTAGGAATGCCTGGGGTGGGATTTTCAACTCCATATATGCCACAGAATGGGGAAGCTGTTTACTCTGCATCAGCAACTGCTGCTGTAGAGCCAAGGAAGGTGCAGGCCCTCTTGGCAAAATCCTGCTGCCTGCCTCTCCCCCATGCAGCACTCTGGGGGTCATTTGAAGATGCACTGATTGCTCCTCATTTGCAATCTGCTGGGCTGAGTGCAGAGAGTCCAGTGGTGTCCCATCCACTGCCCTCAGACCCTCGAGCTCAGCACATCCACCCTGGCTGTGTTTGTTGTCACTGCATCTGTGCAGCAGTTTGAGTGGCCACTCCAAAGCTGTGTGGC
Source organism: Pogoniulus pusillus (assembly GCF_015220805.1). Taxonomy (NCBI): domain Eukaryota; kingdom Metazoa; phylum Chordata; class Aves; order Piciformes; family Lybiidae; genus Pogoniulus; species Pogoniulus pusillus. The sequence goes on from NC_087295.1 coordinate 404,684, forward strand.
CAGAAGCTGACTCGCTCAGTGCTGTGTTTTTAAACAAGAGAAGAGCTCTCAGGTGGTAGGAAGAGAGCAGCTCATCCTCTTGGGCACATCTGACAGCTAAAGGGGGGGGATGTCAGATTTGCTCCTCCCGAGACAATGCAAAGGAGGTTCCCTGGGTTAACTGAAACCCAAACTGAAAAGTTTGGTGTTGCATTTGAAGGTAGCTAGCAGGGTGCAGCCAGTTCTCCAGGCACTGCTGGGTTAGCTTTTGGCTGTGTCTGCTGAATTCCACTTTTTACAGGAGTAACACAGGCTGGCTGTGGTCACCTTCCTGCCTCCCTGCCCTGCGCTGCAGGACTGCACCAAACGAGTTCCATTTCTGCAGCTCCCCAGTGCTCCCCTCTCCTGCTCTCCTCAACCCCTAGGTATTGCTGACTTCCCCAACAGATTGGACAGGGATGCAGCCCCCCCTTCTCTGGGTACCTGTGTGCAGAGCTGTCTCAGCATCCCTTCTGGGCATGTCTCCTCTAAGCCCTAAACGTTGGCCTCTGAGTGTATCCTTGTAATAACTGTAACAACTTTAATTACTTTTAATATCACTCACATTTTGCCTCTGCCAGAAAACTCGAGGCATTAATTTTAGAGCTTAACACAGTAGTCTTTATCTGGTCCTATCTATGTCTGACTCAAGTGTCCATACTTAGTTCCAGTGTATCTAGCAGGACATCGACTGGGTAATGAAAACAGAGAGCAGGCTGTGAATGTTACTTGGTAGTTGCAGAAAGGAATCAGGAGCCCAAGAAGTGAGGTTGTAGCAGTCCTCAGCTATGGAACTGAGGTGTGCAGAGGGATGAGCTGCCCTCTGTGACTGCGGCCCTGCTCCTTCAGCTGACCGCCAGTGCTGCTGCCAGAGCCATTGGTTCCCATGCTGCCTGTGGACACATGCACCATGCAGCACTGACACAGGCACGGTTTATTAGGCCACTTTCAGCCCTGGTGAATGTAAATGCTACTGCTGATACCTGCTGCAAAGTCATCTGTAGCAGCTGGAAAGCTTCTGCTGTTGTTATGCTGTAGGTGCTCTGGAAAGAGAAAGCATTACCAGCAGCTGGCAGAGCTGGACATGGGCCGTGTCAGGGTGCCTGGTACACAGCTTGTTTCCTTTGCTGGGTTCAGGGTGCCTGGTACACAGCTTCTTTGTTTTCTTTCCTACCATTTCATCCTCATCAGAAGGTCTGCTCTACAGCAACAGCATTTAAAGATGTATCTCTGTACCCTTGGCATCAGTGGGACCAGTGTACAGGTCTACATCCAAATGGTGCCCAAGGAGGAGCCAGGTATGGGTAGATGCCCTCAATCTCATTACATGCTGTGTCAAGCCTTCATTCCTCATATGCTCAGCATCTGGAGCTTGTGAAGTTGTTGCCCTCTCCAAAGCAAAATATGGTGAGAAAAGCTCAGGAGTGTGCCCTCAGTGTCACAGGACACCCTGCTATGGGTAAACCCTTTTTAGATGCTGGATCTCCTGCTCTCCTTTGGGATGGTTTGCAGCAGCCCTAACCTGCACACTGCACCTCTTGCAGTGCCATCGCCAGCCCGTGCAGGTGGCAGATGCTTTCCAGCAGGCATACAGGTTTTGCTAGCTGAGTTTTACAGGAAGGGCTCCTGGCTCACTGCTCCCATCAAACAGTCTCTGGTTCTCACCTTAAAAAGCTCTGGCAGATGCAGCTGTTTGCAGCTCCCATCCCTCTTTGCATTCCCAGGTTCCCAGAGGCTGAGATAGTTCTTTCACCAACAGGTCAGCCCAGGAGCTGCATCTCACCCCAGGGACTGTGGCTCTGTGCTCTCAGCACTTTGGCATGCATGAATGTAGCTCTGCTGTGGATCTTGGGGTTAGTGTCAGAGCACCAGAGCAAGGTTTGCAGCTTGTGCCCCTGAGAATTTGCTCTGTGCCCAAGACAATCCACCCTGTGGTGATGTCCAAAGAACAGCACACTTATGGCAGAGTGGTACTGCTGCTGTATCCTGCCTGGCAGCAGGAATTATTATTCATCAGATTACTTTATACCCTGCTGGGACAACATCTGATGTTGCCTTGGGAGCCCAGGAACTGATGAATTTATTTCTCCCTGTGAGCAGACATCAGATTTCAACAGGATTTTATTGGTCTGTCTGCCCTGCACTGGGTCTATGGAGGCTTCCTCATTGCTTAGCTACCCCATGGCATGACTATTTGTGTCACAGGCAAAGGGAAGGGATCTGTCCCTCCGGAGCCCACCTGGGACCCTGACTTGGCTTCTGTGAAGGGTGTGCATCGCATCATTTGACACAGATCATGATGGCTCCTCCTCAGGCTGCTGTGACTGACGGCTTCCTCCCCATCTGACCCACACATCGGATTAGTGGAGCCATTTAAAATGACTCTGGGTCACAAAAGAGAACAGTAATCAGGGCACTTCAGCCTTCAAAGCCAAATGAGCATGTCTGAGAAGGAGCTCACCCCTCATATGGCAGTGGAGGTCTTGTTAATCAAGATAGCTAATGGAAAGCTGAGTTTGGGCTGCTCACAAACTAATCCCCAGCAAAGATCTGAATTAGCTGTCTGAGGCCACAGAGCACTGGGGTGTTCTAAAACCTTTAAACCCCTGCTGCAGTTCAGGCATTATCCTGCATTTTAAACAGTCTCATGCAGATCAGCCCCATGGAAGGACAAAGGGTTAGTTAGATCCTGATTTCTAACCTGCAGTGTTGCTTAAATGGTGTTTTTCCAGCACTGATTTACAACCCTGGAGTAAAATTCCCTCAGGAGAGCTCTGACAGCCTGAAGTGCTGTGTGCTGTGGCTAAGGCAGTGCCAGGGCTTGGGTCTGCCTCCTTTAGTGCTGCAGCAATGGAAGGACCATTTGTTCAGTGGGCTTTGTCCTGCAGAGGAGGTAGAGCAGGGTTTGGAGCTCTCCAAATACGTCTCTTGCAGCATAAAGAGGCTCAATGTTGCTAGGTGGTTTCCAGGTTCTGCTGCCTGGTGCTGGTTTCTGGCAGGTTTGCAGGTGGCTGTGCCGTGTGGTGAACATCTTGATGGGTCCTCACTCTCTCAGGTCCCCAGCATCGTTACTGGGATCCCTCACCTTACAGTCCATGGTCAGATGAGTGCTTGCCCTTGTGCCTGCTGCCTTCCCAGGCTGTTTCAGCCACAGCTGGAAACTGGCTGCATGTACATGGAAAAATTAATCTGTTGAGTGATTCCTCTCCCTTTTCTTTCCCTTGTGCTCCTTAAAGACTTTAATTAATCTTGGTGTAGAAAGCCTAATAATCAGGGCTTAAACAATGAATTTTCTGTTAAGACCCAGGGGGGACATTTTTTAAGCAGCTCCCAGTGGTTTAATTGTGTGCAGCTCATTTGGGCTCAATGAGAGCCACATGCCTAAAACTGTGCAAAGCAGCTTGAAAGTTGGATGCCAGCAATGTTTAAACATTGAGTTCCAATGCCATCTGCTGCCAGGTAGCTTTTCATCCCACATCTTGAGCAAGGAGACACCAGTTCTGCTGAGCAGATGTCAGAAAGTGCAGGGGTTTGCTGCTGGCACTTTCCCAGGCAGGGCACACAGATGACAGTGTCTGTGGGAATGCTCAAGTCTCACCATCTTCTCTTTTGGCTGCTAAGGGACCTGTACACTCTTCTAAGTGTAAGCAGGGTGTGTCATCAGTGTCTTGATGTCCTGGGTGCCTAAGGCACAAGTGGCTGCCCTTAGCGTGGTCTCACAGTACTGTATTTAGGTTGTGGCCTGGTACTCTGCCCAGGAGCGCTCAGGTTCGCATTTGGGCCATTGGTCCAGGCAAGGTCAGCATTTTTGCTCAGCTGAGGAGGCTACTGGTGAAGCTCATCTCCTGCCTGTCCTTGCTCTCTGCACTTCATTTATGTCAGGAGCTTTATCAGCCTGCAGCAGTTTGATCCCTGTGGATGAAACTGGGCTGGAGCCTGCCCCCTGGGAACATGCTGCCGTAGCCCAGCTGCTGACGGGTGCTAGAGCTGATCAGAAGTAGCTTCTGAAACACAGGCAGTGCAGACACTGGGTCCTGAGCACCTCCTGCTCTCCTCTCGAGTTCCCCACCTATTCCACCACACTGTTTGCTCGTGTGGATGTTGGCACTTGCTTCTGGAGTCAGCTCAGGTTGGGCAAGGATCTCCACTCTTGGTCAGCATTTCTGGGTGAGACAGAGGACTCCAAACCAGGCACAGTCTCAAGCTTCATGGCCACACCAAACCCATTGCTACTGCATATCAAGAACAGTGCTGACGTTAGATTACTGCATGATATGCACAAAGGGAAGTGAAGATCTGGATATTTCCTTCAGAGCTGGACTGGCAGGAAGTGCAGAGAATGAGTGTGCAGCTCTCAGTGGCAGTTCAGCACTCGTTCTGTCTGTGCTGCAGTCAGAGCTGCCAGCAGGTGAGAGAAGCTCCTCTGCTCAGCTGACGTTCTGTTTTCATGTGCTTGCTTCTCATTTTCATGCACTCTCAGATTTCCAGTCCTCTGTTGCCAGGTGTAATTACCTCATGCTTGATCAGGACCAAATCATGGCATTTTCAAAATCCCCCTTGAACCAGCTCTTCAGATCCTTTTGGCTGCAATAGGAAATGCAGTTAGGTTAACTTGGGAACGGCTTGAAGTAATTGAATAAACCTCTGCTTGGGGTGCAGAATGCAGAGGTTCAAAGCACATGCAGAGATTAAAATGAGAATGCTACATAATGGGTCTGGAAGGAAGAGGGGGACATTTCTTTCACCTTGCCTTGCAGCAGCTCTGATTTTTTCATCACTCTGTGTTTTAAACCACAATTGAGGTTTAATACTGTTGCAAATAAGAGAATTTATCTTTGCCTGCATGTTGTTCCTTAATCTCCTTAACAGATTCCTGCTGGCTCTGTCAATCACTAACTCCACTCCTCCTGTCTGCAGATGTGCTTCCTTGCTTGTGGCTGTGTGGTTACCTCTCCCATCCTTGCTCTTTTGGGCTTTCTTTCATACTTAATGGCTTACAGCTCAGGCCTGACTTCAAAACAACTGTTCTATGCAGCTGAAGATGCTGCTAGGAATGCAGCATCCCTGCTTGCCCAGGGGTAATGCAGCAGGTATTGGAGTGTACAGCAGAGCTGCTACCCTAAATACTTTCTGTGGAGACTGTTGAAGTTGCTTTTGTGTGATGTAAATAAGCAAGCACAGTAATGTACACTGCCAGGTTGTCCACGTTGTGTGAGTTGGGTGGCCCAGGCAGGCCCTGCTCTCCCCAGTGTAACAGCACACCTCTGAAAGTGGTTGCTGCCTGCTCTCTCTTCTCATTCCACATCTTTTGTGTGCTGCAGACTATTTATGCAAGGAACTACGAAATAAGTGCACCTGAGTGCTGATGCTGACTGGCATGAATCAGTGATCTGCTGATCTCTAGGCTGGGAAGCTCCTCCAGCCTGCACAGCTGGGTCCCTGCTCTTCTCAGCAGCAGTTTGGGAGCCCTTTTGCTTTCAGGTGTGCTTATGGGCAGCTACAGCCCGGTACCTGAGCCTCCATTAACAGGCACAGACACAGCTTGGTGGAGTGGTTGTGTGCTGTTTGCCAGGCACTTTGCAGTTTCATGTTCGTGTTTCTCTGAGGTGGGAAGGGTCTGCAGCACTCCTGAAAGCAACGAGTGCAGTTTTTATGGTGCCTGGGTGTTGTGCAAGTGCAGAAGTGCTAATGGTGTGAAGGGCTAGAGCTGAGGTGGCTGTTTGGTGGAGCACTCAAACACAAAGCAAAACAGAGGCTAGGCTTGGAGATGAGCATCTGTGCTGGGTGGTGGGACATGGCTGTGGAATGGCTCCTTCAGGTGGCTTCTAGTGCACTGTGCTGGGAGTCTGTGGGACAGGCACAGAGGCCTCCCTGGCTTCTGCTGTTCTGCTGCTGCATGGAGGATCAGTGCAGGCAGAGTAAGAGAGCTCCAGGGAACAGGTTTTGTCTCTCGGGGCAGGGAGGTCTGAGGGAAGTCAAAGGGTTACTCTGCTCAGTCTGCTTAAGGAAGGATTTAGGTTGCTAAGCATTCTTATTTGCAACAGAAGTTAAAGGGAACTAAGTCTTTAGACATAAATAAATCTGGTAAATAATTCTCCCTTCCAGATCAGTTTTTTGCCACAATGCATTTTTAGGTAGTGTCCATTGGTCAGCCAGGACACAGCCAGCCAGAATGCTCTGGCTCACTTTGCCCCACTGGATGGCAATTATTCTTCTTCCCATTGGAGTTCCTACCTGTCTGCTGAGCTTCCTTCAGCAGAGGCAGAAGAACTGCAGCAGCAGCAGATCTTGCTCTCTTATGTTGTACTTTTAGCCCACTGGCAAAGGTGGTCACAGGAGCTGGAGTGGGGGTTCACAACAGAAAGGGAAATCTGTGCAGATCAGGTACTGGCTGGCTCACCTCTTTGGGGGCCTTTGCCTGCACTCATCACCTCTCTGCAAGGAACAGCATCAGCTGAGGAAGAGGAGCATTTTTTCTGCAATGAAATGAAAGTGAGATCAGTTAATGCCCTGCTGTTAAACATCTTCTCGACAGGGAGCCTCTGCCTACCTCAGGATAGTAAGACAATGAAGCTCTAAGACAGGAGCAGTTCCAATTACATTTTAATCAGATCTCAGGAGGGAAGGCAGCATCATGGGAAACCATGACACAAACCCAGCAACGAGCCTTGCTCTGAGGCTGAACAGTCTGATGAATTAACAGATTATCTCCTGATTCATTCACCCCTCTGTGGTGCCATCCTGCCCTCGTGCTGCCAGCTCACAGCAGTGGCAGCAGGTACCCAGAGCTCCTCGGAGCAGTGGCAGCAGGTACCCAGAGCTCCTGGGCAAATTTCATTGCATTAAACATCTGGCAGAGGCTGAGGGTTGGTGCAGGAGGCAGGCACTGTTGTCCTCACCACTGCATTGTGACTGAATAGACACATCTTGGCTTCCTTAGACTTTCATGCACCCTGACAGTGTTGCTGGAAGGTCCTCTAAGGTGTGCTTGTCCCAGAGCCCCGAGGAGCCTGTGCTCTCACCCAGCCTGGTCTCTTCCTGAGGGCAGCTTCCACCAGCAGCACTCACCACCCGCAGCCGTTATTTGGCGTGAGGGAGCAGAGGCAGAGGGGCCGGGGAGCACCCCTGCACCCCAGGCTGCAAACAGAAACCGCTGATGAAGGGCAGCAAATCAGTTTGCTAACTATGGGTCTAAAAATAAGGTGTGCTACAAACAGAAGAGTAATGGGCAGGGGATGGTGTAGAGCGGGTCGGTCAAGGGACAAGCAAGGGGAGGCAGCCGGTGTGTCGCTGCGCCTTTGCCTTGCTGCTCAGCTGCACCCCTGCGGAACAGCCCCGCGGGGGCAGAGCTGGCATCGATAACAACTGCCCAGCCACGCCGGACGCTGCTCCTGCAGATCCTGAAGGACGGGAATGGGTTGCAGGAGAAAGCCTTGCGCTGCAAATGAGAGAGGGAAACCAAGGGCAGGGCTTCAGGGGAGGCAGGAGGGGTGAGGGGTGAGGAGCTTGTGCTGAGCAGGGGGGTAGTAGCTTAGGGACCCTGAAAGGTGCTGTTCTGCAACTCCAAATCCATGAAATGGAACAGCAGCCAAGCCCTGTGTGAGACTGTGCAGTAATGAGCTGTAGAAGAGGGAGCAGTTCGGTGCTTTATAAACAGGAGGAGAGAGGTTCTGGCTAGCAAAGCCCGGGGATCAAGCATGCATTGTCTTCCTGCTGGGCTGCTCCTGTTGGCATCAACACAGCCCACACACTTTGGGTGTCACTCTAAAGTGTGGCCAGTTTCACCAGTCTCTCTGCCTCACTGGGCCCTTACTTAAACCCCTTACTGGAAGGTTTCTTGTGTTCCGTGTGCCTCCATGCTCTGTACAGCCAGACCACCTCTAGTCTGAGAACAAGGTGCAGACCTAGACACTGACAAAAAAGCAAGCTTGAAGCTGCCAATTGAAGTGAATTTGTCAGAGCAGTGAAAGTATCTGCAGGCTGAGTCTCAGGAACTTCTGAAGAGCACTCCCCCAAAGTGGGCCCAGGCACTCTGCAGATGGCACAGATGGCTAGCAAGTGATAGTCTGGAAACAGAACCCACATGGTGAGCAAGTACATAAACAGAAACTGAGATCTCTCCAATAGGTAAGAGTCAAAGTCTGAAGGGTCTTCAGAAACAATGACCCCAAGTTAATTCTCAGCCTCAGGAGGCAGCCAAGTGCCCTGCTTGAGGAAAGCTGGACTATGACAGGCAAGAAGAGCTTGCAGCTTTTCAGTGCCTGCCAGGCTTGGAGCAGATTATCAACAAAACAGAGAGGCAGGGAATGGCCCTCGAGAGCAGCTACGACCCAGGCTGGCAACACCAGATAAACAAGTCAAGATTTCATCGACTGGCTCACTGCAAAACAGGTTGGAAAGCTGGGTGGGAACTGCCAGGGTTGTGTCTTTCTTCAATCACCTTCTGAATAACTTCTGGGAGCTACTTTGTAGATGGCTGCAAATATGTGAACCATCATACAGTAAGAGCCCATCAGCACGTGAAGGAAATGTGTGAAACCAATAGGAGCAAACAAAGGAGACCAGAAGTAAGAATATTTCAGTGCCCATAAGGGAGGGAAGGAGGATACAGCAAAGCTGACTCTCAGGAGAGCAAGGGGCAAAGGGAGAGGAGCCTGAGCTCCGAGTGCAGCTCCAGCCACACAAGCCTCAGCTGTGCTGCCTTTCCATTCCAGCCAGCAGAGCATTTTTCATTAGTAGGCTGATAGTGCTAATTACACTGCAGGGCAGTGTAAGAGTTGTGAGTGTGCCAACACCGATTGTAGGGGGGGGAGTCCATCCCTGTGCAGACACGGGCACGGCACTGCCTGCACAGCACTGGGCAGCCACAACAGCTCCACCTGCCACTGAGCCACTGGCAATGAAGCCTCCAAACAGCCAGTCCCTGCCAGCCAGTGCTGGCCCAGAGAGGAACTTGTGTGGAGTTAGAGTGATGGAGAGCTGGGATGCTCTCTTCATCCCTCCAGGGCTCTTCCTGACAAAGAGTATTCTGCTGGGAAAAGGTAATAGGAGTAACAGTCATAAAGGCCCTGTTGGTTTGGTCTTCAGGCAGGATTAGCTCTTTGGTGTGGTGTTTTTGCAGACCTGCTCTCTCTTCCTGTGCTTCTTTGTGTATGTTCCTCTCCCAGAGCCACTGACAGCCTCATACCAGGAAGGGGCTGGAGCACTTCAGCAGCCCTGCTCTGTCCCATCATGCAGACACAGACGTCCTGCCAGGTGCGAGGGCTGCAGAGCATTGTGTCCTCAGCTGTGTCTCCTCTATGCTTTTATCTAGTTGAGTGCACTGAAGGCACCCTGGGAGCCAGGATTTGCTCTGGAGGTGTGGGCCAGAGACCTGTCTCACAGCAGGGACTGCTCCAGAGCACCTGGTGCAAAGCTGTGTCATAGCTCTTCTGACACCCACTGTCAGAGGACTGTTTCTCCAAGGAGAGTTTGGGCAGCCATAAAATGGCTGTTGGAGACAATGAAGCAGGAAGCAGCAGGTGCATTGAAGCTGAGCCTCCTGCTGCCAGGCACCTCACCTTTTCAGCCTCAGGTCTGCTCTACCTGCAATACCACCCCTGCACTGCCTCTCTGGTTCCTAATCCCCCCACCAGTCCCTGCCCTAGTCCTTGCCCCACTGCCTGTCTGCATTTCTTTGCTATCCAGGTGGACTCCAAGGTGCTCTGAGATCCAGCAGCAGCAGAAGGCAGCAAGTGAACTCACAAAGGCCCCTGACATTACAAATTCCAGTTAGGCACTGGAGGATTGTCTCTCTACCTGCCTGCCTCCCCCTCAGTCACCACCAGCATGGTTTTGGCATCCTGTGCCTCCTGCCTTCTCTGCTTTTTTCCTGAGTAAGGGAGAAAATGCCCCTGTGGGGGCACAGAGGCCCCAGAGCCTCTTTGTCTTCTCTGCTGTGCAGCATGTGCTGCTCGTGCTGGATGGAGGGGAGGGGGCACTGCTAGGGGCTCTGGCTGGAGACAGCAAGCCTGTGACTTAGTGACTTGGCAGCTTTCATGGGTGAGGGACTTGAGCAGTGCCCTTAATTTGAGTTCTCTGAAGCTGTGCTGCCAATCCCTGGGCTTCACCTTGCCGACTCCACTGCTCCCATGGGGCACAGGATGGGGATGCTGAGGCCACTGGCAGCTGCCCCACCCCTCGTCACCGGTTAGGTGCCTGGTTAAGGGCTGTGGTTGCTGATTAAAGCTGCCTTAGACCATGGTCAGCACACCTCTAAGATGGCAAAAGGCAAAATGCTTTGGCACCTTCTCTGCTTACACAAAACCTTCCAAATCTCCATGTCCCACCACCTCTGATGGCAGTGATGTTCTTCCACTGGAGGCCCGTGGCAATGTGATGGAGCTTTCAGGCAGCAAGAGGGGGTAGATACTGGAAAGTTTACCTGATGGCTGGGAATTCCCCTGATATTCCATGATGACTATACCTGGCTCCTGCTGGAGCTGCCACTGGCCTCAGTGGAAGCAAAGAGGCAAGCTGAGTTCCTGTGTGTGAAAGGGGTTCTCACTGCTGCCAGCTGGCCAGAACTGCTAGGACCAGGAGCAGATGATCTCACCTCTTGCTTTTTTATTATTCTCCCCGTCCAATTTTTATGCAATTCTGTTCTTTCTCATTCCCTGTTCTACTTCAGATGCTTGATCCAGCCTAATGCTTTCCCTCTGACCTCCCAGTCTGTTGCCATGGAAATTCGGCTTGGTAACTTGGCTGATGGATTAGGGAGAAGGCAAAAGATAGAGTGGAGAGGAAATAAACCTTCATTTACTGAGAGGCTGAGGCTGTGGTCTTGACTGCTCTGCTGCCACGCCTAAGGAAGCCAGGATTTGCCACATCGTGTCTGGAGTTGGACAGTGCCCAATGGCCTCACAGGTGACAACACGAGTAAGGGAGGGTGACTGGCAGGAGGATGACGGTGCTGGAAGAGGGGGTTCAGTCTGTGCCTCTGCCCACCACAGGCGGTCAAGTGTCAGTAGACTGCAGACAGGAATGAGAACTTGGCCAGTGTGCAAGTCCCTGCTGAGAGCCAAGGCTGCCTGTGCCCCAGTGGGTGCCAGCTCCTTGAGTTCCCCAGGCCAAAGCCCCCAGGGCTTTGAAACACCTGCAGTGCTGCGGAAGGCCCTGAGGAAACCACCAGACATGAGGCTCTCTGCTAGCAAGCTGAGGCCAGGGCCCCCTTGCATAGCTTGCTCTGGTGCCTCCTGTGTTTGCTGCGGAGAACGGTGACCAGGCTGCCCCAAGCATGGCACTGTGGGCAGCTGCCCCTGCCCGGTGTGCTGCACATGTTGCTGAGGGAACACAGCCCAGGCCAGGCACTTTGCTGAGCAGCCCTGAGAGCCCCACAGCACCCAGGGCCCCGCTTGACATTTGAGTAGAATCTGGCAGCTGGCAGCACGTGCCCAGAGCACCGTGCTGCTGTCAGGCCAGTGGATGTGTGCCAGGCACCCAAAGGGCAGTGAGGTGCTTAGCGTGACGGTCACCTTGCACTCTGCTCTCTCCCTATGACAGAACTTTCCACTCCCACTCACGATGCTGCCACGTTTTTCTCTGAGGGTAAATGTAACTGAAGCAGAGTGGCAGAAGGGAGAGAGAGCAGTCGGCATGCATCAGGGAACCAGCCTGTGGTGGCAAACAGTGCTAGTGGTGGAACACATCAGGAGCCACTAGGGCCACGGAGGGACCCAGTCTGCTGAGCCTGAGAAAGCTCTGAGCTCTGAGCTCAACAAGCGACAGGAGTGCTGCAAAATGAACAAACTAACAAGGATCAAGCAGCCTCGGGGCTGCAGGGCCTTCCACCTCCAGCCAGCAGAGAAGGAAGTGCAGAATACCGAGAGGCTGGACTCGATGATCTCGAAGGTCCTTCCCAAGCTGGTTAACTCTGTGATTCTGTGTGCCTCTTCTCCAGGGCAGGGCACAGCGCAGCCAGAGCAGCTGCTGGCTGCAAGCAGCACTGAACAGCTGGCTTAGCATCCAGCCCAGCTGAAGGGCAGAACTGTCCTCACACCGCGGAAGGTTCCCAGCGTGATTTCACCTTCTTGCCAAAGCCTAGAGCAGTGTGGGACCATGGCTGCTCTGTGGGGCAGAGCAGGGCTCGGGTGCTTCTGCAGAATGGGAGCCTAACTGAGGGGTTTGTCTGAAGCCACTTGAGCCTGGTGAGAGCCCTTCCACTGGTGGGTTCTCGCCAATCTTTGCACCTTGCCTCAAACAGGCCTCAATCTTTTGTAGTGTGGGGTAAGCCATGTTACCCTAAGAATCTGTGAGTGTTCCCAGCCCTGAATGATGTCTTCTGTCCTGCTGTCTGGTGCTTTCTTTCCCACCATAACCTCTTTGTGCAGGTGTTGCCAAGGGCCTTCTCCCTTGTGTTTCCTACAGGCAGGCAGGGACCGCTCTGCAGGAGTGGCAGATCTGGTGGTGTTGCTCTGAGCTCCCTGGGCCAAGGGCTCTCAGGTGCCACATGGTGCTTCTGGGCTTAGGCTCAGGGAAACGTGCTCCAGTTTTTCCAGTGTCTCAGTCACAGCTTTGCCTCTTGAAGAGTGCACAGGGCAAGAAGAGGGCTGTGATGCCCTCACCTCACTCATTGTCTTCTTCATGGAATGGCCAGCATGAGCCAGCCATGCCTTGCTGTTGGATCCTGTATTACCATGCAGAACACAGCAACGCTGCTCCTGCCACACACTTCTCATCCTCAGCCCGTGACAGAAAACAGGCTGATCTGGTCAGCATTTGACTGGCAGAGCTGCAGTACCACCAGCTGAACCAGAAGCACTTCCAGCTCAGTAGCAGAGTCCTTTCTTAATGTAGCTATGCTTCAACAGTATTTGCAGTGGATTTATTTCCAGTTAATGTAAGTCTTCCAGCAAACTCTGGATTTATTACCTCTATCGTGTGTAAAATACCTTCTTCATACCTCCCATCAGCTTCCTTTCAAACCAGACAGCACTTAGAGTTTATGGCATGCTACATTATAATCATTTGCCATCACACAAATTGTGTTCTCCCGTGGCTTTAAAGGACACCTTTCTGCCCCATTTGGAAGGAGGGGAGAGCAGAAACCCCATGTATTAGCAAAATTGCAGTCATTTATTTCATCACATCAAGGCAAGTATGGTTGAAATAATCAATCCATTACAGGAGAGGTAATGCATCGCTCAGCATTTGCTGCATGCTACAGCAAGCCACTGGCTCAGCACACAGAGACTTAGGGGCTGGGTATGTGGAAGGCTACTGTGAACATGCAAAACTCCTGCTAATACTTACTGCTTTACAGCCACTGCTATGCAGCAAGCATTTCCCCCTCCCTTCCTATTTGCTCCCCTCTGTAGGTGCAGGGCAATGTTCCATCTCTTTCATTTCCACCCCAGCTTTGGCTCAGTAGCAGGCTGGTCAGCTGGGGCTCCTACCCTTTAGCAGAACAGAAATGGAACAGAAACCTGAGTGAGCTTGGTGTGCTCTGCCCTTGTGCCCTCCTGGCTTTGACTGCCCTCCTGTCCATGTGTGAGGGCAGATGCAGAAGCTGCTGGCTGTGTCCTTCTCTTGCCACCAAATATTTCAGTCGAGCTCCATTGGATCAGCTGGAGGATGATGGAGGAATAGGTTCCTCAGGAAGCCTTCTGTTACTTATTTCCATCCAGTCCATGGGGCTGAAACTCAGTATTTGGTCTTAAAATTATACCCTCCATATAACATTTCTGGGTGTTCCTTCCTCTGGGTGCTGAGGCTGCTGCTCATCCATGCCCTAAGCAGTGGTGGTTAATGTACAAGCCAATGTTCTGCTGCAGCTTTGGCACTGCTGTGCCATCCTTGGTGCTCTGCCTCCAGACAGAATTGCTTTCCAGTGTTCCACTTGACTGTGGGTGCAGTGACAGCTGAGAATGCTTAAAGAGAGTCAGGGAGGAAAGGGAAAATGCAATAAGGCAAAGTGTGACAAGACATTTATGTCATTATTATGGTGGCATTTCATGGGAACATGAGACCCTCCAGACCTGCCTGCAGAGAGCCCAGAGTGATGGTTAGCTGTAGATAGCCCATGTGCTTGAACAGAAAGAGCTTTGCCTGGCATTAGTTCTGCTGTGCCCTAGTTTCAAGGTTATGCTTTGTATACTAATAAATGAAGTCTAGAGCAAGGCAAGGCTGGCTTGGAGCAGTGTAAGCAGTGACAACCTCTTATCATTTATTGCAGAATGAGTTCACCCTTCCCAGTGCCCCCCTGATTCCCTCTGCAGTGCAGCGCTCCTGGGGACACAGCCCACAGCTGTGCTGGAACTTTGCTGCCAGTGCTGGGGAACTCTGAAGCCCTCCTAGGGATCCAGGCAAGGGCAATGCTTGAAGCCAGGTGCAGTCACTGAAGCTACCAAAACCTGCCTTCTGCTACAGAAAAACCATGGCCTGCATGAGCAGCACAGCCAGGTCGCGAGGCTAGAGCAAAGCACCAGCACGAGCACCTCCGTGCAGTGCTCCCGAGGTGTGTTCTCAGCATGGGCCACCCGGGCTGCAGGTTTGGGGTGAGGGCAGAGGTGTCAGAGCCCTTGGCAGCTATGTCTCAGTAGCCATCCAGGGTGGCTGGGCAGCACTGCACAACAGCGGTGTGCCTGCAGGGGAGATGGTGCAGGAGAGAAGCAGGAGAGTAGCCCTGCTCTGGTGTGCGGGCTGGCTCCAGCCCCCCTCAGCAGCTGAGGCCTAAGCATCATGCTGTGGGAGCTGTGTAGTGGCTTCTCTGAAATAAAACAAGGCTTGCAGTGTGGCTGCTGCAGGAAGGAGAGAGATAAGGTGCCCACATCATATCACCAGCAACATAACTGGTGTTAAGGAAACTGAAGTCAAGGCTGAGTGAACATCAAGGCTGAGCTAACTTTCACGTCAGGAGGCGGTCCCTGAAGGGCTGTGTGCTGACAGGGCATCATGGCAAAGCTGGTACAGTTAATCTCTCACAGGGGGTGTTCTGTGCATAATCAGAATGTGCCAGGGTTGTCAGCCCAGTTTGCTCCCAAAACAAAACTGAGTGTGGAGGTGATGATGGTTCAGGAATGGGTGAAGAAGATTCTCCTCTGAACTCAGAGACAGATTTAACCCGAAAGGGGAGAGACAAATGAAATACCTCTCCTGCAAATGCTGTGCTAGCAATGCTGTGCCAGGGGCCCCACCTGCTCTCATAACTGTTAGTGCAAGCAGTGACTCTGTGTTGAGGGTGTAAAGAAGGAGATGGGACAGTGGCAGACGTCACCTTTAAGGCAGGGTGCAACTAACAGCCTGAGCCCACAGTGAACCCTGAACCGTGGGGTGTGAAGCTGTGCCAGGTCTGCAGTGTGCTTCTGTGCAGACAAGGCCAGATGTTCAGAGTGATGCCCTGAAGGGAGGGATGCTTCTTGAAATGCAAACATGCACAAGGGGAAACGTTCACAGTCTTGGGTAGCTAAATCTGTGCTGAAGAGCTACTGGGGAGGCAATTGAACTGCAGAGTTGATGGAGCATCTTTTTATGAAGCAAGGTCCTCTTCCTGACTCTGCCTGTATTTCCACTTGCACTGCTGATCTCTGGCTGATAAGTGCCACCCTGTCCTCTCACTCTTCTGTTCTCTGCGTGTGGCTTATCTCCACCTCCTGAATCTAACTCAGGAGCAATAGCACTGGGTGAAATAGAGGCAGCAAAGTCCTGCTCCCATTAGCACAAACTATCTCCAGCTACTGCCGTGACCTCGCTCATAAGAACGCAGAACGTGTGTCCAGCACCAGGCTGGACCATGCTTCCTTCCAGACCCACATCAAAGGATGGCAAAAAAACTGTATCTCAGTAGCTGTGCAGTCTTGCAATCCGCCTACCAGAGCAACCCTCCCTTTCTTTGTCTCTGCAGTAGGCAGCTCATCCTTTCAAGAAGGGAATTTGGTCCTTCCCTTTTATCTCTGTATGTCCCAATGCAACACTTTTTGTTTCAGGGAGGCACCTCCATTCTCTGCAGCCTGGGGAGAGGCTTTGGTGACGCCCAGGGCTGTCAGCAGACCTGTGTGTCTCAGTGCAGCTGGGCTGTGATGGACATCCAGGCTGTCCTGAGACGAGCTGTAGCTGAAGGCAGACTCAGCTCTAGACAGCTAAGAGGCAAAGCAAACTTGTATTCCAGAAGCCAAAAGAAAGCTGTTTGCTACTTTGTAGGAAGGGTGAAGAGAAATGCAGAGTGACAGCTCACCCCCTTCTCTTAGCAACCTGACATCCTCTCCAGAGGCTCTGCTAGGCCTCTGTAATGCAGCAGATGAGAAGAGCAGCACATTACAGCCTTTCTGGCCGGTTTACTTTGCATCCTCAGGCTATGCTCACAAGAGAAGATCTGGATGTGAATCTCACTGCCTTGCATAGCCCAAGCCCACCTTGGGAATTATTGCCACTCAAATCTCACCCTTTGTACCCTTAAACCAGCAACCAGTCCCTCATACTGGAAACATCGACTGCCTTGAGCCTGACCTGGTTTGAGTCTCACTCACCCAGACAAAAAACCGAGGCAGTGCCTGGCTGCCTGAGCTCTGCACTCACTCTGAGGCAGTGCCCTTTTCCTGCAGCTGGGCACTGCTCACGAGGTCCAGGTGAAGCTCTTCTGCAGGTCAGTTGCTCTCTAATTGTGTGTTAGCTTGCTCACACCACCAGCCCTCTTAAAGGCTCTTGCTGGAGATCAAGCACAAGGATAACCTGGCACTTGCAATAATAATGTGTTTGAAGGGGGATAAGCAATAAATCACACAAATTACTGCCAGTGAACAGATGAAACACCCTCAGGCTTTGTGGAAGCTCCTCAGCTTATGCATAGCTGTGAGATCCCTTCTGGCTGCAGCATCAACATTTCTGTATCTGCAGCTGGAGAAGTTCATCACAGCTCTTGCAAGCAGGGAATGGAAGGGCTTGTCCTGTTGGAGCACAGTCATCCATAAGCAGGGTGCTCTGCCCTGTCTCTCACCAGCTGCCAGGCTGTGTTACAATATGCCACTGAGAAAGGCAGAGGGGTAGCAAACCTGTGGCCATCACTGTTCTCCTGGAAAAGGGAAGCTAAAAATGATGGTGCTGTAATGAAAGAGTATCCTGAGCACAGAAGAAGCATCCCTGATTGACAGGTGAATGTGTCTGCATCACTTAAAGCTGGGGGCTTAGTCCTGAAGAAAATAGCTTTGGACAAGACAAGGTTCTGAAACCAGAATCCTCTGACTTGGTTGTTTCCAATTGCAGGAGTGCAGCAGTCTGGGAGCTGAGGGTTTCTTGGCTTTTGCTTCTTCACCCTACCTGCTGCTTTCCAGTTCAGCAGGAACCAGGTGTCCTACCTTGCAGAGCTCAGGCAGAGCTGATCAGCAGTGTGCCAGTTCTTTGAGGGGCAGCAGCTTCAGCTGAATCAGTGCTTGCCCATTACCCTGTGACTGGGAAAGAAAAGTACTTCCTAATAGATTGCCATGGAAAGGCTGCCAGGCCCTGCTCTAGTCACTCCATGCCACCAAAGTGTTGCTCTCTAAGCCGTGTCTGGTGTTCAGTGGCAGCTGGTTCAGAACGTCTGCAGCGGTGAGATTTCCTCTCCTGGGGGACAGCACAGCACAGACACTGCTTCTCTCCTGTTCCAGCATGCCTTTCCTTTGACCTTTTCATTGTATCACACATCCCCAGTTTGCTCTGTGATGAAGCCATCGAAACAGAGGCTGAGATGGGAAGTGGGACTGGCCTCGGCTAGTTTTCATCAGCTGAAAGCTGGACACGTTGTTAAAGCTCATCCTGAGTGACATCTTGGGCTAGTGGCAAGAGAGAAGCCTCTCTGGGAACAGTGTGAACTGCCTACCAGGGCCACTTTACATCGAGTGTGGACCTTTTACATGTCTGAAGTCATTTGATGTTTCCAGGAGCTGTCAGAAACCATTTTAAGGTGGCTTTGAATTTTCCTTTCCCCCTTCTTATTCCTGCTTGTGAAATGGGTACCCATGCTTGAGTCAGCACCTGTGACATCAGCTCCATCTTCTTGTGGACAAAATCCTATTTTCAGCTTTCTATCAGAGGCCACAGCTATCTGTGTCATTGTCAAACCTCTTCAGAAGGTCTGGTGATATTGATGGTAGGCCTCTCAGAAGCCAAAGGTTCTGCAGTAGCATAAAGAGGATCAGCAGCAGTAAGTGCAGGTGAAAGAGAAGCCAGCTGTACATCCATTCTGTCTCCCCTGGCAACAGCATCCTGCCAACAGAAACTGCTGCCAAGGGAAGGCTGGAGAGGAAGGGATGTGCACTGCAAAGCTGGGGCTGGACAAGCTCTGGCTGGGGGGGAGCTGTCAGCCCAAGGGACATGCAGGAGCTTTCAAGATTCTTTTGGTTTATTCCGTGTGCTCTGGGGCAAGGGAGTGCACAGAGCCTCTGTCCTCATGAAGAGTCTTCCTCTGGAGCTGCAGGCATGGGCTGTGCAGTTCTGAGCCAGGTGCTTCCATCCATGACAGCACACAGGGAAGCAATCCGTAGTGAGTTACTGCTTATAGCTGTGGCAAACCCTCCTGCAGAGGTGACAGGAGGTGGCAAGCTTCTCTTCTTACACCAGCTGCAGCTTCACGCTCAGTTACTGTTCCAGCAGCAAGCCCTTCATCAGCCCTGAGTTCTAGAAACTGCTAAGCAAGCTGCTGTCTGCAAGGACCAAGTTGGTTTGTAATGCACTAATGTCTTTAGTTAGAAAAACCTTCAGGCTGACGAAAGAAAGGGTGAGATGTGAACTGCAAATGGCAGGGAGAGAAGGAGCAGAAGTGCAAAGCAGATCTATTAAGATGATTTGTCTTCTTTCCATCTTGTGGCCATGGCTGTGAAACACAGTTCCTGTAACTGCAGGTAAAATCCACTTGTGGTGTAACACATGCACCTGCCTGGCCTCCTGGCAGGAGACTTCGGTCCCTGGCAGTCAGCACTGGGGTCACAGCCAGAGGCCTGCTAGTGCTGCTGAACCTCAAACCTACCATCACAGCATCATTTCTTTTGGATTTGGCTCTACAGCATCAAAGTCTGGCTGCAAGATGCTTGTATCCAAGGCCTGAAAGCAGAGAATCCTCTCCTCTGCTGCCACAAGAAAGCAGGAACTGGCTAGCAAGCTATTAGGAAACACTTGGGCAAGTAGCCCACGTAACAAACTGCTTGGGCTAGTGCAGGTCCTCTGGATACCACAGGGACTCTGAACCAGAGACTGAGTACTAGGATTGCCCCCTGAGTCTTGAGAGGTTCCTACTATGCTCTCAGGAAGACCCCAACCTGCCACTCTCCCTGCTTCCCTGTGCCTTTTGAGGGGCTGGTAGTTGGCTGCAGAGGGCCCCTCTTTGTGCTCTCCAGGCAGTGTGTTCTTTCAGACACCCAACTGTGCCAGAGAGAAAGCCAGGAAGAGGAAAGAGAAGAAATGGAAGAAGTGAGGCAGGGTTACAGCTTTAGGAATCACAGGATCTGTGCAGTTCTTTGCAGTTACAAAGTAGGAATTGCTCGTTCACCACTGGAGAGTGAAGGAACAGCACGCAGAAGACGCCTTTCGGTGCCAGGGAAGGAGCATGAGGGAAGGTCACTATTTCATTCCCTGGGTTTCTCTCTGACAGGAACATTCATATCACTGGAGATAAGTGAATGAAGCGGGAAGTCTGGTGGGGGTGCAGGAGGCAGATGGGTAGCGCCATCCGCCCGGCGGAGGCTGCCTGCTGCGCGGAGGGCGGGCGCGGGGGCTGAGCAGCCTGGCAAGGGCGTGCAGCTGGGCTGCGTGGCGCTGTTTTGTTCCCGGCGTGCCGCAACTGCCGGCGCTCCTCCGGCGTCTGCAGACCCGTGTCACGCAGACGGCAGCGGAACTCGATGGGGCACCGAGCTGGAATGGCAAGCGGCGCTTAGGTGCGCCGGCAGGAGGGCAGTGGCTCAGGCAGTACCGCTGCCTGCGATGGCAAAGGTGCTCCGTAAAGAGGTGAGCCCTGGCGCCGCACAGCCCCGCGGGACAACGCCTGCCTGCGCTGCCGCTCGCCTCCCTCCAGACCACTGCCAGCAACGGCAACTCCTGCCTGCGCCTGCCTTCCCGGGGGAGATGTAGCTGTCCTTCCTCTGCCCAGGGAAGAAGCTTCCGAGTCTGTGTGATGGGAGCAGGTGAGGATGTCTGCTGACAAGTCCAAATGATATTTTCAGGTAAGTGATTTCTCTCGAAGAGGCAGCTAGAGCCAGACTGTTTCTCCTGCCCTGCTCTCAGTAATTACCATTGTCCTAGATCGCCAGGCGGCCTCTCTGCAAGGCAGCACAGCTCCGATGTCTGCCGGGTTCGGCAGGGGCTCGGGAGCGTTTCTAAAGCGACTGCCCGCAGCGCCTCTGGGTCTCTAGTGCGGGGTGAGGGTGAATCGGGAGCTGCCTGCTCTGTGACTACCTGGCACTGTCTGCGTGTACCACCCTTTGTGTACCCCCGCGGGAGGCCAGAAAGGAATTGTGCTTTACAGGTCACTCTGGCAATCTGTGGAGGAAGTTCGTCCCAGAGGCAATGTTTTGCTGTGGTTCAGGGAGCAGGACACCGTAGCATGTGGAAGCCATGGCTCCCGTGGCTGCAGCTGCACAGGGAGTGCCAGCGAGCAGCGTGTGTGCATGTGATGTCCGGAGCTCCCGCTGGTGCCAAGGGAGCTCTGAGCCGTGCCTCGCCTTCCCCGCGCTTCACCAAGCGCCTCCTGTGCCCAGGCCGGGGCTGAGCACCCTGTCTGATGCTTACACAGGAAACAGGCAATAGCTTAAAAGTGTCGGGGAGCTCTGCCGTGGCAGCCACTGATCGACAGGCAGTGAGGAGAAATGTTCTGTGCAGAGTAACCTACTTTGGCTTCCCTCAGTTCTGCCATCAGTAATGGAGATGAAATTTGCTTAACTCTTTGTGCTGAGGCTGCTTTACCGAGTGTAAATCATATTGCTTTGACAAAGAAATTGCCATCACAAAAATGACTGTAAGAGAAGTAATAATAGAGACCTCCTGCACAATTTCCATCTTTAAAGATCCCTTTGGCTCCCTGGAATGTTTTTGGCTGGCTGTGAGACACAAGCAGTTAATGGTGTTGTGAAGAAAGCTTTCTTTGCAGTAACCTTACTATTGCTCTGAACAAGCTTTACACAACCTTCTTTCTCTTGCTAAGTCAGGACTGAGAAGCAGAGAGAGGCTTCAGCATCCCATGCACTGCCTGTGCGTGGGTCTGTAGATACGAAGCTGTCCTTTCTAGGACAGCTCCCTTTGCTTCCCTTGCCCACGGCAGTCTGAAATAATGAGTCCAGCTAGCACCAAAAGCTCTTCCTTAAAGCAAAAATGCTTGCCAGGAACTGCCCCTGGTGGCTCTGTTTGTCTTGCTACAAGGTCCGAGGCGGCAGAAGCCAGAAGGGGTCAGGCACCAGACTGATCTCAGCATGTTCCTTTGCTGTCAAAGATGGGAATGTGCAGCTCAAAAGTTTCCACTGTCTTTGGTCACTGGGACTCGGTCCAAAGCCCATGAGACTCATTGGGAACCTTTCCAGAGGCTTTGGAGCAGGGCTTACATAAGTTTGTGTTGTCTAAAGGGGCTGCCCAGGGAGGCCGATCTCAGGAGCTGCCCCGCCAGTCGCCTGCCTGCTCTGCTATGCATGTGGAAGGGCTGCTCTCCAAGTGCCCACCGAGTGTCACATGCAGCACCAGCCACCAGTAACTCCTACATAGAACCTCTTAATGGGGTCCTGTGCCAACACACTGCCTCCTGGCAGGGGCCTTCAGGGTCCTGAGATAAAACAGCCAGAGAATGCCAGCTGCTGGGACCCAAGTCAGTTTTTCTGGGATAGAGGGAGGCAGTTCTCCCTCCTGCGTGCAAATCAAAGTGTCACAAGGAAGTTCCCAAATTGTAGGACCCTGAGGGTTTCATAGCCCGGGAAGGCAAAATCACCCCAACTGCCAACTTTTCTGAGACTCACCAGGATGTCAGCTGCAGCCTTCTGAAAACAGTGCTGTGAAGAACTCCTTCACTGTACACACCACTTCTGGACAACTCCTGTGAGTGTCCAAGGGGAAGAAGCAGTGCAGGGAGATCCTGTGGAGATGGGAACCATTGCACTGTGTTGTCAGGAAGGAGTTGTTATGGCTGAATGCACATCAGCACCCTGCATATACACTACTGTCACTCTGCTTTGCTTCAGCCTTGAGTTAACGCGTTCTCTATTTAGTACTCCTTGGTGCGCTGTGCAAGACCAGAGGATGGCACAGCTCACACCACAGAGCTGTCAGGTTGATCAGCATTCTCATTAGGTTTCAGTGCTTTTAATGCAGTCATAAAGTTGGACTGCAAAAGTGGGAATTTGACATACAGCCTAGCAGATGAGCAAAGCCTGAGTGCCACAGCCAGAGCAGCCACATGTCTGGGAAGTAGTTGTTTATTGTCAGAGAAATAAGCTCTGCTGTGTTGTTTCCTTTGACTACAGTGGCCAGCTACAAGCAGGAGCCAGGTGCATGTGGCTGCCCGTGCCTGCTGTGCTGACCTGCTAGCAGTGGAAGGCCTCAGGAGGCAACCACCTGCACCGCAGCAAGCTGCCAACTGATCCTACCTCGGGAAGCGGAGATTGAGGCAGGCAGCATTAAGCCAGAGAGCAGGGTTCCTACCCCAGGGCGCAATATGCAGAGAAGCTGGCAGCTTTCTTAACACTCAAGAAAACATGAACCCAACAGAGATGTTTTCCTGTGTGCAAAGTGTGAGAAAGCACTAACAGGAAGAACACCCAAGGAGCTTAGGGCGCATGGTAACCCCTACGATCTCGGGTCTAAGATCTGCCAGGGCGCCTCTGTCTTGTGTGCTCAGAGCTGCAGGCCTAAAGTTTCCCAAAACATTATCCCAAATAGACTGTCATCCCTTCCTCTTTGCATTTGTTCTGTGGCAGCAACTTGTCTTGGCATGAAATATTAGCCATATGGACACCAGAATATCTGCTGTGACCTTGACCTCAGGATAAGTGCTGCCAAAAGAGTGAAGCTAACTCCTGCCTTTCACTTCCAAGAGTTATGCTCCACAGGAACAGCACAATCTGCTTTCCTGCTGACATCTCAGGGACCAGGATGTGGCCTTTTCTTTGCCTGCATGTTCTGCTAAGCTCCTGTCTGCAGGGCTAGGAATGGGGAAAGAGCATCCTAGAGGTCAGATTATTTGGCAGAGATGCCTATTGCAGCAGTATAAGAGCACACGAGCCAGTGTTAGCATCAGGCAGTGAGGGGCAGCTGCTGGGGCAAGGAGGTGAATTTTGCTGGTTGTGGAGCTCTGCTCTGTTCTGATTCAGAAATGGCAGTGATCAAAGCAGAGCATTGAGCTGGGTGAGAGGAACAGGTCCTGCTTCTTGGGTCAGTGTTTGCTGCGTGCACTGCACAGCTTGCACATGGGTGTGAATGAAGAGCAGGATCCAGAATAAACACATGTCTTGGCATTTGCACTTCAGTCTGCCCAAAGCTTTAGAGCCTGGTGGACACCTAAATGGAGATCTTCTCTCATTTTCTCAAGTCCCTGTCTTCCTTTTCTGCCCATGCCCATAGCAGAGATTTCCAAGTAGGGTAGAGCTGAATGGCATTGCAGTGAAAGCTGGCAAACCTGAGGAGGCTGGAGAAGGGGGCAGGAGGGTACTCCAGAGTCTTTGTTGGAAGTTCTGCAGCTTGGGCCAGCTCATCTCCCTGATTTGTTAAGGCTGTGGAAACATTTTCCACTTTGACAGTGCTGGCTGAAATTCACACTAGCACAGTGCTAACAGTGCCATCTGATGCTGCTCAGTGGGCTGTACAAAGGGTATGCTTCCATGTGCTTCCTAGTGGGCAGAGACCCACAGTGCCCTTGGCAGCTGCAGCACATGGAAATGGTGATGGTGATTGGTGTGGTCGCTGCAGGTCATGCCAACTCACGGCATGTTAGCTCTGCATCCTGGGGAGGCTTATGCTACTGCAGGTGCCCATGTCCATTATCTGAACTAGGATTCAGTGGAAGAGTTGATGTTCCCAGTGGTAGGCATCTGGCACCTCATTACATCATGTGCACCTCAGGCTGTGGTAGGAGGCAGATCTGACACAGCCCAGCTCCCCAGCACAGGTAAGCACAGCAGAGGTGTGTAGAGGCTGTCATGTTAGATGGAGTCAGAGCCCACCTGGCTGCACTGGCTGCACTCTCAGCAGATTCCCCATGGCTCTGCTCTAATGTAAGTGGCTGGGTTTGAGGAGCTGCTCAGGAAAAGGACAGTACAGATAACCCAGGAAGCCCTCTCATCAGATGGCCCTTCTTGACCTCATTTTTGACAAGGGCTCAGCAGCTGCTGTCTCACAAAACCAGATTGCTTAATGGCAACCAAGACTAGAGGCAGCCAGCCTAAAGATATTGCATCCAGGAGGATGCGCGGTCTGAGGTTCCCATCATGATGTAGACATTCATCTGGAGGCCAAAGCAAAATGATCTTTTGTTTCTGCCCCTAGGAGCAGGATGCTTTGTAGCTTCTAGAGGGAAGTCTGCTGCCCGTGGCTGAGCCAGGCTGCTCTCTCCCTTTGCCACAGATTCCCCGAGTTTTCTGCAACCTTCCCATTCCCACCTCACCATTCCCATGGCCTCCGGAGCTCTGCAGCCCCCGCAGATTTTCCTTTCTCTCCCTACTTTCCCCGAGAAGCTGACTCGGTTGGGTGCCAACTCTCTCGTCCTCCTGCAGAGCACGGCAGACATTCCTTGCTGGCAGCCGTGCGGGCCAGGGCAGCACTGGCCGCGCAGGCTGGCTGCCGTCTCACGCTGCGTGTGTTTGTCCCCCCCAGGTGTTCTGCTGGTCCTGGCACTGAGGGCAGAGCTGGTGTTCTCTGTTCAGGTACTGCCTCCCATCGTCTCCTCCTCTCAGGGCTTCCCGACGGACGCCGCCACTGTCACAGCCATGGGAACGACGCCTCGCCACAAAGGCCGCCACGCGTCAGAGCCGCTTCCCACGTCCTCTTACACCATTGCCCATGCCCTCAGCCTGGCAGAGACAGCTCCTTCCGCCGGGCAGAAGCAGGCGAGCGGCCCTCACCTGGGCCAGGAGGGCACCTACCACTCGCACAACCAGAGCGCCCTGTACTCGGCACAGACTCGCCCCAAGGGGAAAATATTCCAGGTGTTCAAAGGCAACTTCACGGCACCCTCGGAGCCTTACCTAAAGACAAGCCTGCACTCTCCCTTCCCCAGCCTGAGGAGCCCTTTCACGGAGCACCCGGCCCGGCCTCCGAGTGCGGCGCGCAGCGATGCGAGCGGCAGGGCGCTGGCAAGAACTGCACACCCAGACCCTGCCCCGCGCCGCAGCACCTTGGGGAGCCTTGGGGAAGCCGAGCAAGGGCATGGGGCCCAGGTGGCAGTGCAGGAGGCAGATTTTGCCACCACAACTGCTGGACCATCATCTGATGCTGAAGCAGTGTCGGTGCCTTTTAAACCCACCCACTACGGTGTCTGGGATATGCTGAGCAAAAACAACTCTTGGGTGACCTTGAATCTCAGTACCAATGTCCCTCTGTTTGCTGGTCCTGGCTCTGCCACAGCAGCAGCAGGTCACTCGGTTCAGACCAGTTTTGACGTCAGCATCTCCTCCCCAGCAGTGGGAGACCCCAAGGGACCCTCTACAACGCAGCATGGCACGGTAACTAACACCACCTTGCTGGGCAGCGCTCTCTCGGCAGTACCTGCCACGAGGTTGTCCAGCTCCATTTCCACAGCTGGATCCACTGCCACTGGGAACTTCCTAAACAGACTGGTTCCTGCTGGGACCTGGAAACCTGGAGTGCAAGGAAACATCTCTCATGTCACTGAGGGGGACAAACCACAGCACAGAGCAACCATCTGTCTCAGCAAGATGGACATTGCCTGGATCATTCTGGCTATCAGCGTACCTATATCCTCCTGTTGTAAGTTAATTGCTTTTTATTTTGGTTTCTCTTTCCTTCAAATTCAGCTTTTGGCCCACAATTCTGCAACCAGCTGGGGAGCTAAGAGAGGCAGGGCAGCCTGAGACGGAGAAGCACTCACTACGTAGATAGCACAATGATGGGGAGAGAAAGTGTCCCAGTACAAACCACCCAAAGTAATCCTGCACAAAGGCCTCACCGGTGCCTGAGCTGGTGTGTGCCTGCCTGCAGCATGCCACATATCAGCTGTTTATTACTGTCATTAATAATGACAGCTTGTTGGCAGGACTTCTAAAGCATATTCATTAAACTGTGGTGTTTAAAATTTGCTTCCCCCTACCTGTGCCCCAACAGTCCTGTTCACTGCCTGCCTGCTCTGGTTCTTGCCTTTGTGAGCTGCATTTTCTTCAGAAGGCAAATGTGATTCACAAACTGATCTGTGGCAGTTCTAATCCAGCTGAGTGCATGAATCAGATACTGAAGTCCTGCTTTCAGGGCCACATTTCTGAGGAGACTTCAGTGAGACTTTTCTGAAATCCAGGGATCCTCAGACCTGTGCTGAGTTTAAATGACTGTCAGGCATTTAAATGAGAATTCCTTGGCTAAAGCACTCAGGGAATTGCTTTCATCCAGAGGCTAGGCTGTTTGAGCCACACTCTGGTAGCGGCACAGGGTATTTCTGTAGGACAAAGGTAAACTCCAGGAACCTACAGCACCTTATCGAGCTGCATGTCTACGGGTCGTGGGTCCTCTCTCTGCTGCACACTGGAGGGGCACTCTATTGCCTCACCCTCGGGAACAGGTGTAAGGTGTGTATGGGGTGAGCTGTGGGGTGTCCAGTGTGTGCTGCTGCGGTGTGCAGTGGCTGGTGTGGGCAGTGTGGGGTGTGCAGGGGACTGACGCCACCTCCTGGGCACAGGCGCCCTGCAGCTGAGGACAGAGGCCTCATGCAGGCATTTGCCTGTGGCTTCTGGTGTGCAAACACTGCCCTGCGGCTGCACTGGGATGCTGGAAGTGGCAGGTCTGTGCCATGCAAACTCAACTCTGAGGTCTGGCAGCTGCCTTAGGAGGACACTTCAGTCCCTCTGTGACATGTGCCGCCTGCTGTCAGAACCTTAACTGACCAGCAGCTGTTAAATGAGACCCTTTGGGTGATTTAACTTCCACTGCAGGGCAAGTGACCCACTGGAGAGTGAGCACCGGAGCCCTTGGCTGCTCAGCCCTGCTCCAAGGAGTACCTGGGATGCTGTGCTTCTCCTCACAGACCAGGGACCCTGCCATGGCTCCTCACTTGCAGCTCGAAGCAGGAAACTCCCCGAGTGCTTGCTCAGCATTGCCGTGCCCTGCTATCTGAGCCCCACTGAGCACTGGCAGGTCCTGCCAGCCATGCTGGTGGCCCAGCTCAGTGGCTATAGCACTAGCTTGCAGCACTGGGCCCCAGGAAGTCAGCTGCTGAAGTAAGAGATGGAGTTTAGCTTCCCCAGCCTTCCAATATATATTTCTTTAAGGCTGCAGAAGTGCCTGAGTCCCACTGCAGTTCTCTGTAAGGCAAGCCAGAAAAGCCAAGTTTTGATTAAGCCTCCATGAGCCGCAGCTGCTCCCTGAGCCCAGGGAAATGGTTCTGCCTTTTGGTACCCCTTCTGTGCTATAAATACTGGAGATGATGCTGTTAACACCTTTGAGGGCTGCAAAAATACAGGCATCTGTGGCACTGCATGCCCAGGGAAGCACCTGGGTGCCCAGGCATCCAGAACGCTGCCACCAGCACCTTCTGCTGCCAAAGCTTGCAGCTGTTTCTGCGGTGCCCTTCAGGCAGCCCGGCAGGTTGCCGCACAGGGCTGGTGCGCGGGTGCCCATCTCTGCAATGCAGAGCAAGGCATGATACGAACGGGTTTCAGAGCCACAGTCCTGGTCCTTGGGCTCCCAGTGCTTATGCCTCTGCAATTACAGTGACACAATAAAATGTGGAAGAACAAGGACTTGCAAATCAGATGCAGAGAAGTGAATTCATTCACTAAGTTCTGCTGACACAGGAGAATGCAGGAAGAAGGCTGAGCCCCTGAATGCAGGTGTCAGCAAAACTCAAAGATATGAAGAACTGCCTTGGACCTAACCCCACTTAGCTCACGTTTTGTGCACTGGGATGCTTTCCAAAATTATCTCACCCACTTTTCCCACCAGAAAACCTAAAAACCTTTGCTTCCCAGTCAGAAATGAGAGAGATCCCAAACTTTAAGTCTAAGCCCCAGAGGTGAGCTGAGGCTGAGCTGGGGAGGAGTCTCCTGTCTCCAGATTTGAGCAGCTGTGGCCACAGTAAATGGGGACAATACAGAACCACAGAAACCTCACAGGTTTAGTCACTGGGGAAAGGGTTATGTAGAAACTTATTTTATGTTGTGATCTGTGGCCATAAGCAGAAGTAAATTAACATCTTCTAGTCTCTTTCCTGACAACTGTTAAGTGCTTGGAGCTTTCAGGTCTGTTGCTATCTCTGCTGATATCATGCCTTACGTGGGAGCTGGAGAGTGGGGGTGGGGATGTGCAGCTATGTAAGGGTGGCAAAATATACAGACGAGTTGAAAGAAAAGACAAAAGACTACCAGGAAACAGCAGGGTGCTCTGATCCCGTGACACCGCATGTATGAGGCCAGTATTTCACGTGGTTCCTAATCCTGGTGGGCTGTGTTTGAAAGAAAAAGACTGGAAAATTAGAGAAGAGCTACGTGGCTGATGGAAGAGCCAAGAAATGCAGCATAATGGCACCTGGCTCTTCTTGCAGGCCGACAAGAGTCTGGAGCTGGCCTGCATGGGGGATTTCAGATAACATAGTGGAAGCCTTTAATAAAAAAGGCAAAAGCAGCCTAAGGAAAGGGCAGATGAGGCTGGAGGCATTTAGACAACGAGGCAACCATGGCCCCCAGTGGAGCTGAAGTATTGGAACCAGTGATGTGGGCAAGGGTTGGCTGTCTGCTCTGTCCACGCCCTCCCATGAAGCTGGGTACTCTCCTGTAAGCTGCTGAAGCTCACAGGTTAGGAAAGCAAAACCACACTCAGAACTCTATCTAGGGACATAAAAGGGAATAAAAAGGATTTCTTCAGGTATGTCAGGGACAAAAAGAAGGCTTGAGAAGATGTGGGACCTCTCTGAAAGATGGTCATCAGGGCCAAGGAGAAGGCTGAGGTGCTCAATGACTGATTTGTTTCAGTCTTCCCCAGCAAGGGCTCCAGCTGTACCACTCAAGCTCCAGGAGACAGTGGTAGGGAGTGGGAAAGGGAATATCTGCCCACTACAAGGGAAGAGCAAGTTCAAGACCATCTAAAGAACCTGATTGTGCACAAGTCTACGGGGCCCAAGGAGATCCACTTACAGGTCTTGAGGGAACTGGCAGGGGAAATTCCAAGCCACTGTCCCTCATATTTGAAATGTCCTGGCAGTCTGGTGAAGTCCCTGCTGACTGGAAAAGGGGAACCCTAACCCGTCTTCAACAAGGGAAAAAAAAGGAAGGCCAGTCAGCCTGACTTCTGTGCCTGGAGCAGATCCTGCTGCAGGCCTTGCTAAGGCACATGGAAAACAAAGAAGAAGTGATCAGTGGTAACCAACAGGGTTTCACAAGGGCAAATGCTGCTTGGCCAACCTGGCAGCTTTCTGTGATGAAACTCCAGCATCAATGGACAAGGGAAGAGCATGTCAGCTCCTTGGGTTTGTGTAAGGTCTTTGACACTGCCCACAGCAGGGGCACTGGAACTGGATGATCTTTAAGGTCCCTTTCAGCTCAAACCATTCTGTGACTGCATGCAATGCAGATTACAGTTAACAAGGTAAAAGCCCCTGGAATTGTTCTAGAAGGCAGCACTCCTGTGATGGGACATTAACTTCACTAAAATATGCCCCTAAAGGGTAGCTGAGATGAGGGAATAGCCCCAGTCTAGCCCTGCTCTCTTCTCTATCCCTCTCCAACCAGTTGAGGCAGCTCAGGCAGACAGCCTTCTGCTCAAACCCATTCTGTCTGGGGCAGCTCAAGAACCCATCTGCTCAAGTGCACCAAAGTCAGAGGGAGAGGGAGCATTACTGCTTTAGAGTGACTGTACCTGCACATGGCAGGGCCACTCCCCACTGGAGGAAGCAGATGTGTCTCTCGACTTAATGCCAGCAGCTTTCCAGCTCCTAAGCCCCAGGTCTTTGGTGCTGAAGACACACAACCACTTGCATTCGCCCATGTGGTACTGGAGCCTAGGACAGGTGTCTCTCAGTGCCTGTTTGCCAGTGTGCTCATGACTGAACACACTGGAAGCAGAGAAGTTCTGTGCAGAGGCACACTCTGCAATCCCCATGAGTGCCCTCTGGCCTAGAGGGTCTGTAAAATCCTCCTAAGGCTACTAAAGTGCCAGCAGTTAGAACACCAAAGCTTTTCATTAGGCAGGCACAGCTTGAAGCTCCAAAGTTCACATCAAAAGTAAGTAAAACCAAACTGCACATCCTGCCAAGCCCAAAGCCTCATCTGCTTGGCCCAGGTTCTGAATGGATTGTGTGGGGGTTGTTAGGAGAGCTAGATCTGACTCAGTGAATTGTATGAGTGAAGGTCACCAGCCCTCTCCCAAACACAAAACCCCCAAATCCACAGTACCAATGAGTCCTTTTTACTAGGAAATAACCACGTTTTTGACATTTCTATCAACAGCAGTTCTGCTGACAGTCTGCTGCATGAGGAGGAGGAAAAAGACATCTAACCCAGAAAACAACCTGAGTTACTGGAATAATGCCATTACCATGGACTACTTCAACAGACATGCTGTAGAGCTACCCAGAGAGATCCAGTCCCTGGAGACTTCAGAGGTACTTCACCTGCAGCCCTTGAATCTGAAAACTGTACCTGCAGCTGTGCTAGAAGGGGAGAGGGAGTCAGACTGATAAAGCCTCACAATCCCCATACACAGGGAAGCAGCCATCCTAGACAGATCCTACGTTGCCAGGTGGTCATGGGAACTGACCACCTCCAGGGAAATTTATTCCTTTTGAGCCTATGGACATTCCCTGGGTGCAGCAGAGAGCTCTTTGGGCTGGCTTGTTACTGGTGGTCAGTCCTTATAATCTGCCTGTTGCGCATGTCCCAGCACAATCCAGCACCAGATCAGGCTGGCAGTGGGAGTTCATAATGTGAAGAAGTGTTGTGCATTTATGCCTTAGGAGTTGTCTGCACCTTCCCAAATACCAGTTCAGAGGGTGAGTATTCCCAGTATGTAAGGAACCAAAACATCTGTGTGTGAAGAGTGGTGAATACTCAGCAGCATCAGGCTGGGTCAGTGGAGTTACTCTAATACAGGTAGGGGATCCTACAGATAGATGTGTTCTCTGGCTTCAGAGAGAGAGGAGAGCAGTTAGCTTAGTCCAGAGGTATTTGAAAGCTAGAAACAGTTTATGCAGGTATGGGTTTATGCTAAGTGTGTACAATTTTAGGATCAGCTGGCTGCCTCCTCAGATAGAAGGGAATCGAAGCCCTTTAGAAAGGAATCTCTACTGTGTGACTAGACAAGCACTCACTGATGCTTCATTACCCCCACTTTGAGCCAAGTGCCCCATGTGCTCATGGAAGATGAGGGGTGCGAAGCGCTCACCCTGCTTCTCTGTCTCTGCCCTAGGACCACCTGTCTGAGCCTCGCTCCCCTGCCAATGGCGACTACCGCGACAGCGGGATGGTGCTGGTGAACCCCTTCTGCCAGGAAACGCTCTTCGTGGGACACGAGCAAGTCTCTGAGATATGACCCACAGCTGCTGCCTGCTGCAGCTTCAGCTCTGCTGACTCCAAATGAGAAATACATATATATTATAAATATAACCTTTGTGTAACCCCAATTACAGCAGATGTTTTCAGCTTTTCTTTCCTCCCTCAGAATTGTCAGCCCCTTTTTTATAAGTGTGGTAAAACTTTACAGAACAAACTGTGGCTTTATAAAATAAAGGTATTTCTAAGCAAAACACCTGTCAGATGGACTGGTTCCTCAGTCATGTACTGTCTGCTGATAAGTGTGTGGTCTGGCTAAGGCAGTAAGAGTATGGTGCAGGCAGCATGCTGAGTACAGCACCCTGCATGAGTCAGTGTGGCCATAAGCATTCCTGCTTGGTGACCACCCCTTCTCCCACTGTTTGGTCATTCATTTAGCTAGCCAAGCTAGAATACAAACCAGACAGGACTGGCTCAGTTGCCAGAAGCCATCTGTACAACTCACTCTTGTGTCCTTTGCATGACTCCAGTACTACCTGAGCACTGACTGGGCTGAGCCCTTCAGGCCCCTCTAGCAGAAACCAGCCAGGGTCTGCCAAATCAGCACTTCACTCTAAGTGCTAGACTGCAGGCTGGAACAGTGGGGTGAGCAAAGCTTCGATGGTGGGTTATAAACAGGCTAGCATGGCACACGGAAGGGCTCTGCACATTTGTCTGCTGTATTGCTCTTGCAAAGAAGTTGGGATTGTTTTGTTTATAATTTGGCGTAGAGCAAATACCCTGCAGCGTTGTGTAAGAAACCCTGGAGGGTTCCTCTCGCTGAGCCAGCACAGTTTGTGTGGCAGCCTACCTGCAGAATGCCTAGAACCTGGCCAAAAGACTGGCTGAGCTCCGAGGTGCTGCAGTGTTCTCTGGCTGCCTGTAAGCCACCTCTCAGGTCTCAAACTACAAACAAAACAAAGTCCAGCCACCACCCGCGCCAGCCAGGATTAGGCACCCACAGACGACAGGGATTTCTGATTGTATTGCGCCTGGCTAAAGCCTGGCAGCTGCCCCGCACAAACCTCCACGGCATTAGGGCAATGCCCAGCATCAGAAGGTTGCAGGCGTGCCTGCAAAGGTGTGCACACAGGCATCCTGCGGCGGCACACGGCTGGGTGGGCAGCAGCCCCGGGGCTGGGTAGAAAAAGCTGAGCATCGTCTAGGGAAGGGCCCCACGGCACCATGCGTTTATGTACCGATAAACAGCCGCGGGATCACCAGTGAATAACAAGAGTGGCAGGGGGAAAAAAACTCCTGCCCTGCACTGTAAGGATCAAGCACGGGTTTGCCCTTTTCTTGCAGCCCGCACTTGCCTCACTTCGTTGCCACATTATGCAGTGAAACAGACTAAGTGCAGCTGACAAAGCGACACTGAACCAGCGGAGCAGGTGGGACCGTGAGGCTGTTTGTCCCCAGCTCAAATCTGCTGGGGTTGGGGCAAAGTGCCTCGGTCGGGTGGTGAAGCCAAAGCACAGAGAAATCCCGAAGCAGAGCTGTGCAGCAGCAAAAGGCAGGCTTAGCTTGGCTCTGCTCGACATGGCCCTGCAGGCTCTTCCAAAGGTCGAGTTTTGCCAACTTTAGGCAACACCTTGCAGCGGGACGCTCTGGAGGCAAGGGGGCAATGCGTTTGTCATGTATGCCGAGAAACCTGTGGCTTTAAGGGCAAGAAATCATCCGGGTGTCAGGGCAGAGAACGCGGCTGGTATTTTAACACGTAGGTGGTACTGAATCCCCGTCCCGCTGTGCCTGTAAACACCATTGTGCTTTTCATCTGCCACATTTGCAGCAGCAGCAGCACAGAGATTTCCCCTGAAATGGGATTGCTGACCCAGCGGCCGCCTGGACAATGTGACGGCCGCGCCCGGGCAGCACAAAGCCCCCGTTCCAGAAAGCTGTCGCACAAAGCAGAAACCCCGGGCGAGCCCCAACCTGCTGGGCTCGGCACATCCTTCTCGCCAGTACGGGGCGAGGCGGCCGGGCTGAGCGTCGGCGCTCGGCGGGCTGGAGCGGCAGCCATGCCCTTGCCGAGGCGCCGGTCCTCCTTCTTGGGGCAGCAGCCCTCTTCCTCCACGGCCGAGAGCTCGGGGCCACCTGGCCGCAGGGTCAGCGTTGGGGGCGGAGGGAGCCTGTCGAGACCTCCCGGCGTCTACGTGGGCACCGTCCCCACTGGCGGCGTAAGCAGCTTGGGCACCCGAGTGTCCCGCAGAGCCCTGGGTATCAGCAGCGTCTTCCTGCAGGGTCTTCGCAGCTCCTCCGCTGCCTTGCCCCTGGCCCCAGGGCTGGAGAAGGGCAGAGGTCTCTCCTACGAGAGCCTGAACGGCTGCTTGGTGGAGTACATCGAGAAGGTGCGAGCTCTCGAGCAGGTCAACCAGGAGCTGGAAGAGCACATCAGAGTCTACCTGGACAAGAAAGCGGCCAGCGTGGGCAGCTGGGGAGCGCTGCGGGAGAACTGGGAGGCGATTTACCACCAGGTGAGCGCTGTCTGCAGCACCGAGGACGAAGGGAGCTGTGCGAGTCATCAGCAATGCCGAGCGATGAGGGTTGATGCAGATGATGAATGCTGCCTGATTTGGAGGCTCGGTGCCCTAGATGGAGGGGTTTATATCTATCTTCATGATAACTAGCATTAGCATTTCACAGCGTGCTGTGGAACATGCCTGCTAAGCAGGAGAATTGCCTGGGGCATCCTGTGCACGGGGAACGGCTGAAAGGCACCCTAAGGCGAGGTAGTCTGGGCTCATTACAATGGGTGGTAGTTTCTCTTAGTTTTTCCTTAGCTGTGGTTATTAGAGTGAGCATCAAAATTATGCAAAGAAAACTGCTAGAAGTGAATCAGTTTATCCCTCATCATGATACCATTACAAGCACGTTGGGTTAATTAACAATTGCGATTTTTCACTTTATTCCCTTGTTTGCTTAATCACATTTCCAAACTCTCTATTTACCTAAAAATAATAATTACATGGCTACAAATTAGTAACTCCTTCTGTTGCCATCCCACCACCCCTTACTCCCACCCTCTCTGTGTGGTCCAGGCAATGGGATCTCCAGAGATGTGTTTGTTGTGGGGGCGTAAAATGGTGTTTGCTTTGACCTCAGGAACAAGAGACGGTTCCTTTTGCTGACCTGTAAGAGCAGTAAGGCTTTTCAGGCTGATGTCCTGTTTGCAGTGATCATGGGGCTTGGAGGACAAGATCCTGGCAGAATTTGGAAGATCACTGGAGCTTTTCTATAGAGACACTTTCCTTTGCACTGGTCCTACTGACAGCATTTACTCACTGCTAGTGTTAACCAGGGGTTGATCCCAGGGGATCACCACTTTTGGACTTGCACCCAGTAATTCTTTCACTATGTGCCAGAAAAGCCACTGGGTATTATCTGTAGGACACAGTAATACAGCAGTGTGCAACTAGTGTCTGTCAGTGGGCAAAATAACATTGTGCTACCCAAACTCCTGCAAAATGGCACAAAGCTTGGTCAGCTGCCACAGACAGGATGGCAATCAATCAGCTTTAATTACGTCTCCTCAGCCACCTCCAACAGTGTAACCCTGGGCTGCCCTCACAGAAAGCTGTGAGGTGGGAGTGAGGTTTCCTCCTTGTGCTCAAGCACTATTACAGTTCTTACAGGTCATTTCTTTGGGAGGCATCTCCTGCTTTAAGAACCAGGCAATTTTTGTTGCTGTCCTGTTGGCTTATAAAGCATTCAATACCCAGACAAAGTCACAGTTTCTTCGCTGCAGGGATCAGCATCAATCTTTGCAGCCTCTCTCTAGGTATTATAACACAACAAATGCCACTCTTGTAGCTCGGAGTTTTCCTCCTCCAGGCTCTGAGAAGGGGTCTCACGTGAAAAGCATGGCCAAAAGCAGGACGAGTTTACTGCTTGGCACCTGAGCAGCAGGCACTGACTGCATGATTTTAGCCCAGTTTAGATTACCATGTTGGAGTCACTGGGCTGATAAAGACCGTTTCTTTCTGTGTATGGCATCTTCTGATCTCTCTCTGTGAAGGCATCACTTGCTTTATCTGATGTGAACTTAAAAGCCAGATAATTTCCTATTACATGAATAATTACACCATGAGACTCATTATCACAGCGACACCTGAGCCCACGAATTTAGCAGCACTCAGCAAGGACTCAGGCACTTGTAAGAACAACAAACCCACACAAAGCCATAGACCAAGCACAGCTAGGAACTTGAAAGGTCCAGTAAATCTTGCAGCAACAAAACTGGTCACAAAAGTTGCCAGTCACCAGAGATAAGTTCTCCCCATATGTGTCTGTACCACAGTGCCCTTTACCAAGACCAGACTCTGCAGACTCCTTGAGCAGCTGCTTTTCCTTGCTGGCAGCTGTAACCCCTTAACTGGGCCCATACACTGGTGCAGACTTTTGCAAAAATATTTTTCTAAAAATTGAAGCTGCATTTTCATGTCTATGAAAATCACAAAAAAGCATGACAATTGGTGCTGCTTTCTGTTTAAGAGGTCTTATACCTCAAATACTCAGTAGCTGAAAAAAAATGTTCAAAAGGTGCCTGTGCATCACAGCTCCAACTGCTGAAAGACAAAACATGACTTAGGAGCTATTATTAGTAACAATATTTGCATTTTTAGACTTTCCCATTTTGGCTCATTACATGAGTGTCAGGATCTTAAGCCTCTCAGAAGCCCTGCAAGGCTTTCAACTGTTGCTTTCAAGTGGAGGAGGCAACATCCAACTGCTTGCAGCATTGCAAATCCCCTCATTTCCAGTGTCCACAAAGCTGAGGCTGCATCAGGTGTTTCTCTGGGCCAGCAAAGCAGCTGTGCATCTATCTCACTAATGCTGCATGTTTGCATCCAGCTGTTAATGAACAGAGTTAGACTAAACAAACAAGCCACTAGATGGAAGTGTTACATCTCTTCTCCTTAAACCTGGGCAAGGGCGTTCCCAGCTCATGCAAACCAGAGAGAAGTTTTAAGGAAGCCTGGTTTCATCACGGAAACGATTTTGCCAGTATCAACCCTCTGGACACCACCTGCAGATTTCTGCCTCCCACCAAAGAGCTTTCCAACGTTATGACTCTTTCACACCATTTTCAGGTGCTTGGCATGGTTCAGGTTTGTATGCAGTTCTGGAAAGTCCTGGACTTTCTCACGTTTGGCATCAGCCACCAGTCTGTGAATGGGGATGCTAGGTACAGATTGAGTCATCAGCAGTGTAAGATCAGGGTCCTGATAGAGACGTGCACTGTGGGACAGGCAAGAATCCCCTCAGATGCCCCACCATTGAAAAGCGCTTTTAAGAAACAGTTTGTCTACACATAGAGGCAGAAATCCAAGCAGTGGCAAATCACCAGCTGTTCCCTGCTTCTGCTGCAACCAAAAATGCATTTTGCACTGGATTCAGCCTCTGCAGAGTGTCTTTGAATTTCATGAGCCATTATGAACTTCTTACTGTAGGGAATAGGTTAAGTCCTTTGGATCACATCAGATGCCTTCACATACATCAAAGAATCACAGAATCAACCAGGTTGGAAGATACCAACTAGACCATGGCACTAAGTGCCCCATCCAGGCTTTTCTTGAACACCTCCAGGGATGGCAACTCCACCACCTCCCTGGGCAGCCCATTCCAATGCCAATCATTCTCTCTGTGAAGAACTTCCTCCAATATCCAGCCTAGACCTCCCCTGGCACAACTTCATAAGTGTCTGTCCAAGCAGCTGTAAGACATTTGGAGCAGTGAGCCACTTTTTGTGTGGTTGATTACAATCAGAAATGCCTCATCTTTGCATGTCCACCTCCACCCCATCACCAACCAGCAGGGCACAGAGTAGGCAGGACCATCCAAATGCAACAATCCCACTTGAGGTACTTTAGCTAACGTGTCTGGACAAAGCCTTGATGTCTCCACATTGCACAGCCTGTTTCAGCGCAGAGGAGCAGAGCACCTCAGGGAATTTGCAGCCTCTTTTGGCTGCAGATTTAATTATCTAAAAAACCCTATGTTTAGAAATCTTCAAGACTTCTCCTGGTCACTTCAAAGGCTTTTCTTAGTCATTTGGTGTGTTAATTTCAACTACAGATCTCCATAGGTATCTCCTGAAAAAGACCAAGTAGATGCTCAGTTTAGCTCTTGCAGATTGCCAGCATGGACTATGGAATGGCTGGAACATCCAGGGAGTTGTGTGCAGAGATGATGGCTCTGATCCTGGTTCCAAATTCAGTACATCTTCAGTCACCTCTGCAGAGCAGTGCATATGTGGCTCCAAGGCAGGCAGCTCTCCTTCTTGAACCCTCTTATCATTTTGTACAGCCCTCCTGAATCACAACCAGCTGCTGTGTCATCAGCTTTTCAGGTCTGCTTACACCTCAGGTGCACCTGGGCATTAAAGATACCCCCAGAGCCATAGCAATGATACCACAGTCTTATTTGCACAATCTTTGCAAAACATTTCACGTGTGGTGTAATAACCTGCTTCTCAGGTCTCATACCTATGGCAAGAGCTTACAGGAGCCCATCAGAGAAGAAAAACAGCACTCTGGGAGCTGAGGATGGCTCGCAGGCGGCATGAGCAACAAGTATGCCTTGGGTCACTGAGGACGACGCCCCTGAAGAGGACTGCTGATATGGGAAGTAGAACAGGAGCCGCATAAGTGATGCTTAAACTGTATCTAGAAAGTATAAGCGAGACGTGTCTGATGAGCACACCTTGGGCTCAGTAACGACCTCTGCCCCTGCAGCTGCTGCTGGTCACAGTCACTGTTTCCCACCAGAGGATGAATGATTAGGAGCAAGGAGCAGTTTGGTGACAAATTCCAGCCTATTTGCGGACAATTTCTGTTAATTGATTAAATTACCTGGAACGAGTCATGTGAACAGCCCTAGGCAAAAGGATTCTTGGGAGAATCAAAGCTTAAGATACAGGTACAGACCATGTAGGTAGTATGCTGAAGCTCCTCATTGCTTGAGCCTTGCTCTCTCTGTCTTCTAGGTGGGCGAAGCAGTCCTTGAAAATGCTCGGCTGATGCTGCACACAGAGAACATTCAAGCCTGTGCTGAAGACTTTAAAGACAGGTAGTCTTGTGGTGGCACCTAGCCAGCCACTTTCTTGCTCTGTAGAGGAGCAATGCTCAGAGAGTAGAATAGGCTCATCCTTTATGTTGACTACTGAACCACTTGACTTGGGAGGGGTTTCTAACAGCAAAATCACTGTGATGGTAAGGTTATTTTGGAAGATTTATAGTAACAAAAATGTGCACTAGCAAAACTACTCAGGTTACTCTTTGTTAGACAGCGGCTGATCTCTGACTGAGAGGTCAGTAATCACTCCAGTTGGGGTTGACATTTTATAAAAGTAAACTGCCACGTGCTTTTTAGGTTCAGTTTTCAGTGCCACACAAGGGGGTTCAGCAGAACACTGTTCTGCTGCCACGGCTGAAAAGCAAAACCTGCACCAGTATGAAGGCTGGCATGGAAATGTTAGATAAGGAAACAGACATAGGATGCACTCATTGCCCTTGCTTCTAACCCAGACAAACTAATGGTAAAAGAAGATCTTAAACACTGGAAAATGAGCCATTTGCTTTAACAGCAGTTTTAGGTGACAGACAACCACTTGGATTTCCTCTTTACGTTGATACTACTGGGATTTGGTCTTACAGCTGGGCTGGGACCATGGAGCAGAGACCAGACTTCTATCAGCACATCCTCAACGTGTAACACATGCATGTTTTCTTTAACCACAGCTCTGAAAGGCTGTATGCAGACCAGTGAGCAGTTATTCTGCAGCCAGACAAACAGACCCCCCCGTCAGAGTCTATATGGATTCCAGACTTAGGACTGTGTAGCTCTCTGTGTTCATTCAGGAATCCTATCGGGTTGGTAGCCACCACAGTGCAGATTGCTAACTAGCCTGATTTGTGGCACTGAGTTAGTAGCAAGGTACTTCAGGCAGTTAAACTCAAGCACAGCAAGGCAAGGTGAGAGCAAAGTACATCTTCTGTGTTTCTGTGCCTCTGTCTGGGACACATGAGCTAATTAGCACAAATGATGTCATTATTTTTAAAAAAAGCAGCAGGTTTTTCTTGCTGAGCTGTGCTTTGTTAAGGTTTGGTTTGTTGGGTTTTTTCTCTGCAGGTATGAAAATGAGCAGCCATTCAGAAAGGCAGTAGAAGATGAAATTAATTCCCTATATAAAGTGATTGATGATGCTAATTTAACTAAAATGGATCTGGAGAGTCAGATAGAGAGCATGAAAGAAGAACTAACTTTGCTGTCAAAGAATCATGAAGAAGTAAGTCCAGGCGCAGGACACTGCAAAGCCCATGTGTGCCTGTTGCAGCTGGTTGGTATCACACTTCTAGTGCAAA
Source organism: Pogoniulus pusillus (assembly GCF_015220805.1). Classification (NCBI taxonomy): domain Eukaryota; kingdom Metazoa; phylum Chordata; class Aves; order Piciformes; family Lybiidae; genus Pogoniulus; species Pogoniulus pusillus. The sequence continues at coordinate 444,726 of NC_087295.1, forward strand.
GCAAGCACTGAAAAGCTCTGCCTGCCATGGCTGGGCATGGGGATTCTCCTGAAGTCTCCTCCTCTTTCTTGCTTCTCTGTTAATTTAGAGCAATAACCTCTGAGGCATGACCAAATTAATTCCATTTAAATGCTGTCTCTTTCCTATCTTACAAATACAACATGAAAGAGGTGGCACCACTCTATTTCTGCTAGACACCACACAACGGCCACAGTGTTGCACAGTCGTGTGTGGGGACATCTCCATGGCAAGTGCTGACTCACAGCCAAAGATCAGAGCTGCCTCTGCTTGGCACAGCTTGCATCTGCCAGGAGATGTATATCTGTGCTATTGCGTGGTGCAGCACAGAGGGAAGAGCAGGGTTTGATTTGTTGTAAGTTGTTAGTTCTTTGACACAAAGGCCAACATTGCAGCTTTACTGCCAGTGTCCTTGTGGTGCATTCCAGTCCCTCGTGTGCAGTGTGCATGTGTCAAGCTCTAACTGCTGAAGAATTATGCCACTGTCAGAGGGTTGATCCAGGCAGTGTCTTGGTGTAGGGATTCTGTCTCTTTCCACCACAGGGGAAACCACTTCCAATACCCCAGATCTTCTACAAGACTGCTCATACAAGGCAAATGCACAGCTGAAGAGGAATGCCTCCAGTGCACTGAATCATTAATGTAGAGACAGCTTTTGGGACAGAAGCTAATCACCCTGTGGCACTTGCTTGAGCTCCTCTGAAGCTACCATTCAACTGTCTAGTTCACCTTCTTTTATATCTGACCTTTTTGTTCAAGGATGTGAAGGTATTATACAAGCAGCTTGCTGGATCTCAGCTGGAAGAACTTGATGTTCCCCTGGGAAGTGGCCTGGATGACATACTTGAGAAAATCAGAATCCACTGGGAGAGAGACATCGAGAAGAATCGCGCTGAGACAGGTGCCCTGCTCCGTACCAAGGTAAGCACTCTGGAACCCTCTGCAACAAACCAGGCTCTGACACAAACAGCATCTGCCCAATACTCTGCTCTGCTCTGACTTGGAGGGTTAGGCTTTTGGTTTTCCCCTCAAACAGAAGAAGATGGTAAAGATCTAAAGGATTTTGGTCCAAGTCCATGGGAAAACACAAGTGTTGATGACTTTTTTGGGGATCCACAAGAGTTAATCAGTGGTGGCAGTGGCTGTGTTGATATCACAGGTATCTGTGAGACCCTTCTAAGGGTTCCAAAATGTTGACTAAGAAAAACTAACTTAATCAGCTGATACCTTCCATGTAGGATAAGCCACAGTCATTACCCTTCTTACTAGGGCCATTTCTTCACTGAATAATTCACAGGGGTCTATAAAAAAGGGCAGAATATATCACTTGACACTAATAATACAGTTACAGACTCCCTGGGGACTTCTTGAAATTATTTCCTTCAGCAGCAGTGGGAAAAGTGGATATTAACTTAGAAATTAATAGTGATAACAGGTAATAGCCATTCCCTTAAAGAGTCTTTTCCCCTCCTGATGCTGAGTCTGAACAGCTGGTTAATGCAGCTGTTTCTCTGCCATGAAGGCTTACTCATTTCCAGAGTGGCTGGCTGAAGTAAGTATTTTGGCAGAGCCAAAGCCCTAAGTCCAGCAGACAGCTCCACATGTTAGCAGCCAGTTCATTTGGAGTAGAATGCCATGTGAAAAATCCAGGTGTGAACACTTCTGAAATCTAACAGACAAAGTGAAAGCACTAAACTTAAAAAAATAATACAGTATAGCTACAAAATGAAGAATTAGAACAATGTTTGCAAGTAATTTAATCAGCAGTATGAAAGCTGAACAGCTTTCGCTGACACACGTGTAAGCTGGCTTACACTAACTGCACAGAAAAGGTGATTGCTCTGACTCTAAGGAGTTTGTGGAATAGTCCAGACAGGGGATTTAATATACAAGAACCATAGCTGCCATAAACTGTGACAATATCAATTGTCAGTTGGGTATGTAAAGAAACAAGGCTGTGATAAGTCACCATCTTTCACCAGCAACAGGCTGAAACCTCAGCGGCTGCACGAAGCCAGGAGGAGGAGCTGGTGGAGGGCCTTCGAACCGAGTTCCATGAAACTGCCTGCAAGATACAGAGCTTGCAAGCAGAAACTGAATCTCTGAGAACCCTGGTAAGGAGCAGTGGGGTTGCAGTGGTCATGTTCTGCAGAAATTCAACAGGCCTTCTGAGGAGAACATTCCTCTCTTGGGTTGCAGGCTTCAGTGGGTACTGTTCCCAGAGCTGCTAGACATTTCTGGGCTCTTCTGGACTGACATGGTGCACCAAGTGTAACACACTGGACACCTGGCCCTGAACTGCCAATCTTCGGTGTCTTCAGACTCAGTAACAATCTCAGTGCAACTGCTGGCTTGGGTAGTACTTAGCAGTGGAGAGTATCTGTGCCTTGTACCCAGAGCAGCTCAGCCTGTGTAATGATGATACACATTTCCCAAAGTATCTAAAGGGAGGCATTTTCAAACTGCTCTGTCTCCACTTAAGCATATTCACCAGAGATATTGGCCAAACCTCAATAGAGATCGCTGTGGAGCATCTGAAAGCTGACTGCCTTAATGTCTGCTCTCCTGCCCTTACAGAAGAGGGGTCTGGAGAATTCTTTATATGATGCCAAGCACTGGCACGACATTGAACTGCAGAATCTGGGCTCTGTCATTTCCAAGCTGGAGGCAGAGATGGGAGAAATCAAAGTAGAAACAGAGCAGCAGCAGCGGGATCGTGAAAATCTGCTGACCAGCAAACAACAGCTGGAGAAAGACATTGCTGCATATCACTGCCTTCTGGATGGAGAGCAAAGCAGGTACGTGTCCTTGAAATCAAGCATGCTGCAGAGATGGAGATGAGCTCCCTGGGAAGGAGCTGTGAGGTCACTGGAAGCAGGAGAACTAGGATCGTTTCTCAGGTTTTATAAGGCTGAGTGGTAGATACTGAGGTTTGAAGAAGCTGCCCAAGGGGTGGAGCGCCCCAAAAGCAGCTGTGCAGAGATTCCTGATGTACTGGAGCAGGGTGGTGTGCAGTACCGCCGCAGACAGACGAGGGTCAGGACCAGCAGGTCAGCCCGTTTCACTTCCCGGGTGGCTTGCGAGCTCAGCTCAGAGAGCTGCTGCAGTGCCTGGGAGCTGCACTAGTGGCTGTGCAGCGGCTCTGGCGGCGTCTGCGCCTGGGCACAGGATGCCTTCCCTCCCTCTCCCACTGTACACTCCAAATATCGAAGGGCAAGGTCTGTTTTGAAGCACACGAGTTATCCCCAAAGGAAGAGAGATTCTGGACTACTGTGTGCACCATTTGTGAAGAAACAGTTCCAACGCCTAGCATTTGTCCTCTGGCAAAACCCCTGTGGTTGTGTTCTTGGTTGGGCCTTTTTAAGATCCTTACTCGCCATAAGCCATGGAACCTGAGAATCTGACCCACAAGTTTTAACTTGCTCTTCTGCTCAGGTCAGGGAGAAGCTGCAGTGGGGCTAGTACATAGTCCAGCATTCTCCTATTCATAGTATTGGCCAGTGTGTATTCTTTTGTTATTGTTTTTTGACTTTCAGCTGATTATGGAACCCGCAGCCCACAGGAGACCATTGCCATTAAAGCAAAGGATGTCGCTGGCAGTTATGTTCGTGGAAGCTAAAAGCCCATCACAGCAGCCTGCTTTATTCAGTTTGATTCAACAGTCAAAGTAGGTTGTAGCTTGAACAACTTTATTAGACCCTCCTCATGTAATTGCTTTGCTTTCAGATTTCACTTTACTCATGTTGTTAAAATGGTAAAAAAATAAAGAATACCAGGCTTTTTGCTTGACTTTCTCTTCCTTTCAGTATTTTTCATGTTAACCAAAGGGGACTGGATTAAGGACCCACAGCCTCCACTTCCCAGAAAGTAAATTCTTTCTTTTTATAGTATAAATATATCAAGACTGAATTACTGCTCCACTGTGCACTGAGCACCCATGTGGAAATGGTGACAGCTCTGTTGTGTTACAGGAGACCATCACTAGTGTGAAACACAGTATCCCAGTATCACCAAGGTTGGAAGAGACCTCAAAGTCCAACCCTTTACCACAATTCTCAAGGCCAGACCATGGCACCAAGTGCCACGTCCAATCTTGCCTTGAACAGCCCCAGGGACGGCGACTCCACCACCTCCCCGGGCAGCCCATTCCAGTGTCCAATGACTCTCTCAGTGAAGAACTTTCTCCTCACCTCCAGCCTAAATTTCCCCTGGTGCAGCCTGAGGCTGTGTCCTCTCGTTCTGGTGCTGACCACCTGAGAGAAGAGAGCAACCTCCTCCTGGCTACAACCACCCCTCAGGTAGTTGTAGACAGCAATAAGGTCACCCCTGAGCCTCCTCTTCTCCAGGCTAACCAATCCCAGCTCCCTCAGCCTCTCCTCGTAGGGCTGTGCTCAAGGCCTCTCCCCAGCCTCGTTGCCCTTCTCTGGACACGCTCAAGCATCTCAATGTCCTTCCTAAACTGGGGGGCCCAGAACTGGACACAGTACTCAAGGTGTGGTCTAACCAGTGCAGAGTACAGGGGCAGAATGACCTCCCTGCTCCTGCTGACCACACCATTCCTGATGCAGGCCAGGATGCCACTGGCTCTCTTGGCCACCTGGGCACACTGCTGGCTCATGTTCAGGCAGGTATCAATCAGCACCCCCAGATCTCTGTCTGGCTGCTCTCCAGCCACTCCGACCCCAGCCTGTATCTCTGCATAGGGTTGTTGTGGCCAAAGTGCAGCCCCCTGCACTTGGAGCTATTGAACACAATCCAGACAATGCTGTGAAGAAGTTACACTGTGGTCTTAGCTCAATGAGTTTCATTCTGCACTACATAACCAGCAGAGGCATCCTGGCAGTACACAATAAACACATTTTAACTTGACTAAACTTCTGGAAAAGTTGAAGATGCAGGGGAGCAACAGCAGTTCTTTCTGTGGTCCAGGTCATATCCTTTCACTGCATACTAAGTCTCAGCCAGGGTGTCAGTTTGTGCAAATGTGACGCCTTTTGATATTCTGACAGATTGTGATATTGGATTTTCAGATGCTTGGCTCTTTCTTGATATTAACATCCCTTAAGGCAAGCTTGCCAAACTCCTTTTGAACAGGCAGCAATATGTGGGTGAACCTGGCGAGTTTCTCTAACATTGATGGTATCACAGTGGAAAAGATTTGCCAGTTTCACTTCTGCCTTCCTTTTATATTTCAAATATTTATATCTTCACTGTACTGCATTTGCACTATGGCCATATAAAGGGCTATTTTCAGAGGAACATGAAGAACCCTGGCCTCTAGCACAGGAAATTTTAGGTAGCTGGCTGGCTTTCCTGCACAGAACAAAGCCAGCCATACACGTGTTTGCTGGCTTAGGAGGTTACGACATCGACAGTTACCCAGAGTGGCAGCACAGTTCATTAACTGGACTCAAAGATGACTGAGCAATGGCATATATTGGAGAACATCACGGCATAGGGCACACATGAGAGAGATTTTGATCTTTAATTGAAACATTAGCTAACAAATCTACCCGACTGGAAAAATCACTCTCCAAATCCACCAGAAAATAACCTCTGTTGTGCTTTCCCTTGCACACTCCCACGCACAGAGGAAACACTCATTTAATTCTGCAAAAGGGCCAGTTGGTATCTACCATCTGCAAGACTGCGATCCAGAACTACTGGACTAAGAGATTACACAACCACCAAAACACAGGTGATGGCAGATTCTCTTTTTATCTCACAGACTGTCAGCTCCTCAGAGCAGTAATAATACCTTCTTACCACTGCAGCATGCACAAAGCTGAGACTGCACCAAGAACAGTGATGATGGGAGAAAATACACACACACAGTGGTACAAGAGGTAACATGGTGCAGCCCCTTGTGGTGGTGTTAACCGGAAACTGTCTAAGGCACAGTCGCTTTTTGAGCATTACTGAAACATCCTCTCCCTCCCTCCACTCTCACATAAGAGTGAGCAGTTTAGCTGTGAGTTGAGAAAAAAGAAGAAATTTACAGATTGTGTATTTCTTCCTGCTAGGTTTTCAGGTTTTCTATCTCAAGTGTGCTGTTTAATTATAGAAACCAGCTTCTACAAACCATCAAGTGAATTCTTTAGCATAAAAATATACAATCTGGCATCAGATCTCTTTGCTACTTTCCAGCAATGCTTCAGGTATGAAAAGACACCAATGGCTATCCCACTGCTAGACTGTTGTTTCTACATGGCACTGGTAGAGAGAACCCTAGTGAGTTTATGAGTCTACAATCAGGCTGCAATGTGAGAAGAAGGATATTTAAAGCTTCTTCTATGCCATTCCAAGTTCCAACAAAACTTGGATCATAGGTTCAAATGATCCAGCACATTTCATAAAAGTTAAGTTAGATTCCTGATGAGATATTTACTCCTTGGAATGGACACAGTTTCTTGCCTCTTTGTCACTGCAGCCTTACAGCACTTTCTTTGCAAGGGGCAAGTGATGTGAAAGCCAAAAGCAGCAAAAAACATCAGGTTTGCTTTCTTCAGCCTTGTCTGTAACATCATAATATAGATGTTTTACCAGCTGCTGAAAGTGAAAAACAAGTGTAGCTTAGATTCAGACAGGGCCCATACTCAGTGGCTATTATTAGCTTACCTGCCACAAAAGCTGAGGAATACACATTGTCTGCTTAGCTGTTATTTCATCAGTGGCCAGTCTGCGAGCCGCAGCATGATGCAGTGCAGAGGTATGGCAGTGTCCCGGGCAGTAATGGCAGTACAAATGCAGGGCAAAGACATTTTAAATACCTGAAATCAGAAAAGAATTTCAATTTACACTTCAAGAAATGGATTGCCAAATACTCTGCCATACCAAGCTGTCCTGTGTACCATCTTCCCGTGCCACCTTCTACCAACAGAAGGGGACAGCAGCAGCAGCAGGAAAGCTGCAGTGCAATATGGAGGCACAGGAAATTATTAGCTACTGTACTTGCTTTCTGCTTTAGTACTACTTATTAGCAGTAATTACAGACAATTATATCAAGAGCAATTCTGTAATGAAAGTGTGACTGATCACGTAGCTTTCCTGGTGTCACCAGATGACCTGTTATGCTTGCAAACATTTGGTTCTCAGGGCTTGCTCTGTGTGAGATCAAACCCTCTAAGTGCACGGAATGCCAACGGTAACTGAAAAGCACAGGGAGAATTCAGCATCGAAGGCACAGAAAGAGGACTGCAACAAATCTCCCAAACTCATAACACTCAACTGCAGTGATTAGGTTACTCCAAGCTACAGGACACTGCATAAAGACATTAGAGTATTTAGCCCCTTCCTGCAATATGACAACAACTCCCCTGATTTTTCAAACAGGCTGAGAACTGTGGATGGAAAACACTGTACAGAAAACTGTCACTGCTAGAGGTTTGTGTTCACAAAGGAGACAGAAGAGTCCTGACAAACTTTATTCAAATGAAGGGAGATCCCTGTGTGACCTCCCCAACAGCTGGAGGACACAGTCTCCTTTCGTCCTAATTTCCCAGCTGCAGGGATCTCTTTTCCTTTCCCCACTGGTTGAGGAATGCACAGACTACCCAGGCCACCTACCACATGTTCAACCTTGCATGTAGAACCTCCTGCAGCACACATCCTGTATTCATTAAAATGAGGCTTTACCCCTCCCCGGGTGGAGAAGCTGATATTTATTGAGGCTATTTAGCCTGTGCACTACCCTAGAATTTCAAAAGGTTAGGCTGGATGCAGTCACTGATGGTTTCTGCTGTCTTCAACAGACACTTCATTAGTGAGGGCAAGATCTACGGGGAGGGTGCAAGGAATCAGTTACAGGCAGCAAGGATGAAGTCACACTGCTGAGATGACCCAAGCTGTCCCAGCCAACCAAAATTTGGACACATTTTCCAGCAATTCCCCCGTGTCGTGCTCTGTATTGATTCCTAGTTCTCTTATTTCAGGCTGCAGGTTGTAGTATCCTTATTTGTAAAGCCATGCCTCTGTCCCACGGACGCTAACTGTGCTTTCATGCACACACCCCGGCACTCTCCGAAGCTCAGAAAAGCTTTTCATGACTATAAACACATATTTCAAGAAGAAATACCTTAAAAATGAATTACTCTTAAAAAAAGGCATGTCTACTTTTGTATAATACAAATAAATTCTTACTTGACAAGTCATTACTGTTTGGGCTCTCTAGCAGTAGGAACATCCATCTCCTTTCCACGACTGACCAAAGTCAGTCAGAAGCAGCAAGGCTTCCTGTCATTATTTATGACTCATGATGCATTTTGAAGCCACAGTTAACTTTTTTAAAGGTCATGGGTTGGTCGTGGAGCTTTTTTTCCACAGCTAAAGGTCAGTACAGTGCCCAAGGCCAGAAGCGGCAACCTGCTGACACTCACCGCGCAGCTTGCTTCGCAGCAGACGCTGAGCCAGGAGAGCAGCAGGGAGGCTCATGCGCATCCGGACATCCGAGACGGAGCGGGGCTGCCAGCCTCCTCTAACCACACTGTTTCCCAGAGAAAGCCGTATTACCTCCGTGTGTTTGACAGTGACAGCCCAAGAGCACAGCCCTCTCAGCGGTGCGGAAGAGGCCGATTTGGATCACTTCGGTCCCCGGGACAAGCGGGCGCAAGGCACACCGGCCCCGCCGCTTGGCAGGCTGAGCAGCACGCTGGTTAGTACCGCAGGCGGGTGCCGCAGCGCTCCGTGCTGACAGTGCCCTGGGCGCCCTGCCGCTCCGCACCGGGCCCCGGCAGCGAGGCAGGGCCTGCGGCTCGGCTCGGCCGCTCTGAGGGCAGGCGGGAAGCGGGCCGAGGGCCGGCACGCGCCCCTCGCGGCTGCCGAACGCCGCCGCCACGGCACTGCGCATGCGCTGCTGCACACCGCCCCCCCCGGCCCGGCGCGCATGCCCCTACCCCCTGGCTCGGCCAATCGCCAGCCGCGCCGCCGCCGCGCCCCGCCCCCCACGCACCCTCACGCCGTGACGTTGCCATCCGCCCCGGCCATTTCCGGCCGGGCCGCAGGGCTCCCTGCGCGGGCTGCGATTGGCCGGGGCGCGGCGGCGCGTGCGCAGCCGAGAGGCGCTGCCCTGCCCGCTCCGCACGGCCCTGCGGCGGCTCCCGTCCGCCCCTGCCGCGCCGCGTCACACGGCAGCCTCCTCCTGCGGGGCGTCGGGGCGGCTTGGCCAGCCGCAGGCCTTAGCCTCGCTCCCCTCGGAAGCGGCCAGCAGTAGGAGGTCGAGCCTCTGCTGCGCGGGCTCACCTGTTGGCCCGGGCCGCCGCTGCTCTCTCCTTCCTTTCCCTCGCGTTCATACCCCTAACCCCCATCTGCCCCGCTGTCGGGGGCTGCCGCCATGGCGGAGACGGAGGAGAGGAGCCTCGACGACTTCTTCGCCAAGCGGGACAAGAAGAAGCGGAAGGAGAAGAGCAACCGAGCGGCCGCCGCCTCCAGCGCCGCTTCTAGCGCCGCTTCTAACGCTGCCTCTAACGCCACGGGGGCGGCCTCGGCGGCTGGAGGAACCCGCCCGACTGACGGCAGCGGCTCCGGGGCCGTCACCTCTAACGCAGATTCCTCCAAGACGGTGACCAAGGTGAGGCCTGGGGAGGGTGGGAAGTGGGGAGCAGGGCCGCGGCGGCGGGGAACGGTCACGGCTGCCTACGGCGGCCCAGACGGCGCCTTCCTGCCGGCAGGGGGCGCCGTCACTGCCGGCCTGGGGGAGCGGCGCCGCCCGGCCATGCGGCCGCGGGAGGCCCGTGGGGCTCCCGGGCAAGACCGGCCCCAAAGCGGGAGAGAGCCGGCGGGAGGGCCTCGCCGCCACGGCGACAGCCCGCCGGGGCTTCTTAGCCCAGCGCAGCCTTATCTTTGGGCCGGAACCGCCGGTTTCTGGGCTGGGCGTTCACCCGGCCTCGAAACGTGCCTTGCGTCCGCGTGTAGGGAAGGAAATGGCTCCAGTTCCCGGTCTGCGGCTTCGGTTGTGCCCAGCCCTCCCTGGTTTCTGGGTCTTGGTGCAAGGCAGTGGCAGGAGCTGGAGATTTGCATCAGGTGCCAGCTTGCGTTGTGGCCTGTGGACCTTGGCGATAAGTTTCCCCTGGCCCTGCAGACACAGTGCGCCTGGCGCTTTGCCTCGGTGCCAGGAAGGGCTTTGCTGCCAGGAGGAGTTTCGTACCATGTTACAAGGGTATGATAAGGGTGCAGGAGAAGCTCGCAGCTGAGTTAACGCCTTCCAGCTAGCCACGTTCTGTACTTTCAAATCTAATTTTAAGACTCAGAATACTAGGTTGGACAGGACTACAGTGGTCATCTGGTCCAGCCTTAGGAAAAGCACAGTGTAGACAAGATGACCCTACAGCCTGCCCAGATTTGGTGTTACAGTGCCCAGGTTTGGGGAGCTCCACCACTTCCTTGAGATTATTCCATTGGTTGATTGTCTTTGAAAAGTGTTCCTCTCGTGTCCCCACTGTTAATTTGCCCCCATTACCGTTATTTTGGATGTGACTCCTTGTAATAAGGGAGCGTCGTCTTTGTAGCCACCTTTTAAATGCTGGGCCGCAGTGATAAGCCTTCTTTCCATGAGGTTGAACTAGAAATACTGAAAGAAATGTTTCCTAATGTTTAATTTGGGCACCTTAACACCTGCAGTAGCTAAGTAGACCAAGGTCGATGGTGATCTTCCATCTGCTCTTCTGTTCATTTGCTTGCAGAATGTTTTCTGGCTTTGACCGAAGCTGGTCCGTGGATTAGCACTAAAGATTGTTAGGTGTGGAAGGCATGTTGGTTTGAAAACTGTGATGTTTCCATAGAGATGGGGTGTAAGAAACCTAAAAGATTTTAGAGCTGTAGGCTCACACTCTTCCAGTAGATTGACTCTTCAACAGCCAGTGCAATGGCGTGAGGTGACTCTGCTTCTGCTCTTAGGTTAAAGCAGGTCAGTTTTCCTGCTAGAAGTTGATAGTATTGAAGATCCTAAAACAGGGCTCCTTGCAGAAGCTGTTTCCCCAGGTGTGCAGCAGAAAGTGGACTGTAGTACCACTGGCAGACTTTGCTTGCAAGGTCATCTTTGTATTTAGAGTCATAACTGCATTTCATGTAGGAATTATGTAAAACACTAGTTGGTCTGTGAGTGTTTTAAAGCTGTGACTAGGGCTGCTAATCTGTTCTGGTTCATTTGTAACTCACTTTAATAAGCCTGAAACCAACTGGTTGAACAGTAGGGCAGAGCTGGCTCTGTGTAAGTGGACACTTAAGATCCCACTTTACACCTTAGAGTGGTGCTTCGCAAAGACTAACATTTCACTGGTTTTGTGCACTATGGCTGCCATGGCTTCAAAGCTGCTTTTTTTCCTGTTATAAAAACATTGAGAAGACAAGAAAGGCTTTAAGTGTGGTTGTGAATGTGACAATCAAATGTACCAATATTAGTCATGATCATAAATCCACTGTGGGCTACTCCAGATGTTCTTTACTGTTGGGCTTGTGGGATAGGTGATGGAACAGTAAGTCTGAAGTGCTGAAGCTGTCACAGAAGCTTGCTGTTGGCAAAAGCAGGAGTGGTTGTCCTTGAATTTCCCTGGTCTTGGCTGCACAGCTGTTCCCTGCTTAGTGTTGTCCCTTGATTTCCCATGGGATTTTTACTGAGACATGGTTTTCTTTCACTCCAGTGGCTTTTACTGGGGCGTTTCTGAGCTGTCCCAGTGAGTCAGCCGAGTTAGGGAGGAGGAGTGGAACCCTTTGCTGCTGGCGGTGGGGCACAGATGGGCTTCCCATGGAGTTGCACCTCCACTCTTAGTTTGCTTTATCTTCGTTACATTCCTTTCCACTTTCAGCATCAAGAGGTAACAAGTTTCTTTTTCTCTTCTTACAGGAAGAGGATGATTGGAAGGAGTTTGAGCAAAAGGAAGAGGTTGATTATAGTGGTCTTAGAGTTCAGTCCATGCAAATAAGGTACCACACTTTCAGTTCTTTCTCCAGAATAATTGCTGTGGCTGTCTGTAAGGTGTGCTCGGTCTCCTGAGCTGCCTCCGGGGCCGTTAAGCAGGGCTTTGGTACGTGTCTGATGACACAGAAGTTTAGACTCTAGGTCTGCCGTTTTGGTTGGGACTCAGATTTTTATCACAGGCTCTTAACGTTGCCCTTTATAAAGATGTTAGGAATTTCTGTGAAGAGCACAGGCCAGTAACTGCCACTGATGGTGTCACTTGCTTCAGCTTACTGTGGTGATTACTCTGAGAGGCTATTTAATTTTCAGTTATTATAACTATTTTAAACTGCTCTCTGATGTATACAGAAAGCTTTTCTGATCATGACTAGCAGGCACTGGTGTATTATAAACTTCTTTTGTATTTACACTTCACCGCTGCTATTGAGATCAGTGCCTTGAGTTTAATTGCCTCACCCTGCACTTGTGCCCCCTTAAATCACACAGCTTGCTGTAGCAGTTGTCTAGCAAATCGTTTTGAGTTTATGACTATTTCTGTGCAAAATAAGATGGGCTAAATGAAATAATCAGGCTGTTATTTGTCTTCAGGCATATTTTCCTCCTGTTTTGAAAAGATACTATGAGTTGATTTGTGGAGTGTATTTGCGCAACATAAGAATGTTTATCAGGTGGTTGTGGTTATAGGTAAAGGTTGCTCAGGACTTGCTTTCTGTCAATGTTTTTGTACAACTTCTTCCTCGTGGCTGAAGCATTTTATGGAAGCTGGACCTGTAGTCCTTTCCTGCTTTATCTTGTCATCACTTCCAAATGCTTGACAGCCTCAGTAAGAAGTTGTTTAAACTCAAAGGAATCAGTTTATTTGGTCATTTAGTGTAGTTTCAGTTTGTCCTTTTTAAAAGAACTTCTTTCCTTCTCAGCTGTGAAGCTACACAGCAGTAGTCCAGATGGAAGCACCACTGCAGAGGTTACAGGACTAATGCTGTGTGCTGTAGCTGCAGAATGCTGCCCATGGCAGCTGTGTAGCATCTTGTATCTTAAATCTTTCCTTGTAACATGCTGCTTATCACTCCTCTCTTGCAGTGAGAAGGAAGATGATGAAAGTGAAAAAACAGAAGAAACTGGTGACAACTGGGAAGAGACCGGTGGTAGTGTAGACAGATCCTCTGGTCCTTGGAACAAGTCTGCGCCTGCCCCAGCACCTGTCGTTGAACCAATTGGTAAATTTAACTTGGAGTTGTTACTTTTCCCAGCTGGAAGCCCATTGGGCTGAATGAAGCGGCTCAGAGGGTGGCATTGCCACCTACTGGTGACTTGTTTGGCACAGTGGTCACTAAGGAGATCTTCCTGTGAAGGGGTCTGAGAATCTGCATTGACAATACTGTCAGAGGCTTTAAACAAATACCAGTGGAGTGGGGGTTCTGGCTTTGAAGATGGGGCGGTGGAAGCATCCTGTCTTTGGAGGAGGTACTTTTGCTTTGCAGTTTGCAAAATAACCTGTGGAAGTGTTTCTGTTGCTGTAAAAACAGTGCTGTGACAATGAAAGGGCTGTTCAGGCAGTGTTTGATGTCTGCTAGGACAGCTCTTGAGCAGGGTGTTATGGTTAACGGTGTGCTTTTCACACTAGTTCTGGGGTACAAAGACCATGGCACCTCAAAGATGATTCTTTAACTGGGATAGGATTAAATACAACTGATTAGCAGCAGCAGAGATCAGCTGCTAGCCACGATGGGAGTTTGGACTTCTCCTCCATTGAGACATTCCAAGTAGCCTGCTGCAGGCGTGCTTGCTTGCACAGGCAAGGAGGTAAAGCATTCACTGCTGCCAGTTCATCGTAGATGGTTCTTTGGATGTGAACTATTCAGAGACACATCTGAAGAGGTGCTAGAAAGAACATTTAGCACAAGGTTGTGTTTAAATCTCTGGTTTTAAAGGTGAGCTGCCAACACATAGCCGAGCAGAAGCATTGAAATCCTCAGCCCTGAGCCAGTGCACTGGAGCAGCGTTTGAGCTGGCCTGCCAAGCGTAGCTTAAACTGGGTGGCCTCTGATCTCCTCCCGTCTCTGAGCACTCGATGCCAGAGCTTTGAGAGGTGCAGGGTCGTGAGCTTGCGGGTGGGTTCCAGGGGCTCTGGGCGTAGACTCACTCCCCGGATGCTATTGTCCCCCACAGTGGCCGAGGCCCCGGAGCCGGTGCCGAGCGGAGGCGTGTACAGGCCGCCCGGCGCCAGGGAGGGCGGCAGGCCCCGGCGAGCGCAGCAGGGCCCGCCCGAGATCTACAGCGACACTCAGTTCCCCTCGCTGCAGTCCTCCGCCAAGCTCGGCGACAGCCGCAGGTGAGTGCCCTGCAGCTGCTGCCAGGGGACGCCCCGGGCCGCCTGCTGCTGCTCCTCCTCCTCCCTCTGCTTTAAGGCTTAAGCCTGAAGCTTCCCGCAGAGACAAGACAGATGTGAGACATTGCTCTGTTTGGCAAAGAGATGTAGGAGAGGTCTTGACTATATTCGGCTTTTGGGAGGGCCTCCCAGCACAGGACATAGCCCAGTGATGCAGCCAAGCACGGCTGCCAGGTCTCTGCCAAAGGGTTTCCCTGGAGCAGGCACTTCAGCTCCTGGCAGCAGCTGCCTCCCTGATCTGGTTGTGGCAAGGCTCTGCTGCTGGCAGTAGGCATGAGGAGAATGTCTTCAGCACGCTGCCTTTTCCTTAGAGCCGTGACAGGGACAGAAGTGGAGGATTGGGCTTTCATGCACACAGCAAGCAGCAGACGTGCTGCCTGAGCTCTGCTTCACAAAGCCTCTCCCCTTTTGAAGACTTGAGTCCTGATCTTTCCATAGCCTTATTCCCTGCAGAGGAGAGAGCAAGGCCAGAACCTAGTTCACTTGTGGGTTCTTTGGGGCTATTTTTTAGCCTGCTAGACCAATAATGCCTGGCAGAAGCTTTGTTTCTTCTGGGTTTGTTTTGGTTTGGCTTTGTCTGCCTGGAGGCTGAGACCCATTGTTGATGCTTTGGAGTTGAGCTAAGATGATATTCTGAGGGAGTGTTCTGGAAATGGACTCTTTGCTTTCTAAAACTTGTTTAAATGCACCTAAATTTACTTCTGGGAATGTTAATACTGAGATTTAGAATGTGATCAGAGTTGTACTGGGGGATGAGCTTGGTTCTGGTGATAAGGTTTTGCAAGACTTGCTTGGGAATGTTTGTTGTGTTAAAACCCTAGAGATGGTGTTCTCTGTTTGGGCTGGTTTTGTTGGGATGGGGTGGAAATCAACCGGAAATTCACAGTTCACAAGCTAGTGATGAGATATTTACTGATTACATTTCTTTTCCCTTAGGGATAAAGAAATGGAGAAGAGCTTTGAAGTAGTAAAACACAAAACTAGAGGTAGGGATGAGGTCTCAAAAACCCAGGCACTTAAACTTCAGCTAGAGAACCAGTATGCTGTGCTGGGGGATCAGTAGAGCTGCACACACAGTACAGTTCAGGAATGCTTGTTTGGTAACCCCTCCACTAAGGTAACTAAACTACAGCTCACAGCTCTGATGACCGTGCCACCTTGTTCTGCTGGATCTGCTGCAGCAAGTGCAGACTGCCCTGATGTAAGTGATTGGTTCTCCTGCATTGTGGAAGCATAACGTGTTACAACTCCTCCAGTGGATGTGGGGCAGAGTAATGTCATGATTGAACTGGTGTCACCAGGGTTCTTTAATTGCTCAGATACCTACAGCCAGTGGTCATTTCCAAATCTTTTTATGTTCAGATACTGAGCCTTCGTAAAGGTTGACTACCTCAGACTTGCTGCACTCATTGTGGACACCATGTGGATCACAACTTCTGGAAGAGAAGGTTACAGCTGTTTTAGTGGCCATCTGAAACTTGAAACCAGCTCTACTGGATTCCTGTCAGAAATCCTGCAGAAGTCAGCCATTTGGTTCCAATTTGCTATAACAAAGATTTAAGTGACCTTAATGACAAACCTGTTCTGTTCCCCTCCTGAGGAATCCTGCCCTGTGTAGCCATAGCCTGATAGAGACTTCTGGAGCTGCCCAAGTACTGCAGAGCTGTAGCTTGTTTACCTTTCTAGATAGCTGTACTGAGGTAACTGCACCACCGAGTAGAACTCCTCCAGTACCAGATTAGAGATCAGTGGCTCGGAGTCCTCTGTTGGCTTTAGCCATGCCCACAGCTGGCTTTTGGCTGCTTATTCTTAGTCCCCACCCAAGAAACTGCTGCCTGGTTTCTGCTATCCAGTTGCATCCTGTTTAAATGATGGTGAGACCTTGGACTGAAGCAGTTTCTTTGGGGCTTTGTCACGAGTATTTCCCACCCTGAAGCACTAAGGCTTGAGTTTCCATTATCCAGGCTCCAGCCACAGTCCTTGGAATGTGTCTTTCCCAGAGGAGGTGTGGCTATATTGCTACTGGATAAGACATCCTCTATTGAAAACAGTTGCTCGTGGCAGGGTAATGGGTACTTGATAACCCAACTGTAACCAGAGGGATAGAGCTGGTAAAGCCTTACTTGTTTGGCTACTTCTGTGAAGCACGCAGGCTTTTTGAGGCAGAAATCCTGTAAGGCAGACTCCTGTGGTGGTTATTCACCGAGTCAGGAAGTTGAGTAGCAAAGGCTCCTTATGTTGTCATCTTTGAATCTAGTGGAAGCAGGCAAAGTGGTGTAAGTGATTCGATGAGCAACATCTGTCAAGTACCAAATGTGTCCTGCTGTAACCGTTCTTCTCTTCTCTGCATTCTCAGACCAGAAGTCAGATGAAGTACAACAGTGGCATGCTCCAGTGTGGAGATTTTTCAGAGTCAATGCCAAAAACTAGCCCCAGCGTTTGCAAGAGTTGCTAATGGCAAGAGAGACGAGGGAACAAACCCAAGCTGGCTTAGGTGTGTGTGCAGGTGGTGAGGATAGTGCAGGGCTCCCTTTGACTAACTGCTGACTCACTTTAACCTCCTCCTGAGGCCAGTGGCAACATTCTGTTGACTTCAGTGGAGCTGAGCTTCCACCTGGCTCTGCTGTGCACAGACTAATGCTGGCCTTGTCTTCGCAGAGTTAACTGTCCCTAAGACCTCTGCTACAAGCTGCTATTAGAGGGCTCCAGCCTCTTTTTCATTTGGAAGCAACCCCACTGAGCAGCCTGATGTGAATAGGCAGGGCTGAGCCATGCCTCTTCCTTGCAAGTGCATTGTTGCTAGCAGAACTGATGTCACCAAAGCTTTCTATGGAATTGGTGGGGAATGAAGAGGTTGATTGATGTGGGGGAAATGTGAAAATGCTTTTCCTGATCCTCTGAAGTGCTCTCAGCAATTCAGCTGAATCCAGTTGTTGCTGTGTGCAGGGGAGGAGGGGCTCCCCGTTGTGCTGTCTTTCATTGGAGGTTTTGGGCATGGATTCTGGCAGTTCAAGAAAACCCTGTACCAGTTTCAAATCAAATAAAATGGACATATTCATGGATATGGAGTCTGATGAGTCTTTACTGTTGTGTCCCACAGCTGAGGAAGCAGAGTGCCTGGGGGTGGGGGAGGCAGGCCGGTGAGCAGGGCCAGGCTGTGTTTTAGGGGCATGTAGCAGCAGTGAGCATTAATATGTCTTTTATTTACACAAGCTTAGTTTGTACCCATTGGTGTCTCCTTACTCTCCACCATAGGGGTCTGGATGGAGGTTGTGAACTGAGTGTGAATGGAGCCTTGATCTCCTTTTCACTTGAACGCAGCTCTGCTTACTTAAACACCTCTGAAAGTGTGCCTGCTATCACCAGAGTTCATGGGCTGCTGCTAACTAGAGCTGTTCCTTTGGAGACTTTTCTTGAGCACATCGTTCCGGGGCTTTAGTGAAGGCATAAAGAGGAAAGCAGCCAAAGTTCAGTCTCCCTGGTTCAGAATGGTGAAGCGTTTGAAAGTGTCTCCTGTTAAATACTGCTGCCAGCAGCTATCAAAATGCAGCCATCAGTACCTAGGACAGTCAGTTCTCTGGAAGCTTGATTTGCTCTTGGGGCTCTGAGCGAGCTCCCTCTGGAGTGCCCTTGTGCTCCTTGGAGGCATGCTGAGAATGTCCCTTTCCTTTCCAGAGTGCTGGGGGAAGGCTCGTGCCCCCAGTGAAGGATTGCCAGCTGCAGAGCTGGGCTTGGCTTGATGCTAGCCAGTAGAAGGCAGCTGTGTTAACCTGTTACATGCTTCTGTGGATTTTTTTTGCCCCTGGACCTGGTTTAGCTGTGCAGATAAAGGGGACCTGAGCAAGTGACTTGTCGCCTCCCTGCAGTTTGGCTTTGCCAGGTGTGGCCAGTTTCAGTACCTGAACAGGTGAATTTTTACTGGCACAAATAGTGGTATAAACCTTACAGCAGTGGGACTGTCTCTGCTGGCTCCTGGAAACTCTTTCACTAGAACATGCCCAAGGTCCCTGTATGGCTTGGGTGCCTTTGACAGGGCTGCATGTCTTGGGCAGCAGCTTCTGCAGCAGATCTCTCTTTCTACTTTCAGCCTGCTGAAGTTTCAGACTTGCCTGCGGGTTTCTGTCAGATACCATCACTAGAATGCAGCAGAGGGTTCTGTTCTGTTCAGCTTGCTCACAAGCTCCTAACAGGGTGTTTGAGCTGCTCAACAATAACCTCCACCTTTACATTTCAGATCCTCTGGCTGTGTGTGAAGGGTGAGGGGAACTGGCAGTGTGCTGATAAATTCTTCAGAGAAAGTTACAGCTGAGTTGTGTCGTGGTCAGTGGTGGAACCTGAGAGCTTGAGATGGAGAAGGAAGCACAAAACTAAGGAGTCTAGTGTGAAGTCTCAACTCCTGTGTGGAGAGTGGATTTGGAAGCACCAGGTGTGGTTCCACCGTGTTTTAAGTGCAGTAGAGTAGGATGAAGAAGATTTTTTGAGTAGGCAGAGTGGGAGTGATGCAGTAAACAGGAGGAGGCAGAAAAGAGGGATTGAGATGGCTGTGCTCTGAGTGGCAGGGTGAAGTGCACAGCCTGATATAGGTGTGGAGGGTACCTGGTGGGGTGGGCACTATGTTCACAGTGGCAGCTCCACTTGGTTTTACATAGGAATGTATGAGGCTCAGTAGCTGGGGAAGGTCTTTAAAGGAAGCAGGAGAATGTGGCATTGGTGCAGAGCTATCTGCCCAGCTGCCTAAAGAGAGGAAAATGCCAGGATGGTGCAGCAGTCTGAGTGGGTGGTGACTTGCTTCAAATACAGGAAAACAGCTCCATCAGCTGGGCTAGCCGGCACTTTGAGTTAGTGTGTAGGAAGACATTTCCTGGTGTGGAACCTTCTGGTTTGTGTGTCCTGGGGTTACTCTCAGCTGCTCCCCTGTGTTGGTGCAGCAAGGCTGACAGAGCTCAGTGGCTGCTCAGTCAGAACACAAGCATTAGAAAGGTGTTCAGTACCAGGAGAGGTGCAGCTGGGGTCCTGGGGCAGAAAGCATCTGAAGCAAGTGTGTGCTCGGAACAGAAGCCAGTCTGGTTTGCAGCAAGTGTAGCCAAGAAGGTAGGGTTTGACCTGGGCTGTCCACTGAGCTGCTCTGCTGAGGGAATTCAGTTTCTCTTTGCCTCAGTTTCCACAGCTGTATTAAAACAAACCCAACAAGCTGCAACACCCCTGTGAGGTGAGACCCGTGAGGACTGCAGGACTTTAGTGCTCTCTGGGAAGGCTTGATCCTGGCAGCTGTACTGGACTATTGCTGCAAAGCTATTTTCATCTCGGGACAAATCAGAAGTGGAACCCAAAGCCTTTAATGATAATATAAATAGGGATTAAAAACTGTACACCTGGTTAGCAAGGCTGCCGCTCAGCGCACTCTGCAGCGCTTGACTCGGCTCATTTCCCCCCGGGCTTTTCTCTTCTGGGATGAGCCAGCTGCAGGGTCGTGCTGAAGGCAAGAGCCAGCCTCTGGCAAGCAGTAGGACTCCATGGCAGGAGGTGGATCCTTCAACAGAGGGGGAAAAGAAGTGGTTTAGGTCAGGAAGCTTCTAAGAAACTGCTCAGCAGTTTGCTGAAGGAATGAGCCAAGGGTTGTACACCTGCATCTGGAACACATCCTGCAAGCTCCCTACCCTGCAACAGGCTGCACTGCAGCAGCAGCCATGGCAGTGGTGAGTTGAGCACAGGGATCACACGTGGGCAAAAGGGGCCCCCTAACTGGTAGAGCAGCCGTTGCCTTCAGAGGCTTGGGGTGCTGCAGGAGAGATGGCTGCCCCCATCGGCCCGTGGGTGGGCAAAGAGCCCCTGGGAGCATGCACACCTGGATGAGGTAGTCAGCGATGTACTCGGGTTTCAGGCAGTTCACTCCCTGGGCTGCTGCCTCTGCCACCTTCACCCTGCTGTCATCTGGCTTCAGCTTGCTGAAATCAGCAAAGAGGTGAGTGGCTTCTTGGAAAAGGGACTCAGAGTGGCCAGAAAACACCTGCAGATCAAAGCACAGCAAGAGTGGCTTCAGTATTAACTGCTTGATCCCCAAGACAAATGCAGCCCATAAGCCAGAATTTCACTGAAGATACCCTTTAGAACTGTGCTCTCCACCACCCTGCCCTTGCTGAGGCAGGGCACAGAAACTGTCCTCACTTCCCACCAGCACCACTGACTTGTGTGACCTCAGACAAGCTGCTCTGCCTGACCACTTGCAAAACGAAGGTACAGAGCTTTGTCCTCCCACCCTTTCAGCAGGTCTCAGAGCAGTTGTGTTAGCTAAGACCTCTAGGCCATGTGGAGGACGCCTGGCACAGAGCTTAACAGAAAGACCTCCCCCAGACATGCACATTTCATTAGAAACCCAAAATGCACCAGCAAAACACTGCCTACTTTTGCTCCTCCTGACTGGAGAAGGCGTCTGAAGCCTGCTTCTTTGCACTGGTCAACGTTCAGGATCACTTTCCAACCACTGAAGGCTCCCTAGATGAAAGATCCATTTAGTCAGAAGTATGCTGGCAATAGAAAAGTACAAAGATTACTGGAGCTAGAATTTGCCCCTGTGGGGAATATTCACCGGATTGAGAGTAACTGGCAGAGAACCACAGCAGTGGGCAGCTTGCCACCAAGCCCTTCCATCTGCATGGGCAAAGCCACCTCTGCAAAGGCCCTTGGCAGGGAGCAGCAAACCCTCACGTATGGAAGCACCTCTGAAGACAAACAGCTACCTGGAGACAACATTGCCCCCAGCCCATGCACTGCCTTCTATGCTCAGGTACAGGAACAGTACCTGTGGCCAACTGCCTGCTTCCTGCATGCACTCACCCTGACTTCCAAGTAGGCAAGGTGTAAACCTGTGCCCTGTTGGAAGCACAGCAGCATGCTCACTGCTAGAGCTCCAAAAATGCTGTCAGAGCTTTCACTTGGCCCAGCACAGCCCTGGTGTGGCAGCTGTGGTTTCCAGGTAAAGCCAAGTTGGGTTTGCTGCCCCGTGGAAGTGCTGCAGTGCAAACATCACCCTGCTGGCTGAGGGAGCTCTGCACACACCCATAGCCATGTTCCAGCTTTGTGAAACACAAGCACTGGCTCAGGAGGATGTGAAGACTTTAAATATGCCAGCACTGAAGAGTTCAAAACCAAACTCACTGAACTGGAATACATCCAGCTAAACCTCCTTGTTCTTATTAACAAGGCAGATGACCCTGCCCTGCCACTGAAGCTGTGTCTTGGTGGCAATCCCTGTCCTATCCACCCACTTTGTACTACTGCTATTGCATGAGTAAACACTAGCATACCTCAGCAATGCCACTTTCTTGCCTGCACTTATGAATTCTTTTTCTCCACCTCATGGCTGCGAGTGCTAGTTTTTTCTGGTTTACATGGATTCCAGGCAGAGCATTAAGTATGGAACTACTTCCCCACTCATAATCTTCTTCCTAAAACAATCATAAGTTTTAATTACAAACCAGCCCTGCCAACTTTACCAGCAGAAAAAGGCACACCAAAATAAAAGCAAGCAAACAAACAAAACCCCCAAAGCCAACCATACACACACAAACCCAACAAGCACACAAAACCCCCCAGTCTCACCCCAAAAAACCCAACCAAACAACCCCCCCAGAACAAATGCTACCTCATTTATCTGGGAGAAACAGCTCTGGGGAAGAGCCACATCTCTTCCTTCAATTACACACAGGAATCCAAATCAACTGATCACTCCTGTGCCATGAAGTCATGGACACAGCAGACTCCTGCAGCCATCTACAGTGGGATTCAACAACAGAGCAAAGCAACTCTTTGCTCTGGACACCACTGACTCTAAGATGGTGCAGTGTCCTCCAGAGCAGGAAAGCTGGTATGGATGCACAGACACAAACCAGCTTCCAGGCATTATCTTACAGTTAGCCTGGTTGACGTAAGAGCTGCTAGGCCCAGGAGAACTGTAAAGTACCAGGGAGCAGAGGAGCTGGAAGGAAGAGTGCTGAGAATGTTCACATGCATGGTTAGAGAGCTGGCTTATTTAAAACTGGCTTACGTTCATGTACTGAAAGGATCAAGATGTAATTCCTAGCAGAACAAGTTGCAAATGAATTCAGCTGTAAGAGTGATCTTACCACCCCCCCCAGGCTTCAGTTTCCAGAAGCAGCTACAGACAGCACAGGTATCTCCTTTATCCTAACACAGGAGCTGGGGGGCCCAGGGCTAGTTTTCAGAGAAAAAAGTTCTCAAGGCTTTGTATCCTCTGAAGTTGCCCTGTGAGAGACTGCAATTGCCTGTGAGAGACTCAGTCCTTTCCTAGCAGTGCACAACACATGGAAAGGTGCAGGGCACATGCCTGAACAAAGCAGCCAGCTCCCCTGCATGCCTCCAGGTAGGATCGATGCAGGACCCACTTGCCAGCTGCCATCGATGCCAGGAACTTCTCGTTGCGCAGAGGATGCCCCACGACAATGTGTGTGCAGCTGGGGTCAAAGCACTGCTTCTCCAGCACCACTCCACCTGCAAGTGAGAAAGCACAGTCCCGTTAGGTCAGGGCCATGCTGCACACAGGAGAGGTGAACTCAGAGTTCTCTGAATTCAGATGAAAATACACTGCACTCCAGTTTACACTGGGAGCATTATCGTGGAAGTGGCACCAGCAGAAGCTGGCAAGGAAGAGGAGAAGCAGCCAGTAAAGAGTGGCTGATAGAAACGGAGCGCTCCTGTAACACAGACTGGAATGAGGGAGACACCAGAGGAGGGCAGCTCCTAGGCACTCCCAGCAGTGAAGAAAGAGGCTGTTGTGGAAACAGCTAAAAGCAAAGTGCCAGAAGACAAAACCAGTGCTGTTTGCTGGCATGCAATAAAATCTCCTCCCAGGCAGAGAGCCATAGTGTGAGCCCTGACCCGAGAGTCACTAACAGCAGCCCCTTCGTGTGCCCAAGGAGCCGCAGCTGAGCAGACAGACAGACAGAGACTGTTCTCTGCAGTTCACCAGTTCTCCTACCTAACTCCTCAATCAGATGGCAGTAATCAAACCTTTCTTGAGGATTAAGAGAAGACAGCTGGAACTTGCGGCATGTCTCTGGTTCTTCCCCAGGCTGCTCATCCTCAGCAACAGCCTGGAAATACAGCAGCAGACTTTGAAAACACAGCAGGAAGAGGAGGCTGACAACTGAGAATTCCTCTGCCAAATAGTCAGTACTACTTTTATAGCAGGTTTTGGTTTAGCCAGGAAAAGCAGAACCAAACTCATCAAACCTGGATATAAAGCTTGGATCTCACCCAGTCAAGGTGAGCTTCCTTCTTAACACCCTCTTGGTGCCCTCTTTCTTCAGGGCACAGCTGACCCAATCTGTCACAAAACAGATCACTCATACCCACTGAATGCCAAGGTGAGCATGTGAAGGCATCACCACCCATCTATCACACTGCCCTGAATGTCCACCACAGCCTGTCTGATCTTGAATGTCACCACAAGCTCTTCTTCCCAGCCTTCCTGTAGGCCCCCTTCAGGTAGTGAAATGTGGCTTGAAGGTCTCCCTGAAGCTTTCTCCTCTCCAGGCTGAACAACTCCCAACTCCCTCAGCCTGTCCTCACAGGAGAGGTTTTCCAGCCCTCTGATCATCTTTGTGGCCTCCTCTGCACCCTCTCCAGCAAGGGTCACTACCTCCCCAGAAGACAAATCACTGTAACTATTTCTTTCCATGACAAACCTTCTCTTTGGGCTGTGGTGCCACAGGAGGGTTAGCCAGTGGGAAAGCAATGCTGGGGGCCTGTGGAGTGGGGATCAAGTGATCTTTAGTTGGAGTTTCAGGATCTCCACATTCAGGATTCTTCAGACCTTCAACCAAATCTTCAAACCCAGCCTCAGGAACAGCTGTGAAAGCAAACCATTCTTGCATGACTTGTGCTTGGTTGGATACAGTTATGGACAAAGGAAGAGAAAAGCACAGCTATCCCTGAAGGACAGAACACAACTGCTGCTACACCAGGACTGCTGCACTTCCTCACGCCACAAACTGGCACTGCAGTACTGCAGTCTCATGTCCCTGGATGTGCTGCTTTCAAAAAAGCCCAACCTCACATGACCCAATCTCTGTAGCTGAACTGCACCAAAATCAAACAGATTTAGCTGATTTTCTTCAGCCCCTCTAGGACCGACTCAGCTTTTATGAAAACTGTTGCCACCAAGAATCACTCACAAACACAGAGAGCCATAAACCTGAGACCCCAAGGAGGTCATCTTCCTATGTCACCATTCTTCACCTACGAGTATCTGCTGCTGGTATTCCCATTTGAATTCCACTCTATCTACCTGGAAACCAGCTGTGCTTTCAAAAGGTCCTTTGGAAGATTTCCTGAAGCTAATGCAGACTATTTTTAAACAAGCACAGCCAGTGTGTAGGACAGCTTCTCTAGAACCAGAAGCAGGAGAGGTGGCTCAAAGATGTGCACTGCAACTCTAGCCCTAAGAAAACATCAGCAGCGCTCTCTTTTGTGGAAGCAGAATTCAAACTCCACTGTGTTGCCCAAGTCCCCGAGAGCAAAGGGATGCTGCAGCCAAAGAAGAAGGATTCTGTATGTCTTTGTTTACCCATAGCAGCCATCTCCGCATCAGCTAAGGATGCCCTGAAGGCAGTCTCATCCACGTTCTTGTTGGCATGGCTGTGGCCTTGCTCAGTGCACTGGGAAGGACTGTTGGGCCACTGCAAGTTGCTAACAAG
Organism: Pogoniulus pusillus; assembly: GCF_015220805.1. Lineage (NCBI taxonomy): Eukaryota > Metazoa > Chordata > Aves > Piciformes > Lybiidae > Pogoniulus > Pogoniulus pusillus. The sequence goes on from NC_087295.1 coordinate 469,759, forward strand.
CCTTGCTCTCTCCTCCCTCGCAGTAGGATCGTCCCAGATGATCTGCTCACTCTGGGATGGCTCCGTGTTCACATCTGTCAGGGCCTGACGGGATTGCCTAAGGGAAGAAGCAGACACCCGAGGTACTCACATGTGCTAACAGGAGGCTGCCATCCCAGAAGGCACGTGTGGATGAGCACACCTCACTACTAGACTGGGGAAGGGGAAATCTCCATGTCAGAGTAACTCTGGCAGCCTGGCTTTAAGAGGCAGTGTCAGCAAGGCTACAGAAGGGCAGCTGGAGTAGCAGGAGATGTCTCTGTTGTGTCCTGCTCATAAATCATTTCTAAAGCAGTGTACTCAGCTCCTTACTAAGCCTAGTAATGTACAAATAAACACCAAGCTAAAGGAATCCTTTCCCAGGGTGTCTGTATTTTCTCCCTGTAGGTCACCACCATTAGAGTTCACATCCCATTCTCTGCTTAGACAGAAAAGAGAGGAGAAACTTTCACAGAGGCACTTCACAGGAGTACCTCCTACTTGTACATGGCCTGTGTACTGGAATCCTGCAGCACTGCTTTCTTCCAACCCTCTAACGCTAACTCAGCTCAAGAGATCAGCTGGCACAAGTCAGTCCAAAGCTCCAGAGCAAGCACGCTGCTCTGTGACTTCTGCCAAGGCTGCCCAGTGTGGGTTGGGAAAGCATTCTGCCTGAATGGATCTGAAACACCTAGAGATCTCCTCATGGCTCTGGCCGTTTGGGTAAGCAAAGGAGCACAGAGTGGGATCCTCTGGAGGACAGAGAATACCTGAGAGCCTCCAGGACCCTGCTGCGGCCGTTGCGCACAGAGCGTGTGCTGTCAGGGGTGCCTGGGGAGCCGTCACAGCTGCTCCTGGACAGGGATGCCCTCTGCCCCGGCGGCTTCACGAGTGATGTGGCAGACATGATCTCCTGCAGCTGCCTCTGGAAGCTCTCCCTCATTTCTAGTGCCTGAGTTAAAACTTAAGAGAAAGAACAAGACTTGTAGTGGGTGACAGCTGAAATTCCAGCCAGCTCCAACCCAGCCCCGCAGCAGCACGGACAGCACACTGAGGGGAGGGAAAGGCTTCCTAGCATTTTTTGCCCAGGTAACTGTAGGACGTCCTCAGCTGCCTGTTCCTAGCCTTGAGGAGAGGTTTCCCCTTGGCTGACACAGTTTAGCTCACGTCCCCAGTTCTACACTAACCCATGTGTTTGCATAACGAACAGGTATACTCTAAACCAGGTATTTCTCACTTTAAAGACAAACTTTGGTGCTTTAACAACAAAAGAACTGCAATTAATTTGCAATGGATGACCATAGTTCTCTTATGGGCTGTCAAATCTTTAAAGGAGAGAGCAAAACCCCTTCCTCTCATCTGGCAGCAGGGACAGCTGTACCTGACCAGCACACAGAAGCGGCACTTCCAGCTCCTAACATTCGGCACCTGAACCTGCTATGTGTGCATCAGCACCACAACAGCTGCTTGGGGAACACTGATTCACATTCACCTCCTTTGGATGCTCTTGTTGCAATCTGTCTTTCCCCTGGCGTCGCCCTTGCCTTTATTTGGTCAGTAGTCACATCACCTTCTGCATCACCTTCATCCACTGGAGTAAGCTAAAACCAAGGAAGACAAGTAGAACTCTCACACTCTTTCTTTTGCTTTTCACTCACGTTCAGCACAATCCTGAAGAAAATAATCCTGTCTTGGAGTAAATCTAACCTTTCTGCTACTGCAGTGACAGCAAGGCAGTCAACAGCAGCATGAGTGACACTTATTCTGCAGTCTCAGTGTCTACTAAGGCAAGCTTACACCTTGGATCTCATTCCCTACACAAAGGCAAAGACTGGGCCTACGTCACTTCAAATCTGGAAAGCACTTTTAATCCTGAAATGCCTGCGCTTGCCTCCATCAGCCTGGAAGAGGAACACTGCAAACACAGACAATCCTTACGTAACACCTGCCAGAGCTGCTGTTAATTACCAGCAAAACCCGATTCAGGACATCACTGACCCCCAAAGGCCTCACAGGACATGAACTTGTGTCACACATTATACCTCATCTTCTTCTGTTGCTCTGCCAGTTGATGGCAGTTTACTGGAGGAGGACATATCTTGCACTGCACTGATGTCCAGGCTCATTTTGGGATTGTAAGTGTGAGGAAAGAGAGACTCAGGAAGCCGTTTATATTCCTGGGCACTCTGGAACAACAGAAAAGAGGAGCAACTGATTGAGAGGGAAGAAATTCCACACCTGTACAAAGCAGAGGTAAAATAAAAACACTACCAAAAGAAGTACTTTGCACAGGAGAGAAAGGTGGCTCTCTGGGGCACACATAGCAGAAATGTCCAAAGGAAGGGAATTTCTTCCCTCCTTGTGGATAAGAATGTCAATGAAAAGTAATCACTCAAAGCAGGACACAAATCATCAGTTCCTCTGCACGCTCAGTATAAACTGCTTTGGAGCCTTGATTTCCCTTCATTCTCAGCAGGGGCCCAACAGCAGCTCCGTACCTGTAACAGCCAATGCTCAGAAACAATGTGGATACCCCGCTCCTTAACAGACTTGTACTCCTTGTTGCTGTCATTCTGCCCTCCCTTATAGATGAAGTGTGTTACTGTTTCATCAAAGCACCACCTAGGAAAGAAACAAAATACTCCTTGAAGATATAATTCCTGTCAAGAAATATCAGAAGTTGCCCCAGGCCATGTTTGCGCTGGGACAGTTCTGTCTACTTCATTGTGCCTGCGTAAGCACCGAGACACTTTCCTCATCACAAGCATTTAGTGTCAGGACAGAACAACTTCAAGAATGCTTTGCAAAGACAGAAGCAAGCACAAGTAAATCTGCTCAGCATGTGGAAAAGGAGGCTTTTTGCTTCTGTTTTGTTTTATTGTATTTCAGGGTTTTAAGTGGAGTTTCACATCAGTTTCTGAAGATGTGGCCCGAGATGAGAGAGCTTTGCTTTTGTTGGCATAGAGCTGCAAGTGGAATGCTCACTCTTGAAGCTCGAAGCAAACAAGGCAAGATTCTAACATTTAAACAGAGAAAAGTATTTGCCATCTAACGCAAGCATCTTCATCATTTCTAAGCTAATACCAAACACAAGGGCAACTTCCTCACCCACAGCATGAATGACATTACAGAAGTCACTCACAAAATATGCAAATCAGATTTAGTGGCAGCAGAATTCTACCTTCAGTCACAAGTGCCAGTGTGTAGCTTCTTTCTGATAAGCCATTTTCCCGAAGCTTTTCTAGGCACTCTAACTTAGCTGTACTTACAGTCTGTTAAAATAATTCCTTTTGAGTCAAGGACAGACACACACATTCAGACCAGAACCAACATTTAGAACATAAAGCAGATTTTAAACTACCCAAAAGCCAAACATGTTTCAGGGTTTCTTCAAAAAAGAAGAAAAAAGGTATTCTGAGATGGAAGAAGACCTCAGAGACTTCTCCAGAGGACAGAGCCTGGGGCTGCAGCGGGGCAGATGGCCTTACTCTGCATTAGAAGCAGATGGAAATCATTCAGGGTGCCACCAGTTCCTGTTTAGCTGTAGCTAAAGGTCACGTATATAAATCATATTAGAATGTGAAGACTTGTATGAATTAGGAGTCACAGCAGTGCAGAAGCTTAGAAGCTGTTTGCATCCACTGATACCTGTAGTCTGCCCCAAGAGAAGCTGCCACAGCATTCAGCTCACTTTGCTTCTTGCTCAGTTTTTTACTGACATATATAACAACATCAGCTAGAGGCTTGGGCTCTTCCTCCTGTGACAGCAGCAGGGAGAGAAACAGAAGTCACGTTGGGAAGGTTTCTGGGTCGATAACAAAACTGACAATGACAGAACGTTAGGGGTTGAAAGGGACCTCCAGAGGTCATCTAGTCTTGCTCCCCTGACAGAGCAGGATCACCTAGGGCAGGTCACACAGCAATGCATCCAGGTGGGTCTTGAGAAGTCTCCAGAGAAGGAGACTCCACAACCTCTCTGGGCAGCCTGCTGCAGGGCTGTCACCCCACCCACACTGGGCATGCAGTAAAACATGCAGAAACAACAAACCCAAGATAAATACACTTTATCTTTGCTGTTTCTAAATGCCGTGGTCGAACCCCAGCACTATTGTCATTCCATGCTCTAAGAAGCCAAAGGCAAAAGATTCCCTCTCAGCCAGCCTCTCAGAACACATTCTGCTGCCTCCATCACACACTGAGCCCTTCCACAACATGGAATCAGATCCATCAAATCTGATGCCACAGGATTCCACTGCACTGCCATCACAAACTCCTCTGTCACTTCAATCACCACAAGGATGTGGCATTTTCTCATGTAAGCCTATGCTCCAGAACTCGACCCCAAATTTCCTACCGCTTCTGGCTGTGCTGCGGTCAGCTGAGGGCTGGCACTAAGAGCCACAGTGTGCCTTGTGCTGTTTGCCAGTGCCAGTTTCAAGTTTCTGCAGATGACTTCAGAAAGAGGTGTGCTCAACTTCCTGTTTTTTTCATTAGGACCTCCTGGAGTTTCCAAAGCTGCCAGAGCATCCTACAGAAAACAGACAACCAACTGACCTTCACGAGTGCATTACAAAATCCTTGCTCAAGTGCAAGCTTTGAAAGAACAGCCTGGAGTAAGGTTTCCTGCTGCTAAACCAGGACAGTGTACTACAGTAGCAGCTTCCAATCTCAAACCTTTAAAACCTTTACCCCTTTTCCTATTGCTACCCTCCCCCACCTTTCCTGTAGGCTGCTGTATGGTCTTCCCTAAGCAGAAGTAAAGAGAACACAGGATTCTCCTGAGTGTGTGAGTTTTGTTGTAATGCAGACGGAAGTGTTCAACTAAAATCCATAACACCCAACCCACCCACAGCTCCCTAAAAATCCCCAACAACTCTGCAGGAGGTCAGTGCATGCATCTTTCAGTGAAGAAAAGGAGAAACTGGCATGAAGCTTTCCAAAGTACAATTGAGTCACTCAGGATCTATTCAGCATAGATACTCCAGAAGTGCCAGGGGTTTCTTTGTTTTCACTTTTAAGACTACCAGTTTTTCCAGCCTTTTGCAGCCTCCAGAGTGAGAGCATGAACCCAACTCCCCACTGTATTTTTCCATTTGTAGACACTATAAAGCTATTACAGTACAACCTGTCCTTAGAGCAGCATTTCATCACAAAACAAGCAAACACCTGCTTCCAAATATCTGGAGCAACTCTAAGTCTTCTTGCTATGTCTCTCAGTTTTCAGCTGTAAAGAGCACAGGTTGTGTAGTGGAAGGTGTAGAATGCACGAGGATGAGGCCATTAGCACAGTGGACATTACAGCATCTACTAGTCAAGAAAGGTAGTGCAGAGGTCACTGGCTAGGAACGGATCCAAATAAAGGGAGCCAGTGCTCCTGGCTGCATTAAAACCAGAGAGCCTGGAAGTTCATAGCACAAAAAGAGGCAGAGCTTCTGTACTGTAAAGCTCTGCAGATTAGAATAGCTGCAGAGATTCTCACCTTCACGTCAAAAGAAGGCTTGAATAACTTGTCTTTGGAAAGGAATTTCGATGGTGTATCAAGATGTAAAGATGGCTCTTTCTGCGGCAGTGCCCCTTGTGCAAGAGGGGCTGTCTTCCCAATATGATGAGATATTACAGCTTGGAAAGCTTTACTCTGGAACCTGTTGATATCAAGAGGGGTCACAGCTGTTTGTTTTCCAGCTTGGAGGAGATATGTAGGTTGTTCTGAATCAGGAGATGTAACAGTTGCTGGCGTCTTGCTAAGCTGAGCAATGGACATTTCCTTGTCTTCCAAAGAAAAAAAGACAGCATAAGCAAGCGACCTGATCTGTCTGCCACACGCACATCTCACACACACCTTTGTTTCAGACAGGCAAATCAAAGTTTGTCTGGCCTTTCTTCCCAAAAATAGTAACTCACATCCCCCCCAACAAATGCTCTAAACTGGCAACTGTATTCTAAAAAGCCAGTACCTTAAGGGTCTCTCTCAGCTAACTGCTTGCTTAGAATTGCATTGGCACTGAGCTTGAGCAAGTGTCTGAAGAGGAGCGAGCAATGTCTGGTGCACTTGCAGTGTTTGCAGCTCCACAGACACACAGCTCACAGCTGCTGTACAACTATCAAAATATAAACCCAAGAAGATGGAACAGACAACAAATCCTTCCCTTCCAGCATTAAAGGTAACTCTTCCCTGGCTCCCCCTTCCCATGCAACATACTTCCTTCATATTCACAACTCTGAACTACACCTCTTTAGGTCACTAGGGACACTGCCAGCTCCTTGTGCCTTTGGATTAGCAGGCCCAAGATTTGGACAGAAATAAGCTCTTAAAGCATGTCCGGGATTAAACCTCAACTTTATCTGGGAGAAATCTTGCCAAAAAAAAAGTGTGAAGAGTAGAAGCATGGGAAGATGAAGCAGGCATGAAGAACTGAACCCAGGGGCACACATCACTGCAGACTAGCAAGGAGGAAGTTGTGAACTGGATCTACTGACTCCCACACAATCTACAAAGCACTGTATGTGTCAAAACCAGAGCAGGGGCACAGAGCTTGATTCCCACTGGCTGATAGCCATGAGGCTCCACTAGCTCCAAGAGGCTTCCAACAAGCACAGAGCCTCATTTCTATTATGGACAGAATTTAAAAAAGGGAAAACATCCTTTAGCTGCAACACCTTGCATGTGTTAGGAAAACCCCCAAAGTTCCTCACTCCTGCCTTCTTTGTGGTGCACAGCACAACAACACAAAGACATTCCCTAATTTGCTAAGAACCAACCTTCAGCCTCTGCGTCTTCAACCAAGAACTTGCTTTCATCTGCTCTCTGTCCAGTCCTCGCAGACTGCAGCAGCCAGGCCACAGTGACTGCTGGCAGCTTCCACTTCTTGGCAGCTTCATACTTGGAGCCATCAGGGCCCCTCACCACCAGGTGGGTGCTGGCAAACATCCCCTTCTTCGCATTGGCTTTCCGCACAAAGAACTCCTGCACTCTGCAAGTAACAAAACATTCATCTGCTCACACAGAAAATCACCCAGGGCACAGTCAGACCACTAAGTGCACCCAAGAGACTCAAACTGAACGGGTGGAACCCTGTGAGGCCATCCACACTGCACTCACAACCTAACCATCAAGCAAAGAGACAAAGAAGCAGCTCAGTGGTACTGTTCTGCTCCTAGCAGAACCAGAAACATCACATTTCTCATACTCCACAAGTCTTCCTGTATGCAATATCCAGGTCATATACCAGGCCTAACATTCTTCTGCAAGATCAAGGGGATGGGCTGGAGTCCTTCCTGGAGCCAGCAAGCACCAGCTCCCAACGAACAGGTTTTCTTTACATGACAGCTCCCCTCTTATCATCAAGGACTCAATCTTTCAAGAAGACAGCAGGATTGAGGACTTGCCAGCAAAGAATCGAGTTCAAACAGAATACAAGTCAGATCAAATGACACTCTAAGCTACACACTGTTGCCACTCCATGACAAAACATATTTTCCTTACTGTTATTCAGAGATCCTGAGGAACCGAGAGCAAGCAATTCACCATTCCAGGTCCTAAGACATGTGCACTATCAATGGCTATGAGGCTCAGCCAGACAGTACTGAGAAGAGGAACAATGGTCCACTCCCAGACAACTGAAGTGAACTTAGAAGTTAGCATCTGAAAAACTGACTTTTTTGCTGTTTCAAAGCAGAGCAAAATGTTCCTGAGACAGTCATCAGGAAACAGGAGACTGAGCATATTCTGGAAGAAATTAGTCTGTGTGAATACTGATTCAATTGCTGCAAAGCAGAGGAAAGTAAAAGAGCTACAAAAGAACATCTCTCATTGCTTCAGCACTAGCTTCTGTAAGTGAAGGGAGTCCAAAAGACTTTTCATATCAAAATCTGTTACTCCTGTAGAAGAAAAAATGCAAATCATAAAGGATTTTGCCACACTGGCTGACAAGAAGCAGCAGTGAAAGGAGACGTACCTGGCTCCTAGCAGTCCTGCCAGGTAAACCAGGGAATCTCTCTCTGCACCAGTGAACTGGCTGAAAGAGAGAACACATGCTTCCAGAGGGCTCACTCCTTCCATTACTGGCACTGGTGTGAAGAGTGGATTGGACCGGGGATCCAAGAGGCGCTGCTGTTCCACACAGGTTATCTTGAACAAAGTGAAGGAGATAAACATCCAAATCAAGCCAACACATCTCAGCAACTGCACAACAGCACTTCTGGACTCAACAACAAGCAATCCTGCTTCCATCATTTCACCTGAGGCAAATTATTTCCCATTGATCAAATTATTTTCTAGGTTATTTGGATTCCGTCAATCTTGACATATTGAGGCATTATTCAGAACTTTTCAGTTACTACTCTTCCAACCCTGGGGGGTGCCTTCAAGGCATGATCTGAGGCTTTGTACAGATCCGCTTCACAGAAGGTTACCTAGTACTGAAAAACACTAACAGTGCTTAGGCTACATTGTGTGCCTGCTCTTGGCAAATAGGCTGAGATGGCTTTGACTTTGAGCTGTAAACCTGACTTGCTCTTCTGCAACAAGTTAAAATGCTGGAAAAGCATGAAATCAGAAAATGTAAGCACAAAGCTGTCAAATGAATTCATTATTAGTCAGCTGGCTCCTTCTACAATTCACTAGAGAATGCCATCAGACTCTCATATAACAGGTCTTTGAGTCATGACAATGAAGTCCTACTTAACAAGCCTGTAAAAAACAAAGTCAGACAGGTAGGACACCTTAGAGTTGCAGAGGGTTTAAAGCATGCTTCATACGAAATGAGGCTGATCTCTGTCTTACTTACATTTAAGCCACCACTAACCCCACGTTCTGCCAAGACCTATGCCTAATAGAGAGACCTGTTTACTTGCAGAACTGAAACTGACTCACCAGCCATGTATTTGTGACAACATCACCAACAGTTGGCTTCACCTGGCATCCCAGTAAAGGTACGACAGCATAGTCTGCAATGGTTCTGCTCTGCAGCGGCAGAACTCTGCCAGCGTTCTCCTTTATGAGATCAGCAATGCAGCACTCATCCTCCTCACCAAAACCCAGCAGCAGAAAGCACTTTCTGGCAAACAAGCCTCCTTCAGCCAGTGCTGAAGACTCTCCCAAAGAAGCATCAATGACAGAAGACGGATTCTCTCCTTGAACAGTCAAGTGAGTAACATCACTGAAGGTTCTGGATGTTTGTTTATCAACTTCATCTGCACAGAAACAAACCAAACAAAAATCACAACCAGCCACACCAATGGCTTGACAAGAACAAAGACAACAACTTAAACGGCAGCATTCTGATCCTTGCCAACAGACTGCTCTCTCTAGGCCTATTACCATTTGGTTTCTAAGACACAATCTAGAAGTTAACACAGTGTGACCAGCTTTTCAGTAAGCAAATGCTGCATGCCCTAAATGCTCATCACAAACAGCCAAAGCTCCTATGGTATGCTGAGCCTAGAACGTACCTAATGTAGAGTCATTGTTTATATATTGAGAGAGGAATTCATCTTCAGCAGCTTTCTGGTGCTTTATGTTGTCCACAGCTTCTTTCCTCAAGAGACTGTTACTTTTGGGAAGAACTGATTTCATTCCAGGTTGCTCCAATATGGGATTCTCCAACAGCTGGTAGTTTAGAGGGATAAACTGCTCCACTGGATGTAGGTAACCTTTACCAAATGACTCCAGCAACCATTTTGCTGTCACTACATGAGGCCTATAAAATAGTGTTACACAAAAAAGTTCCAGCAGGTTTCAGAACAGAGCCTTCTTTCCCACTCTACAAATAACAGTCTATAAACACACACCTGAAGTTTCTAACTCCAATACTAAGCAAGCTTTGACCACTTCATCCTCATAGCCCTTTTAATTCTTTCAATCTGAGAACAGAGAATTTCATGCTTACTTTGTGTCATGTAACTTTTACCTGCCACTGCTCTGTTGCCAAACCCCTCCCCCTCAACACATGAACACACATATTTAAACACCCGTCTTCACCAACCCTACTTGGTTTTCTGCTCACTGAGGGGACTCATAGTTGCTCAAAGAACTACATTATTCAAGAGCACACAAGGATGTGGTTATGAATACTAGCTGTAGGCCTTGTAATTTGATTTTCCAACCATGACATGTTCTCTTGTTTACGAGGTTGTGGGAGAAAGAAAACAAGGAGCAAGTAAATTTTAAGCTATATGGTTATCAGAACCTGTGGGCTGTCTTGTCCAGAAAGTGTTTCAGCTCATCACTACTCTCCCCTAAAATGACATGGGTAACATCTTCATTAAGCTGATTAAATCGAACACCTCCACCACAATTGATCAGCCTTCTCAGCTTGTCCAGCTTTCTGCCACTGAAACCACACAGATAAATCTACAAAGAAAACAGAGCAGCAAAAAAAGGCTTTGTGAAAAACAAAAGGAGAGAAAAGGAAAAAAAGAAGAAAAATTAAAGCAGGCTACTTTGCTATGATTTGTTTTGACTGCTGCAGAACACAGAATGTAGTGCCACAGCTTCTGAGAAGCAGCAAAGTTCAGCATTTAGAATTGGATGATTGAACTTTGCAAACAAACGTCAATATTTGCAAATGGAAAGAACCCCCAAACCAAAGTAATACAACCAAAACAAAGCAGGCTACTTTGCTATGATCTGTTTAGACTGCTGTAGAACACAGAAAGTAGTGCCACAGCTTCGAAGCAGCAGCAGAACCTCCACCCTAAAGCACCGATGAATTCTAGAATCCATTCATGACAGTGTTTAAATAGCTATATCCACAAGTACATGATTTTATACTACATGTTCAACTCACACACATCTGTGTAGACACACATGCAAGCTACAGCATGCAGCCACAACACAGATCTGACCACACAATCAATAATTTACTCAAGCAGCCGCTGTCAGTGTGCCATGGGATTCTGAGGAAACATTTCAAGGCATACATTGTTAAACATACTCGACACCCATCTAGCAGATCTTCAGGGGCTTGAAGCAAACTTAGATCCAAGTTTTCCAGCTCATCAGGAGCAGGATCCAGCCTGCTGCTCATAGCAGAACTACACACGGAGTCACTAACAACACTGGAGCTGATATTGGAAATGTGGCTGACATCCGAAAGGGTATGACCTTGAAATCAAGAGAGAGGAATTGGAGGGAAATCAGTGTGGAGCTCAGCCACTTAACAGTTCTTTGCAACCTAAATTCCCCACCTTTCCTTGGTGCTGCTAACCCAGTGCTCCTGTTCAGGCAGTTCTGGAAGCAGCCCTCAGTAACAACTCTTTGGAAAGACACATTTAAACTGTGGCTGTGTCTTTCCTGCTATCATGTTTGTTCACAAAATGCTTCTCACTTTCCTTCTGTTTATAGCATAGAGCAAAAACTAATATATGAAGGGGAAAAAAGAGAAAAATTAATAATTAACCCCCCCCAGCATTTCTTTTTCCCCCAAGACTGCTGTAAGATTAAATTCCTAACAGACACTTGTTTTAAACTACAAACATATCAACAGGGCTGGGAGATACACACCACTGATTCTTAAGCAGATAATCGTCTGCCTAACTCAATTTTACTTTCTAAACACTGATTCACATGCTGAAGCCTACAAATGTTGGAATAGTCAATGTAGGTGAAGAGTCATTATTGTGTTTGGGGTCAGAATGCAAACTGCCAAAAAACAGGCAACATCCTGCTTGATGGAGAAACTGAAAGTTTCTCCTCCTTACTAACAATGTTTCCTACCTTACTGTAACATGCTTTAAAAGGTTTTACTTACTAGCAAGCTTGCTGGGGTGGCTGGTAGGTGTTGACGTGCTGGGCACATTGCTCTGTTTTGCTGCAGCCTCTATTCTATACATTGTCTCATCCTGGCAGTAGCCTTTCTCAATGCTGTCAGAAAACCACTGCACAGACACACAGTGCACATTCCATCTTTTGGCACATTCGTACTTCTGGCCTTTGGAATGCAATCAAAACGAAAATCACAAGTCACCCAAAAAGCTGATGCTTCAAGCAGTGGCTGATGAAAGGTGGCTGGGCATTAACAACACTTCAGAAGTCAAATAACTGGTGTCAGCATGCAAGCTGGGTTACCCAGACCTCTTCAGATAAGACGCTGGATCATCCTTTAAATAGCGCCAAGGCAAAACATCTCACTGACGGCTAGCTGATGGGTAAGGCGTGACAGGGAACTACAGCCAAACCGAAACAGAGCCAGGGAGGAAAGGAGACTTCTCACGGGAATGGGAAGGACTGGAGAAAAGAAAACCCTCTCCATTCTTCTCACAACGCAACTACAATCACTTACATCTTGCCAAGGTGAAAGAATTTCCATTTTACCATAGCAGGGAGTTCAGAAGGCACAAAGAACAGATCACAGTCCATGATTTCAATCAGTATATTAAGTCCTACCCAGCTCTCCCCAAAAGCTTTGTTTTTCTGTATTGTTCCATCCCCTTTAGGATTCTTTTTTCCCCTTAAATACCACCTGTGTCTCTGGGTTTCTTTCTCTTTTGTTCTCCTTTTTATGCCTTCAGTGCAAAGTAATGGGGCCCTGCATTACTCTTTCCAGCAGCAGTGACTCCCTAAGCAGGAACAGTGAGAGCAACACTGGAACAGAGCTGGTTCAAACTCTCACGCTTATCCATATTTACACTGCTTCAACTCAGTAAGTGAGAGCAGCATTTCACTCTGCAAGCTCTACCTTTTGGCTCCTGGACTATGAGGTGAGTACACTCGTTCATCTTGAGCTGCCCTGTGTACTGCCCTCCGTGCTCAGCGGTGAGGCGCTGGACTTCTTTCCTGTCCATGGTGCTTAAGCCAGTTACACAAATGGTACAGCCCAGGAACACAGGGCAAGTGTAGTCCTCCATGCTAACCTCGGTGTACCTCAGCATCCTACAGGAATGAAAACAAGACATGGTTTTCCTTCAAGTCAAACAGAAGAGCAAAGCTGTCTGTATCCCTCCAAGAATTCCCAGTCCTCAGAACAAAACCACTTTTGATTTGTGTTTCAATACCTTTGCTGAGACTTATCCCACAGCATCTTAACCCACGAGGGAAGCAAAATAGGTTTTTTCAGAGAAGCAGCTACTAAGTACTTCTTGCTGCCAACTTCTCCAGCTATAAGATGAGTTACTGATATATTGAGGTCTCTGTACACACGTCCACCCATCATCTGCACATAGTTATGAACTTCTTCCTGGGAAGGAATAAAATTATGCAAAGCTATCAATAAAAAAGAAAGAAAGAACCTACGTCACACATTCACCTTAGAAGAATATCAAAATCATGGACTTAATTGTCCAGTTTCTCCTGAAGAATATCAAAATCATGGACTAAATTGTCCAGTTTCTCCTAAAAAAATGTTCAAAAGCACAGAATTGATATAAATTGGCATATATGGAAGCCACAAACCCCATCACATATAGTTTCCATTTTACTGGCATTTGTAAGTCAGACATAATACACACCCATACTAAAGAAACTGCTGTCACACTGCATGAGTGAAGCTTTATAGATGGTTGACATTTTGGGTAGTACCAACTAGAAAGCAACATTGGAATTAAATAAAAAGTAAAGTTCTAAGGAACACAAAAAAGGTAAACTGCTACTGAAACCACAGCTGACTGGATATTAAATCTCCACCATGCAGCTCTGAGGAACCAGAAACAGAACATCTGTATCATGATAGCCACACACTAGCCAGGCAAGGGATTTGTCTAACTGGCTAAGAAAAATCCCCAAAACAACCCTTAACTCCCACAATAACACACATCTGAAACCCTGTATGATTATACATCCATGTGCTTCTATAATGCATACATGGGCAGGCACAGACACACCACCACATGCCCACTCATACTCCACAAGACCCCTGCTTTCTCCATGCAGCTCCCTACACACTCTATACACAGTCCACAGACTATATTAAGACTAGATCTAGATACAGGCCTGGTTAGGCTTACATACAGCATGACTGCTGCCTGAGTAATGAGCCTCTTGAAGGAAACAACAGTGACAAGCTGCTAACCAAGCCCTCCATGCAGTGCATTACCCTAATGTCTTTCTCAAGGCTGGTACAGGACACTGTCACATCGGCCATGGTCATGTTGTACACAGGATACTCTGCTCTTGGGACACAGCGCTGCGACTCCATACAGTACAGAACTACCTGGGGCCCAACGATCCTGCAACCAAGCTGCAATAAAAACAACAGGGAACAAACCAAAAAGAGCATTGGTGGAAAGCACACTGGCATAAGGATGGCTTTCCTTGGCCCAGAATCCTGGAGAAGGCAGTGTCCTTTCTCTGTCAGTTCTGGGTTTACTTTCAGCTGCAGATTTTCAGTACAGTCCTTTCAGGCTGTCTGCCACACAATTCCTTGCAGGTCAAACAAACTCCTGTTACTCAGAGGTAGAAAAGTGTGAGAGCCAGCCTAGCTACTCCAGCAGACCTAGAACTGTCCCATGTGCTTCACACTAGTCTTTATGCATTGCTAGTCATTTTCTTCCCTGAGGACAGGACACAGGCAAGTCTCACAGATTTTACTGTACATGCAGAGCACAGGAGTGGCCAGGGGTGCTTGCAGAAAAGAAAGAACACAGCTAGAGGTAGTTGATGGGTAGCATACCTTTCTGAGATGACTGAAAACAACACCTCTAAAAGGATCACAAATGTAGAGTGACTTATCATCTTCTTTTATACTGAGTGCCGCTTCTTCTTCAAGGATCTGGAGATGTTCTTCTGGCTGAAATTCTTTTATAGACTGCAGGAAAACAACACAAAACAACGTCAGTTTAACAAACTACAAACAAGTAATCCTGTGGAAATGACACAGCTACCTGAAGCAGCTCACAACAAAGGTACCATGGGGGAGTAGATAAGCAGAAGAAAGGGCTAAAATATGTCATGGGTGACCCCCTCATTCCTCAGGTCTTCACAGTCACAGAATCACAGAATTAACCCGGTTGGAAAAAACCTCTAGGATCATCCAGTCGAACCTATCACCCAACCCTTCTAATTAACTAACCCATGGCACCAAGTGCCTCATTCAGTCTCCATTTAAACACTTCCAGGGATGGGGACTCCACCACCTCCCCGGGCAGCCCATTCCAACGCCAGTCACTCCCTCCGTGAAGCTGCACCCCCCAGCTCCCTCAGCCTCTCCTCACAGGGCTGTTTTCAACAGACATTCACCATACACTACTCAAACATTCATCATGCACACTTTCAGGATGTGATCCTGCCACACGATGCCTTCAGCTTCATCTCTCAAGACGTTAAACCACCCATGGTGTCCCTCCTACGACGGCCTAGTGCTCCGAAGAGTGACCACACGGCAGGCCTTGCAAGCTGCAGCTCCCCCGCTACCGGTTACCGGCTGGACGCGATCAAAGATCCAACGGAAACGATTCTGTGACTTTACGTCAATAGCCTTTGAAATGATAACTATTCCGTATTCAAGAAGCGACTTCTTCCACAAAGGCTCCTAAACTCTGAACACCTCTGCCACAGAAACAGCTTTTGTTTCCAGCTGTGTGCATGCAAGCTACACCAAAGCTAACCAGGGAAATCCACTGCACCGCCCGCACCGCTCAGCGAGATGGGACCAAACCCACTCACCTCAAGGGCTTTACAAAAATACTCCAAGTTCCCAGCGGACTTGACGAATTTCACGAAGAACGGCTCCTTGCTGCCTCTCATCCTTTAACTGAGAAGCGAAGCCCGGTTAGAGCCCCGGCATTTTCGGCGCAGCCCGGACCCGCGCACCGGAGGGCCGCATCGCCCAGATCCGCGAGCTGCGGAGCCCCTGTCCCGCAGGCTCGCCCCACGCCGCTCGCCCCACGCCGCCCACCCCGGCGCGGCCCCCCCCCCCGGCAGCGGCCTCTCTCGCCGGGCTCCCCGCAGACCCACCAGCCCTGCTCGGCGGCGGCGCGGCCGGCCCAGCCACGCACCCAACCGCAACCTCGGCCCGGCGGGAAAGCAGCGGCGCTCGCACCGCGCATGCGCGGGCAGCCGGCCGACGTGGGCGGGGCCTGCGGTGGGCGGGGCCCGTGAGGGGGCGGGGTCTGTGGGAGGCGGGGTCTGTGGGGGCGGTGGTTGTGGGGGCGGAGCCTGCGGTGGGCGGGGCCTGCGGTGGACGGGGTCAGTTAGGGGGCGGGCCCTGTGAGGGGGCGGGGCCTGCGGAGGGCGGGAAGCGGGCGCTGCGCGCGAGCCGCCGCCGCCTGCCCGTTGGAGGTGCGGCGCGCGGGCGGCGCGCGGGGTCGTCGCTCGCGGCCGTTACCGGGCGGCCTGCGCCGCCTGCTCGCTCCCGCTGGCTCCCGCTGGCTCCCGCTGGCTCCCCGCACCCGGTCGCTGTCGGTGCGGGTCCCCTCAGTCTGCGTCACTTCGGTGAGCGGTTAGGCGCGAGGCGATGCTGTCCGCGCTAGGCGTTGTCGCAGCCACAGCGACTCGTCCCTTCCCCATTCCCTTGCCTCTGGCACTGGCACCTGCCCTCCAGAACCCCGCCAGGTCCGTTTCAGCTCTTTGGGTTGTTGGTGCTGCTTGCCCACCGCAGCTGTCAGGAGTCCGGTGGAGACGGCAAGCGTGAGTATCCCATTGCCACCCAAGTTTCAGTCCTTACTGTTTCGTCGAAGGCATTTTGTTCTGGTCATTTCGAGGGACGGACGAGACTGCCAAGGGCCCTCCTGCCAGAGCAGGGCTTGTGCCCGCTCCTGCCGGCTCACGCTGCCCGAGTCCCCGCAAGGTGCCCGTGCCCGCGCAGTTGGTGGGCCTGCGCCCTTAGTAGCCGTGCGGCTTGCTGAGGTATCCTGCTGTTTCCGTCACACCGATGCTCCCCGTAGCGGGGACGGTGATTCCGGTAGCAGACCCCCTTAGGAAAAGAAATGCTTTGAAAGAGAACGGCAGAAGCGCTGCCGGGCTGGTGGCTGCTCCGCGGCGTGCGGCCACACGATGGCACCATACTCCGGAGAATGGAAGGGCAGCGTGCGCAGGGCTGCCTGGCTCCTCGGCCCGGGGGACGCAGTGGCAATTATTTGGTGTGCCTGCTTATTTTACTAACACTGGGTCATCCTGGATCAGAGAGAGGTGTGTGCTTTGCCCGTCTGTAAAAAGCCAAATCAAATGTGTAGTGACAACCAGAAGAGTGTTTATTCCTAGGTTGTTAGTGACAGTTAACAATGCTGAGGTAATCTTGATAGTTCTGTGTGATCTGATGGTGCTGCTTCTTAGTCCACTTGTGAACGCCTGAATTTGTCCAGCCTGCTCTTCCAGCATGCCATGGTCTAGTTGACTGGGTAGGGCTGGGTGCTAGGTTGGACTGGATGATCTTGGAGGTCTCTTCCAACCTGCTTGATTCTATGAGTCTATGATTCTATTATGGCAAGTTATAAGGAAGAAGAATTTCTCTTCCTTTCATTCTTCTTGGGGGGTAAAGGATGAAAAAGTCCTGACACTCGGAAGTTAACCAACTTTAATGGAATAGATAATACAGTGTTGCTACCAAGTACCATGGAATATATAAAGCAGCATTGCTGCCAAATACCATGGAATATATACTACAGCATTGCTGCCAGATACCTGCAATGTATAATAGAGAGTTGCTGCCAAATGCCAGGGAATATATAATAGAAAATTGCTGCCAAATGCCAGGCAATATATAAAGCAGCATTGCTGCCAAATGCCACACTTTCTATGATGTCCTTGAAGAGGGTCACAGTTCACTGTAGCAGCTGATACCTGGCTTCTTCTCCTTCATTGAAGGGTAGTCCCTTGTTGGCAAAGTGATAGAAACTCTTGATCAGATGCTGATCCCATGGGCCACCTAAGCTCCACTTGTTGCCTCAAGCTGCTTGTCACTTGGAAAGATCCCTACTGTAGAAGAGAACACTGCAGAGGATCTGGGCTACTTTTTAATGTGCCTTCTAGAGAGCTCACCAGTGTTCTCACACAGGTTTGGTTGTTGTGCTTTGCTCCTGCAGGGCTGGTCAAGATCCATAGCCTCCCTGATGCCAAAGGCCCCCAGAGAAAATAAACTTAAAGGCAAAGTATCTTAAGGGCCAAATGAAAATTTAAATCAAGAGCAGAATAAAGTATAAAAGTATTCTCATAAAATTATTCTGGAAGAATGAGGGGGAAACCAGCCAGCCTGTCTAGAGAGGCTCCTGCACGTAGCTTCCTGTCTCTTGAAATGCATGTGTTTGTCATCTTGTGCTGAAGCTACACAATTTCTGCCTGTGCTGCTGTAGTTGCCCGTTTAAAAATATATACTATTGATGCACAGCACCTTCAAAAAGAGCATGCAGATGAAAATCCTGCCAGTCACAACGTGTAGGATACTTTTGTTACAGTTCCCTTGTGGGAGCAGTCCAAAAGGAGTGCTTTATATAACAAAATTGAGTAACTTTAAAAGATTTTCCCTGATGCACTTCCTGCTTGCTTAAGCACTTAGCAATGTAAAAATCTCGGGGGGACCACTTTGAAATTATTTTAAAGTCTATCTAGAGGAGCTGGCAAACAAAAGTTGCCCTGCTGGGTATGAAGAGCAATCAAAATATCCAATCTTAATGTCCTGTCTCTAGAATTGTCCCAACCCATGTGTCTTCGGGGGAGTGTAAGAAACCCTAGATGGTACTGCTGGGCAGTACTCAGTGAGTTAATAGTGTGAGTGTGGTATGATCTTAAGCACCTGAGTATGTCCATATTTATTTCATGTTTTCTAGGGGTTCAAGTCAGTTGCAGGATTTGAGCTTTGAGGGGAAGCCCAGTCACGTTTGACCATAGGTCTTATTAATTGTGGAAGCTTTTGTTCTCTGTAAAACTCCTAAATGGCATGGAAATAAACAAAGCACTGTCATAGCCCTCAGATGATAGCTGCTTCTAAACCCAACAAAGAGATGCTCTGTGCCCTTGCCCCTATGGAACAGTGAATATTCTTACTTATTCATATGTCTTGAAAGTCTAAGCACATGGTTATCTCTGAAAACATCCGGCTCAGCCCTCCTGTGAAGCACTCGTTTTCACACCTCTGGTGATGTTGTGGTAGACATTATGGCTGCATTCATTGATTTCCTTAAAGTCTTTTTCTCTTATATATGCTGGAAAAAGGACAAGCAAAATCGCTGCACTCAAAAACTAGCCCCCTGTTGGCTCATCTACATTTCATCTAACCTGGTTAAAGCTCCATCTGCAGTGCTTTCTGTTTACAATATTGCAAACGCTTTGATTTGCTGAGCAAGGATAGGTCAAGCTATTAGCTTTGGTGTATTAATAGCATGTAAAAGAGCAGTTAGTGAAAATACAGCCTTCTGAAATACCAGACACTTGGGTAACTTACTTAGCAATACCTGGGAGTTCAAACTGTTGGGAGAAAGATCCACAAGGCTGGTACTCAACAATATGCAAAGGAAAACCTATACCTGGAGATATCAGAGTCTCTTCTAAATGGCTACAGTCTTCTTGTGTCACTTGTAAAGACCTGCGTCGCAGCCCGGAGGAGTTCACCATGACTGACAGACATGCACACCCAGGCTGCTAAAAGATGTGGCCAAGGCTGAGCTTCTGTGAGCTGCAGTCAAGAGAGATTTCCAAAGAACCAGGGCCAGTTTCTAAACACTTATAAAATCAGTTTGTAACCCTCCTGTGGGTTTGGGCCCTGTAGTACAAGAGTATTCTTTGGCATTTGCAAAAACATAGGGCCCTTTTTTCCCTGAGAATCCCATGCTGGCACACCTGGGTAGCAAGTTCACTACATCCTTTTCATCTCTGCGCAAGCGCCACAAGGGATGAGCAGAGATGAGCTGTGTAAAGGTGTATTCTGCCATCCGTGGCAGCTGCCTCCCAGCCAGCGTCCAGACAGGTTCTGCAGGCTTTCACCGCAGAGATGGTTTCACAGAAGCCAGTGCCGCTGTTTCTGTAGCCACAGCTCACAATGCAGCAGAGACTTCCTGCTCTCCCGTGGACTGTGTGTAGGTGGAGCTGGCTCGCTCGGCCGTGTCCGTGTAGAACACGGGGCAGTACTTGGAAAAGTGGACTGCAATCTGCTTCCGGAAGAACCTCTGCAGGTACTTCCTGAACTTTTCTCCCACAAAGGCATAGATCACAGGGTTGATGCAGCAGTGGACCATCGAGATGGTCTCTGTCACTTGGGTTGCTTTGTGTAGCTGACCGCTGCCTTTACAAGTGGCAAAGGAAAATGTACCTTGAAAGTCCCGCAAGAGAATGCAAATGTTGTAGGGGGTCCAGAAAAAAAAGTAGACAATCATGATGACGAAAATCAGCCTGACTGCTTTATGTTTCTTCTCGTTCCTACACTGCAGTAAGGTCTTTATGATTTGTGTGTAGCTGCAGATCATGATTAGCATTGGAATAACAAGCCCCACGATGTTCATCTTTAAGGTCAGGAATTGCTTCCAGACATTTCTCTGCTCTGATGGATAATGAGCGCTGCAGGTGTAACGTGCATGCTCCTTCTGAGACCTGTGGAACACTACCCCGGGCACAGAAGCAAAGAGAGCCACAGCCCAGGTGACAGCACTGGTGAGGATGCCATAGGTCACTGTCCTGGCCTTCAGAGCAAACACAGCGTGCACAATGGCCAGGTACCTGTCTAGGGTCAGCAGGATGATGAAAAAGATGCCACTGTAGAAGCCAAGCAGGTAGAGACCTGAGAGCATTTTACACAGCACATCCCCAAAAATCCAGTCGTGAGCAGCATAATAAGCCCAAAAAGGGAGGGAAAATATAAAGAGCAAATCAGAAACTGCCAGGTTGAGCAGGTAGATGTCAGTCATGCTCTTCAACCTCTTGTATTTCACCAGGATAAGGACAACCAGCAGGTTGCCTGTGAGGCCAAATACCACCACTAGAGAATAAAGTGGTGGCAGCAGCTGTGCTGCAAAGTGCTTTTCCTCAATTCCTGGGCATGGGGTTGAATCGCCATAGTCAAACTCAGTGGTCTGTGACCAGTCCATGGTCTGGTTTTCCATGGTGTGTTGGTCTGGAAAGGAAGCAAAGGGTATTAGACTAGAGGAGATTCTAAGCTCAGCAGTGAGGGCAGCGATGTCCTCTTCTGAACCACTTTCCTGTGGCCTTAAAATCATGATCTAAGCCTCTTCTAACCTGCTAGCTCCTGATAGAGGTTCTTAAGCTGCACAGTGCAGATATGGATCTGCTCAAAAACCAGGGTGCCTTACTGGAGCGAAATCTGCACCTTGCAAACAAAAAGAGCTGCTGCTTTTGCCAGCGTTGCCCAGGTTCTCCCTAGGCCTGTCAGCTCTGTTCCTAGCATTATCATGACAGACCTCCATATTCACACACTGTTGGATGGTTGAGTGCAACATGAAGTTTTCTTCTGAAGAACAAGGAATAAGAGAATGTTGGCAGCTTTGAAAAGTCTGGGTCTCAGCTTGGCCTAGATTCAGTTTCTTGTGGGAAAAATAAGTGCTGTCAGCCTCCTCCAAGACTAGCTTTTAGGAAGCTCAGGCAAGCTCTGTGGAGCAGGTGTTTGTCCACAGCCCTTCTAACTGCATAGTTATGGTGATAGATGTTGGGTTTGTTGTTGAAGGAAGTGGCTGTGGCTCAGGTGCACTGGCAGCAAGTAAGTTGATTTGAAAGTATCATCAGGGTTTCTTTTACTTGGAGCAACTCTTTAAGGAAAACAAAGCTCAAAAAGGCATCTTTACAAAACACTGCTTGTTCCCAAACGTTAACCTCCCCGTTCCGAAACGCGCCAAGGCTTGGGCAGTGCACAAGTGTTTAATGCTCCTTTCTGCTAGCTCTGTGTTGCCTGCCCTGGTAGCACAAGTCCTGGGCTGCAGGCAGCTACGTTCCCCTGTTTGCAGCATGTGGGTCAGGCACGTGTGTGCTGGGGCTATGGGATGAGGCTGCAACAGGGTGCCAGGCCCTGCAGGTCCTGTCGTGATCATTTTGAGTGGTGCTCCTGAACAGGGTGTGGAAAGCCCCTGGGCCGTAAGCCCCGAGCAGGGCTGCACGAGTGGGTGACTTACAGATTCACGCCACGCTGCCGCTGTTCTTTCACCGCAGGCTCCTCTTCCTGCCGCCTGCTAACACACTGCCTTCCCTCCTTCCTGCCTTTGGAGCCACAGCCACATCTTCCCTCCGCTTTACCTTTTTCCTTTCCACTCTTTTTGCGTTCTTAAATTGTGGTCTCCTCTCAAAGCAGTTCCTCCCACCAAGCCCCATTTCCCTAGCCTTGCTGCTGCTCCACAAGCCTCTCTCTGCAAAAACACCTCCCCCCCTGCACTGGGTGTGCTGTCCAGCACATGCCCACAGTGGGAATTACAGGCACTCGTTGGGAAAAGGGAATTGTAAGTGCTGTTGTTCTCTACCCTGTGATCTCACTGTTACAGCAAACGCCATTGGCCAGTGGCTAGGATGTGTCAGTGGCTTAACTTGGGCTGTTTAGCTTTGATTAGAGATATCCAACTGGGCTTATGTTGCCTGGTCACGCAAAACCTCCCAAGGTAATTGCAGAAGATCTCTGCAGCAATGGCATTCAGATAAATACACTATTTGTGGCAAACTGCAGCATGCTTGATGAATGCTGTGGCTGTGGTTGCGACAGCAGCCAGGCCGTTTCCAGAGGAAAGCTCTCCATGGCAAAGCTGAGCAAACTCCTGTCACTATTCCAAGCTAAGTTTTCAGTCAAAGCTCTGCATCTTTAAAAAGGCAAAGGCTGTACTAAAGCGAGTTTCAGTTCATTTGTACCATGCTATAAAGTGGGAACAATTAAAAAGTGAAGTAAACAGAGGTGAAATGTTGAGCTCTCTGCAAGTCAGCAGGCTGCATGAGACTGTTTAAAAGATTTCAGGATCTCTTTGGTCACCCTGTGGGAAGAGCAGGTATCCCTCACTCAAGGTCTTTTGTCTTTGCAGTAAGAGGTTTAACACCAGACTGCCATCCCTACCTATCACCCTCAGAGGCATGCTGTGTTCCATTTCTCACTCAGCTCAGCCTCTGGAGGGGTGCATTTCCTTTCTCACTTGGCTCTGCTGCTCAGTCTTGCCGTGGCTCTGCCCTTCGCAAGTGTATTCCATTTCCCAGATCCAGTCTATTTCCCCGGAGTCATTGCTAAAGTTGGGTAGGCTGGTGAAGTCTGTCAGGTACTTCCCACCTCGGGCTTTAGAGTACCTGAGTGACTGCAGCAAAGCAAAGAGGGAGAGAGGACTTACCATGTATCTGGTGGTGCCAGCGCTGCCTTGGCTTATTGGTGCACGAGTAACGCTGAAGCGATCTGTCGGGCACAAGAAGAAGGTAAACCCACCTCTTCCTGCATCAGGAGGGCTGGACCAGGCTGAAGGCTTCTAGCAAGCATGTGTTTTCATGTGAGAAAACTCAAGAAGCAGTTCTCTTTTTTCTAAAAATGGTCATCAGATGTTACTTTTCTAACTCTGAGATGTGCAGAGATGTTGAAATTGTGAAGGATCCTCCAAGGAGCCAAACTCAAGGTTTCACAACCCACAGCTGTAGTTTTAGAAGAAGGTTTTGTATCATTGTTTTCTCCTTTAGCTAAAAGCTCTTTGAATTGAGAACAGTTTATAGGAAATTCATCTCTTTCCTTTGCTCCCTACATTGCTTTTGAAGGTTTGGTCCCTGTCAAAAAGTGGAGCTATTGAACAAAGCTTGCACTTTTACTCTGCACTTTCTGGTGGCTGCCTCTGTGCTGCAGTCCTTCTGGTTTAGGAGATTGTATTGAGTCTGTTTTCACTAGTCTGGTCTTTTGGGCTGTGATTTCATTTTGAGACTATGCCCTAGACTGTACAGTGTGTCTGACCTCCTTCTAAAGCAAGACTTACTTTTTGCAGTTAAGCTTCAGAAAAGCCTGATAGAATCTGAGTTCTTATCAGCTACTTCCTTGCAGCTGATCCCTGTGACTTTTACAGTTAAACAGAAGCTGCCCCATAGGCAACTTTTTAGATGCTTCTTAGACATCAAAGAAACCACACAGGAGGTAGGAGTACAGAGAAATCAAGAGACGGTGCCTTGTGCGGTGCCTGAGCGCCTCTGAGAGGGAACCCTGAGGAGACACCTAATGAAGCTCAATGCCTGCATCCCCAGGACATCTCTCTGGAGGGTTCTGGAATACCTCATCCTATCAACCTAATAACAGCACTAAAGGGACACCTTTGCTGCACTCGATTTTAAAATGCCAGCAGCCCAGTGGAGATGTTGTGCTTTGCATGCTGGCACTCCTTAACGGATGTCAAGTGAATCACAGATTCTGAGTTACATCCCAGATTCAGAGTGGGACAGTAGTGAAGCAAAAAGGCTCAGCCTTGTTTTCCATGTCAGCCTTCTTTGCATGAGGGACTAACCAAAAGATTTTTTCTCCTTCTTTCCTAATTAACTGCTCCAGTCAGCTCTCTCAGGGCTGGAGTCTCAGTATCCAGTTGAATGGCTGCTATCAGGTGCAGTCACACTGCCTGACCCCTGTATGGTCAGTAGAAACCAAATATGTTTCAATCTCCCATTCCCAAACAATCTGCAGATGGATGTTAAAAGACATTTTAAGGGTTTCTTTCCGAAGCATCATGAGATGGCAGAGAGTGTTGCACATCAAGAAAGGTCCTCTGCTGCTCAAGGTTATGGCAGCAGACTAAGGGGAATGGCTTTGGTCTGCTCACCATCTGGGTCTTAGAACTGCATGAAAGACTCATCACCAGGAGTGACTAGCACTTGGCAGCCCGAGTACAGGGGCACAGCCTGGCCACAGGCACCTGGCCTGTGACTTCATTATCAGCACCTGAATGATAGATGTGTTCAACTAGCTCTGGACCAGCTGCAGAGCTCTTAGGAGCTCTGACTTGAGCAGGTCTTGCACGTGGCTGTGGGTGATTCTGGGCCCCTCGTGCTGTTTGCTGGGTGCTGGTGGTGTGGTGTTGCTCAGTGCTGCCAGGAGCAGACCTTTCTTTAGCCTCTGCTCCCCTCAGTGTGCAGCCTGGCATGCTGTCGGCTCCGCCCGCATTGAGCAATCAACCTCTTCCCTCAGCGACTCCACCAAGCCCTCACACTGCTGTGGCACTGCAAAGGAGGTGGCACTGTCACTACTGAAGTGTCTGGTGCTGTGGCACTGCAAAGGAGGTGGCACTGTCACTACTGAAGTGTCTGGTGCTGTGGCACTGCAAAGGAGGTGGCACTGTCACTACTGAAGTGTCTGGTGCTGTGGCACTGCACAAGGAGGTGGCACTGTCACTGCTGAAACGTCTGCTGGCACAGGGACTGGATGCTGGTGTACCAGTGTGAGATACAAATGTCAGCAAGCAGGGCTATGGGCACAGACATCTGAAATGCAGCTAGCAGGTTCCATCCCATTTATTACAAACCTGCACCACCTGAAGAGGAGAGGCTGAGGAAAAGGGGCCCAGGGCAGATGCCCTTCTTAGAGGCACACAATATAATAACAGCCTTTGTATCAGAGTCTGTAAGTACAGCAAGGCCGAGCACCCGTGTCAGCTGGAGGAGTGGTGGACAAACCCTGGCTGCTGTTCTTTTCCCGTTGCTGTAAAGCAGCAGCGTACCTGTAGTGCTCACAGAGGTTGTCTTGCATCTTTTTGGGGCTCTGCTGCTGGTTGTCCCTTCTGTGGCTTTCAGTTCCTCAGTGTGTCACCAAAGCAGTTCAGATGCCTCCCAGGCAGTGCAGTGCTTCTTCCTTGTGTTAGTTTCCTCTCTGCTGCAGTTACGGTCCCAGTGTCCCTTTGCCATTTTCTTACCACACCTCTAGCTCGCTGCCAAGTGTGTGCCTATCTGCCTGCCTCTCTAACTGACAGGCGTGCTGGGCCTTCACCTCAATGCTCTTCCCTGCAGAGCTCGAGTTGAGGACTGCATCTCTCCCACTTCTCTGCCCAGGTGCCTGTGTTCTTCCGCAAGGGGACGAGGATTTTGTTAAACCCTCCCATGGAAGGGAAGCTTTAACATGCAGCTCCAGCTCCACTTCACTGTGACCAGACTGCCTGAAGTCCTTCTAGTCTAATTCAAAGCTAACTGGCCTGTGGCTAAACCATGCTGCAGTCACATCTGCTTGATTAAGACTTAAAATCTGCCACAGAGCTATCCAGAGCCTTGCTTGGCTCTGTGCAAAGCTACGATGAGGACCCGAGGATTATCTTGCCTGAGCTCAGAGCATAACAATGAGCTACTCTTCAGGCTTAGATTGATTGTATTCCTATCAAAGCTAAGAGGCAGAAGAAAACCTGAAATCAAAGCCATTGAGTGTAGAATGTAGCTTATGTCTTGGTGGGCAGAGGAGGAGGAGTGTGAGTTGTAGGCAGAAAACGGGCAGTGGGACAGGGACAGGGACACAGGAGCAGCAGCCTGTTTCTGTGCTGAGCTGTGAACGCTTGGAGTGCCTCGCACAGAGAACTTGGCGGATCAGGCAGACTGCATGGCTGAGGCTCTCTGCCCAGTGCAAGGAGGTCTGAAATTGGCTGGAGAAAGTCTGTAGAGAATCCACTATTAACCGGGTGCCATCTTTTACTGCCTTGCTTTATCCCTCCTCTTCTGCATATGGTGCACACAGTCATCCCAAATCTGTGGCTCCAGTTTTCCCCCAAGCTATTGTAATGCACTCTTTTCAAGCTTGCAGATGCACGAAGCTCTGCAAGCTGAGGCAGCTCCTGAGCTGGACAGACAGCTTGGTCAGGGTGGCTCCCTTTGCTGGAGCCTCCCTCTGCAGCTGCACATGTGAACCACCTCTGGTCTCAGAGCACAGCTGCTGGCCTTTTGCTTGCCTGGACTACAGCCTGGACACTGGCTTTCAGAAACAGAGTTTATTCATCTCACTGCGTTAACACCAGGAACAAACATGTTTGCCACAGGATGACAGCTTCAAATACAACACAGCAGAAAATACCACAGTTAGACCAGGCTTTGTATCACACTGCACTGATTCATGATGTCATACCAAAAAGGTGCTTTCACTTTAGTGCGCTAAAGAAGGACAAAAGAAAGGGAAATATTATTGCCAAGCAAGAAAAGGTTACTGTGGGGATAGTTTGGGGTTTGTTTTATTTTTCAGTCTGTCTGTGGCTATTAACCTCACAAGGCAGTGGCCAGATTGTAGTAGCTGATAGGACAAAGCTGACAACTAACAGAAGCAGTGCTCTGGTGTTACAAGGCTAAAGGAGAAAGTTTCTGCCCCACCTGGGTTAAGGTGTCTGACACCTGAATTAAGAGGCTGGCATTTCCAGGTTCTCTCTGCAGTCAGGCAGGTTGTCTTCTCCAGAGGTCACTTAAATCACACATCTGCTTCTGACTTGGGCACCACGGAGGGCCCTTGGGGAGATCTGCTGTTGATTTAGGCATTAGAGTCACATGCCTCATGTTAAAGAGGGCAGAATCCCCTCTGTGTCCTTATGCTGCCTGGAGCTTGGTTGAACCCGCTCCTCTAGATACCCAGGAGCAAGATGCTACCTGCATGAGCTGTGCCCTCCCAAGTAAAGGGGAAGCCAAGCAGTAGGACAGTTGCCTGGCAGGAAGAGTGCTCACCTGCACGGCTTGAAGTTCTGTCTGTGCCACTCCTTCCCCTGCAAGCATCATGACCTTAGACAGCCACATAGATTAAAGGGAAAGAGAAGTGTGTGTCTGCTGGGCTGTGGGGCACCAGCACACTCCACTCTTTGCTTAACATCCAGTTCTGATTGAGGTGCCAGCTGGCTGTGGGCATCCTGCAGGGCTACACCTCCTCTGTGCTGCCTGCTTTCCTTGCTGCTCTCTGCCTAGAAGTGCACCCCCAAGCCAGCCCTGCTGGGTGTGAAGAGCAGGTGCTTGTGACAGAGGAGCCCAGCCTGGCAGCTGCTGCAGCTGCCATGGGAAGGCTTCCTCTACACACATGATTCACCTGTCCAGAGCTAGGGCAGCCTCTGCCCAGTGCTCATGGGCTCCAAATTCCTTCTCGGGGTCCCAATACTTCTTTCATGCAGCATCTTGCATAGCAAATGCCAAGCTAATTTTCACTCTGGCCTTCCAGCTCTTTCCTGGTGTGCTTTTGTGGGTTAAGTGCTGTTTTCCTTGGAGGCTGTGATGGATCAGGAACAGGCTCTTGGCTTTTGGGGGTGCGCCGCTGTCTCGTTATGCAGTCAGTAGACTTGGTGTGTGCAGCTACTTGCAAAAACCCACAACATTGCCAATGAAAAGCCCAGTTT
This sequence comes from Pogoniulus pusillus, assembly GCF_015220805.1. NCBI lineage: Eukaryota > Metazoa > Chordata > Aves > Piciformes > Lybiidae > Pogoniulus > Pogoniulus pusillus. The sequence goes on from NC_087295.1 coordinate 497,911, forward strand.
GGAAAATGTTAGCAACCAGACAGTGATGTGGCAGTCATAAAGTTAAAGAACTACAATCAAAACGCTTCAAGTTAGCCTAGAGTCCAAAGAATGATGTTTCCAAATGACTATTAGCTAGCAGAGAAACCCTGGAGTTAAGTGGCCTTAGATAAAGGTCAGTCAGCTCTCCTAGCACAGGAGAGATACAATCTTGGTATATTTCATCTTCCAGTTCCCTTTCATGGGAACCTCTTTTAGTTGAGTACAGAAAATAAGGGGTAGAGGGCAAAATCAAGGCAGCTGAAGGTGTCCCTCTCTCAAATGCCCACCCGTGTCACGGAAGGGCTGCCGTCTGCTTCCAAAAGATGCTGCAGGAACGCTGCGTGCTAATTGGGTACTTCGATCCCCAGAGCCTCCAGCCGGTGGAGGTGGCTCTGTGAGATGCCATGTGTCTGCCTCAGGGCTGCAGCTCCCCCAGCGCAGGCTCACAGGCCCTTGTGCTTTGGGTGGGATTAGGGTGAAGAAACAGAGTCGTACTGTTCTGGTCCCCACTCGGCTCCTGATGTGATCCAGCCTTGCTGGCAGTGTTTCCTAGGGAGCTCACTGAGCCTCTCGGTTTAGGCAGGGCAGCTGCTGTAAGCCCAGGGAACAGTTAAGCACAGGAATTGAAGCTTTCAGTGGTGGTGGGCACGGAGATGTTAAGCGATGCCAGCCGGTGCCCAAGGCAGAGCGGGCGTGCAGCGCTTGCTGAGCAGTGTGTGGCTGCTTGCTACAGCCCGGTGGAGATGTCGTGCTCTGCACTGGAGGCTGTGCAGGTGGAGCTGGCTCGCTCCAGCTTTTCGCCGTAGAGGCCCGGACACTGTCTGCAGAGGCAGGCTGCAACGTGCCGCCGGCAGAAGGCAGAAAGGTATTTCCTGAACTTCTCCCCTGCGAAGGCATAGATTACAGGGTTGATGCAGCAGTGGACCATCGAGATGGTCTCTGTCACCTGGATGGCTTTCTCCAGCTGACCTTTGATTTCACAACTTGGGTGGAAAAACGAACTTTGAAATGTGTGCAAAAAAGAAGAAATATGGAATGGTGTCCAGAAGATGAAGTAAAAAACCATGATCATGAAAATCAGCCTGACTGCCTTCTGCTTTTTCTCACTCCTGCATCTCAGTAACGTTCTTAGGATTTGTGAGTAACTAAAAACCATGATGAGCATCGGAACAATAAGTCCCAGAATGTTCATCTTTAAAATGTAGGAGTGCTTCCAGTTGATTGTGGCTTCGCTTGGATAATGAGCACTGCAGGTGTAATGTGCCTGCTCCTTCTGAGACCTGTGGAACACTACCCCGGGCACAGAAGCAAAGAGAGCCACAGCCCAGGTGACAGCACTGGTGAGGATGCCATAGGTCACTGTCCTGGCCTTCAGAGCAAACACAGCGTGCACAATGGCCAGGTACCTGTCTAGGGTCAGCAGGATGATGAAAAAGATGCCGCTGTAGAAGCCAAGCAGGTAGAGACCTGAGAGCATTTTACACAGCACATCCCCAAAAATCCAGTCGTGAGCAGCATAATAAGCCCAAAAAGGGAGGGAAAACACAAAGAGCAAATCAGAAACTGCCAGGTTGAGCAGGTAGATGTCAGTCATGCTCTTCAACCTCTTGTATTTCACCAGGATAAGGACAACCAGCAGGTTGCCTGTGAGGCCAAATACCACCACCAGAGAATAAAGTGGCGGCAGCAGCTGTGCTGCAAAGTGCTTTTCCTCAGCTCCCGAGCACGGTGCTGAATCGCCATAGTCAAACTCAGTGGTCTGTGACCAGTCCGTGGTCTGGTTTTCCATGGTGTGTTGGTCTGGAAAGGAAGCAAAGGGTATTAGACTAGAGGAGACTCCACACTGGGAAGTGAGGGCAGCGAAACAGGCTGATGTCCTGTCTGGAATGCCTTTTGCTGCTAGTATGGAAGCACTACTAGATCAAGGTGTGGAAGGGGATGAAACTGCAGAGCTGCCAGGACCCCCTCTCTCAGCTGTGGAGTCGTGTTGCTGGTGCTGGAAGCGTGGTGCCTGCCACTTGCTATGTGTGTGCTGCCTGCTGTGCCAGGAGAGGCTGGCATGCAGAGTGTGGCCATGCTTTCCTTTGGGACCTGGCCCCTCTCATTGTGCCATCTTTAGCCTTCTCCCTGTGAGGACCACAGAGTGAAAAAGCATAAAGTGGTGTGTGCAAAGGCCCTGTGATGTGGGCAGAACACAGCTGACTGCTGCCTGTTGAGGTTGTTGTGACTCCTGGATGCCTGAATTCCTGCAGGAACCAGGCCTGTGGAGGTGTCGGAGTGGCCTCTGCGCAGTACTGACCATACCTACCCGCTGGAGCTGCTGTCCCGGATGCTGCAGAGCAGCAAGCTGGGAGCAGTGATCTGGGTGAGGATGGCAAACACTGTGTCCTCTGCAGGGTCTGAGTCAGGCACAGGCCGTGGAGTGTGCTGGTCTTGGGTAGCTCTGGAGTGGCACCGGTGTGCAGTGCTGTGGAGAGAGCAGAGCAGCAGGCACCTGTCATATGGCCTGGGAGATGGCAGTGGAGGTCAGCGTGGCCCATAGCAGCTGTATCTCGTGTGGCACCTTCCTGCCTGTTGTGACACCTCCTCAGCGTTTGGTGCTGAAGGAGGTTTTCATTCCTGGTTTTGGTAGCTGTTTAGCAGCCACGGTTCAGGAGCAGCAGAGTTGGGACTGGCTGAGCGTCCTGAGGGGCATGGAAGCAGAGGGCTGTGACTGGGCACTGGCACTTCATTTGTAGTGGTTGTTTGGTGTTGTCCTTCATCCCTTCCTCATCAGTGAGGTGACACAGTGGCTGAGGAAGCACAAGGGCTGCCCACACTTGCTGTGCCTCCAGCTTTGGGTTGGCTGCTGTTGGAGGGACTGCACTTGCCTTGCAAGAAGGAGTCAGAGGCTGGCAGGTGCAGCAGAGCTGCGAAAGCCCTCGGGCCGGTTCTGTTACAGTGGGAGCAGGTGAAGAGTTGTGCCTCCCACGTCAGCCCTGGGTGAAGCCAGCTGGAAGGCACTCAGGGAGCGCTGCTGTCTGGTGAAGGGCTGCTTCCTCCCTCATTGCCACTGCTTGCTCAGGCCGTTCCTTACAGGCTGACAGCTTGGAAGTCTGTGTTTTCCTGGCACTGAAATGCCTTCCAAAGGTGCTTTGGTGCTCTCCTGACAAAGGTGGCAGCCTGCTCCTGGCACAGAAGGCTTCAGGTAATCATCTGCCCCAAGTGGCTCTGTGGCTGCTGCAGCAGAGCCGTGTGTGCTGCCTTCCTGCTTACAGGCTCAGCACCATGCTGAACGCTGAGCTCTACCCCCTGTGACTGCAGATGTCTTCTGCAGAGACCACAGCCTCAAAAGCACCACTTTGTTCTCTCTGCACTTGAGTTCTACAAGACTAAAGACACTCAGCCTGTGACTGGAGTGACACAGAGGCAGGCCCTCAACCTCAGTTTAATGTCACACGGGGCCATTCTGAGGGGTAGAGAGCGATGTTTCTGAAGTGTCTGAAGCTCCTAGCAGCACACTCAGCTGCAGGAGGAAAGGAGTCTTTCCCAGTGTGCCATTAGAGACTCTTCAGGGTCCAGAGGACCTAATTTTAATCTAGGTCTTTATCTCAGTGGGGATACATATAAATATATTTATATATCATTCACATTTTAGTGGTTAAAGAGCATTGAAAACGTTTATGCAAAAGCAGGCAACCGAATCAAGCCTAAGGCAGAACTATGAGAAGGAAAACTTTCTGGTGCCCTCCTTTGCTGCAAAGCTATGCTGTGGCATGCAAAAGCATCTCAGCACATGAGCAGCCCAACAAGGTGCTGCTCTCCTTTCCCTTCAGAGGACTGGTTACGTTCTGAGTCTCAGGAAGCTGGGTAGAGAGAAGTGTGACCAAGCACCAGGCCCTGCACTCTAGGCAAGAGTTCTTGCAGAGAAAATGTGGTTACAGCTCAGATAGGAGATGTTATTTCTTCACAACTGTGCTGGTGAGCAGCAGCAGAGACCTTGTGATGAGGCTGTAGCTCTGAACCGTATCTGCTCAGGTTTCTGGGTTGGCTGCTTTGGGAGAGGCTTTGCCATCTGCCATCTGTAGTGCATCTCCTTCAGGTGGAGAGGTGACTGCATGCTGCTATGGCTGTGACACTTCTGTGGCAGCAGCAAGGAGACTCCTGACTTGCTGCACTGGCTTATTCTGGCATGGCAGCTGTCGTGGTTCAATGAGACTGTTGTGCTCTAAAGAGGATTTGGGCAAATCTCCCTCATGGAAATCAGGACAACTGATAACTACACATTAGAAAAGTATCCATTCATTAATGGAGCCTTTCATCTTAGACATTAATTGCCCCCAAAGCTCCCTTTCCCTTTTTATGGCCTGAGCCAAGGCTTCCCTTTCAAAATGCATGAAGAAACACCACAGGGTGACTGCCCCTGCCCTCACTGTCCTCCTTTCCACAACAGTCAGTTTGTCATACATGAAAAGAAATGCTCATGAACTTGTAGTCAGCTTAAGAGTGTGTCAGAAGCACCCAGGCCACTTGGTGAGGGGGGAACAGCACAGGGTAACAAAGCCAACCTGGAACCTAGGCAGGGGACAAGAGCTCCCCATAGCCTGGGAGCAGGTGTTGAGAGGGAGGTGCCCACTGCTTCTGCTGCCAGCTCTCTTGAGCATTGCCTTTGGTTTTCCAGAAGGAGTCTGTGGGCAGGCAAAACCACAGAGAAGGCTGTGCACAGACACCAAAGGCATCTAGGGAAGCAAGCATATGAAGCAGCACTTTTTTTCTGAGCTACCAGGAAAGCTGATGAAGATGTGGAAGTGCAAACCAAAGGCTTTAAGGGAGACTCTGAGCTGATAGTTTCCCTCAGACACACCTTTTCATGTGGTAGTGCCCACAGGGTTCCTTTCTAGGATATGACTGGGGAAAGACAGCCCCTTCCAAAACTAATCCTCTTCCCCCTCTACAACAACTGAGCATTAGAGACCTCTCTTCAGAGCTGCTTGCTTCTTGACCGGTGAGGTTCTTTTCATCCCTGTAGAAGTCCCAAGGGGAAATAAGTTCTGGGCTTGCAGGAACAGGCTTACTTCTCAGCAGCCCCTCAGGATCTAATAATTTCTCTTCCCCAGCAAACCCAGAGGCAGCCTCACAAACTGCTAAGCTTTTCTGCTGTTAGACAGTCAGCAGGGCCACAGGACAAAAGAAGGAGCTGTTTTTACCTAAGCAGACGTGCAGCAAAGCAGTAGCATCTGCACTGAGCACAAGCACCCGGAAACCTGAAAGAGCTCTTCCCCTGAGTGTGCTGAATGCTCTGCTAGCATTGCTCTTCAGGTGTTTGGCTCAGTGCCTCTGCTTAAAGTGCTTCAGGCAAAACATTGAGTTCAGAGCAGTTCAAACAGCAGTTGGAGGCACAGCCACAAGTGTAAAGAAGGATACTTGCCTGGAGTGGAGGTTGCCAACATATAATCACAGGATCGTGCCCCTCTTGTGTTATGGCTACAAGAGTCTCCATACAGAGAGCTCAGACCCAGTACTCTGGCACTGCCAGCAGGGTGGCAAATGGCAGTGCAGTTCTCCCAGGAGAGCAAATGTCTCTGCAGCTGCACATTTCATGTATGGCCAAAACATGCAAAAAAACAATTCTTGGGCTGTTGCAGCTTTTTATTTTGCTGACACCCAAGTGGAGCAGCCCTCCTCTCCTGTGTGAGAACAGTGCAGTTCCAGAGCAGGGCTGATGGAAACCTCCCAAACAAAAGCCGCAGAATCAAATCATAGAATCAACCTCCAAGCTCAGCCAGCCCGACCTAGCACCCAGCCCTGGCCAACCAGACCATGGCACTAAGTGCCCCAGCCAGGCTTGGCTTCAACACCTCCAGGGACGGTGACTCCACCACCTCCCTGGGCAGCCCATCCCAATGCCAATCACTCTCTCTGCCAACAACTTCCTCCTCACATCCAGCCTAGACCTCCCCTGGCACAGCTTGAGACTGTGTCCCCTTGTTCTGTTTCTGGGTGCCTGACAGAAGAGCCCAACCCCACCTGGCTACAGCATGGCAGGCTGTGGCTGTCCCTAGGTGAGAGATGAATGCAGACATCCCATGGAAAAGAGGAACCAGTCCCAAAGATGATATACCCTCATAACATCTTAATGAAGCACCACCATGAGCTGATAGGTACCTGAATGTCACAAGAACCCATGTGATAGGATAGTGATGGAGAACATCTGCATCTAACAGAGCAAGATGTGGGGCAGATTTGGAGAGGTTAGGTTAAGTGTGAAGGATTTCGAGTCTCATCAGTTTGTATCCTTAGCAGAACACATTTTCAGGCCACTGGCCTCCTGGAACAGCTTCCAAACCAAGAGCCAGTAAGTTTCTAGTACAAAAAAAAAGATCCAAATTGGCTACACTGTTTGTGCAGTTCCATTTTCTGCTCTCCCACTTAGCCTTATCCTGAGTCCTAAGATAGTTACGAGACCGAATTGTTCTGAATGTCCCTGTTTGAATGGTGGCTTTGCTGCCACTACCATGAGGCCCATATTCCTCCCCCCTCAGTGAACCTGCACCTCTACACACACATTTAGATGGAAAGAGCAGGAAAAAAGTAGCTACTCACTGCTTTCTCAGGCTTGGGTTATCTGCCCGTGGCGACGGCGTCCTTGTGAGCACACACATAGTTAAACCCTGGTCTGAAAGTGGAAACAGCACTTCCGCTGGCAGCTGTTGCAAAGCATTATTACAGGAATCAAGGCTCTGCTTCTGCTTTCTGAAGGCTGCTCACTGCCCAGCCTGGGTGCAGCACCGAGGGGTGAAGGCTTCGTGCGCGTCTGCTTGTTCTGTGAAATCCCTGCTGTGCAGAACGTGTGCACCTCCAAAATGCCTGTGGGAACTACCCCCTCAGGGTGTCACTGACCCTCATTAGCACTGATGGCTTCTACACCGTTTCTGCCTGGTTCTTCCTTTCATCAGTACTAATGTCAAAGACCCTGTAAGCAGATGAGGCCATGCTGATGCTCTGCAAAGCAGTATCACCTTAGACAGCATCACACTTCTCTTAGCTGAGCACTGTGAAGAGAGGCAAGCTGAGGTCCAGAGGTTTCAGAGCTACTCAGATGAGAACACTGTGCTAGCAGAGCTACCTCCCTTCCACTTAGGTGCCCAGCTCATGCAGCCTGCACCACACTGCTCTCTGTGACCCCCTCTGCGAACACCTCTTGTGACTTTTGCACTTCTAAAAGGTTGTCCTACGAGGCAAGCTGCAACCTGCAGCTCATTCCCCTTTTGATGTGGCGTCATTGCAGGACTGAAAACAATAGGAGAGAGCAAAACAACATAAAGTGGTTAAAAGCTCTTTACTTCAAGGGCAGGAGGCATAGCCGAGTGTACAGGCTGCTGCCCTGCATCTGTGGCTTCAAACCGTTCCTTTTGCCAGTGCTGTTGGCACTGCAGCTGCAACAGCCCACAGCTGTTGGGGTGATAATTGGTGCCTGTGTAACCATCCTTAGAAACCAGGGCTGGGAAATGATCTGGCGCCTTAACTGCCCCGGCAGGAGGCAGCTTCAGAGCGAGGCTGCGTTTTTCAGATGGGCAGCCCTGGGGCAGCAGCTGTTGGCCATTGTCTCTGAGACTGCTGGGTGTTTCCTGCAGTGTTCCCGAGGAGGTGAAGGGCTGCTTTGTGCTGCAGTGATTGCCGCATTGGTGCCACAATTACAGCTGCACTGGGTCATTTCCTACAAAACCTGCGGGCAGTTCAGGCAACAACAATACACAGCTGGCCAGGTGTGCCAGAGAGTGGAAACCACCTCCACAGCTGCCCCAGGGGTGCCTAGGCAGGGCTTCAGGGACCCTCTGGTGGTATAGGAAGCAGCTCGTGTAACAGAGCTTTCCAGACAACCGAGGGGGACAAAATGTGTGAAAGCCTGCAGGCAGCCATGTACTGATAGAATTGCTAACATCTGAAGTCTTTCAGGAGTGGTTAAATTCTTGTCTTCATTTTCTCTCTTCCACAGACCAGTCTGGGAGGGAGAGGTCATCTTGGAAGAGCTACCTGCTAGCTTCACTATCTGCGAGGTAAGTGGCATAACCTGAGTGGCGTCTTGGGTGCTTTTGGTCATGAGAAACCACTATTGGTTTGGAAAGCATTTCCAATGTGCTGTTCTGTGAGGCTCCATGACCCAATCTGAAAGGTACACTTTGCAAACAGTCTTCAGTGGCCCACCCTCGGGGACTGGGCCCACATATTCATCTGGTGGAGCCTGCTTTGTTTTTGAGAAAGCTTCCCAGACAGAGGCTGAAGGCTGAAGCCAGCCTGCTGGCCACACTGCCCCAGCTTAGAGCCGTGCTGAATCTGGCCCTGACCTTCTGACAGGCTTCATTTCTGGAGTGGAGACAGCATTTCCTTGGTAACTTATGCAGAGAAAACATAAGCAAGCACTGGGCTTCACACCTGCGTTCTCACAGCACACAGCAAACTGACCACACCAGGCTCTCGTCCATGCCCGGCAAACAAGGATCCCTGTGGGACTTCTGTGCTGCTGTACAGTAACTCTTGCTGCCTTCTCTCTTGTTTTAAAGGCAGCACTAACTGCTGTAGTGAGAAGGAAAGAGCTAGCTCAGCTTTCTTCACTGGTGAGACTGCACACCTGCTCTGTCAGCAGATTAGTGCGGGTAGGCTCTTTGTGCCACTGTGCCAAGCAGTGTCAGTGCTAGCAGGGGTGATATGGAACCAAGTCCATTACTGAGAAGCTCTCAGGTCACACTGCAATGCTTGTTTTGTACCAGTATCTTTAGTTTGCTCTTCTTGGAAGATATTGGGCAAGTGCCACCATGAGCAAACCACAAGCAAGTGATAACAGCTTCAAGTAAAAAGCTACCTGAGGAAGAGGGTCCCGGATGAGGGCTGCTGTTTCTGCCTACATTCTGCTCTGCTGCACTGGGGGAAGTCCTGCAAAAGTACCAAGTCAATCTTAGCACAGAACTGTGTTTGCATTGCCTCCAGTGCACTTGGTTCTGAACTCTCAACCCCCCCACTGCTGCTGATGTGCTCCCCAGGGAGTTCAGGCTGTACACCGATGCTCCATTTGCCAGGACACTGCGCCAGCAGCTGCCTGTTGCTGGCTTTCACACTGACAAGGCACTGTTCCCTCTGGTGTGATGCTTTAGACACCTATCCAGTGCTTACCACTGGCACTTCCAAATTCCCCCTCTCCACTCATTTAATTGCAAAGGCTGTCAGGTAAGGCTAAGCCTCACAAGCTTGTGTTTTCTGTCTGAAATCAGGGAATCTCTCCTGAGATACAGCCTAGCGTTTTCTCTGCCTGAGGGAAAGTGAGGTGCGAAGGCTCTGGACATCCGCCGCAGGTAGGGGAAAGCCCTATCAGAAAGCTGTGGCAAGGGAGAACACAGCATATCAGCCAGCCTGAGAATCAGTGCCAAAGAGGGGAACAGCAGGACAGCCCCGTAGAAGGGGAAGCAGAGTGGCCAGCTGGCACAGGAGCGTGCTGGGATGGGTGAGAGAGGACATGTGTTATCTTCTCCAGCTCACCAGAAAGAGAAGAGCTGCTGACAGAGAGAGAGTGAACTCATCTGAGCCACAAGAGCTGCAGCAGGCTCTGAAGGTGTACAGGTTCTTAAAGAAAGTTGAAGTCAAGCAAGCCTCAGAACCCAGTGGCACTGTGAGGTCATTTCAGCAGAAAACTGGAAGCCACAGGAGGGTTGATCTCACTCCTGGGCTGGTGAATGAGTGCATTTGGGGTTGCAGTGCATGATGCACTTGGGTTGCCACGTATGCGTGACTGAGAAGAGCTGCTGGAAAGAAGTGTTTCTGCAGCCCAGGCCTGAAGGTGGTTAGTGTGGCCACAATCAATCAGCAGCATCTTTACATCTTTACCTTAGCTAAGAGGAGAGGGTAATAAGCAGTTCTCAGCTGGGCATGCCCAACGCAGATGTCAAGCCCTGGAGAGCCTCAGAGAATGCTGATGACATTGCATCCAGCCTCACTGAATTCAGTGGTGGCTCTCAAACACTGGACAGAACTGGCTTTAAAGTGGACTTGGGAAATCTCAGGCCTGCAGGGTAGGGCACATTCATGCCCCTCGTGCTGTAGCTCATAAACCTGCAGTGCCACAGCCCAGCCTGCATACCAAGGTGTGGATGCACCCTAGTTGGCCTTGTGTGGGGGCCAAATGTAATGCTTACAATTCTGTTCTGGGCTGTAAGGGAGCTCCTTATACAGAAAACAGCAGCTCCTGTTGGTGTGGTGACCATTCAGCACTGACCCAACAGTCAGAACTGGTTCAGATCTCAGAGAAGACTGAATACTCCTGGGCAAACCCATCCTAAAACAGCAACACTGAGAGTTGGATTTATTGCATACGCAGCTTCTTCCGAGGCCCCTGAGCACAGTGAGTGTTCTCTTGCACTGCCTCAGCCTGTCAGTCCCTCAGGGGAGGATCACTCCACACCTCAAGGCTGGCACTAAGGGAAGTGTCCCAGGAGAAGGAAAAAGGGGCAAGGAGCCAGCAAGCTGCAGTGTTACAGTGGGTTGAGAGTCTGTGTGGGAGAGTGACCAGAGCAGTTCCTGGAAGGGAGAGCAGACCCACGTCACAGCTTCATGTTTTCTCCTCCTGCTGGCAGATAAGATCATCTTCCACTTTGCAGTTTCATCTTCAGCCTTGCCACAGCTCTTGGTGACATTTTTGCCTGTGTTTTTAGGCACCCTGGGCTGAGTTCCCAATGGTCGGTGGTACTTTTGGTTTCATCGCTAATCTCCCAGCCCAGCTGCAGACTCTGGGGCTCCTTTGTGTCTCCCATGTCCCTGCTGTCACTACTGGTGTCCATTCCCATGCACTGCTGGGGGACCTGAGAGGCTCTCCAAAAGCCAGTCCTGAGGCCAGTTTTGGTTGCAGTAAGTAGAGGAACATGTTGAGGTTGCACAGGTACAGGCAGACCTGAGCCACAGGACCTGTGTCAGAGCCTGGCTTTAGAAGTCTGGTCACACACAGACCTGTGGAGTCCCAGCTCTTTGTGTCACAACCCTTGCTCCCGAGGAAACACTGCATCTGCTGCCTGCTTTCTTCCATCTGCAGAGGAAAGCAGATTCTCACTGACAAGCTTCTGCCTAACAAATATGTGTAACACCAAAAAATGGCAGTGCCAGCTCCTTGAAAGGCCTCTGCCAGTGTGCTGCTGCTGCACTTCAGTGCAGAGAGCATTGCTTAGTGCCTCCATAGGCTCCTTCCATCGCGTATCATGAGTAGCATAAAATCTGGTTCCAAATGCTTGGAGAAGAGGCACAATGCTTCTGTGAGCTCTGCTGGGCATGAGGCTTGGGCTGATGCTGGATAGATTTGTGTCTTGTTCTGGCAGGTCATACAAGGAAAGGGGCTGAACAGCTCCTTGGGGTGTTCCTTTTTGCAGCCACGGTCAACAGAGAGGCTCAAGGGAATGCCCTAAGAATCCAGAGTCTTAATCGGTGAGTGTAGGACTGTGCTTGAGCAGAGGATCAGGGAGTTTGGAGCTACCCTTCTGGATTCTTAAACACCGGTCTGGCAAATGGAACCATGGAAGGTGAAGAGGAGGGGGAAGAAGCTCTGTAGTGACTTTAACAAAACCTGCCTTTTTTTCACTTCTTTGGTTAAGTCTTCACATGTGATTTGGGCTCAGTTCTGCTCTTTCACACACAGAGCATGATTTCAGTGAGAGCTAGACAAAACCCGACAGAAACCAAAGTCTTTGGCCCCTGTAACTCAGAGAGAAGTCCAGCCTGCTGCTGAAAACTTTGCTGCATTGGTGATTCACCGCAGGTGTGGCTTTGGGACATCTCTGGGACAAGTTCAACGTCTTTGGGACATCCTAGGTTCCCCCCTGGCAGAATTTCATAATGGCATTTGAGGGATTGGCCTGGGACACATCTGGTGCCTATCACTTTGAATGATACAGCAACCTGGAAAGGGGCCTGGTCTTTGAAAGCTCTTGCTGAAGAGCTCCAGGGTGCCTCTCAGTTCGGTCAGTTGCACTTTCCATGACACCAGCTCTAAAGTCAGTAAGAGTGTCCTTTGCTTTCCCTAATCAGGGCTTGTGAGTGGTCGGGAAGCCTTCCCGGAGCCAAGACAAAGAGCTGCAGTTAATATGTTTATTCAAAGAGAGGCTTCCAGAAAGGCAGCAAAGGATGATGCCTGGGAAAGGAGATGGAGCCTGTGTTCTGCTTTCCCCAGCCTGCTGTTGACACTGACAGCAAGCGCTGGGGCACAGAGCTGGAGGGCCCACAGCTTCCAGACGTGCTGCAGGCTGCTTTGCTGGTGACATGCTCATGTGTACAGGCCTCTACAAGTGCCTGGCACAGGGGGCAACTAGAGGCTGCTCTGGGCAGCAGCAGCTCCGGGCACCCACTGCTCTGGCTGTGCCCTGGGAGTATTCCAGGGCAAAGCAAGAGGACCCTGAGCTGAGTGGCATTTATCTGGGAGCTGAAGCAGAGGAGGAGTGGTGACAGTGGCTGATTCCCTCTTTACAGTGTGAGGTAATCCCATGCCTGACCCCTTCCCTGCCTCCCGGAGGGGTGTCCTGCACCTGTCCCAGAGATGGAGGGGTGCAGGTATGGAACAGCTTCCAGAAGGCAGGGCACATCTGGGTGAGGCAGAAGTGATGCATTCAGCTGGGTGGTACAGCAGGTACAAGAGGAAGTAGCTTGCTTGCTGAAATGTGCTTCATTAAAAGTCATTTTGTGGCAAGCCTGAGGGTCACCATCTTAGGAAGGCACCGGTGCTCTGGGGCACCGGCAGTGGCACTTACTGTGCCAGGCTGCAGGGGGTGCCAGAAGCAGGCACAGCTTTGCTGCTCCCCTCGGGAGGACGACGCACACCCCCGGGGCCGTGTTGGAGCTCAGGCCAGCCGCTCACACCCGAAGAGGGCAGCTGGGGTGGGCTCACAGGAACTCGCTGTCGGAGCAGCCCGAGAGCTGGGTGGGTGGGGAAAAGGACTGGGCAGCCCCCACCCCTCTGAGCGAGCTGGGCAGGGCACGGGCACAGGACCGAAGCAGCTCCTTAAGGTGGGCCTTGAAGGTGACTCCGGCGAAGGCGTAGATGAGCGGGTTGAGGCAGCTGTGCACGAAGGAGACGGTTTCCGTCAGCTGCAGCGCCAGCGCTATGCGGGAGCTGGCCTTGCAGTCGTCGATGATGTGCAGGCTCTGCAGGGAGTCCAGGAACAGCACGATGTTGAAGGGTGTCCAGAAGAGGAAGAAGACGATGACAATGATGAAAATCATCTTGATGGCCTTGACCTTGCTCCGGTTCTTGCATTTTTGGAGGTTTTTCAGTATCTGGGCGTAGCAGTAAATGAGGATGCTAAGGGGAAGCAAGAGGCCTAGGACATTGACTGCAAACTGAGAAGCAACCTTCCAGGTGTTGTCACCCGGGGGATAGGTGGGGACACACTGCAGAGACTGCTCGATCTCAAGCTGCTGGTTGAACAGGACGTTGGGCACAGAAGCCAAGGCAGCCACCAGCCACAGGATTAAACTGATCACGGCACCGCAGGAGGCAGTGCGGACCCGCATGGCGTAGACCGCGTGGACAATTGCTATGTACCTGTCTATGCTCATGAGGGTGATGAAGAAAATGCCACTGTAGAAGCCTGTGTAGTAGATGCCAGCCATGGCCTTGCACATCGCGTTGCCAAAAACCCACTGCTCCGAGGCGTAGTGTGCTTGGAAGGGCAGAGGCACCACGAAGAGAAGGTCGGAGGCTGCGAGGTTCAGCAGGCAGATGTCGGTCATTGTCATCAACCTCTTCCTGGTCAGGAGAACCCAGAGGACCAAGGAGTTCCCCAGAAGACAGAAGACAAACAGAAGGCAGTAAAGGATGGGCAGGAAGAAGGATCTGAACTTGTGAAAGCTGTTCCCTTCGTGGCACGGAGCAGTGTTTGCATCGTAGCCGTAGTCATACTCTGTGGTGCCAAGGAACTGGCTCGTGGGATGCATCTTGGGTACCTGTGCGGGGAAGAGCAGGGGATAAATGTCTGACTGTCCTGGCCTGGGACTCCCAGCATGGCTTCTGCCTCTCTCTGTGCCACACTGAGCCCGTGGGTCAGACCTCAGGCAGAGCAGGGCTGCAGAGTGCAGTCGGGGTCACACAGGCTGGACACAAGCAGCTGTACCTCCACATCTATGCACGGGGCTGAGCACTGGGATGCACTCAGTGTCCCAGAACTGCCTCAGTGCCAGTGAACCCTTGTCACTGCAGAGACATGCTCTGGATGGTCCTGACGCTGCAGAATGGTGCAGAACTTGTATCTGATCAAAGGTTTTTGGTTTTCTTGTGCTCCCTCAGATGGGGAAGCTTTGTGCCTGTAACACAAAGGCTTACAAAGCTGTCTCTGTATAGCATAACCACATTTCAGCTAAGCTGATCCGGGCTAGGTGCTGCCGTGAAGTGCAGAGCTCATTGTCCATGGGTGTGTGCAGGATCACACACAAAAAAGCCGTGCAGCAGCAGGGAACTCCCGGGGCTACACAGCAGCGCTCTCAACGCCCAGCTCCGGGCTGCTGCAGCAAGGCTCTGCCTGCTGCTACACACAGCAGCTCACTGCTCCGGCCCCTTCTGCCCCACTTCGGTTTTCCAGTTCAGAGAAGACACTACAGGCTGGAGTGGGGCAGGGAAGGGTGCCCTGTGTCGTTGCTGAAGAACTGCCATGAGGACAGGTTTAAAATAGTCTGAGCTGCTCTCCAAAAGTGAGCCAGGGCTTGAACCCTCTTTTTTTGTTTCTTTTTCTCAGATATCAGCTCCTCACCGCTGTAAAAGGGATCTGCTTTCCAGAGGTAAGTAGTGGTTCTTTCAAAAGCCACTCTTCCAAAGGAGTTTGCCTTACCTCTCCTAAGGCATCTGAATGTTTCTTATGCACCGCACCTATGCTTGCAAACAGGTTGATCCTAAACCATTCCGTGAATCTGTGACTCCTCAAAGACACTGAGTTCCCAGGGGGAAGAACCATTTGCGATAATGATGGCTGTTAAGGTGCAGTAATAACATGAATGGCAGCAACTAATTACCCACCAGCAGAGGATGTGCTCTAGGGAGAGAGGGAACAGTGCAAGTTGTATTGCTGAGGAAGGAATAAGGGTTTGCTCCTTCTTGCCCACCTGTACCATCCCGTGCAGGAGAACAGGAGGAGCCATGTGCATGGCATAGAGGGATTCCGGAGGCAGTGGTCATACTCTGCTCCAGGTGTGGATGCTGCTTGTGCCTCGCTGGGCATGCAGCAACATATGGGGGCAGAGAATATTTCCTGCTGATGCTTTAATGTGTGACCCCGACACGCTGGCACTGTAAGCACTGCAGCACTGCTTGCTTTCCTTAACTGCCCACCAGGGACCCCTTAAAAGCAGCCCATAGATTCCACAACTGGAAGCAAAACCAACCAGCAAATAGCAAATACTGTGATACAGACCTGTGCCGATACCTGAACAGATAGGGACAGACAGACAGAGCCTCAGAGCTGTGCTGCATCTGATTTTGGCAATACTCAGAAGTGAATTTTGAACAGCCTGGAGATGCTTCACTTCAGACCTCCTTTACACCATGAATGCCTTTGGCAGCTTCGAGCCAGGGCACAGGGTTTGTCATTTTCTCTCCTCTCCACATCAGCTGGCAAAAGCCAAACTGAAAAAGCAGATTTCTGGAGAATATGAAGAGAGGAAACCACTGCAAGTCCCTTTGCCCTGGCTGCCAACATTAGCCTGTTGCTTTTAAGAGTAGCTCATGAAATGCAGATGGACTTTACCTTGGGCAGCAAGAAGCCTCTACTCTGTCAGCTGGCCCCGGTCTCCTTCTTCTGCTGCGTCCTTGTCCTTTCTCAGGTGTGGGAGCTGCCAAGAGTTTTACTCCATCACTCGAGGAGCTGGCCGAGGTTAGGACCTGTACAGCTGCCAGTTATAGAGTGGGGTTTAAGGCAAATCAAAGAGTTTCTAGCTGTAGTAAACAGGAAGAGAGGTGAGAGGGCTTACAAACACCTTCTGTGAGACCAAAACTGAAGGCAGCCAAGGTACAGCCAGCCCTGGTATGAAGAGGAGTGTGAGTGCTCAGCTGCCTGCGTCCCACAGCACACCTGTGGGCAGCCACTGAGCTATCCTTGCCAAGCTGCATGGTCTCAGGGTTTTGTCCCCTACAGCTACCATCAGCTGCTGCACTGCAGTGTGGGAATATCCCTCCACGTTAGAAGTGGATTTGGAACAACAGCTCATAGCTACTGGGGCCTCTTGGCGATCCTTTTGTGAGCACCTTGGACTCAAGTGCAGTGCTTTGGAATTCTTTTGCACATGTCAAGGACTGAGGAGTGAGTCCAGGACAGGCTTGATCTGTTTGTTTTGTCCAATGACTTCACAAGATGGTGTTCTGTGTCATACTGTGCTGCTTTGCATCTGTCTCAGCAGGCACCGTTTCCTTGTTTGCGTCTCTCAAGGGTCCCCAGTGCCAGCACGGCCCAGCGAGGGCCCTTCCTGGCCATAGCGCTCAGTGAATCCCTTGCACCCCTCTCCCGTGGGCAGAGGGGATGAGCGAGAGGGACACTGAGCCCTGATTGCCCAGGGCTGGCAGTCACCTCAGAGGTGCAGGAGGAGAGGCCATCCAAGAGCTCTCCTTTGAGGAATCCTTGCCTGTTTCAGGTCTATCAGGTATCAACACATGCCAACAGAACCACATCTCTTAACCCAGGTTGTCTGGTCAGATACCAGTGCAGAGCTGCAAACACAGCGCGGGGCAGGATGCTTCCAGTACCCTTCTTACGGGGCTAACCTGTTGGCACACTTGTGCCCGAATAGGTGGGTGAGGTTTGGGCAGGTGAGAATTTGAGGGACTGGGGGGGTTTCACCACACAAAGTGTGTTTGGGTTGACGAGAATAGCTGTGGAAGCGCCGAGCTGTTTGCTGGGGGAATTCCCCTTCTCCGAGTCAGCTTTAAGGCAGAGCCTCAAGGCTTTGTTCTGACCAGCTCCAGACGAAGCACTGCCCTTTGTATTTGTAAATGTGGCTTTTCCGTGTGTAGCATCAATAACCCCTGCTGACCCTTCTGCCTCAGAACCAGACGGACTTCAAAACCCTTCCGGCGCTGCTGGCAGGCAGTTTTCTTTTCGGCTTGATCAGCACAAATATTGACACCCTCCAGTTCTCCACTGGAGCACAGTTGTGGTTTTGTCACCAAGTGCTGTGTGTGCAGCTGTGTGCAGATGTGTTCGGCTTGGCTCTGGCTCTGGCTCTCACCCCTTCACCAGAAGCACAGCGCAGGAAAAAAGGTTGTGAGCCATGGAGGCCTCCAAAATCTGCTGCAGAGTTTGTAGAGCAGAAGCAGCTGGAGGTGCTTGGTGAGGCCTGGATCAGCTCCCTCTGCCCTGTGCTCTGCTCTGTGCTCTTCTCTTCACTGCTGGCACCAACACCACATGGATTATGGCTTTGAAAGCTGCAGCCTTGCACAATCACTTGGGTTTGCCAGAGCAGAAATCAGTGCATTGCAAAACTGCCCACACAGTAACTCATTCACAACTGTCAGCAGCGAGTGGGACTTTCTTGCTCGCGTTCCATGGCAGGGCGAGTGTGGGACAGAAGCAAGTAAACAAATGTATCTCTTGCTTATGAAGCCTTTGAGACTCTTCTCCAGCTGTCCCTGGAGGCACCGCTGCAATCCCTGACAGCTCCCTGCCCTCCAGAGCACAGGTCTGCTCCCAGCACTCAGACAGGCACCATTGCAGACCCTCACGGCTGCCATCCCTGCCCTCCAGAGCACAGCTCCACTCCCAGCACTCAGCCAGGCACCACTGCAAACCCTGACAGCTCCCTGCTGACATGCAGGGCATTCTTCCCAGGCCTGGCCAACCCTTCAGATGTGAGTCCATGAGGTCAGAAACCAGGCAGGATTCCTCCCACTCAGTGCTGCCTGACCCCCTGCAGCACCGCTGTGGATGCAGACACTTGGGCTGGGCTGTGGGCTAGGCGCTGCATGAGCTGCTCGACCCAATGGCCGGGCAGGACTTACACCTGCCCCTGCCTGCTCTCTGCTCTCCAGGAGCCATGGCTCACAGGGCAGTCCCTTCACCCTGCCACTGGCAGCAGGTCCCCTCAGAAGGGTCGCATGCCCTTAGTGACACCTTCTTGGGGCAGGCTCCTCTCAGCACAAGAGCATCACACGGTGAAATCTGGGCAGTGGTCCCATCCTGCTGGTGCTTCCCATCTAGAGCACTGTGGCTACGGTCACAAAGCAGGTGTCTGCATGCTGATGGCCTGTCATGTCCCCCCCAGGCCTCTGCCCTCTCCAGGGGTGCAGAGTGGCCTCCCCAGGGTGACATCCCCCACACAAGGTGTGAAAAGAGCTCAGCAGCACTGCCAATACATCTCTATCCGAGCTGCTGGTAAACAGGAAGCTGCAGAGCAGCTTCACTCTTTCTCTTGGTTTTTAGCTCCTGCTGACCTGGCTTTGGTAGCTCTTCGTTTTCGCTTATTCATCTCAGGAAACACATTTTTCTGCCACCTCTTGCAGGAAATGTGCAAGCTGCAAAGTGTTGAAAACCTCACAGATAGCTCAGCCTGCTGTGTGAGAGGGGGCGAGTCAAAGGGCATGGCAGCTGCACTGGCATAGGCTAGAAGCCCATGGGTCAAGCTTGCAGTGGTGAAAGCAGAGCTGGAAGGGTTTGTCTGCAGAATACACTCACTTCTGTGCTGTGGTTAGGTGGTGCAGCCACCAGGCTTAGAAAGAGCTTTCAAACCTTTGTCATCCAGAGAGCCAGGGGCAGAGCTGTCTTTCCAGAGCTGCAGTACAAGGCCTTGGGAATTCCTTTGCACGATCTGAGACCCTGAGACCACCCCCCCAAAGATCTGCCTGCCCAAGGTACCTCCAGCACCCACACTCCTGCAAGCAAGCAGAGCACACTGAGCCCACATGCCAGAGCTGCTGGGGATGGAGGCCACACAAAGGCCACAGATGCTGAGCAGGTCAGCATAGACCCTGCACATTGTCTGGGTGCAGCAGGAGCAAGCAGCACAGACACAGCAAGTACCCTGGGCCTGCCCTAGGCTCTGGGCAGGAGACAGGGGATGGACATGCACAGCCCAATGAAGAGAAGAGACACAGCCCAAAATGTTCTGAGAAATGCTAGGCCCAGCAAGACTTTGGGCTGTGTGGCAGGAGGCTCTGCTTAGTATGCAGGGGATGGAGCAGGTTTTCAGCTCAGCACCAAACAGAGTTTCTTGTGTTTCTGCTGCTCTGCAAGCACAAGAGGAACTCCTCTGGGTTTCAAATGAGTGGAACAAAACTGATGAATGTTTGCCACTGCGTGGGTAAAATCTACATTTCCTTTTACACCTTGCACAGTTTCTGCTGCTGACCTGTGACGTGCACCAGTATTTCTAAGAACCACCAAGACCAGATTTCCCCTCTTACAAGTTTGTAGGCAGAAGACTAACAGAGACCAAAGTTTTGCTACCCTGTTGAAATCAGTGGGTGTGAGTGTGTCTTTCTGGCCAGCACCAAGCAGAAGATAGCTTTGACAGTAATGTGTCTGTGTCTCCTGGCAAGAGCAAAGGAACCCTGGGAAATGCTGGGGTCAAAAATGGAGCCAGGAGGCTTTGGGCAGCTGTTGCAGAAAAAGCAAGCTCCTGGATTAGTCTCAGTGCTGGGTATCCAATAACAGACAGAAATGCTCTGGCTGTTGGTGCTTCTTTTACACCAAATCCTTCATCTTTATTGTGTCCCATATGTGCAAAGTTGGTGATGCTGATCTCTGGGAACCCTTTCCTGTGCGCAGCTGAGGGCAGTCAGCACTGGGAAGCCTCCACACCTGACTGTCCAAAGAGGACTGTCAGCAGCTGGGGCACAGAAGGCATGGCTGTGTGATTACAAAGGGCTGCAGCAGTGACGTGGACTGAAGCTGGAACAGAACAGCCTCACTCTTTTCTTACTGGATCTCATTTCATGTTTTGAAAAAGAGGCCCAGAGAGTTCCCCAGTGTAATGGCAGTGAAGCAGATCCATGGCCCGAGGCAGCAAAGCAAGATACCATCAGAGAACAGCAGAGCATACACTAGGGCTGAGGCTTTCTCTGCCTTTTGAAGTGCGAGGAGGCTTGGCGATAAGACATCAAACAGCAGCTGACCACAGCCACCGCAGGAGGTTCACGTTTGGTGCACTCCCCGGTGAGGCACTCTACTACCAGCCTGAGCGTGCTCCCAAGGCAGCCCGAAGCCTGCTGTGAAACGCTGGTTTTGTCCCTGCGTGCACAAGAGCTGGAAGCAATTGCATAAAGAAGTGACACCTTTGTCTCCAGAAAGCTGGCACAAAGCACTTGTGTTAGGAATCCAGCCCTGGGGATCATCTACACACTTGCAGTACAGAGCTGGGGTTTAGTCCCTCTTAAGGTCTAGGATCCTAAAGCATGGTCTGAGGGTGCTGGTGGCCAGCAAGATCACGGAAATGGGCTCCAGGTGTCACAGAAGCGTGTCAGAAACAGCTTTCATCACCCTCCAGGGACACACTGGTCTCAGCAGTGCTCAGGGGCCCTCCAAGAAGCTGCCCAGGAAATAACTTCATGTAGGCAAGCAGTGAGGAGTGACCTGGGGGACCCAGGAAGGGCTCAGAGAGATGGCCTAGCAAAATAAGAGCCCTGACTGCAACTAGCACAGCTCCCGTGGCTGTGCTGTCCTGAAGCATGCACGGCAGGGGACACAAAAGAGAGCTGTGTGTGCTCCGGCTGACTGCCAGCCTTGTGCAGAGGCCCGACAGGGCTCCAATAGCCCGGACACACAGAGCTTTGGCAGTGCCGGCGGAGCGGCCAGCATCCTGCCCTGCTCCGCGGCGGCAGGGCATGGGAGAGCAGCCACACAAGGCAGGGACTGCCACGTGTGGAGTCGTGCTCACCTCCAAGGCAGCTAGCTGCTGGCAGCCAGGGACGCCAGGGGCTGGACACACACTGCAGTGTTTGCAGCCAGCTAGGCAGGAGAGAAAGGATCAGCCCCTTGGCTGTGCAGCACCTGGGCTGAAAGCATCCTCTGCGCTGTGCCCTCCTGGCACGCCCGTGTTTTGGATCCTTCTGGCACTAGGGACAGCATTACTAGCGGTGAAAAGCACCGCAGGGCTGGCAGACACCGGGGCACTGCCACCCGTGCCACGGGTGCAAAGCTGCAGGGAGCGGCCAAGGGAGGCAGCCACCAGCGTTGGTCACAGCCACTTCCACGGCGCTGCGGAGGAGACAGGCAGCAGCAAGCCCGGAAAGCAGCAGGCGAGCACGGGAAGGGAAGCGACAGGCAAGCAGAAGCAGGGAAACAACGCAACAGGCGTTGGAGCTACAGAGCAGATCGGGGCAAGAGTGCCCCAGGGCTGCGTAGGTGCCTGCAAGCACTACCTACCGCCTGGCTCGGCGCTGCTTCAGCCTCCTCCTCCTCCTCAGCCGACGGTGTGAGCTTTGGCTGGAGCTGTGCAGGAGCCGGAGAGGGAGCAGCTCTCAGCGCTATGGGGCAGCAGCTGTTGGCTCTGGATGCTGCAGGGGAGCACAGGTGGTGGGAACTGGAGGCTGGCATGGGGACATTGGTGCCGTTGCCTTTGGCTGCCTCCTCGCTGCATGGCCAGAGACAGGCCAGTTTTCTGGGCAGGGTGAGTGCCTCTCCACATTTCAATGAGCACTTTTGTTTCCCTGCCTGCTGCAGCTGTCAGCCGTCTCCTCTGCCTCCAATCCTGAGATGTGCCCACAGATTTCACACACCACCATTCAAACAGGTTAAATGCTCCATGTCGGAGCAGTACTGCAGTAGGAAGCACAGGGTGGGTTCCCCATTCCAGACTACTACCTGTATCTCTTCCCCTTGCACAGCCTCTTCCATGTTGCATCTAGCCCCCCCCCCGCCCCCAGGGGGCTTTTTCATCACCACTGGAGGTGTGCCCCACAGTGGCCAAAGTCACCCTCTCCAAGCCGTGAGAGATGCCAGTCTAAGTCTTGGCCTGGCACGGGTCTCACACCTTGGTCCTCCTCCCCTCTGGAAGCCAGCACAAGCTCTCAGCTTGCCAAAATGCCACCACGGGACACTAGGAACTGCAGTGACCTCCACAGTATATCAGTGGCAACGAGGAGCAGAGCATGGCAAGGGAGAGGGAAACAGAAAACAGATCATGAGGATTAACATCTTGCACAGTCCTTAGCTTTGGTCATGCTTGAGCTGAGCTTTCTTTTTTCCCTGAGGTGCTCTGGAGCCTCTTCCTCATCTGCAGCACCACACCATCCCCAGGAACCAAGCTCTGCTGCCAGTGTTGCCCGCTGGCTATGGAGCCTGTTCTCTGCCCCTAGCTAGTGCTGAACTTCACCTGCTGTAGGCCCAGAGCAGGATCGGCTCCAGGGCAGGCAGGTCCCCCTTGGACAAAGCCTATTGACTGCTCGCCCCAGCTTCCACCTCGGGCATTGCAGCTGGGGCCTCTGTGCCTGCCTCTATGCCTAGCTGACCTTTCACAAGTCCAAGTTCCATCTTCCCCTCCCTGCTGCAGCTCACTCTGAAGCAAGGAGAAAGCTCTTCAGCTGACTGCTGCTGAGACAAAGGTGCCAAGTGGAAGCAGTGAGCTTCGGAGCTTTCTTTACCCCAAAGCAGAGGGGCTGGCAGCCTCACTGAGTTCATCCTCGTCCTTAAGCCATGTGCAGAAGTGGTTGTAACCCCGAGAGGTTTTACAGGGCAGATGGTTCAGAGCTGAGGTTTCAGCTCTGAGGTTCTCATTGGGAAACAGTAATTTGCTGAGGACAGCTTTTATCTTCCAATCCTCAGCTCCTGCTAGCAGAGACTGAGGTGTCCCTTGTGCTCCCTAGCCCCGTAGTTTTGGGCTGGAACGAGACCCTCTGTAGGGTCCCATTGCTGTAGGGTCCATGAGCTTGGGAAGAAAGATGAGAAGAGTGCTCCCAAATGTGATTCCATCCTCACTTTATTGAACTGCCCAGGCACAAAAGGAGAGGAGCAAGGCAGAGGCAAAATATGGTCTGACACCCCTGCTGCAGGTACAGTCACACTCTGCCAGGTCCTTGTGTGTCCCCTAACCAGGGCCCAAGCCCACTTTGCCATCTCCAGCACCTGGAACACGAGTGAGGGCTCACATGGCACTGTGTCATCAGAGGCTGCTGCTTGGCTTTGGGAGACTCCTGCAGAAGTGCAGGAAGCAGAGAGAGATGTGCCAGAGCCTCCAGGAACTGCAGCGAGGCTTTGACTCAGCTTCTGAGAAGGATGAGGAGGGAGCTGCAGGCTACCTTCAAAGCAGCTTTGAGGGAAACCTGTAGAGAAGTGGGGCTGCCAGACCTCTTCTGATGGGGCTTGTGTTCATTTAACTGGCTTCCAGGGCAGGCATGCCTGAAGCTGACACAGACATACCTGAGCAGAGGTACTGCCACAGGCAGGGGCACCTTCCACTCGACTGGTACTGATTACTGCATGCTGCCATCACCTGCCTCGCAGGCACGTTTAGGAGCAGCTGTCATTAGTGTGCTGGACAGGGGGGATGCATCCAAGTGGAAGCCAGACAAGGCAATGTGGCAAGGGGCCTCTGAGAAGCAGAAGGCCAAACCTAGTATCCTGTTATCACATTAGGTGGCTTTTACCAGCTGAAGCTGTGAAAGTGGCTGCTAGGTGAGAGCTGTGATGACAAAACCTCTTCAGCCCAAAGCACAGCACTTGTCTGCCAGCCTTGGCAGGTGCTGCCTCCCATTTCAGACTCCTCTCCAGACACACAGTGCACTCACTGTGTTGCTTTGGGAGGAGATGCAGGTGGACAGCCCAGTGTTCTTCCCACCCAGCAGCAAGCTGGGCACTCGGGCATGCCAGCATGAAGGGGCAAGGAATGGGTGATAGGTCTCTCATGGGACCAGGGTGGTCTTTGCCTTCTCAAAGAAGAGAGCTGTGCTCCAGAGGGGCGCCAGTGTCCAGCCAGGGCTGAGGGAGGTGACAAGGCCTGTCTCACATGCGGCTGAGTCAGCACCAGCAGCCTCTGGCAAGCTGAGCACGGGCACATTTAGCAAAGAGCTTCAGCTGGAAAAGATATTTTAAAAGAGGAAGTGTGACAAGAAGTCCACTTGTGAGTTTCAGTGCTAAAAGTAAGGCCTGGGTGTTGTCATGGCCTGTCCTTGCACTGCGCTTTGCAATGGGGCTTCACTCTGCAAATGAGGATGCCCCCGGGCAAAGGAGTGCTGCTGCCATCCCGCTTCAAACAGCTGGGCCTGACCAGCACCCTGTGCCCTGCCGTGCCACCCATGCTAACCAGCACCCTGCGCCCTGCCGTGCCACCCATGCTAACCAGCACCCTGCGCCCTGCCGTGCCACCCATGCTAACCAGCACCCTGCGCCCTGCAGTGCCACCCATGCTAACCAGCACCCTGCTCCCTGCAGTGCCACCCATGCTAACCAGCACCCTGCTCCCTGCCATGCCACCCATTGCTAACCAGCACCTTGCTCCCTGCAGCGCCACCCATGCTAACCAGCACCCTGCACCCTGCCGTGCCACCCATCCTAACCTGGAGTGGAGGGCTTGCTGAGGGCCACCTGGAGGCAGTGAAGCTCTCCAAGCACTTTGGTTTCCATTCCATGCCTGCTGCTTTCAAAACCACCTCCTGCACACCTCACTGCTCACATCAACCCCTGGTGCTGCTGCCGGGTTTGTGCTGCACAGGCAGCAGCAGCTTGCAGCGCAGCTGCGTAGGTTGGGCTGTTTGGTGCCCTGGGGCATTCCAAACCAAGGGAGAGTTACATTTGTTTGAGAAGAGCCTTCAGTTTGTGGCAGAAGGGAAGGAAATGCAGAAATGCCTCCCAGATACTGCAGGCTGTGCTCTGCCTGGGGTGGGAGCTGTGTGTGTGCTTCCAGCTCTGCTCTCCAGAGCTGCACAGGAGGCTTGCTGGGGCAGTTACACGGGCACAGAGATAAACGCCTGGAGCAGGGCAGGGGTTGCCTCATGCCACAGCACTCTGCTTGGGCTCCATCTTCCAAGAAATAGAGGCCCAGGCCCCAGTCCTGCCCGTTGGGCACATCCTCTGGGCTTGGCTGCTGCCAGCTCGACTGAACAGCACCGGCAGCCCACCTGGAGCTGCCCTAGCGCAGCCGAGGGGCTAGGGAGCAGTTCTGGGCAAGAGCATGCCAACCCTCGCTGCCTGCTGGCTGCCCCCACTCTGACTCCGGGTGCCGACAGAGGACAGATGGCCGGAGGCGCCGAGAGACGCCTCAGGAACTGGGCTATTAGATTTGGTCTCGGTCGCTGCGCACACAGGGCCCCTGGTGCTGTCCCCCGCTGCGGAACGCGGGCGGCAGCTGGCGCTTGGCTGGAGGGCAGCTCCTCCGGGCGGGCTGCTGCTGCCCAGCTGCCAGCTGCCTGCGCACGCCTGGCACTGCGATAGGTGCGCACGAAGTGCGTGGCACAGCAATGTCTTGTGCACTGAGTGAAGCTCTCTGAGCTGCCCCTTACCGCCGCAGCGAAGGGCAGTCGGGGGAAACCAGCAGAGTGCTGGAGGCGAGGATCTGGAGATTCGGAAGCAAGGCAGGTCCAGCACGGTCTGGACCCACACCGGGCACTTGAGCCGGCTGCACTCCAGCCCACAGCTCTGAAAGGAGCAGCTGTGCTCAGAGGGGCAGCCGGGGGAGAGGACTTCTCGTCTGAGAAGCCTGTGGAGAGGAAAGCGTGCCCTGAGTCTGTCTGCCAGGATCTGGGTCTCACCGGGCAGCACGGACCCCACAGGGCGCAGTGCCCCCCGGCTGCAGTCCGCAAGGCATGGCTGCCGCGGCTGTTTTTAACAGCTGGGGGGAAATACTTGAGGAGAGAGCTTCTCCTCTGCAGATGCAGCTTCTGCTGGGCTGGGGCTCTGCCCTGCAAGCAGATGTGCCACGCCAGGAGGAAGTGCCAGGGTTTGGGGAAGTAGCAGCCAAGCCAGAACAGGAATGGCTGTGGTTGCGGTCAGTTTTTTCGGTGCAAGTTATTAATTGCCTCATTGTTACCATAAGCTGTTTGGGAGGTAACTATGAGACGGTTGTGCATTAAATGTGATTCATTTTGCTTTGGCTCATCAGCAACAGAGAGCCAGCATCTGGAAATGGCCTGCAGAAGGAAACTCCCCAGCTTTGGCTTCCCTAGAAAAGTTCATTCCTGCCATGAAGAGCTCTGCTTTCCCCAGCTCCTTCTCTTTTCTCCAGGCCTGGCTGAGCCTTGCTCTCTTCTCCACCACCATTTGAGATGCCCTCAGGCTAGCAACCCAAGAAGCCTCAGGCCATTCCTCTCTTGCATTGTGCCTTGCAATCAGGTTGTTAAAGGCTGTTCTGCACCTCAACCCCCTGCGTTTCCCTCTCCAGCTCCAAGGTTAACCTGAAGAGCAGCCCTGCCCCTCGGTACTCCAGCAGCAGAGGGCCACCAGCAGCAACAGGAGTGTTTTGCTGTGTACAACCTTCTGCAGCACTCAAAGGAAATGAGTAGTAGCCGTGGGCAGGGGGCTTAGGGTTTGCTTCTCTCCTGGTTTCCTCTGGTTCTCTGCCTCTTTCTCTTCGCCGGCTGCAGTGTGGAGTGGGGATTCTAGGGGCCCAGCAGCTCAGTGAGGGGTGGCAGCAGAGGGCAGGGCTGTGTGTACAGCTCCACAGAGAGACGAAGGGTGGGAAGGGTGCATGCGTGCGGCATCGTTCTATCAGTGGCCTGCAGATATGATCTGCTTTTGCAGTGCAGACCAGAAGGGGATTTGCTGGGGTTTAACTGCCTGCACACCCAGCTGCTGAGAGCCTAAGGGTCACCTTTTTACCACCAAACAACACAGCATTCATAGGTGGGAAAGGGATAGAACAGTGCCACCCAGCCTGTGAGAGAGGCACCAGTGTTGGTGCCTGCTGCCACTGTTGCTGGTAAGACAAGGCAGAATGAGGCTGGACACATGGGTGTGATCCGTTGCTTGCAGATGCACACTGGACATCTTGCTTGTCTGCTCTGTAAACCCAACCAACCCCAGCAAGCCACAGGCTGCTCTTTCCTCCCAGCCACTGACTGCCAGGACTATTCCTTACCCCTGGGCACTCTCTTACTCATCCTGTCCTTGCATGCACTACCAGGAAAACTGTGGGCCAGCTCTGCCTGGCCAAAAGCAGGGAGTGATGCCTTCCTTTGCACCAGCCACCCAAATTAAGGGGCTGGGCTGTGCCGTCCCCTGCCCTCGGAGAGCATGGGGAATACCCCAAGCTGCAACCACGCTGGCTGGAAGCCTGTTGTGGGCAACTGCAGCCTGGCTGCCAACCACCTCTGCTTCTACAAAAGCCTTTTGGGCAGAGCTGCTCCTGAGCACTCTGTTGGACATCTGCTGCCCAGCCGTGGGCACCATGTCCTTCTGAGCAGCCTTGCTGATCAAGCAGGCACGAGGCGATGGTTGCATTGGCATCCGCCGCGGTCCTGCAGCCTGTAAGCCCTCGCGGCAGTGCCTCGGCAGGATGGCAGGAGGGGGCTGCACACACCACACCCCAGCGTGTCCTGCCAACAGTGGGCAACCTGTTCCCTGCTGGCCTTCTGCCCAGAGCTGTGGCTTGGCGTGGAAGGGAGCAGCCAGTTCAAAAGCAGAGTGTGAATGCCTGATTGTCTTCCCACAGAGCCCTCTGGAGCAGCAGGGGCTAAACTGTGCTAAAGGGCCCAGGCTGTGTGTTCACAGCTCTTGGGAAAGGAGAAGCTGGAAGGGGAGAGAAGAGGACAAGATAACCTCTTCCTCACTGTAAAAGGAGACTCTGCTCAATTTACCCCATGGTGACTCTGCACCAGGGCAAAGTCTGCTGCTTCAAGGGAGCTGACAGCAGTCCAAGCCTTATGGCAGGGAGCTTCTCTTTCTCTCTGCTATATTTGCTTGGTCCTTTGCAGTTAGGATGAACTTAACCTCAGTTTGTCTGTGCTAGTAGCAGGAATCCTCTTCAAGGATCTCAGACCTCTGCCTGGGGTGGGTAACAGCCAGTGAGGGGTGCCAAGGCTCCTGTCAGTGCTTCCCCCCATCCCTCCACTGACTGCAAAGGAAGCAGACACCTCCTGCCAGCCACTCTGAAATGCTCAGCCTAAAGAAGAAATAAACTGCTGAGCGGTGTATCTCCAGAGGACAGAGGAAGTGTAGCTGCCTTTTCCAAGCAGCCCAGAACTGAAGTAAAGGCTGCTAAGAAGTCACTTCCCCATCTATGTGCAGATCCTTTGTCCGTGGTGTTTCAAGGCAAAGAACAGGAAATAAAACAGTTGTGTCTGGGCAAGAGCAGAAAGAGTGCTCAGTGCCTTGCTGAGTGCTCTGCACAAGGCCAAGGATGACTTAAAAGTTCAGGATGTGTTTTTCCTCTGTTCCTTTTTGTCCTGCTGACACAAATGAAGGTAATTTCCACCTTTCAGCCAGCTCCTGCTCTCACTTGTACATTGTCTGCAAACTAACAGCAGCTGCGCCCTTTGTGTTTCGTACAAGCACAGAATGGTTTAGGTGGGAAGGGACCTCAAAGCTCAGCCAGTCCCAACCTCCCACTAGAACAGGTCACTCAAGGCCTCATCCAACCTGGCCTTGAACACAGGCACAGCAACAGATGAGGCAAACTGAGCTGTTGTTATCTCTCAGAGAGCAAGCTGGGCAGACCATAGAATCAACCAGGCTGGAAGAGACCTCCAAGCTCAGCCAGGCCAACCTACCACCCAGCCCTGTCCAACCAACCAGGCCATGGCACTAAGTGCCCCAGCCAGCCTTGGCTTCAACACCTCCAGGCACAGCAACTCCACCACCTCCCTGGGCAGCCCATTCCAATGCGAATCACTCTCTCTGCCAACAACTTCCTCCCAACATCCAGCCTAGACCTGCCCTGGCACAGCTTGAGGCTATGTGCCCTTGTTCTGTTGCTGCTTGCCTGGCAGCAGAGCCCAACCCCACCTGGCTACAGCCTCCCTTCAGGTAGTTGTAGAAGCAATGAGGTCTGCCCTGAGCCTCCTCCAGGCTGCACACCCCCAGCTCCCTCAGCCTCTCCTCATAGTGCTTGTGACCTGACAGGGACAGAGCTAGTGGCAGTCAGTGGTGCTTGGAGACTGAGGAGCTACCCGTGGTGGATGCTGCAAGCGCATTGGCTCCCTGAGAGCAAGGAGGTGAGCTCCTGGGACTGCATCCCACCGTGCAGCTTGGCAGAGGCAATGCAGTGCCCCTCAGGGTTGTCTGTCTGCAGGCAGTGTCTCTTTCTGAGTGCTCAAATGTCCTCTGCCCACATTCATGGCCTTGGCAGCCACACTGCAGGGAATCCAGCACAGACAAGTGAACTTGCTTTGTGAGCTGGGGCAGGTCAGAGCAACCCCCAGGCAGAGTCAGGGGCTGGGGCTTAGCTCTTCATGAGAAGTTCCCAGTGACAGGGCCCAGCAGCAAAGGCAGCAGAGGCAAGAAGCAGCCTGGCAGTATCTTTCCTCTTCGCAAAGAGGCTCCTCTGCACCCTGGGGACAGCTGCTGGGGAGGAGTCACAGCTCCAGCCTGAGCTGAAACAAGACATAGTAATGGTCCAGACCTCAGTCTAGTCCGTGCATTCCTCCAGTGTCGTCTGCACTGTCAGGTAGAAGCCGGGAGGGCGACAGCCTCAGCAGGGACTTGCCCAGCATGCCTGAAGGTGGCAGCCTGCTACAGACTGAGGGCCACAGGCACCATTTCCACTTGGCTCTGTGCTAAACCTGCCCGGGCCCCTTCCTGTCATAGTACCGAATCCCTCCAAAACTGGGCTGTTACCTCTCAAGGGATCGATGGTCCCCGACCTGTGCCTGACTTGAGCCGTTTGCCGCTAAGGATGGCATGAAAGGGTCCCTGGCACACCTTGCTGCTGTAGCTGTGAGCTCTCTGTCCTGCCACAGCAGTGTGTGTTTTTCTGGCGGCAGCAGGCAGGTTGCAGCTTCGCTAATCCCAAGAGGACAATGTCAGCAGCACAGTTCTGGCCTCAGACGTGGATATCCTTTCTTGCAGCTGGACTTCCACAGGAGTCAGCAGCACTGGAGCAGGATCCAGTGATGGTACTGCAGATAAGCATCCACATTAATGGAGCCGTTGGTGGTTTGTCTGAAGCTTTTATCTTCATTTCTTAAAGAAAGGAGGCTCTGTGTCGTTCATCCCCTCCCCTGTATACTCACGTCTTTCAAGTCCCAGTGACTTGTGACACTGTTGGGCAGCTGGGATTAAAGTCCTGCCTGCAGACAGGCAGAAGGCAGCAGCCCCTCTAAAGAGACATAACGTGAACTCTGCTGTCTTCCCGGCCTTGAGGGTCAGCAGACCAGAGATGAGTGCTGAGTCCAATGTGGGGATGCTTCTGCCACAGCCTGGGGGTGTTTAGATATCAACCAGGTCAATACAAAAATCCATCAGTAAAAGGAGTTGTTCTCTTTTTTGGTCCTATGCTCAGCACCCTTTGTAAGTGCCTGGTGCCAAAGAATCCCCCAGTGAAGTCTGGGGGACTTGCCAGCCAGCAAAACCTGAAGCATAGCAGCGGACTTGAAAGCCTTGCCACCTGGGCTGCCTACCTTAAGAACCCAGACACTCTCAGCTTTCACCTAGTAGGAACTTAATCATTAGCAGATGTCACCAACCCTACCGCCTTAGAAATGGCTTTGTTTCTGGTTCCAGAGCTGCAGACCTGGACGTGGCTCTGAGCCTAAGCTGGCAGCACCTACCTGTTTGTGCTCTAGATGCAAGAGGAAGTGATTTGTTTCTCTCCTCAAAATGGGACAAATAAGGTAGTTTCACTGCTTCTTTTTGCCTCTTAAAACAGAGATCTCCACAGCAGGAGTTTAGTTTTGTGGTTGATTTTCACTAGAATTTTGGGCTGGTTGGTGCAGTTCCTCCAGGTATCTGCTGGAGCCAAGTCAGCACAAACAAATGGATGCCGACCGCTACCCCCTCGACTTGGACCAGAACTACTCCTACGAGTACTCTGCAAATGAGACCAGCAATGCCTGCGAGTTGGGAGACTACCTGGTGTTCTACAGCCACCTCGCCACGGTGCTCTACACGCTGGCCTTCCTGCTCAGCCTGCTGGGCAACACGCTGGTGCTGTGGATCCTGCTCAGGTACGAGAGCCTCACCTCTTTAACCAACGTCTTCCTCCTGAACCTCTGTGTCTCTGACCTGGTCTTCTCCTGCATGCTGCCCTTCCTGGCAGTGGACCAGTCCTTTGGATGGGTGTTCGGCGAGTTCCTCTGCAAGGCAGTGAATGCTCTTTTCTCCATCGGCTACTACAGTGGCGTCTTCTTCCTGACGTTCATGACCATCCTGCGCTACTTGTCGGTGGTGAACCCTCTCTCCACTTTGAGATCCCAGACGCGGTGCCGTGCCCTTCTGCTCAGCTTGGCTGTTTGGACTGGTAGCATCTTAATCGTGGTGCCCGAGGTGATTCAAACCACGGTGCAAGAGAGCTTGGAAGGGTCTAACACCTGTGATTATGCTGAGTGGAAATGGAAGAAGGTGGACAGTTACCAGAGGAACGTTCTCTTCCTGCTCTCCTTTGGGGTCATTGTCTTCTGCTACATCAAGATCCTGCTCATCCTGCTCAAAGCCAGGTCTCGCAGAAAGCACAGAACTGTGAAGCTCATCCTCATTATTGTGGTGGCTTTTTTCCTGAGCTGGGCACCCTACAACATCCTCAGCTTTCTGATTACCTTCCCAGC
This sequence comes from Pogoniulus pusillus, assembly GCF_015220805.1. Taxonomy (NCBI): domain Eukaryota; kingdom Metazoa; phylum Chordata; class Aves; order Piciformes; family Lybiidae; genus Pogoniulus; species Pogoniulus pusillus. The sequence goes on from NC_087295.1 coordinate 529,541, forward strand.
CCCTAACTGCCAGTATCAGAAAGACTCCAGCCTCGCCTTTGACATCAGCCGCAAGATTGCTTTCTCACACTGCTGCCTCAACCCTGTGCTCTACATGTTCGTGGGGGTCAAGTTCAAGAGGCATTTGCTGCGCTTACGCAGTCAGTGTTTGCCCTGTGGCCATGGCCAAGTCTCCAGCCCCAGGGTCTCCTCTCAAGGTAAATTCCACCACGAAGCTGCATCCATCTACTGAAGTGAGAGCTCATGGCTAGCATCAATCCCGGATGAACTCCCAGGTTTTAATCGCCAGGGGGAAACTCTAACTCCCAGAGAAAGGCACAGCCACCCCTTGCAGGCATGCTGGTGTCAGAAAGTGCTTAACAGATGTGTTTGCAGTAGGGTGGAGAGCGGAGAATGCTGAGAATTGACTTCACTGCTCTGTAAGTCTGTGTGAGCTCTGTCCTGCGAGATGGCCTCCCTCCCATTGATAGCTTCTTTTCAGGATTAGGGAAAGAAGACCAGAGCTGTTCTTTGGGGCTATGGCAGCAGGGTGCTGCAGGTGGCTTTCTTGGCTGGCTTTAAGTACTTGGCTTGCAGATAGCTGTAGCTCGTAATGCTCCCTGTGTGTGTCAGTGCTGAACTCACTGGTTCTCTCTTCTTGGGGCTTCCAGGTTTCACTGGCCTGACAGTAGCCACGTTCTGATTACACCAATCAAGCTTGCTGCCTCTTTTGCTCATGGAAATCAATTTTCTTCACCAGAACTTGGTGGGTTTTCCCTCAGGCAGTGTAATACACCCTGTGCACTCCAGTCTAGCTGAATGACAAGGCCCCTGAAACATGAGTATTTCATGTCCTAGCTTCATGTAGAAAGCCAAGGTCACTTTGAAGTGGCACCAAGCAGTGGTTTGGCAAGGGTTCCAAGCAACAGTTTGGGTTTTGGGGCAGCCATCTTGAAGTGGTTCTGTGCTGTTTCTGCTCTACTTCATCTGACCTCTAAAGATCACCTCAAGCAGAAGCAGAATCTGCTCAGATGCTGTACAGTTCATGAAAGACAAACTCAGACATGCCCATGGTACAGCATCCTGTTTCCGACCGTGTCCAGGGGCAAGAATACCTAAGGAACAGCATGAGAATGGGGCAAATGTCTATGGCTTCTATCCAAAAAGCCTTCCTAGTTCATGCTTCAGCTGAGCTGCCACAACAAAGTGTCCATGTCGAGTGTGCCGCCAGCAGATGAGTCAGCCCTAGCATCCCATTGCTGCACTTACTGCCTGACATTTAGCAATGGTCAAAGGTGTCTTGCTAATCCCACAGGGAGCTCACTCTCTTCAGACAAACCTTGGAAAGGCAGAAGTTAGCCTTTGCCTAGCTGGGGTGGAGACCAGCTTTTGGCTCTTGCGCCCTGATGAGAGACATTTGAAGTGAGTGTGGCTGTTTCCATGTGCTTCAACAGACTTTGGACTGAGGACTCAATACCATCAGTTACAAAGAGACAACCTACTGAAGGACAAAGGAGTCCAAATTCTTCTTGTGCTCCCCTGGTAAGCCAGGACCACTCCACGGGCACCTGCAAGGCTTTGAAAGAGGTCAGTGCTGTGACATGAGTGAAAAGTCTCCTGCACCTACACCACTTCAACAGTCCTGCAACTCACTGTGCTGGGGCTGCACCACCCTGAACTCTTACTGTCAATGTATTTTAGATGTGTTTAGAAACACCCAGAAGTATAACAGAAGCATGGAAGACTTCCAAGGTCCTGCTCTGGTCAGTTTTTAGAGAGTTCTTTGTTTGCAGCTTGAGCATCGTTTGTTACAGCCTCTCTGAGCAGGTAGAGGGAACGCTTAGCATGAGCCAGTGTGTCAAAGTAACAGCAGGTGGAGGTGTCCCCTGCTGGTACAGTGCAGAGCACCAATAAACATTCAGCAATTCAGTGGATGCTACGCTGTGGCTGTTGTTCTCTGTGTTCACAACCACCTCTCCGAGGTGAGGAATTTTCAAATGAAGAAGTAGTTGTGATTTTTGTAGATGAATTTAGCTTGAAAGAGATACCTGCTCCCTGCTCACAGCAGTTCTGTCTTCCCACTTAGACAAGGCTGTCCAAGTCTTGTCTGCTCACACTCTGAACATCTCCGAGAGCAGGGACCTCACAACTCCTCCAAGTGCCTGATCCGATGCCTATCAGCTCCAATGGTTCTTCTTTTTCCCTTCTACATGAAGAAATATTTTCCCTGCAGCCTGTTGATGTTACGTCTTCCTTGACTCTCTGTTCTCCCGTTAGGTAACTGATAAGAGCTATCAGATCTGCCCCTTGGGGCTAAATAAACTTCTGCCAACCTGGTCTCCTCATGTGCCATGTGCTGCCCCAACTCCCTAACCACCCTGGTGGTTCTTCATTGGGCTCACTTCAGTCAATTTCTCTCTTGGCCTGGGGCCTCAAACCTGACTGTGCTACTGCAGATGCGGCCAGATGAGCGTCAGCAAGAAGGGCATAAAGTGTTCCCTCCGCCTGCTGGCCATGCAGCTCCCTGCACACCGAGCCTGTCTCCGTTGCCACCCAAAAGCATGTTGGTGCAGCTTCCATCTTTGTACAAATATGTTATTAACCATCTGAATTGCTAAAGCCACAGGATATGCCGAGGTAAGGTCTAGGAACACACTGCCTCCGCTTCTCTGTCCTCCTGGGCACTCCAGGTGCTTGGAAAATGCAGACTGCGCTGGCCAAAACATCATACTCAAGGGACTCTGAACCTTCACTTTCAATCAATTAATCAACTGTTGTTGGTCTGAGCAGATGTAGAAGTGAGAGTCAGAAATTGAAGTGAAAAAGGAGAAACTAGTTGCTTTTGGAACACTGCTGGAGGAAGGGAGCAGTGTCACATGGAGTGGTCGCAGTACTACAGCTGCTCTGCCGAGAAGAGCCTGAGGGTCCTGGCAGAGGGCAAGTTAGCCATGAGCCAGCAATGTGTCCCTGTGGCCAAGAACTCCAAAGCCCTGGTATGCTCTTCATCCATCTGCCACTCAGCTGTGTGCACACACAGGACTGCACAGGCCAGGCAGAGTCTGTGTCCTGGCTCTTCCTCTGCATCGCTGGATCAGTTGAACTAACACCGAGCCAGCTCAGGGTCTTGGCGTCTCCTCTGAACTGCAGCCAGCTCTGGGCAGCCATAGCTCCTACCCCTGACGTGGGAGGCAGTCTCAGACCTGATAAGAGCAGAATATTCTCCCAAGCCTCTCACCAACACTTGTTTAAAATGCCAATTGCTTCTCAGGGTTTCCCAGAGCTTTGCTGGTTCTTTTTTACATGCCCACTTCCAGCCTTATATCTATGGGCATTTATTTATCCACCTGTTCAAAAGAGAATGCAAACAAATGCAGGAAGTGCTTCCAAACCTTTCTCCCCGCAGGCAGGGGAAGTCTCTGGTGCTAGTAGCAGGCTGCTCTTCAGCCTGGCTACAATGGCACGTTAATCCTGCAGGCCCACCAGGGGAGCTGCCATTCGCAGCGGCTCAGAACATACCTGAAGTGCCTCGTACAAGCAACCCCCTCCCCACCTATTAAATAACATCAATTCACTCTCAACAAGTAAAGGAAATGATGCAGTGCATGTAGCAGCGGGAGCCAGATGGAGCAGACATGTCCCGTGGAGGTGGCTATGAAGCATTCACAGCCCCAACAGCCACAGCAGCTTTCTTCTGCTCGTTTTGGTGGGGTTTTCCTTTTGCTTTGGTTTGGGGGTTGTAGGCTGGTTTTGGGTTTATAGATCTTAGTTATTGAAGAGGGTTTCATAAAGACCTGCCCTAGTGAATGAGGCACCAAAATGCTGCCAGCACGGGATAACTGACAGCAGTGTGTAACTGACTTCATGGCAGTGGCACTGCTCAGAGGTGAGCTGGTACTGAGTTCTGCCCAGCAGCACGAGGTGTGCCATCTGCTGAGTACGTACAGAGGGGCTGCTGGGCACTACTCTACTATTCACTGCACTTGAAGTCAGCATGGGATCCAACGATTATTGCTCAGGCCTGCTGCACCTGTCTTAAATGTCACCTGCAAGCAAAAGACGTGAGGGTAACACTGTCACTGAGGGAAAAGGTGTTCCCAGCAAAGGCTTTCCTTGCCCTGGGCTGTCTGACATTGCCTCTCATCACATCCACTGAATGGCAGGGCTTGGAAGGGACCTTCACAGATCATCCAGTCCAAACCCCTGCGGGAGCAGGACCACCTTGGGCAGGCCACACAGGAACACATCCACAGATAATGCTCTCTCTCTCTTTTTTTTTTTTCCTTCCCCAGGGCAGCTCCCAAAAAGCAAAGCTCTGGAACTGCTTAAGAAATGAGGAAACACAAAGAGCTCTGAGGAAGCTTTGGTCACCTGCGGACCGAGCCGGGAGCAGCAGGGCTTTGTCTGGAGAAATGGATGTCTTTATGACCTGGCAATAATTCTGTAAGCACTGTCAATAATTGACTTGTCACTGCCTCATCAAAAGGAGGAACAATCCTCTCCACTTGGTTATTTTGAAGTGGGAAGTAAGACCACGCCGAGATTTGCTGAGAGTATGTCAGAACAAATCTGTCACAGTGCAATTGCCTGGGGTTGGCTTTGTCATTATTTACAGCTGGTGCCCCTGAGGCTGCCTTTGGAAGCCAGCCAGGTGTCCACGGATCAATGGAAAGCAAACATTAGTTTGCAGCAGATGCTCCTGACCCTGTGCTGCGTGATGCAGCAGTGTGCCAAGGGAAGTCAACCGAAAGGTTGCTTCTAAGATCACACGTCCACAGGCTCCTCACAGGATGTTGGGAGTTGGAAGTGACCCAAAAAGATCATCCAGTCCAACCCCACAGTCACAGCAGGACCATACAATCTAGCTCAGGGCACACAGGAACACATCCATGCAGGCCTTGGAAGGCTCCAGAGAAAGAGACTCCACAACGTCTCTGAGGAGCCTGTTCCAGTGCTCTGTGACCCTTACAGTAAAGAAGTTCCCTCTGGTGTTGAGGTGGAACCTCCTGTGCTGCAGCTTCCATCCTTTTGGTGGGGTAATTCTGCAGTCATATCAATCCTCTCCAGAATTCAGCTAAGTGCCAGGGCCAAGTGGAGAGAGGGATCAGCATCCAGGAGGTCTACACTGCTGCTTGCATGCTGGGTAAGACGCTTAGATGCCCCATCGTGCTTCATGAGTCACATGCCCACAACATGCTAAGCCCCATAACCAGCAGTTCTGAGGACATGACAATGTTTGAGGTGCCAAACCCATCCATTAGGTGAAGATGAATCACCCAACTCAAAGCTACTTACTCATCCTTAAACTGAGGATGAAAAAATGTGGATGATGGAGACGTGTCAGGGACTATGTACCACATACATCTCCTCAAGAGTCTTGAAAATAGGTTGCTTTGATCTATGGCACTAATATGGTCTCAAGCGTTGTGGCAAGTTGATGACACGCCCTTTGTCACAAGCCCTTTGTCACAAGCTGTACTTAAAATCGCTTCTGTGCCAAAGCACTCTGGCGTGAAAGCAAAGGAGTTTAGTTTTCGACACACTTCAAAGTGCAAACCCACTGTAACCTATTTCATATGCCGTGAAAGAAATGTGCTTCCAGAGGGTCCTGTTATATGGAAGGGTCCAACTTCGAGGAGTGGAGCCAGCTTGCTTGTAGAAGCCTGGTGCTGGCAGATGGCGTGGAAGGTTAGAAAGCTTGAGCCCCCTGTTCTGCCGTGCACCCTGCCTTAGGAAGCAGCTCCCCAAAGTTTTATGTGCACTTAGGGTGATTTGACTAGACAACTGTGTTCTCGCAGTCTCTTACCTTCCTTTATTAATCCTTACAGGTGTCTCCTGCGGGAGTTTGCTTTTGCCAGCCGGAAGGACACCAAGGGGCAATCTGCTGTGTGTGTGCTGCACGTCCAGGTGAGTCGTGCATGACTTTTAGAGTCACTTCAGCAAGAAGAAGAAGAACCCAGCATACAGAGCTGTCCCAAAAGCAACTTTATTAAAAAGTTACCCTTGTGACAGGCGACTTCGCTGCAGGGCTGCAGACGCAGACCGCCCCGAGAGGCCAGCGCCAGCCGCGCAGCCCTGGGGCCTCTTCCCCTCCCGGACACTTCCAACGCCGTTTCCGCCGCCGAGGGACGGCCGGGCCGGGCCGGGCCGCAGCTGCGGGCGGCTGACCCAGGCACCACCCGCGGGCGGGGAGGGCGCCCGGCGGCCTCACGGGAGTTGTAGTCGGCCGGGGAGCGGCTGAGCGGCGCCGGAGCCTCACCCCGGGGCCGTTTCTCCGCGCCATGGCGGCGTCCGCAGAGGTAACGCGCGGCTGTCCCGCACGCCCCGCGGAGGGAGCGCGGCAGGGCGGCTGCGGGCAGGCGGCGGCTGCCGGAGGGAGGGGAGCCGAGGCGGGGGAAGTAACTTCTGCGGCTCTCACTTGTTGTCTGTCGGGACTTCGGAGCGAACGGAGGGTGGAGAGAGTTCCGCCGCGGCTCCGCAGCGCCGGGGCGGCCTCGAGTGGAGTCCCGCTCGGAGCTGCGGCGGGCTGAGCGCGGGGACAGCCGCGGCACCTCCGCCCCGGCAGAGTGGCCTCCTCTGCACGCACGGGCCCGTCCGCTGCCCGTCCCTGCGGGCCCGCCTGGGCGGACGAGAGGCAGCCGCCAGGCCCGGTCACCTTAGGTGCCAGGGCAGCCGCTGAGGGGCGGTCACCCGGGCCGCAGCTGGAAACCGCATACCCCCGTGCCCGTGCCCGCGCCCTCGCCCTCGCAGGCACAAAGTGCTGACCGGCAAATAGCTGCCACGGCCCTAAGCCTGCTCGCCCTTGTGTCGGCAAATCTGCGCCGGCTGCACCGGGGCAGTTTGGCTGGCACCCTGGCTGGCTGGGGCTGCCTCCGGAGCAGGTGTGGGGCTTGCAGCCGGCTCTGCCCCGGCTTAGGCTGATCCTGGTAATCCAGAGCGAGCAAGGGAAAAAACAAACAAACAAGGCTTTAGTGTCGGCTGCCTCTGGGGTCTGGATCCTCCTCGGGCAGGGGTCCTGCGGCGGTGAGTCGGGCTGAGGAGGGGCTGTGCCGTGTTTTGGAGGCTGGTGAATTCGTTGGTGCTGTTCAGGAGCTCAGCACCCCGCTTCTCCCTGCCCCCCCGGGGCTGGCAGCCAGCCTCCTGCGGGATTTCGCTTGTGCAGAAGTGCGCTTGGCATCGGGAGCTGCCCAGCGGCGGGTGGCACACCCCCGGCCCAGCCGCGCACTAGGAACTCGGTTACTTTGCGGGGGTGTAAAAGGAGGAAGGAGTGCCCAGGCTTGTGCCTCTGCTGCCGGGAAGTGGGAGTGTTGTTTTATCCAGCTCCGAGTTCACCTGCCCGCGGGAACGGGCAGGGATTAAGGACGGGCTCGGTCAGCAGCACGACAGCCTGCGCTTTGGGGATGGTGTCCTCTGGCAGGCTGTGGCAGCCGTGCAGCACAGATGCGCTGTCCTGCAGCAGTGCACTCTGTTCTGCGGATGTTACTGCTCACAAGGCAGTTTCCCGGAGGCTTCCAGCCGTCCTCGTGGGAGCGATTGAGTTTAAAAAACACTGCAGGGATCCCAGACAGTGCTCCCAATAGTCACACACAGAAGCTTGCGCTGCAGCTGCCAAGTCGCGTCGAAGACCCTGACGGGAAACAAATGCTGGTCGATTTTACCTTTCTTGCTGTACATGTAGGTGACAGCGAATATGGTTCGACTGCTGCTTCTGAAGGGCCAGTTAGTTAGTTACGGAGCCTGCTTTTGCTCTCTGGAGGAGCCTTTTCTGTGCACCGTTTGGTGACAGTCAAAGGGTGCATTGTGCGCAGTCCCTCTGCGCTGCTGCAGCTTGCGTAACGGGGCTGGCATGCTGCGGGCCGGGCTCTGCTGCTTCGGCTGGGGGCAGCAACACCTGCTGGGATGATCAGGGAGAGAGAACTGCCCAAATGTAACAAAACGTCGCTGGGCTCCAGGAGAAACAGTGACAAAACGTGTTTGAACTCAGTTTGTTTGTTGGAACGTGAGCAGCTGCCCACTCGCCAAAGAACGCTGAGCACTTGGAGTGTTCCTCAGATGTGGAGATGATTGAACTGAAGGGAATTGTGAGAGCCCCGAGTATTCTGCTGTTAACACAGTGATTTTTGTAACATTTATATTGCCTTGGGTTATTTTCTGTTCAGTTTTGCCAGGGCAAGGAAACTTCTTTTAGCAGCTTTTATTTCGTTTTTGTTTTCCACTTTTTCCTGTAGTAATTCCAGTTTGTCAAGGGAGTGGTAGTTGTTTGTGTCCAAAAATGACATCATAATAGTAATTTCAAACATTGTGCCCGATGTTTGCAGTTCTGACATTTCCCCTCCCCTCCAGACTGGAAAACCCGTGAGAAAAGAGAGAGGAAAGGCTCTGTGCTTGCTGTTGCAGAGGACCCAACGTAGCTGTGCTTGGCTGTGCGGCAGCACGATGGACTCAGTGGCCTGTCCATGGTTGTCTCATGGTGGTTAATGTGCCTGCCCTGCCTCCTGTTTGATCTCTGCCTGTATGGCCAAGCCCTGTCATTGGCCTGGCATGTTGCTAGCTCACTGTGGCATATAGGCCAGGAGCTGCCCTCCGGAGTGACTGCTGCTGGTGGCTGGCTGGAGGACAGAGGGAGTGCTGCAGAGGGGCAAAGCTCAGCACACAGGCACCAAACTTCCCAAAAACGTTAGCTGGAGGCAACCTTCTCAAGTGCTTCTGAAACCTGGGCCTGGAACAGATATAGAGGTAAAAAAACCTGCTGAGAAGAGCTCGTGTTCAGAGTTTAGGATGTGATGGTTGTTGCTTTTAGCTAACTCAGTTTCAGAGGTGGCTGAGGGAGTTAACAAGACTCCAAACCAACTTCGGAGACCTGAAAAACACAAAGTTCTCTGAAGGCTCCAAGGCTGTGCCCTGAGTTGTGTCGTGAATCAGCAATGCGCCTCTGCAGCTGGAAGGCCTCTGGAGTTTCTGTGGAGGTTAAATATGAGGAAGAAATTGTCTGCTGTGAGGGTGGTGAAGCACTGGAACAGGCTGCCCAGAGAAGCTGTGGATGCCCCCTCCCTGGACATGTTTAGGGCCAGGCTGGCAGGGCTTTGAGCAAGCTGGTCAGGTGGCAGGGGGTTGGAAGACGGTAGGGTCCCTTCCAGCCCGTGCCATTTGGTGACTCTGTAGGTGTGGTGCTCCTCAGAGATGGCTTCTGAGCATTAGGTGCCTGGCTTGAAGAATGTGTTAGAGATGTAAATAGCTGGGTGAGGTATGGAGAGGAAGAGCAGGTTCTGTGGCAGGAAGGGTACACAGGGACATGGAGAGCGGCTTAGAAGAATGAAAGTGTGAAGGGAGCAAAAAACCTTTCCACTTCTGAACAAAAGCTGCCTCCCCAACTCACCCTGCAGGCACTGAGGCAGGAGGGGTCCCTTGCCCCAGGGCAGTGACATGGACTGGGGACAGCTGAGGAGAAGCAAGTCTCTGGGAGTGGTTAGGTTGATTTGCAGATGTGCATAAACACTGCGGCACTGCTGGCATGGGGCACAGTCTGGTGTGCCCTGAGGAGAAGGGGCAGATGGCTTTGTCAAAAGCGATTCTGGTGTGGTTCCTGTTAGCACCAGAGTGTTCTGCTTGGGAACCGTCTGCTTCCTCAGACCGGCAGCTCCTGCCAGCAGGCAGGCTGTCCTTGTGAGATGTGGACAAGCTCATCCCTGGGCTGGTCTTGGAGTACAGTGCTCGTTTGAGTTCATTTCAGCAGCTGTTGATGTGAGGAGTGTCAAAACTCTGTGCTCTCCGAACCAGGAAGCTGTGTCCCTGCTCCAGCCCATCTGCTGTGTTCCACAAAGCCCAGCCTAAGGTTTTACAGGGGTTTAAGTCAGGCCTTAGACTGGAAGTCCAGTTCAGTAGGGACAGTGTTAGGAAAGCTGTTAGGGTTGCCAAATTTCCTTGCTCAGGGTTGAGGATTAACTCTGTCTTGTGAGGTTCTTACCCTGCTGCTTCTGCCTATTGCTTACTTTTGCTCTGTTGGCAAGAGCAGTCTGCAAGCCCAAGGAGTGGGAGGGGAATGAAGGCTGCCTGCCCCTGAAATAGGGAAGTCCACACAGGGATTACACAAATCTTCACTGATTCTTTAATGTCAGTCTCTCCTGTCGGGTCAGGGGTGCAGGCAGCAGTTGGTGAATGCCATTAGTTGATGTTCTGATGCTGTATGCAGATACCCCTGGAGTACAAGAGGCAAGAGTGCCCCAACTAAAGGGCTTGGCTGTGAGGAGTCCCTAACTATAAACATGCTGCTTCTGTGCTGGGCAGCTGCAACATTTCACCAGAGCTGTGACACTCTATGAAGTTGTTCTGCTAGGCACATGTCCTGCAAGATGTGTATTTATTTCCCAGGACTGTTTACATGCCTGAACACTTTGAAAGGTGGTTGTGTGCTTGAGCATGTGGGAAATCCATCTTAGCTTTGCAGCATGGCCTCCCACTTGAGGTACCAAAGGAAAGAAAATACATTCCCCCAAAATGAAGTTTTGTAGTTGAAATGTGAAGATTTACTGATGTAGAAAATGAAAGGGAAAGATCTATTTAGCAAGAGAATTTCACTTCTTGGAGTCGAACCAAGCTTCACAACTGTAGATGAAAACCTTTGCTGACTTTCAGGCTGTGTCAGGCTTTTGTTGTTCACGTAGCACAGTGTGTTTCTGTCAGTCACGTCTTTATCTGCAGGGCTCAAGCACAAAGGGTCGAGTTGCCCCTGTGTGTGCATGACAGAGGAGCTGGCTGTTCTGACAGTCACCTCAGACCCCTATTTCCAGTTCTTGAGCTCTGTGGATGTGCAGCTTCAAGTCCTGCATGGTACAGGATGCAAAGAGCTGGCAGCACAGCTACAGTAAGCTCCACTGGCACTCTATCTCTTGCAGGACCCAAGTGTCAAGTACTTGGTTGCTGGAATGAAGTTATTTCACTCATTCAGGAGTGTGGTAGTTCTGAAAAGCAGAGGCTTCCTTTTCCAGCTCTTCCTCCTCCGTTGCTGTGAGGTTCGTGCCCTGTCACCAGCTGTTGGAGCAGGCAGGCTGTTTTTGCCAGGAGCATGCCTTGCAGTTAGCAGTCAGTGTGGGACAGAAGGTGCTGCTGTTACACAAGGCAATGACACAGCTACGGCTGCTGTGACTCAGGAACGCAGGACGTGGCTCACTGTCCTCATCTGTCTGTTCTGTTTCACTCGGAGTTAGAGCATGTGCAGGACTGCAGGCAGCAGGCATCAAAGGGATGCTGGTGGTGGCCATGTGCTGAAGTGGCCATGTGTGGAGCAGTGATGCCAGGGTGGGTTATAGTAAGGAGCAGGAGTTACTGGAGCTTGTCCTCCAGTCAATTGGTCTTACAAATCCAATTAGCCTTTTACCTGAACTACCCCAGACCTTCAACGTGAGCTTAGTGCATGCCAAAAATGCACCTGAGTGGGAAATGGATTCTCTGGGTTTTGGCCTTTTTATCAGTGAGGAGAAACTCTACTCACGGACTTCCTCCCAGCTTCCTCTTCTGACTGCATCTGGAAGAGTGTGGCATTTTGACGAAGTCACTGTCAAAACTGGGCCAAAACTGGCCAATGAATTACAAAAGCAAGCAGCTGCTGGAGGTGAAGACATGCCTGCAGGTACACAAAGAGGAAGGTTCTGCAGTCAGATCAAAAGCAGGTGGCTGTAGCTCCCCCAGCAGCCTGTTTAATCAGTCACTACGTTTTGGTTACTGGTTTGTGTCTGTCTTACTCCCCCTAGGGTAAATCCTTTCTTTTCCTGCAAGTGGGCTGCTTCCTTTCTGCTGCTCTCTTTAATCGCCAGGATGTCCTCCTCTGTAAAGAAGATTGTCGCCCCCACACTGCTCTGGTGCCAGCAGGAGAGGGAGCAGCCACCTTCCTGCAGCAGCTGGCACTGCTCAAGCGTGCAGGGAGGGACTGATGATGTGCCCTGCCTGTCCACCTCTGCTGTGCTGTGTGCCAGGTCCTTAGCGTGCCCACAGTGATGTGACTGTGGCCCGTGCCCGCTGATGGCACTGGCCTTAGCCAGGTGCCAGCCTGTGAGGGGTAGCCATGCAGCACTTGAGGAGCTTTTGGCCTGCAGCAGCTGCCTGCTGCCTGGCACTCGTGCTGTGCTGCTTTCAGACTGCACATGCTGACAGGGTACATAAGAGGGTAGGGAATGCAGGAGGAGCAGGGCTGTGCTCTAGAGGAAGGACTAGATTAGGTGTTTGGTGAAGCCTCTCCTGTTGGCAAAGCTTGGGAAGGCAGTTATGGCACGCTGCCAGCTTTCTTTGCCATGGAAGGTGAGGGCTCTGCACCTCTAAAGCACCTCTGGCAGGACCACGGTGAGGGACTGGTACCTTTCTCCCCATTTTGCAGAGCAGAAGGCAAGTAGAGAAAGTTTCAGCAGGTGCTCCTTGGCACTAGCCCAGGTCAGAAGATCTGGCAAGGATAAGTGCAGTCTGATGTGAGCCAGGGGAAACTGTGAGACCTTGCTCCCTGTACTGAGGACAGGGCTGACCGGGAGGAGAGGAAGGAGTAGGCTTTGCACAGCTGAGCTGTGGTCTCTGCTCAGGCTTCCTGCGTTCTCCCTGGGAGATGCCAACAGGAATAAAGGTGCATGTCTTGGGCACAGCAAGCTCACCCCACTGGGAGCATGCTGCCTTCCTTGTGCTGTGCCACTGAGCTGTTTTGCACACAGCAGTCGTTTGCCAGGCACTGTGGCACTTTGATTGTTCAGCAGAATCAAGATGAGAACCTTGGGTCAGGATATTGTTGATTCAGGGTGAAAAATTGTGTTGGCACCATGAAAGATTGGTCTGTGCCATGCTTGCCTTCTCTTCCTGAGGCCACCCAGCTGCAGTTGGGATTTTGTAGGCCAAGGCCCTTCCCCAGGCACCCATGGTCCACGTGGCAGTTGTATTATAAAGTCCTGGAAGCTGAAGCTGTCAGGTGGAAAACCACAGCTGTTAAGAGACACACCAGTAACACAGTGCAGCCTTTCCTTCACAGGGCAGAACACACAGGTCTTGACCACTGTCTCTCTGGCTTTGTCAAGCTTTGCTTTGCTTCAGGAAGCAAATGCAAGATCCCATCAGGACCATTCCCAAACAATCCCTGGATCCCTACGGCAGAGGGATGCTGGGGCACCTCCTTCATTTGGGCCCCTGCCTCAGTCAGGCTGCTTGAGTTCTCTTGGGGTGAAAGAAAAAGAGGAGAGGGACATAACATATTTGAGCTAAGCACATTTGCACTTTCAGTTAGTAAGCTCTCAGTTGCTCCTTTGGTGGTACTTCAGTCAAGCACCAAAGGCACAGAAGTGTGATTTTCTAAAGCTGCAGCACTTTGGATCTTATGCTTGTTTAAAAATTTGGCTGTGCCGTTGCAGACAGAGTTCTGAGCAACCTCTGAACGCTTAGCAAGTTCTCTCTGCAGTTCTGCCTGGCTGCTGGTGGATGGTTGTGCCCAGGTTCCTGTTTGAGAGGCTGGGTCTCCAGGCCTGGTTGCTTCAGTGAAGTGTTTGGGGCTTTCCATTCAGTTTAATTCATTACTGTGATTAGAGAAAGATTTTCTGCAGGGGTTGGGTATAACTCATCAATCATTGTTTTAAGCAGGGGAGATGGTACAAGGTCTGCTTATCCATCCAGGGATGTGGAACAGAGCTTAAAATAAAGCAGTGTCCTTTTACATGCCTTGAGAGCTGTGCCTGGGCAGCAGGGCATGAGAGATGCTTCTCCTGCTGCAAGTCAGCTCCTTGGTAGCTCTCAGGAGTCAGAACGTGCTTCGTGGCAGAGCAGCAGACATGCAGCACTGCTGGCTCCTTGGCCCGTGCCTAGTCTGTGTCTGGAAGGAAACGTTGCTGTGTGTTCTGGCTGCAGGGAAGTCTGGCAGGGTTTGGGGAGGGCAAGTCCCATGCCAGCAGAAGCTTCGTGGGGTCACAAGATGAGCTGCGTCAAATTGCAGCCTGAGCCACGCTGTGAGCCTGACTGCCTGTGACTTCAGCAACAGAAAAGTGTTCTCTGGGGTTTGCTCAGACCTTCTGGGAGATAAAGCTGAAGAAAAAAATGAAATGGAAAGGGACATCTAGAGGGGAATATAAAGGAATTCCTAGGAAAGAATTTGCCTTATGGGAATTCCTTGCAGGGTCTAAAGTGCCAAAGCAGCTCTCTGCTGCTCGTTGGCAATGCTAAAGGCTTTCATCTTATTTTTGACTTCTCCAGAACTACAGGTGTCACAGAGAAATCTTCATCAGCCCGGTGGTCGTCCAGGAAATGAACTCTGCTGGTTTTATCTAGATGGATGAAAAGGTTGACAACCCAGAAGGGCATCTCCTTTGGTTTTCAAGATGGCAGCAGCCAGTGGCGAAACCCAGCTGCAGCGGATCATCAGGGACTTGCAAGGTACAGTGGTGTGCTAGCAGGCTCATTCTGTCTGCTGGGCTGTTTCATCCTCCCTGCTCTGGAGAAGGAGAGGATTTGGTTTTGTCAGCTGTGTACCATTTTTGTGCAGCAGTTGTAGTGCCACGTGCTCAGCTGTGATGTGACTCCTTTGTTCCTACGTTTTACAGCATCCTCGCTTTTTAAATCCTACAAGTTGTAATATACAAGATTAGAAGTTGTTTTCACAGTTGATAAAGAAGTTGTCTGTGTGGTGTGAGCTAGGACATTGCTGGCATGAGTAAAGCTATGCTGTTACAAGACTTCATGAGAGAGAAGGAGAAGGCCTGTTTTTTAGACCTTCCCTTGATGGGAATCTCACATGGAGTTGCTGCTAATGTGGGAATGGAAAAACACAGGAGGCCAAACCTAACTGGGAATGGAGACCCAGAGGAAAAGTACTGGAGAGCTGCAGCTGCTGTTCTTGCTACACTTGTACTTGCTTTCTGTGCCCCTGACTTGTCCTTCATGAGCAGTAGCCAACCTCACTTTCCACAGCTCTGCTGCGGGCAAAACTGGCAGCAGGACCATAACCGTTTGCTGCTGCCTCTCTCCGAAGCAGATACCAAGACCCAGAAAGTTCTCCAGTAAACCTCTGTTAAGTAGAAGGTGTGGCATGCACCAAAGCTGGGCGTCTGGATTCCACTGCCGTGCAAAAAGATCTGTTGTCTGCCAACAAGGAATTTGTAGAGGGCACTGAGTGGGACTGGGGGCCAGAGGCTCCCTCAGGCACCCGAATGAAGGGCAAAGCCGAGTGGAAGGCAAGACCAGAATCAGCAGCTCCTGGTGCTGGGAAGCAGGCCCCTTGGGGGTATTCAGAGACAGCAGAGTTTGCTTGGACCTGAGAGTTCCTCACCCACCACGGGCGTAGCTTTTAGGGGAGAGGAGCTGCCGTGTGCTTACATTTCTGTGAACTCTTTTCGCCACTGGCTTTGTAACCAGCACAAGCTGAACCTTCCTGAACAGAGGGTGGGGAGGACAAATGTGCTGACTGCAGGGCCGCACCGGCACCGCTGATCCCCTGCGGCAGCTGACCTGCCGCGTCCCTTCTCGTCGCAGTTCCCGTCCCAGGCAGCCCCTCAGCGTGCCCACGAGGCAGCAGAAAGGGACCTCTCTTCCCTCTGCTGGAGAGCACTGCAGCAGTTTTCCACGTGTCAGCAGGAGGTCTGCTGGGTTTAGGTGGTGCAGGTGACAGACTGGCATAAGCTGAGCTCTGCTTTTCTATCGGTGGCGCTGAACTGCAGGCACATCAGTAAGCTTCTGAAGGGAGCTGTATGCACATGCGGGCAGGCAGCCAGTTTCTCTGGTTGCTGATGGATTCTGTATGTACATGCAGGCAGGGAGGCAGTTTCTCTGGTTGCTGCTGGATTCTGTATGCACATGCAGGCAGGGAGGCAGTTTCTCTGGTTGCTGCTGGATTCTGTATGCACATGCAGGCAGGGAGGCAGTTTCTCTGGTTGCTGCTGGATTCTGTATGCACATGCAGGCAGGGAGGCAGTTTCTCTGGTTGCTGCTGGATTCTCTAGCACTGGTTAACCATTCTGGTGTCTTGTTTTAAAGATGCTGTGGCTGAGCTAAGCAAAGAATTCAAAGAGGGAGGGGAGCCAATCACAGATGATAGTGTCAACTTGCAGAAGTTTTCCTACAAGCTGGAGTACCTTCTACAGGTAAGAAGTGGTGTGTGCCACTTGTAATCCACCATCACAGCTAGGCCTTGTCTTCTCTGACTGCTCTTTAGATCAAATAAGCATAATCAAATCATCGTAACTGTAAACATCCACCTTGGGCTTTTTATCTCTTCTCTAAAATAAACTGTCTGAAACGTGTGCTGCTTGCTGGATTTATTTCCAGCAAAAGTGAATAAATGTAATCTCAAAGCAGAGCTGGCAGCTTCATTGAAGAATGTAAGGTGTTTTTCTGTTGATCTGAAAGATTTCAGCTTGACTAAAGACAGATCCTGCTCTGTTGTCTTGGAAAGGCTGCAGTGATGCGTTCCTGGCTGTGGTTGAATGTGGAATAAGATCTGTCAGGCTGTTAACACTGCAGCATGAGGAATTGATAGAAATTAGAGGATTTTTCACTTCAAGGCTTTACCAAAGGGATGATTTTTAATCTGGAGTGATGCTTTTTAGCCATCCTCAAAATGTAAGTGAGAAAAGGCCACTGCTGGGCAAGCTGCAGTTCAGCTTGCATTCTGGCATGCTGTCCCTGTCGGCAGCAAGGACATGTCGGCGTGGCAGGGATGTTCTAGTTGGGTTGCAGAGGGTTCAGCAGAAGATGAAGAATCCTCTGGGGTTTGAATGGTCCATCTGCAGTGCATGCCCTCGGCACTGCTGCTCTGCAGGTCTTTCTGGTATGGGCATGGGTGCTACTGCCACGCTGGGCTGCAGGTCTCTGGTTGTCAGTCTGCAGCTCTTGATCAGCTGCTGAATCTGCTGCAGCTCTTTGTTTCAGCATTCCTGAATGGATGCCTGTTTCCTAAGTAGAACCAGAACATTATTATCTGTTACTGTCTGCAAAGTAGCCTTTTTAAACTGCAACACAACATCTCCATTCTTTGTGATAGACTGGGCTGAAACTAAGAGAAGCCATGAAAACACGTGCTGCTGGGAGGGGAACAGAACTCCAAAGAGCTGTGCCTGAGTGCATTCACGTGGAAGTTTTGCTCATTGCGTTTTGCTTTCCTTGTTTAAGTTTGACCAGAAGGAAAAAAGCACATTGCTGGGAAACAGGAAAGACTACTGGGATTATTTCTGCGACTGCCTGGCAAAAGTCAAAGGAGCTAACGATGGAATCCGCTTTGTCAAGTCCATTACAGAAGTGAGTGCATCTGCTGAGCTGCAGCCTCTCCAGCTTATCTTTGGGCATGTCCCTGCAGACAGCAGTAGGAGCCCAAGGGAAATACTCTGCTTTGAGCACACAGCACAAAAGTCTCTGGGAATGTTGTTTCTCATGTCAAGTACAACAATGCAATGCTCCTCTTTTAACGAGGGAACTAAATGGTCTAGGAGTAGGCAGCCTGAGCAGCTCTTGTTTTGAAGGCACTCGCACGAGTGAGCGTTCCTGCTCCTCTCTGGCTGTGCCCTGCCTTTCCAGAAACTTACTGCCACCTTCTCTGAAAAGGGACACAGGATGGAGCCTGCCACCTTTGGCACAGCTTGCAGCAGGACTTGGGTCCAAGTGCAAGAGAAAAGATTCCCCATATTGGACACTTCTGAAGACTGATTAGTAATGTTGAGGACTGAGAGCAGAGCTTGTTTTTCTGTCCCAGCTTTATTCCTCCGTATCGACAGCACCATGGCATAGTTCAGGATGGTTGCTGTGGTTCCCTTGGGCAGGAAAAAGCTTTATTTTTGTTAGACATAGTAATAAAAACTTCATCTTGTAACAGCCACATCATGTGTTCAGCTCAGTGAGTGGGTGAAGTAAGTGCTGTGAGAAGATTTCTGTGCTGATCCTGTCTGAGTCTTCAGAATAATCTGAAGAACTTCCCTCGCGAGTAGAAGAGGTGGTGCTGTCCTGGCACTCAGTTCAGTTCCCTCTGAGCAGAACATTAGCAAGCTGCTGTCTAAAGCACATTTACCTATTCTCTTAGCAGTGCCTCCACAGCAGCTGTAAATGATGTCTTGAGTCACCTGAAAGAGAAGCCCTGATACTGGAGCAGTGCAGGCTCTGTGTAACCTACCTCACTTCTCTCAGTAGGTGGAATTTTGCTCTTCCAAGGCAAGCAAGCCAAGGAAGATCTCAAGTTTGTTCTATCACTGGGGAGGAAAACAGGAGCAGTTGGGTTTTGCTTTCCCACTGCTTCCAGGAGGACTAAAGATGGTGCCTGCAGCTGCAGGAAAATTGCTCTTGAGTGGCCTGGCCTGGAGGATACTGGCTCCTAAATCCTCAGTAGCATCACTTGCATGTTTCCACATGAGAAGGTTGTTCTGCTTTTTCCCCCTTCAGTACCTCTGTGTTTGATGGTTAGCAGGGTATCAGAAATTACTGTTTGGAAGAGGGATGTTTTCTGTTCTGGTTTATGTGCAGCCATAGAAATCAGCACGTGTCCTTTTCTCCACATTTCACCACTCCTTTTGTAAGGAGTAGTTTTGTATGTAGTGAGCTGCTGAGATTGTAAACAAAGACCCTGTGTCTTACTTGAGCACAGCAGCCCAGTAACAGCTAACCTGAGTGAAGCTGTTGCTCTTACCTCACTGCAGTAGGACGCTGAGCAGAAGGACAGACAGCTGGTGTGGCTTCTGAGCCTTCTTCCACACTGGCTTTTCAAGCACAGTTACAGTAACCCACTAGCTCAAGCCTCAGCCCCTCTAATCTTTCCTTTGGCCTCCGTTTCAAATCCTAACTACGTTTGGGTTGCTGCTTGCATAGCTGACTGGTGAGAGATTAAGTCACTTCCATTTTCCATTCCTAAATTTGTTACTGATTTGAGGGGAGAGAGGAAACACTGCTGTGTAGTGCTTTAGTCTTTTGCAGGACAGCAAATAGTTCAGCTGTAGAAGACAGAAGAGAGCATCCCCAACTGTATCAGGAGGTAGTGCTGAGCTTTGCCGTCTCCTTGCGCTGATTTAACAGCTGTCTGGAGAGAAAAATCCACCCCTTTGGGTCATGCAGCTGCTCTTGCTCTGAAGCAAGAATTCCATTTTTATAACAGCTAAGTGCCAAGGAAGGCTTTTTGCACCATCTGGGGTCCCTGTGCCTGTGGGGGGGTGTTTGTGTGCTTATCACCAGCTCTGCCCTGAAGCTCTGCCAAACATGGCCAGTGACCCAGGCAGTCTGTGCTGGCTTTGGTGGGCACGCAGAGGCCTTGCCTCACAGTGGGCATTGGCTGTAGCACAGTCTGTACCTCAACTGATTCATTGGGCCTCTGCTGCATTCTGGGGTCATTTTGAAGTGGGCAGCAGCCGGGCCTAGGATCACATTCATTAGGGGAAAGTCCACCCCGTGACAGGCCTGGGAGAAGGTGTCTCTCTGTGGCAGTTCTTGCTGCTCCCTTAGGACCAGTGTGAGCTTTTGTGTGGGTGTGGAGGCTTCAGGCCACATCTCCAGGTGTTTGTGGGTGATATTTAGACCTTTCTGTCCTTGTGCTTCCTCCGGCAGCTGCGGACATCTCTTGGGAAAGGCAGAGCATTTCTTCGGTACTCCCTGGTTCACCAGAGGCTGGCAGACACCTTGCAGCAGTGCCTGATGAACACCAAGGTGACCAGGTGAATGGCAAAGCACTTTGGGGACTAACAGGTGTTTGCTCAGTGTAGCAAGCAGCATCACCTAGTAGCTATTGAAAGAAGCTGAAACTCTTCCAGAGGGTTGGCTTAGAGAGCTGGTAATAGGATAGGAGGCATAGCAGACCTTTGCCCGGGGTCACTGGTTCATAGCCATCTTAGGCCGGCAAAGGCTGAACGTCCGTAGAGTAGGTGGTGCTGGTGCTTCTGTATGTGGGTGGCAAAAGTGGCATTACTACAGGCACTGAGGATCCTGGGTTTGATCTTCTGGGCTGTCCATCATACAGGAGGATTAGTTTGGACGTGTGGCAGAAAGCCCCGTGAAGCATTTGCATACATCTCTTGATTGTCACACAGAGGAGCAGCTTGCCCAAGGAACACCAAAGGGAGTTTGTAGCTGGCTGAAGGGGCACAGGTAGGGCTTTTAGAGAGAGCCAGCCATGAGCAGTGTAGTTAACTCTGGTTTGCTGCTTTCTGCCCTCCAGTTTTGCTGTGTTTAGCATCTTCTTTAGGTATTAACTAGGTGACTAACTGGTAAATAGCAAATACTTGGTCCTGCCAGTGCTTTGTCCAAGCACTAGAGCACTTCTACGTTTTGTGCAGGGCCTCCTCTGAAGGCATTTCTTGTGGAATTGGTTGAAGCTGATTTATTTAGTTCAGATCAAAGGGGTGGGCTGCAGGTTGGTGGGCCTAGTTGTGGAACCACTGCTGCTTTTTTATGTCTGAGCATGACTTACTTTCTCCTGCTGTTTTCAAGTGACTGGTACTATGCAAGAAGCCCATTTCTGAATTCCAAGATGAGTTCTGACATTGTGGGTCAGCTCTATGAACTCACTGATGTTCAGTTTGACTTGGCAGCAAGAGGCTATGATTTAGATGCTGCTTGGCCAGCATTTGCCAGGTAAGATAGAACCTCTCTAATTTTGTGTGAATTGGGCCTACTGAAATGCCTGCTACACACTCTGTCACAGCTGGAGTGCTTGTGCCAGAGCAGCTGTGCATTGCTCTGTGTGACTGGCCAGCGTTTTCCTTAATGCGCTGTGTACCAGAGCTCGGAGCTGATGCTCTGTCGTGAGATACTTCAGTTGCTGTGGTTTAGGTGCAAATCCTAAGCTCTTCCCAGCCTCACAGACACAGGAAATGCTTTTAGCTCCTCCTGTTGTAAGAGCCGAAGAGCCAAGCAGTGTGCTGCACTTGCAGCAGTGTGCTGGACGAAGGTGTGTGCTCACTGCAGCTCGGTCCCACCTTGAAGGGAAGATGATAAAAGTGCCAAGTCTGATCCGAGCCGTTGGGTCCGTGGCAGCTTTCCAGGGCAGCTTGCTGCCACCACCTGGTTGAGCATCCACCACACAGCAATACAACTTGGAGCAAAGCAGCTTTGCTTCTTGTAGGTGTGGGAAGTCAAAGCCACCATAAATCTTGTAAAGGTGTCTTTGATATCCCTCTTTGGTTTTCCATCAACTTCAGTGTTTATTGGCCCAAACAGAAGGTGCTGTTATGTTTTTGTGTGTGTGGTAGTTGCAGCCAGATGTGTCTCATATGTAAGAGTAGACAGACAGATGTGTATGTGCTCAAACTTCACTTCTGTGTTGTTTCTCTGTGGGATCAACAGAAGGACCCTGTCCTCACTTGGCTCTTCAGCATATCTATGGAAGCCTCCCAGCCGCAGTTCCAGCATGAGCAGTTTAGTGAGCAATTACTTGCAGGTAAGCCAGCCGCAAAGAAATGTCTGTGTGGTATGGGAGAGCTTTTCAGACAGGGGTAGTCTTGTGGGGAATATGATTCTTACAGTGGAGAAGTACAGAATCAGTTTGTCATTAAAAGCAGAGGGGATTGCCCAGCAGCTGATTCAGCTGAACGTGCAAGTCTTGTGGAAGGGACAGAAAGAGGTACCCTGGCACAACTGCCTGCAGGAAGGTGTGCCCCATGCCTGTGAGCTGTAGTGCTGTGGTCACAACGTCCAGCACCACTGCAGTTAGAACCTGAACTTGCTCTC
The DNA here is from genome assembly GCF_015220805.1 of Pogoniulus pusillus. NCBI lineage: Eukaryota > Metazoa > Chordata > Aves > Piciformes > Lybiidae > Pogoniulus > Pogoniulus pusillus. The sequence goes on from NC_087295.1 coordinate 551,162, forward strand.
ACTATGTAAGTATATGTTTAATATTTCAACTTTCTGTTTCTCCCCTGCTGTTTGTTTAGGCCCAAGAGTTTCCCTCCAGCCCCGATGCCAATAGCACACTAAACGCCGAGCACCTCGAGGGCTTTGAGGAGATGCGTGTGGAGCTTGACCAGGCTGAGCTGAGGCAGAGGGAACTTCAAGATCGTATTCACCAGCTAGAAATGGAAAACCAGGAGCTGCAGGCAGCTGTCAGCCTTCAGAAAGAACAAGTACAGGTAGAAAAGAAAAAGAGCAGTAACTACAGTGAGGAGAACTCCCGGCTGACAAAGATGATCACACACTTACAGAAGCAGTGTGAGGTCTCACACTCCACTCAGAGCACTGCTCATGACCTGCAGAAGTGCCTGCAGTCACTGGAACTGAATGCAGTGGAGCAGCAGAAGGAATATTCTACAAAGCTGGAGCAGCTGGTGACTGGCAAGGAAGACTGTGCTTCAAAACTGCAGGTGTTGAGTCAGGAGCTGGAGGCCTCCAGGGCTTTGATTGCTGTGAAGGATCTTTGCATCGATGAGCTCAAAGCCAAGCTGAGTTCCACAGAACAGAAGAACCTCAACCTCCTTGCAAAAGTTGATACTGCATTGGAGGAAAAGGGACAACAAGCCACAACCCACTGCGACTCTGCCCTGCAGGTAGGAGCACTGCTAGAGAAGCTTCAGGAGGTGGAGAAGGAGAGGGCAGATGTGCAGAGACTGAGTGATGAACATGCGGCTCAGCTGAGAGCAGCCAGGGAGGAGCTGCAGCTGAAAGAAGAGGCACAGAAGGAACTGGAATCCAGATTCCATCGCCTCACAGCTGACTCCAAAGAGGAAAGTGAAAAGGTGCTTGGGAGCCTGGAAACAAGGGCAAAGGAAATGGAGGCACTTCAGAAGGCCCTAACTCTGAAAGGGAAGGAGGTGGCTGAGCTCCAGACCCAGGTAATGGGGTCACTGGCTCAGGTGGGGTCACTGGAAAAAAGTCTTGAGGAAGCAAGGAAGGAAAAAGAGAAACTTGAGGAGGACTATGGTAGGAGGGAAGGAGCACTGAAGCAGCAAGCCCAGTCACAAGCAGAGCAACTTGAAGTCCAGGGGGGTCGTTTAGCAAAGGTGAGTCAGGCTGTGCGCAGTCTGGAGGAGCAGAGCCGCAAGCTCTTGTCTGAGAAAGAGCAACTCAGCCAGAAGGTCAGGGAGCTGGAGGAGCAGGTGGAGCAGCAAAACTCAGCAGTCAGCCAAATGGATGAGGAGAGCAGGAAGCTGAAAGAGGAGAAGGTGAATTTGCAGCAGTCCAAGGAGAAGATAGAAGGGAGGCTGAAAAATGTGGAAGCTTCTAATGCTTCCCTGGAAGCTGAGGTAGCCAGGCTGAGAGCCTCCGAGAAGCAGCTTCAGAGTGAGATAGATGATGCCCTGGTGTCAGTGGATGAAAAAGAGAAGAAGCTCCGGGATGAGAACAGGCAACTGGATGAAGACTTGCAGAATGCCAGGAGGCAGAGACAAGTTCTGGAGGAGAGACTGGAGGCTCTGCGTGCAGACTACGAAGAGCTAAAGCAAAGAGAAGAGGCCACCAAGGAGTCCTACGCTGCACTCGAAGGGCAGCTGAAGAGCATCAAACAGTGTAACTTACAGATGGAAAAAGCCCTGGGCGCCTTGAGGGAAAGCCAAGAGTGTCTGCAGTCACAGCTCTCAGAGAAGGCAGTGGAGCTGCAAGGCCTGGAGAGCCAGTGCGAGCAGCTGAGAGCAGAAGCTGAGAGCCACAGGAAGAAAGCAGCAGCTCTGGAGGCAGAGAAGCTGGGCGTGGAGCAGACGTGCCTGCAGCAGACAGAGCTCGCCCGGGCCCTCGCAGCACAGAAGGAGGCCCTGGGCGAACAGCAGCTGCAGCGGGCAGCTTCTCTGGAGAAAGAGGCAAAGGAGCTGGCCTGCAGGCTGACCGTGAGCCAGGAGCAGCTGGAGGTCAGCCGTGGGGAAGTGTCCAGGCTGCAGGCAGAGGTCCTGGACCTGCGAGTGAAGCTGCAGCAGGCCACTGAGGAGCGGGAGCGGATCACAGGTGAGCTGGCAGTCGCGGAGACTGTCCTGGGCCAGCAGAAGGCACTTGTCCAGCAGCTGAAAGAGCAAAGTGAGTCACTCAACAGAAACCATGTGCAAGACCTGGTGCAATGCAGAGAAAGAGAAGAAGTGCTGAGGAAAGAGCAGGAGACAGCAGCCCATGAAAAAGCTGAGCTGGAAAACAACTTCCTGAAGCTGAAGGAAGAGCTGTCCAAGGTAAAGCAGCACTTGCAGATTGCAAGAATGGAAAACGAGGAACATGAAGATCTCCTTCACAGGACCAACACAGATATGGCTGAACTTGGAATTCAGATTTGTGCCTTGACCTCTGAAAAGGTGGATGCAGAAGAGCAGTTAGCCCAGGCCACAGAAAGGCTCAAGGAACTGCAAGAGCAGGCAGCAGAACAGCAGGAGAAGCTGAAACTTGACATCTCTGATCTCAGAGAGGAGAACAAGAGCCTGCAAGAGAAGTTAGAGGAGGCTCAAAAAAGTGCCTCAGCTGTGCCAAATCTGCAGTTGCAGCTGGAGACAGTAAAGAGGGAGGCACAGAGTTTCCAAGAGACCAGCCAAGAGGAGCTGTCTGCAATAAAATTTCAGATGAGCACAGAGATTCTAAGTTATCAGACAAAATTCAAGGTAAATGAACGGGCTGCATGGCTGAGGGAGCTGTGCAGGACTTCCCCTGCTGTACTGTCAGCTGCAGCAGTAACTGCTTTGCAGCCTGAGGTTCGTGTGGCTCAGGCTCCGAGACAGGCGTGCAGCTGGCCTTAGCCTGGCAGTCTGGAATGTGTCTGCACTCCCAGCCTAGCCCCGGTTGAGGTGAAATAACTGCAGGCTTTGGAGATCTGTAGTGCGGCCACCCGAGCACGGAGGAGAGCCCATGCCACTTGGAAGAGTCAGCCAGTGATGGGAAGTGTGAGGATTCTTTGTGTTGGCAATGCAGGTGGCATCTTCTGGAACTGTTGCCACGGCTGTGGTTTTTCTTTTGTGGGGGGAACACCACAGGACCTGTTCCCCACCCCCATAGCGCTGCTGCTCCTCAGCACTGATTCGATAAAAGCAAGCTTGGACTGACACCTGATGCTTTGGTGCTTAATCCTCTCATCTAGTTTTGCTTTTAACTGCTTGAGCTAGCAGCTGAGAAGATCAAAGTTTGCTTCCAGAAAAATGTGAGTCAGGCCTGTTAGATGTGCACCACCACACCTAAAGGCTGCGGGTTTCACTCTGTTCTGCCATTCGAGGTAACAGCTAAGGCTGGCAGTGGATCAGAGGCGGTGCCCACCAGTTGAAGAAAACAGCATCCAGCCACTTATTTTCATAAAGGCTTCTTAAACCTCAGTGTGATTGGGGCTCCCCCACTCTTTTGAGCCAAAGCATTTCACAAGCTGGGCCTGCTTTTTGTGGAGATCTTGCCCATTGCAAGCCACAGCTGGTGTGGCAGCACGGCTGGTGCGGCTGATGTGGCAGCACAGAGGGGTCAGGCTGTGAGCTGGGTGTCTTGTTAGCTGCCTTTCGTTAGTCTGCCAGTGGTGCTGCCCTTACGCCAGTGAGAACCTGGTTCTCACTGGGGAATCCTGTGGCTGGGGTCTCCAGCGGGATGCTAACTGCTGGCTCAATCTCTGCAGGCTGTCAGCGAGGAGTGTGGGAGCGTGAGGGAGCAGCTTGAGGAACAGCAGCGACAGCAGCGTGCTGCGGAGGAGGAGATTGCAGAGTTACAGGTAGGTGCTTGATCCGATTAGCAGGCAGGGGGGGTTGTGTCAGCAGGCATTAGCGTTACAGTCCAGAGGGCGGGCAGCAATTCTGAGCCCTGGGGCAAGTACAGGTGCTGCAGACAAAGTACTCAGCATCTGGAGATGAACCACTGAAAGTGGAAGGCACAGAAGCCTTTTGCATTGTCCTGCCTTGAAAGCCAGTCGGGTTATGAGTGTGCTTCCTAAATGGGGGTGCAGGCTTGAAAGGGTCTGAATTGGGCCCTGCCTGCCCACTGCACAGGCCCACGTGTGTGGATCCAACTGTTTGCAGGCTGCGAGGGGCACTGCGTCAGAGAATTAATTTGGCTGAGACACAACCCGTGTGGAAAACCCCAGTGGTTCCACAGTGCATTTGTCAGACAGAGGAGGGAGGAGAGTTGAGGTGTAAGGAATTCAGAAAGAAGGAAGTTGAAGTGACTGAACCTGGCCCTGCCTGCCAGCAGAGCTGTGTACACCTTCAGACGGTCTTGCTTTGGCAAGGGGGCTGGACCTGATGATCTCTGGAGGTCCCTTCTGACCCCTGACATTCTGTGATGCAATTGGATGTGTTTCCTGGGCTGGCAGAGGTCTCTGGAGGGGCTGAAAACTTTTGAGGGCTATTCTTCTGCCATTCTCTTTGGGAAGTTTTCCTTGATAAGGAGGCAAAAGCTCGACTGCCCTGGACTAGGAATGACAGGCTTTAGAGCCTGTCCCTTATTCAGTGTGACAGAAGTAATCAATCACTAGTACACAACTAATTAGTGTCTGCTTATACTGTAATGTCTTAATCAGCAGTTTGGCTTTAACTGGTTCTTTCAAAGCACTGTTTAGGTGTCTCAGTAACTGTGCAGGTGTTGTTTTTATATGTAAGGAGACACAGTCATTTCTTTCCTAGGCTGCAAACACAAGGTTGTCTAGGAAGCTGGATGAAGCAAGAGAGCAGCTCTCTGAATCAGAATCTGCTCGGCTGCAGCAGGAGGAGGAAGTGGCAGCTCTGAGAGACCTCTTGGAAAGGTGAGTGTGAAACACAGCACAGGAGACAGCAAGAAAGCAAGGCTTAGGCTCTAGTGTGTGTTCACTTATTGCTTGCCTTCCTCTAGGGAAACAAAACCTGGTTTGGACCTCCTTTCACCTTCTAGGTTAGTCACAAAAGGCCAGCACTGACTGCCTCTCTTTTCATAAGGAATGGGAGATTGGTGCTTTCTGGCAGCTGGGGCTTCCCCTCCTCTCCCTGAGGGTTCGGGGAATCGGGAAGAAGTGTTGGAATGGGCCCACACTGCGGTTTCTTAGCAGTTCCAAGTACCTAATGCAGGCCCTGTTTTCCAGCTCTGCATGTGGGCTTCTGTGTCATGGAGTATCTGGCAGTCCAGAATAGGTCTTCGGGGGCACAGGCGCACATGGAGTCTCTCACATTTCTGTGCTGGTAGCTGGCTTTGTGGGAGGACTGATGACTCTCAATCTGTGCTGAAGGTTGCAGAACAAAATCTACCTCACCAGAATATTTGAATTTGGCTGAACTGACTGAGTTCAGACCAGCCCAGCCCTTTGTGTTGTGTTGCTGTAGTGGTTTGGATCCCTTGCTAGGACGCACGGTGCAGACTTTGCCATCTCTTCAAGAAGCAGCTGTTCTTGGAAGTGTGCTGGGGACACTTCTTTCCACTGGCTTAGCTCCAGGGATGTTAATTTTATTTCCAGTGTGGTATCACCAGCAGCTTTGCTATAAGCAGAGCATCCAAGGAACTGCTGGTTGCTGCCTGTGTTCCCCAGGTAACAGATCTGTGTGCACTTTCAGTGTGCACAAACCTGTACTGATTCTGGCTAGCTATAAAAATATGCAGACTGAGAACTGCCTGTTGGTCAGGGTGCAGCTCCCCCTTCTTCTGTGGGCAAGATTTGAATGCACATGAGCTAAAAATGGTTCTTATTTGCCTCTGATCAGGATCCAGAAAGAAGCTGATGAAGCAAAAGAGAAGGCTCTGGATTACAGTGAGAAGCTCAGCAAGGTGGCAGCAGATAAAGACAGCAGTGACCAGAAGCTGCTTGCTGAACTGGATGACCTGACAAGAACGAAGCAGTTCCTTGAAGAACGTTTGATAGAACTTATCAGGTTGGCATCAAAACAAAGAGCAAGCAGGGACTGAAAGCCTGGCTCGGAGTGCTCAGGGATGCAGTCTGGGTGCTGCAAGCTTGTGTTGCAGTGTTGCAAACAGAGGCAATGGCTCAGTTCAGCAGCAGCTGGAACTGTGCATCTCCATAATGCAGTCAAAACCAGAGCAGCTAGCATTGTCTGCTGCTGGCTTTGCTGTCTGTGTCGCAGAGGTAGGTAGGGCTTTGCATGGCATGCATTGCTGTCCCCCTTTCCAAGAGCTTCAGGAGGCTCTTTGATCCACTTTTATTTCTGAAAGCTCCTCAGAAGTTACAGCAGAAGAAGTTACAGCTCCTCAGAAGTTACAGCAGAAGTTTTTACTGTGCAGCTTTCACTCATACGCAGACTGAGGTTGGTTGAAAGCAAACCAATGCCAATCACTTCTTTTAACTGTGTCTGTAGAGATAAGGATGCTCTGTGGCAGAAGTCAGATGCTCTGGAGTTCCAGCAGAAGCTGAGTGCAGAGCAAAGGTGGCAGGGGGACACAGAGGTCAATCACTGTCTGGACTGCCAGAAGGAGTTCTCATGGATGGTTCGCCGGCACCACTGCAGGTCAGTCCTGGAACTCTGTGTGCTGTTCGCAGGCAAAGTTCAGTGGGATCACCTGCGTGGCTGAGCTGCCCCTTCATGTCCCCAGATCAGCCTTTTTTGCAAGGGAAGGTTGGAAGGTTTCCTGTACAGCCAGCTCCTCTAGATTCATGCTAGCATTTCTCAGTGGGGATGTCGCAGGCTGTTAGTGATGTGTGTGTTTTGGCTCTCTGCTGTTCTCTATTCTCATGACCTCGTGAATCATGTAAGGTATGTAGGACTGGGACTGTTTCAACTGCAAAATGAGTGGAAAGGTTAATGAATAGTGAAGTAATTTCTGGTAACAACTTCCTGATGACTCATTTCTGCTAAACTCCGGGAAACCTGCACGTTTTCACCTACTAATGAGTTATATTACTACGACAAACAAGCCCAGTAAGGCTTCATGAACAGCAGTCATCCCTGCAGGATGCTTTTGGTCATGACAATCTTCACATGGTCATTAAAAAGTAGTTGCCAGGCTGAACACTGAGAGGGCAGGAGAGATAAATGCGGATGCAAATGCAGCACTGGTGTTCCTTCCCTGCAGGAGACACACACAGATGTGTTCCTACAATCCTCACAGTCAAAGAGCTTTGCCCTCAGAGATTTGCCCTGGGTATATATTACTAGTATATATTATGATAATGTCTTTATATTTAAACATTTAATTGTTTTTAGTAGTTTCATGTGGTTTTGGTATTTTTAATGGATTTGTAGTATTCTGCTGTGAGGTTTTTTTCCATTTGCCCTCTTTATTAAGGCAACAAAGTATGAGTGTGAATTTGTCCTGTTTAAGAACAGCTGCTTCAGCTCAGTGGGTGTTGTGAGTTCTGGCATGGATGTGACACTGGAATCGTGCAGAGGGCAAGGCAGTTATGGCAGAGCCCCAGGCTCTGTCCCACCTCTCTGGTCCCCCTCTGACACTTTTGGCTTCCCATTGTTTCTAGAATGTGCGGCCGCATTTTCTGTTACTACTGCTGCAATAACTACATGGTGACAAAGCCTGGTGGGAAGAAGGAGCGCTGCTGCAGGGCCTGCTTCAGTAAGCCAAGAGTCCTGGTGGACAGTGCAGATGACTCTGGATCCAGTGCCAACCAGGAAGGATCCCCAGCTTCACTGGAGTCCCCTGTGTCCCCATCTGAGCGGACTCTCGGTCAGTGCTGTTTGCTGTGGGCAGAGTTCTTAGGTGTTCTTCAGGAAGGCACAGGGTCACCTTCTGCCCCAGGGACCTGCAGCTTCATGGAGTGTTTCAGGATGTGCCTGCTCCCATCCTTTAGTGTGGTTGGTATTCACAGCAATTTGCATGCATGTTAAACGTCAGCCTGAGGTCTCCATACAGTTCCTAGTTATTAGCTAATGCTCTGTAAAGGCAGAGCAATGGCCTGGTCTTCCCCCTTGAGGGCTTCGTGTGCTTGCTCTTTTGCCAGCCAGCTAATGCTGTTACTTCTTTTCATCCCCTTTGTGGCACAGTTGGAAGTGAAGCCTACAAACCACCAGATGATGCAGCATTTGATATAATCACTGATGAGGAGCTGTGCCAAGTGCAGGAATCAGACTCACTCCACAGTGACAGTCAGATGGAGAGAGACTCTCTGGACCAGAGCGTGACAGATCTGTGAGTAAACACAGCTCCAGGGCACTCAGAGGGGGCAGCCAGCCTCTGCAGGAGCAGGGAGCCGTTGGTCTGCCTCAGCACGATGCCTTCAGCTGCAAGATCTTTGCAGAAGCACTTGCAGGACAGAGCAGCTGTAAGGGGCTCTGTACGTCCTCCGCTCTCCAGTTGAGGTTTCTGCCTTTTCAGGTAGTTCAGGAGGGTTCTCGTGTTGGGTGACTGAAGTCTTCTCCAGCAGTCATTGCACTGCTCCACACTGGTGGCTTTTGGGATTTCATTGCTTAGCCACACGAAGCCAGGACCCCAGATGTGTAGCTACAGCTGCCAGAGCTCAGGTGTCCCTGAAAACAGAAAGTAGTTGAGGGCAGGGCTGAACCAGCTTCCATCAAGTTTTCATTCTGAAAGGAGCTTCTCATTTCTAACTCCCAAAGCCTGTCACGAGGCTGGTCACAGGATCCTTTGTGAGAAGTGCTTTCCATAGGTAAGAACAGGCACAGTGCAGCACAGCATCCAGCTGAGAGACCGTGACCAACAGCAGATGCCCAAGGAAGAGCATCAGACCAGGACAAGCATGAAGTAATACTTCAGAATGCTCCACCAATCTCTGACAATCTGTCTGGAGGATCTGCTGAACCAGAGCTCTTCTCTCCTCGCTGTAGTGTACTTCCCATGCTTCAGTCCTTCCTGCTTTCCAGTCCCACTCCATTCCACTTTTGAAAGGAAATGGCCCCGGCTGTTTCAGCAGGCACGCCGTGGGTGAGCAGAGGGCTTGGCAAGCTGCAGCAGCGTCCTTCCTGCTGCCACCTGGTGTTAACAGGTCACACGAGAACGGAGTCTCTTGTCAGGGAACACGAGCTCCGGTTAAATCATCAAACTGCTCCTCGTGTTTTGGTACAGGCCAGCAGAGTTCAGCTGAGCCTGTTAGCAACACAGGGCTGCAGTCTTCCCCAGGCAGGTTTGTCTCTAGAATGTGCAAAGTGATGATTCCAGAATTTGGCATTGTGGCTATGGAAGCAGTCCTGGTGCAGGAAAGCATCGGCATGCAGATAGCATTTCACCCCTTTCTGCTCACAGAATGATGGCTTTCCTTCTTTCCCTTCTCCCAGAAACAGCACCTGCAACTCTTCAGCCTTGGACGAGTCGGAAGAGTGGCAAATGGCTCAGGATGCTGAGATCTGCCTGCTGAAGTCAGGAGAGATCATGTAAGCACTGGGCTGCGGGAGCAAAGCTTGGAGCAGCTACGTGAGACTTCCGTCAGAGCTGAGCGCTCATGTCTCACAGTGTTGTTTGGTCTAAGGAGAAGCAGAAACTGTAGCTCAGCTAAGCAGCAGCAGCAATGAGCCAGAGTCTCTCTCTGAGAGTAATTACAGCCTTGGATCTCTTCACTTTTCTCCCTCACAGGACCAAACTACCCCTTACGGTGGAGGAGATCTTGAACTTTGAGGATAGCAACAGGGAGCTGTTCATTAAATCCAGCACCTACAGCATCATTCCCATCACTGTTGCAGAGATGGGGCTGACAATCAGCTGGATCTTTTCATCAGACCCTAAGAGCATATCCTTCAGTGTTGTCTATCAAGAGGCAGAAGACACACCCCTGGATCAGTGCAAAGTAAGGCCTGGGCTTCCCTTTGGGCAGCCAGCAAGTGCAGCTGGGAGGCCTCTGCAGGGCTGCTAGTTGCTGCTGTGTTAAGGACTCCAGTGAAGCTGCTTCTCTCCCGAAGGCAGAGCTACATCCTTAGTTAGGTGATGCAGCCTGCAGCTGTGGAGTTGAAAACCACTGTCACTTCATCCAGCACATCTGCAGTTCACCTGCTGCTAGAGAGCACAATTAGAGCCCAAGCCTGCAAAGCTCTTGTTTTTTCCCTCCTCAGCAGTACCTCATTTGTAAGCTCCTTTGGGCTGTCATGGGGGAATAAGGCGTTGATTTGGCCTGCATTGATTCACTCCAGGGTAATTAACTCTGTGTGAAAGCTTCTTGGTTTTCAGCTGAAGGCTGAATGCAGAGTTGAGTGTTGCTTCCATCTGATAAATAAGTAAGCTTTGCTGAGAAATCGTATTTTATAACACAGAAAGTATAAAGCCATGTATTAGAAGACATTTGGCTAAGTCCTGCTCATGGATATGTTTGTTTGTATTTCATACAGGACTGCTGATGTTAGTAAACTTGTTCAGATTAACATTAATAAGGTCAGGATTTGTTTCTTGCTTGGAAGCAGAGAGTTACAGTCTCAGCTTAAAGAGGTTGTCAAAGGAAAGGGATGTCTCACTGTGACACTTTGGGTTAATTTTGATGCTGATCAGTGAAGAGAGAGAGCTTTGCAGCACAGGCACACTCTGGGAGTGTCAAGCCTAAGTGTGTTTCTGAAGGAAAATGTGAATTGATAGGATAAATGGCAAGTTCCAGTTTGATTTTTTTAATTGAATTCCAGGTTCTTATTCCTATGACCCGCTGCAACTCTCACAAGGAAACTATAAGAGGCCAGGTGAAGGTCAGAAACCCTGGAATCTACACACTGATATTTGACAACACCTTCTCCAGGTGGGTGTGCAAGGCGAGACAAGCCTGGCTTTGCAGGGGCTGGAACTGATGTGCTCTTACTCTGCCACTCAGAAGTAGGCATGACAGACTGGTCCTGGCTTGCCCAAAGATCTTCCGCCCGAGTCTTGGTTCTTGTTGGGTTTTGTGTTCCACTCACAGCAGAATTTCACTCTTGTGCATTGGCCTTGGGAAGTAATCGGAAGCAATTTGTGACTCTTTCCAACAGAGTTCAGCCGGACCCATGGTGTTATTAAACACAGACACAGCAGCCCTTGTCCAGCCATGCTTCTTTTAACACCAGGCTTCTCTTAGGGTCTTGAGCAGACTTTTAAGGCTGCCTGCCTGGCTGCCTCTGCTGATGTGGCCATCTTGCTGTCTTCTGTCTCTTGGCAGGTTCATCTCCAAACGAGTGCTCTATCACTTGGCCATCGAGCGCCCTGTCATCTACGACGGCAGTGACTTCCCATAGCCTTGGGCACCCTGGGTTATTTTAAGTTATTTTAAGTTCTATTTTAAGAAATGCTGTTGTTTATGTACATGTAAGCATTGTGGTTACCTCTGTGTTGGAAGGCTTTGAAACTATGCAGTAGCTGCAGTGCACTTAGAGAAGCTGTAGACACTAAAAGCCAGAAGCCTTTTTAGGAACACTAACAGCTCTGTACTGTGTACAGAGCGCCCTGAAGCCAGGCTGTGCTCGAGCAGCTCAGGTCACGTTCCAGCCACTGTTCTTCCCAGTGGGGAGGAAGGTGAGGGGTGTCTGAATGCAAACTGAAATTCTCCACTGAAAATGGAATTGCTTTTATTCCAAAAATATCCTTCAAAAGGAAATGTAAAGAAAAACGTGTTTGTGTTGGCCTCTCCTCTGAGGAGAACTCTGCTGGTCCTCTTCTGCACCAGTGCTGCTGGTCGGAACAAGCTATGCAACGCTGCAGCCTTCACAGGCAGCTGCTGCAGCCCAGACAGAGCTCTGTACCTTCTCCGTGCTTCACAAACAGCCAGCAGAGGGTTTTACACTTGGGGCTAAGGTCTGCTGAGTCTTACCTGGTTTTACAAATGCTCTAGTACTGAATACCAGTTACAAACCAGTAACAGTCCTCCTCTGCAGACTGTCAAAGCCAGCCTGGATGTGTTCTTGTGTGACCTGCCCCAGCTGATCCTGCTTTGGCAGGCGGTTGGACCCCATGATCCCTGGAGGTCTCTTCCAACCCCTGACATTCTCTGTTTCTGTGAACAACAGAAATCAGCAACTCCCTTCAGTGTTGCTTGCTGTACTCTTGAGTTGGCCCAGAGAAAGGAACTCCTCGAGTGAGGACCGTCACCTGTGGCAGGAAGTACTGTGGCTGTGGTGGCATCAGGAAGAGCAGCATTCCTTTTCCTGCTCCAGCACCTTGCTCATCAGCACACACAGGAAAGCTCAGCCTCTGAGGAGGGCAGCATGCTCTCTCTCACCAGAAAGGTAGCAATCAGATTTAAACTGGGTTTGTGTCTTCTGTGTCCTTCATAACCCTTGCAGTCAGCTGCTAAGCTTCTGTCTCAGGGCTGACAGAGCTGGCCATGAGGGCTGCCTTTTTAAGGAAGCCTGGGGTCTCCTCTGCACTAAACTTGGGCTTTCTAGGTGGAATTTCAACTTTGATGAAAATACCTGAGAGTTGGTTTTAAACCTTCCATCCCTTCTGATGGGAAGGCAAAACATTTTGGTAGGAGAAAGGAAAAAGGCTCTTTCTCCTACCAGCTCTCATCGTCATTTTAGTTGTGTCTGACTTCTGATGTCATTATTCTCCAGAGCAGATCTCAGACCTGGAAGGTTTTAGTGCAGCTGTTGGTACCAGACCAGCTATAGGAACCTTGTTGATTCTTGGTGGCAGCTGTCGCTGGTATACAGGGCTCATGGTGGGAGGCAGAAAAGAAAAATGTAAGGGGGGGGAGGGAGGGAGGGAAGGAAGGAAAGGAAGGAAGGAAGGAAGGAAGGAAGGAAGGAAGGAAGGAAGGAAGGAAGGAAGGAAGGAAGGAAGGAAGGAAGGAAGGAAGGAAGGAAGGAAGGAAGGAAGGAAGGAAGGAAGGAAGGAAGGAGGGAGGGAGGGAAGGAGGGAGGGAGGGAGGGAAGGAGGGAGGGAGGGAAGGAAGGAAGGAAGGAAGGAAGGAAGGAAGGAAGGAAGGAAGGAAGGAAGGAAGGAAGGAAGGAAGGAAGGAAGGAAGGAAGGAAGGAAGGAAGGAAGGAGGAAAGGAAGGAAGGAGGGAGGAAAGGAAGGAAGGAGGGAGGAAAGGAAGGAGGGAGGGAAGGAAAGGAAGGAAGGAAGGAAGGAAGGAAGGAAGGAAGGAAGGAAGGAAGGAAGGAAGGAAGGAAGGAAGGACGGGCACAAGCTGAAGAAAATTGCTTAGGTGAGAGGAAAGGGGCAAATTTGTAAATATATGAACAAGAACAGGAATTTGGAGTTATCTGCTGGCCTAGGGAAGGAAGTCAGGAGAGGCCATCCTGTGCTTGTGTCACCAGTCTGATCCTTTATCCACAGGGAATGTCCTACAGCAAAAGGCTGGTTGTTTGAAAGGTGGGAATCACAGGCAAGTGGTGGACATTTCCATAGTGGCAGCTGAGGTAGAGAGAAGTTTGTGATCACAGAAAAGCAAAGCATGCTGCAAGTAAAGTTAGAGGCTGCTGATCATTCATTCCAGTTGCTAGCAGAATATGGATGCAGTGATCCTGGAAAAGACTGTGGAAGAAGGGCTGCTTTCCATGGAGCACCTGGAGCTTGGGAGCTGGTCCATCAACAGACTCCCCTTCACACTCTTGGTGGTGCAGAGGGTCCCTCTTCTGAGGGAACAGCTGAGGCCTGGGCTGGCTGTGTGCAGAGAAGTGTGATAGGCAAGAGATGGAGGCAGAGGCACTGAATGGTCGATGGGCTAGGCCAGGTGTCAGTGCTGAAGCTGGTTTCTTTCTCCGTAGGCAAGAAGTGATTATTTATTGCTTCAGACAGTCTGCTGTGCAGTTTCACTGAGCTCTTACTGAAGGCTGCTGCAGTTTTCCTTAGGCTTTTAGGTGTGGTTTTCCAAAGCAGTGTGCTGTTGTTTAGGGTAGAATACTAATCTTGGTGTCTTAAATGCCAGAGGTGAGGTACAGGGGCACTGGCAAGCATCTTAGCCCAAAACAGGACAACTCTGCTCAGAAGTATTTGGAATCTCTCTACTCAGAATTTGAGTCTTGCCTCTGGATTTGCTCTCTGCATTCCAAGTCACAGCATTTTTTCATCCTGTGGCAAATGCTTTGGAGTCTGCCTGTGTAACTGAAAGGATTTGGCTCCATTGAGTAAGCCTTTCATGGCTGAAGCAGATGTTTGGGAGGAGGACAATAAAAGCACTGGGTTGTGTTTATTTAGCATTTGAGTCCTTATGGTACCTTCAAGTTTTTCTGCCCCTGAGAGTGGTTTTATGGCTCTTTTGCCATAAACCTGTAGAAAGGAAAGATGAGTATTGAAGAAGGAGGAAAAGCAAATGGGAGGATACTCTAAAGCTGCTAAAGTACAGGTGAACAGGAGCACAAGTGTTCAAGAGCAGGAATGCCATGAGGAAGAGGGAGCCTCTTGCACCTCATTACCAACCTTTTCCTTGAATGACCCAGACAGTTTATTACTGGAGCCAAAGAAACCCCATGAAGGACTTAGCCCAAGTAGAAGTGTGTGCAAGAGATTCTTTCAGTGGAGCACCTTCCATCTCTGTTCACAAAGCCCTCGAGCCAAGGGCACTGTTTCCCTACAGGTCCTCAGGCGATCTGTTGTTCTGGGCCTTTTATTATCTGCAGCAATGCAATCAGGAGAAAACAACTATTCAGAATGGATCACAACGTTAATTTCAGAGGGGGTCACTCATGGCACAGAAGAGTGTACTTTGGTGTTTCTCCTGGCTGCTGGAACAGGGCAGGGCAAGGTGTTCTGTTGGGAGCGGGTTCTGTGAAGGAGGGAGCCGCTGCTGTCAGAGGACAGCGATCCTCTGCTCAGTGGTGCTTTGGGCAAGAGCGCCGAGTGTGTTGCACAAGGGTGTGGCCCGTTCCAGAGCAGCTGCAAAGGCCTGACTTTGCTCCTACTTTCACCTGGCGATGGCACTATTGTTTTAGCCACGCCCAACCACTTCTTCAGAAGCACCTTCTGGCCTGAACTGCCAAAGAATTGCAATCCCCTTCACGCCAAACTTCATGCTCCAGATAGAGAAAGAGGATGTTTTCTGTGTCCCAGCATCTGTAAAGTTACAGAGATCCAGACGGTTGTATACTGGAATGTTTCTTGATGTTTTCCTCCCTCCCCCTTGTTTTTTAACCTCAGGAATTAAAACAACCCACCTCTATCACTGATAACGTGTGTCCCTGTCTGTCCTGTAGAGGTAGCTTTGCCTGGGAGGTAAAAGCAGATAGAGGCAAATCACCTAAGCAGGTAAAGCCTTACAGGACAAGGGAAACAGAAACCAGCTTTTCAGGCTGGTGGAGGAAGGCTTCGTCTCTGCACCAGAGCAACAGCCCCAGGGCACAGGCTCCTCCCTGCCGCTGGGGTCGTTCCAGCGGGGCCAGGAGGACAGCAAGCCCTGTCACCATCGTTTGTCGCTGTTACTGGTTATTTCTGTTTCCTCAGGGGAGATTCCTGCTGGGATGGAGGCTGTGACATCTCAGATCTCCATATTTCAGCAGCAGCAGCCCCTGCTCCATGCTCACTCTAGGACAGCCTCCAGCAAAGCTTCGCGACAGAGGCAAGGACCTGAAGTGCCCTGTGAGTGACCATCCCTGGTACGAACAGCTCTGCAGGGGAGGCTGCAGCTCCTGGAAGCCTTTGTCTGCATCTCCAGTGCATTTCTAGCCATACTGGACAATACCTCCTCATGTCTCTGGTGCTAGGGGCAAGGATCCGCCTAGGTTTTTACACCAGAGGTGGTGAAACACTGGCCCAGGCTGCCCAGAGAGGTGGCAGCTGCTCCATCCCTGGAAACGTTCCAGATCAAGTCAGGTGGGGCTCTTAGCTAGCTGAAAATGTCCCTGCTCGCTGCAGAGTGGACTAGATGACCTTTAAAGGTCCCTTCCAACCCAAACCAGTCTGTAATTCTGTGACTCTGCTCCGTGAAACTGGGGGAGAAGTGGATGGAGAGCAGAGATCTGGATGTGCTGGTGGAGAGCAGACTCTGTGCCAGGCAGCAGTGTGCCCTGCTAGACGAGAGGGTGAACTGCATCCTGGGGTCCATTAAAGCCAGCATCGTCAGCTGGGCAGGAAGGAGGATTGTCCTGTTAAGTGTGTGGCCTCCTCATGAGTACTGTGTGCAGTTCCCCACAGTTTAGGAAGGATGAAGTCACTCAAATGCATCCAGAGGGCACAAAGCTGGTGGCAGGACCGGGAGGAGAGTCCTGGGAGGAGTGGTGGAGTTCGGGTTTGCCTGGTTTGGAGGGGAGGCTGAAGGTCACCTCATGGCTCTCTACAGCTCTCCGAGGAGGGAGGGGGCGTGGAGAAGGACGTGCTGACCTCTTTTCCCTGGTGCCCAGTGCCAGGATGCGTGAGAGCGGTTCAAAGCGGCACCAGAGGCGGGTCAGACTGGACAGCTCTTCGCCGAGAGGGTGTTCAGACCCTGCGCCAGGCTGCCCGGAGAGGTGGTTGTCGGTGTGTGAGAGGCACACGGGCGATGCTCGCCCGGCGCCGGCGGGGCTCCGCTCCCGGCGGGGCTCCGCTCCCGGCGGGGCTCCGCTCCCGGCGGGGCTCCGCTCCCGGCGGGGCTCCGCTCCCGGCGGGGCTCCGCTCCCGGCGGGGCTCCGCTCCCGGCGGGGCTCCGCTCCCGGCGGGGCTCCGCTCCCGGCGGGGCTCCGCTCCCGGCGGGGCTCCGCTCCCGGCGGGGCTCCGCTCCCGGCGGGGCTCCGCTCCCGGCGGGGCTCCGCTCCCGGCGGGGCTCCGCTCCCGGCGGGGCTCCGCGCGGGCGCAGCGCGCGGGTTGCCCGGGAGACGGCCGCGGGCGGGCGGGGCGCGAGCGAGCCCCCGCCCATAGCGCGCGGCGCGGCGCTCGCGAGGCTGCGGCGCCATAGCAACGCCGAGCTGCCGCCGGCCGCCATGGTGAGTGACGGGGCCTGGCTCCGGGCGCCGCGGGGAGCGACGGCGCCTGGCCGCCGCCGCCGGGCGCCGCGGCACGGGCGGGAGGCCGGCTCTGGGGCGGGGCGGGGAGGTGGCCCGGCCAAGGCTCGCTGGGCGGGGGAGGGTGCTGCCGTGCCCGCCGTCCTGGGTACCTGCGTCACCCCGTGGGACCCTGCGGAGGCTGCTGGGGCCTGAGTTTCGCAGTGTCCCGTCCGCTTAACGGCGCTTGCAGCTCGGCGGCTTCGGGCTGCGGCCGTGCCTCTTGCATTAGTCTGATGGCCTTTTGAGGCTGCTCTCTAGGCTGTGCTGGCATGCCTGCCTTTCTGCCTGCAGCATACGGAAACTTTTCACCTAGCGAAAACCCTGCAAAGAGCTTCAGTCGAGCTTTGCTTGTGCGTTCGCGTTCGCAAGGTGTGGGACTTTGTGGGAGGCATCACGCCTGCAGCCGCGCCGTGAGGGTTTCTTTGCTGCTGTTGCTTTCTTCCTTTTCTGCCTTTAATTTCCGTGCAGCCGAGCTCTGCGCTCAGGGTGTTGGTGCTGTTCACCCAGGCGTTGCCCGTAGCAGCTGCGCTAACGCAGACGAGGTTTCGCCGCTTTGTCTGAGTAGCTGCACAGCTGTTTCCAATACCAGTAATGCGAACGCTCTACGGGGGAGTAACTGAAACCTGATTTCACCTGTGGCTCCTCAGCCCTGCAGGGCTGTGCTGATACCCAGCAGTGCCTTGTGCGCTGTGCTGCTGCAGGGCAGGGTCTGTTCTGCTGTCACCGGCCGCGAGTTCCTGTGTGACTCGAAACAGTCACGTGTGGAAGGGCTAACTGGCCACATCTGAGCGCGCTCCCTGCCCAACTTGCCTTGGCGTCGTTGTTTCTGGACGGCAGGCCGGTGACATTTCCTGCATGGCCTTCAGTGATCAGCGGGATTTGTTTCCCAGGGTTTTGCAAACCAGCACGGGAACACAGCAAGCTGTCCTCTGTGCTGTTAGTAGTACCTCTGTGGCACTGCCCCACAACAGCATACACAGGGGTGTGTGACACAAAGACACGTTTATCCCAGAGCTTCATTTCTCCTGCAGACTTTCTGGTTCTGATCCTCTGGCTGGCTCCAGTTGTGTGTCTTTTCCTGTCGTCTGAGGGCTTGCTTTCTTCCTGGTAGAGGAGGAGTATCTCTGTGAGGTGTACAGGTGAAACTATGTCTGGTCTATAACATACCAGTTAACACTTGAAGCCTGTGAAAGCAAGCAGAGAAAGGAGTCGCAGGGCAAGTCTGCAGAGAGCTTGTGCTCCTTTTTGGCTTGTTCCAGGCTGTTTTTGTGGTTATGCCCTTGTCTGCAGGCAGAGCTGGGCCTTAATGAGCACCACCAGAATGAAGTGGTCAGCTACATGCGTTTTGCTCGTTTCAAGCGTGGGCTGTGCCTCAAAACAGTGGATTCTTGTTTCCAGGACCTTAAGGACAGCAGGTATATGTGTGTGTGTGTTTGGGTTTGGTTCTGAGCAAGAGTAAAGCAAAATATTCTAGTAACAGTTGCAGGCTTTGATGTTGTGTGAGACAGCTTTTGTCCACGTGGGTTTGCATGTGCTTAGTGAGGAAGACAGGCTGAGGAGTTTGCAAGAGTTACAAGTCTCTTTCATGCTGAGTTAGCACACAGCTATGGACAGCATGACTTCGCTTTCTGTACTGCTTCTGAGGTCTAAATCCGGTGCAAGGCTGAAGTCGCCTTTGTGATTGTAACGTTTCCAGGAGGGAGTTTGAACACAGTAAGCCATTAGCAGTGCCACAGTCCTTAGTAACTACTGGCAGTGGATGTTTTCAGAGGGATGTTACAGAAGAACAATATTTGTGTAGTGAGGTCTCATAGCAGTGTAAAATTATCATCATCACAAGCACACAGAGCTGTTGGAGTGAGCCCAGAGTAGGCCACAAAGGTGATACAAGAGCTGGAGCAGCTCTGCTATGAGGGCAGGCTGAGGAAGCTGGGGGTGTTCAGCCTGGAGAAGAGGAGACTCCGGGGCAGACCTTAGAGCTGCTAAGTGCCTGAAGGGATCCTGCAGGAAGGCTGCAGATGACTTTTTCTGAGGGTGTCTAGGAACAGGCCGAGGGGGAATGGTTTGATGCTGAGGCACAGCAGGGTTAGACTGGAGCTGAGGAAGAAGTTCTTGAGTGTGAAGGTGGTGAGACTGGCACAGGCTGCCCAGGGAGTCTGTGGCTGCCTTCTCACTGAGGGTGTTGGAGTCCAGGCTGGATGAGGCCTTGAGCATCTGAGTCTCTCTGCTAGTCCCTGCCCATGGCTGGGAGCTTGGAGTAGATGTTCTGAGGTCCCTTTCAGCCTGAGCCATTCTGTGATTGTCGTTGCTATCACACCTGACTCCTTGAACGCTCTGTTTAGGCTGGTTGAGGAGACCTTCACGGTCGATGAGGTGGCAGACATGCTGGATGGGCTGCAGACCGTTGTGCACAGTGAAGTAGAGTCAGAGCTCATCAATACAACCTACACCAACGTCCTGCTGCTCCGGCAGCTCTTCTCGCAGGCCGAGAAGTGGTACCTGAGGCTGCAGACAGATGTCTCCGACCTGGAGAACCGGTAACATCCGGGGCTGGAGTGCCCTGCAGCAGGGGGAAACCTTCCCACTACTGACTGCTTGCATTCTTTCTTGTAACCATACAATCCTCCTCTTTTGCTGTTATGTCAATGATAGCTTAGTTTCAAGGCTTCCACCTATACACAATTTCAGATTTGTCAGAAGTTTTTATTTGCAGTATCTTCACTTGAATGAATCAGTGAAGAGCAGGCAATAGGACTTGCTTAACAAGCCCTTGTCTAATGAGATGATATTTTGATCAGTGATGCTACATTGTACAGATACCATACTGCAGCATGGGGTGGTCTGTTTGTGTAGGAATTCATTCTTGACTTCTGCTGAGAATCTTATGTGCAATAAAGGGTGTAGCATCAGCCTGGTAAAATATGCTTCACAGGGTAGCTTTCGAGTAAACAAATCCCTCCTTTTCTTTTCAAGAGAACTGTTGGAGCAGGTTGCTGAATTTGAAAAGTCAGAATTTACCTCTTCAAACAAGAAGGTAGAGTTTTATTTTAATCAGATCATCAAATGTCATGTGGAATTGTGAGAAGTGTTTAAAGTACTTAGTGTTCTTTGTGCTTAAGAGAGAAAACCAAACCCCCCCCTTTTTTCAGAGCAATCTTTGAGTCTCCAAAAAGCAGCATTCTGCAGTTCAGCACCAAGACTTGCACTGAGTTGCCTTGGCTGTTGCCATATGGCAGCTTCTGCCTCAATCCTCATCCCAGAGTCAGACAAGGGCTGTGCCGGAGCATCTGCTCCTGGGTTCCCTTCCCCCTGGAAACTGGGGTAAGACTGGAACATTGCAAGCATGGAGTCAAGAGCTGGGAAGATTCCACAATGCAGATGTGACTCCAGCTTCTCTTGTATGATTATGGTTTGGAGCAGGAAGCTATACTTAGTTCATAGTTTGCTTAAACATTTATACATATTTCAGTCACTCAAATATTTTCTTTCCTTGCTGCTTTTGGGTGCTGCAGCCTTATGTAAATCTGAGTTAGCAATCCTTTCATGCAGTACTGTTGTTTAACCTCTGCTGAAAGTGAAGTATGTAACTTAGGAGCCCATGTACTGCTTAAAAATGAACTTAAGCTAAAGGTCATTCACCTGCTTCACCAAAGGAAAGCTTTCTTTGGGCGGACTGGCAGTAGTTATTTTACAGACTAGATGAGCACACCTTCTCCTCCTAGAAACCTGCAGAGTCCATTTTTTTAACCTTTGTTTCTTTAGCCCAGCACAGATCTCACTAAGCCCAAACTGGCTCCATTAAATGAAGGTGGGTCAGAGCTGCTGAACAAGGTAAGAACTTGCTGCTCATTTGTGGTCAGTGGCTGTGCTGCTTGCTCAGCTGAGTGTGCACTGCTGTTTGTGTAGTGCCTGTTTCTGTAGACACCGAGGTAAGGTACCCCAGAACATAAGATAATGCTAAGGAATCCGGAGGTGTCGTAAAGCCTCTGGAATTTGTGTGATTATGGTCTCTAAGTACTGGCCCTCCTTTGGCAAAACACTTTTGTAAATGTTTCTCTTTCAGTGTAATGAGGCAAATGAGTAGAAAGCAGTGTTCAGTGTGTTCCATGCAGCTGGCTTTCCAGCAAGAGAGGAAATGAGATGTAGCTGGCTGAGTGCTTAGGTGATAGAACGATTTCTGTCTCACTGGATGTCAGTCTTGCTACGTCCAGGGTTTTTTCTTTTGCTGATTGGCTAAATTCCTCCTAAACAAAGAGGTGCTGAAAGAATTGGGCATTTCCCAGTTTTGAAAACTCTGATTTTACACTTGCGAAAGATTTTCAGAACTGCAAAACACATTCTGGAGTTTACTGTGAGCAGTAGCTTTTATTGAACTAGTGTCCACTGACCTTTGTTCAAATGCCACACTTCTGCCAATGCACTTCTAAGTTAAAGTGCAAGGAGTTGCATTTTCTGTCCTCTAGCCTGCATTCCCTAAGTGATCTGTCAAGTGCAGTGTCTGAATCAGGTTGCTGTTAGCACTTGAGGTAATCAAAGCTTTGCAGAATTCAGACTTATATTTTCTTACAGGTCAGGGTGGCTCTCTTTCAACAGTAGCTTCAAAGTCTATTTCATAGCAGTTTGGGTTGCAAATGTGCATCTGATGTGGGCTTTTTTCTCTCAAAACCCAATCATTCACGTGGGGAATTTGCTTTGCCAACTGAAACATGGCTGCTTCCTGTGACACAGAAAATGATGCATGATAACCTGGCTTTGTTTTCGTAAACAGGAGCTACAAATAAGTTCTCACTTGGCTGTTGATTGAAAAGACAAGAGGTCTGCAGTTCTGTCATCAGTCTTGATAGCAACCAAATGCTGAGCTTACTAGTCCCAGTTCAGTAAAACATGTGTCAGATTTAAGTCACCAGTCCTCTGTATTACAGCAGGGTTGGAGAATGGATTTCTTGCTGAGGCAGAAAACAAATAAAATGCCTGCTAATTTCTTGTTCTTTATAAACCCTTAGAAGCTTATTTGCTTTCCTCAGCTATGAAGTGTATTTTCTTACCTGAAATGTCTTGGAAATTGAAAGTAGCACCAGAGTGTTCAAGGACTTTGCTTATTTGTTACCTCAGACAGTTGCTCATCTCCAAGAAGAAAATGAGAAGTTGAAGGCCAGGCTCAGGACCATAGAAACACAGGTAAGTTCCCTGTCAACTTGGATACTTAATGCTGGCTGCATATTGTAAGAGTTCCATGGTTACTGTTCTTGTGTTTTCAGTTCAAGTGCTTCTGAGGTTTTACATTGTCTCTATTACAGGCTACAGCTGCACTAGATGAGAAGGTCAAGCTGGAGAAGTCACTGAGGGATTTACAGGTGATCCAAGGAGATCAAAAGGTAAATGTCAGTGAGGCCTTTTACCCAGTAGCTGCCTGTACCACTAGATTTGGTGCCTGCAGCATGCTGCTCAACTGGCACACACCCAAGTTCAGGCTGCATCCTCTTGTTCCTGCAGGCTGGGCTGGCTGTCAGCAGGTCATCCAGAACCTTAGTTGCTATGGCCTGCGTAGGCTAGGAGGAGTTGTGGTCAGAAAGGAGTGTTGAGGTGCTCTCAGGGAGTAGCATTCCAGAGTGTCTTCTCAGGGGGGTGTCCATGCAAGTGGATACAACTTGGTTTGTTTCTCCCTGGTTACTAATGAAAGAATGATTCCTAAGCTGGGCTTTGAGACACCAGCAGGACACTAAGTTCTTTCACGTGTTTATCACACTTGGTAGTGACAGCAGCAAAGCAGACCTGCTGTTTCTCACTTTTGCCTTGAAAACCCTAAATACTGATGTGTAAATGCCCAGCCTCTTTTCATCTTAAACACGAAGGGAAGCTTGGCAACAAATGCCACTGCCCACGGGCAGATGGTCCATGTTCTGCTCAAATCCAGTGCTGTTTAGTTTTGCTGCCTTTTTTTTTGTAAATGAGGATTCAAAAGTGCTGAGTTGCTGCTGCAGGTGAAAAACCCAAACATAAGGAGCTGGGAGTTGTGCAGGTCGAGATGTGTAAATCTGTTTGTGGTTTTAAAAGTCTGTACCTGTCTTTTGTCAACAATTTTCCTTCTTTAAAGGTTGTTCATCTCTGATTGTTTCTCAGATTGAAAGCATTTGAGTCCAAATGTGTAGCAAAATCAGAACACTTTAATCCCATTATTTTGAGAAGCTGAATTTATGAAATTCCTGTGGTATTTACAGAAGTGAAACTCAATATCCTAAAGCATTTCCCACCTTAATTTTCCTGTTTTAATCCCCATTTCTTTTTGTTTTGCTTTCTAACTGGTTTATGGTATGTACTTGGCTTTCTTAATATCTTACCATTCTGTCTAGTAACTTTTAAAATCTGTATTCAATTGGAGGACTGATTGATTGATTGATTGATTGATTTATCAGCCCTGGCAAATTTTTTCTGCATCTGTTTTGTTAAGCCTTGAGTTATTAATGGTTAAAAATATTAAAGGGGTTTATTAAGTCCTATATAATAATGTTTGTAGTTTTTAAGGATGGGAACCAAATCTCTGCCTTCCTGTCTGGTTAAGCATGAGTTGGCCTCAGTGTCAGGGCTGCTGATTATTTTCAGCCTTCCTGTCTTAATTTGCTCTCTCTAGTCTGTCCCTTTCTTCTGCAGCTGTGACAGGTTCTGTTCGCAGGCAGCTGTTCAGATTAGCTGGTAGATAGTGCTGAATTGCACAGTTTCGGCCCAAGTGTCGGTGTGGAGCAGATGCTGCATTTCCTCCAGCATCCCCTCTGTATTTTGGTAGGATGGTGTCAGTGAAATCACAGGGGCACAGCTGCCTGTCCCAGCAGCAGTCTGCAAACCCTTGGGACAGACAAGAGGAGTTCTGAAGGACCAACTCTTAGGTTGCAGATCTCTGCTGCTTTTTCGATGGCTAACATGGTTCCCAACACTGAATATGAAGAGTGGTTTGGGAGAAACTGCTCTACTGGATCACTTTAACTTGAGGATACTGAGTTTTGAGATAGCTGACCTAAGCCACAGGTTAGAAAAATGGTCTCTTGTGATCTGAACTGTGATACAGCACTGCACCCTGCCACTCGGTCGGCATTTCCTCTGCTCCACTCCCACCTTCCAGACAGGAGAAGGAGCAGAGCTTCCTTAGGGCTTTGTTCTTCTTAAGGTGCTGCTGTTTGAGTCTCATCCCAGATCATTGCACTTTGGAGAATCTGAGCTAAACTGGAGGCAGTGAGGTTAAAAATGGCCATCCAGCCACCTCCACATGCACTTACTAATGCAGTTTGAGGGTTATAAATCAGTGCTTCAGCTCTTCTGTTTTTTTTCCCTTTTGGCTAAAGTATTTCTAATTTAGGCTTTGTGGGAACGATGTAAACATAATTATTAAACTTAAGGTGTACCTTAACTTGGTGGGAATTTGCACTTGACATTTTAAACCTCTCTTGAATTTGACACATTTTAACTACTTGTTCTGTTGAAGACCGATGCAAACCAGGACATTACTGAACTGGAAGATAAAGTGGCAGCTTTGAAGTGCCAGTTTGAGAAGACTTTGAATGATGCTACTGAAAACCAAAAATCCTTGGAAGACAACTTGGTGACCACAAAACATGATCTGCTTAAGGTTCAGGATCAGCTCTCCACGGCTCAGAAGGTTAGCATTTCCTTCTCATGGAAGAGGGAGAGCCTCCTCTCATCTTAACTGATCACTAGTGGAACCGGGAGAGCCTTTCATCTATCTGAGGATGTCCCTGCTTACTGCAGAGGGGGTTAGACCAGATGACTTTAGAAGTCACTTCCGAGCCTTAGCATTCTGTGATTCCTAACTGACGGCTGATGTAACAGTGAGAGCCTCTCATTTTAACTGAGCACTAATTTAGCAAACACACACTGCAGGCTGCAGAGGTCACTGGTCAGATGTTTCTGTCTTCTTTTTATCCCATTCCAAGGGAAAAGCACATTATATATGAATGAGCAAACTGTTAGCTGTGTGAATACTTAGAAACTGCCCATTTGTCTGTGCATTTCAGTCATTTGACTGAAAAATACATCCCCGGGCTTAGAATTACAGAACCATGAAGGTTGGAAAAGACCTTGAAGATGATTGAGTCTAACCATAACCCAACTACCATGACCACCGAACTATACTCTGAAGCACCACATCCACAGCTTCCTGAACACCTCCAGGGATGGTGACTCCACTGCCTCCCTGGGCACCCTTTTCCAACACCTCACCATGCTCTCAGGAAAGCTTTTTCTGATGTTCAGCCTAGACCTCCCCTGGCACAACTTTTCTCATGCTGTCTCTTGGGAGAAAAGACCAAGAGCAGCCTCACCACAGCCTCCTTTCAGGGAGCTCTAGAGAGCAAGTCTTCAGAAGACTTTAGCATGGCTTTGTTAGGAAATGTTAATCTCTGCCCATAGTCTTCTGCAAAGCTACTTAGCTGGCTGCATCCAGATCCCAGTAAGGAAGAGAGCTGGAGGTGAAAAGAAGTCATCTTTATTTTGATAGATGATGCTGATGTGGCTTTCAGAATGCAGCAATAATGTGTTGGTCATACTGTGTAGGAGCTGGAGAAGAAATTCCAGCAAACGGCTGCCTACCGCAACATGAAGGAGATCCTCAGCAAGAAGAATGAACAGATAAAGGAGCTGCGGAAAAAGCTGGCCAAGTAAGTGCTGCCCTTCTGCTCTGGGGCCTGCTCCCTGACCTCAGCTCTAAGCCAGACTAGCAAGTGTGCCTTTCAAAGGATTCCTGGTAGGCTGTGCCCTGATGTTTGACAGAGCAGTGCTGGGTGAGTGCAGCAGGTACGCGGTGGCATAGCAAGTATCAAGGGAACTTAGCATGGAGAGGACACAAAGCAGTCCTGCACTGGGCACCATGGGTGCCAGACCTGTGCTGCAGGGGGGCAGAAGTGGAACTTAGAACGGCTGTTGAAAATTCTGCCTCTGGTTTGGGATTGTAGGTAGGCTCCTGGCTGTTTGTCCTTCTGCTGCTTGGCAAGCTGGGCAGTTTTCAAAGCAGCGCTGGCCTGGTGCATAGGTAGTCTGGTCTCTGCCCTAAGCCAGGAGGGAGCGTGGCTCTAGTGGAAGCAATTCAGTACTGCAGTTTCCGAGTTTCGTTAGACAGAAAATGTCTGAGTGTTTCTGCTCTGCTGTGCTGACTGATGTGCGTATTTATGATCCTCAGGTACGAGCCAGAGGACTAACATACCCAGGCCAGCTGATCTGTTGGAAGCTGCCGTAGAAAGAAAATGTGAACTGGTATTATTTTTAATTAACTTTTGGGTTGAGTGGTGCAGTTTTTTGCTTCTAGTGCTTACAAGTACTTTTTATTAATACTCATAACACACTGAAACTCCTACCTTGCCTCCTTGTAAGCCTACATTTGACAGGGATTAGTTTCTGTAGCTGTGTTTTAACGTTCCTGGAGAAGTTGTGGAGAAGCTCAGCGAATTGCCGAGGTCATTCTCTGCAAAGAAAGGGGGGATTTCTGGTGAGGAAGAAAGGGGTTTTGACACCTCTGAGGTGGCAGCTGGAGTTGTCACTTTTGTTAGCGTAGCCACAAGTGAAAATGCCCCCGGAGGAAGCAGAAGGGAGGAAACAAAATCACTCCATGTTGTTTCACATTGGACACGTGTGCCAGGTGGGCAGCAAGGCTTTGCTAGAGAGCGTTCATCAGCCAGTGAGGTCAGTGCGTTCCAGCAGCAGTGCTGGGCCCGGTCGGGGAGAGGCACTGCTTGTGGCTCTGCCTCTTTACTGCCATCTATTTGAAACAAGTTGAAACATCAGCAGGTGGATTCCCCCTTTGCAAGTGTCCCTCACCTTAGGGGGATCATTGGAAAGGTTGCTGCTGGAGCAACTTTCCTGGGCAGGAAGTTATTGTATGTGTTCTTCTCCTTTCTTGGTGTTACCTTAGTAGAAAGCAGTTTACTCCTCTCAAGTCTCTTACTTGTAATCCTCTGCTGTGCACTTCTCTGGCAGCCTCCAGCACTACCTTCCACTTGTTGGTCTGTCCCTGTTCATGTGTATGTGGTATTTTACTCCAAATAAAGCTGTTGTGTTTTCAAACATTTAATCCTTAAGGAACTGTTTTGGGATTTTAATAGGAATGTTTTGTAGAACTTTATTTTTTTGGTGTCTGTGGAATAGAGTGGCAGATCAGGAAAGGTGTTTTACAGGACCTGACTATCTCCGCAAACAAGGAAGGCAAATCTTGTTGAAACAAAGCCCTGACTCTGAGCTGTCTGGCAGATCTCTGGCTCAGCGGAGGAGAGCAGTGTGCTGCTTTCTCTGGTTCGTGGCACACAAGCCAAAGTCATGCATGGAGCTCTTGCTGAAGAGCGCATCCTCTGTCAGAGGTGATGTAGCTGCCACAGAAGCCCTGGAGCATTTTACAGTAGCAGCTCTTTCTGATGAGATAAGTGCAGTATTGTGAAGATGGAGATGACATCTCGACCACTCCTGACTGACGTTTCTAAAACTTCACTCCTGTCCCTGAGGTATCAATTCTAACACTGCTTTTACCAGGCTCTGTTCCTCGGGAGTTCATTCCGCTGCTCAGACAGACATCCATTCCTTCCACTCCAGCTGTTGATTCCCCAGTCGTGCCCGAAGGGAATGTCTAAACAGGCAATGTCTCTGTGTGACCTGGAGGAGTCAATCTCTTTGAGGCTGGGTGGGGTGGTTTTATCTTGCAGACCGAAGAGTATTTCCTACAGAAGTGAAATCTGGGCAGCTCTGCCTCGTTAAGTGTTGGCTTTTTAAGCTGACAAAGAACCTTGTGCCCTAAGCATGGTTTGAGTTCAGCAGGTGGTGGTGAAGAGAGGACCCGCAGCGCTGCATGCTGCCACCCCGCGGAAGCAGGGTGTCCCCCCAGTGCTTTAACTCCTCAGTCTCTGTCCTTAACAGCCCTCTCTAAACGTCCCGAGATAAGTGGTGGTACACACTAACGTTTCAGCTGCAAGTGCTCCTCTGCTCTTGATAAAGTGCTGCGAGGACAGCTCACTGGGACACTGCCTCTGTACCCGCAGTTGTCTGACAGGCACTTTGATTCCAGTCCAGTTCTTCAGTTTGATTCCCCTCTCCTGACATTGTCAGGGAGGGCTGCTGGCTTCTGTGTAATTCCAGATGCTGCCAGACCACTGTGAAATGATTCTTACTCGGGAAACAAAGATGAGTTGTCTTGAGGTGTCAAGTGCTGAATGGATGGAGCCTCGACAGTTCGATCTGTTCTAGGAGGATGTGCCCTTTCAAACACACTACATTGGCTTTACAGTAACGTTAAGGTAAGTTTGTGTGTGAGCAGATAGCAAGTGCCGCTGTAACTGTTGGCAATGTTTCTAATGGCTTTGAGCAGAGAATGTGCCTTGAAGTTACCCTGTGGCCCTTAACTCTGACACTGTCCCATTGAAAGCATTGGTCCTGGATTCCTGCCCTGCTCTGGCTGCCTGCAGACTCCCTGAATGCACTGCCATCTGCCTCCCCCTTTGGACAGTCAGCAGCCCGATTGGAGTCAGCTCTTCTCCAAAGGAAGGTAGGTTGATAGTTGGCACTCTGTTTCAGCAGACTTCTGAAAACTGTTTTGCAATGATGATTTGTAGGAAGCTGTTCCTGGAGTGCAGTGTAAGCCAAAGTACTGCTAGGTGGCTGGTGCACAACCCTGCCAGGACAGCTCACAGTTGACAGCTGCTGGTGGACAGGAAGGCTACCAGTGAGGTGCCAGGTTTTGGCTCTCGTATGCAGGCCAGTTCTGAAGTCTGGGTGAGTTGGGTGCAATTCTGTGAATCGGAACTGCTGAGTGCACCTTCCTGGAGGGCACACTCTGAAAACCTACTCAGTCAGAGAGATGGATAGAAGGCTGATGCTAAAGAAAAGCAAGGAACAAAAAGGAGGACTCTGCTCAGGCATGCTTTTGTTGGCTGAGGTAATGCAGAACAGTTGTAAAAGTGATTAAGAGTCTGGATGTGACTTTGCGATGCAGGTCTTAAGGGCATCAGCTACAGTTTGGAACTAAGCAACAAACAGTGATGGGCTGGAAGGAGTGGTAGGCAACCCTAAAGTTCTTGGAGAAGACAGCACCATCTCCAGTTCCACCCAGCAGTTGGTATGGCCTAGGAGCCATCAAAGGTCTGGAAAGCAGCTGAATTCTTTCCTCTTCCTATGGGAAAAGTGGAGCTGAGTAGCAGCTGAATGCTAATGGAAGCACAGTGTGGGAGCTGCTGTTCTTTTGGCTCTGATCTGCTTCCCTTCATAGTACCACTCAATTTTTGCAGAAGCTGTAGAGGCTCTTCTGTTGCTTCCCTTTAAGTGCCTCCTGTGCCAGCAGCCACTGTGTTTCCGTGTGGAAGGGAGTGCCATTAGCAATGGCAGCTTCTGACACTGCAGCTGGTAGCCCCTGCTGGCCCTTTGTCCCCCTCCCACAGCTCTGGCTCACCAAGGGCAGCCCAGAGGGCTGATCCTTAAATCAGGGGTTCTAGTCCTACATGTCTAGTGTAGTGCTCTTGCAGCCTAGGCTGCCTGCTGGAATGATCTAGTCTATAGCAGACCTTTTCCACTGCTGCTTGTTACTCCTGCTTTGTTTCCATCTCTCACCAATGGAACTGCTAAGCTTCTCTCACCCTTGAGTCGTGGTGCCTGGCTTGTTGGTGGGACCACAGGTGCTGGCTTTGTGTGCATTTGAAGTACCTGGGAGAGGGGCTTGGCTTCAAGAGATGCAAGCCTGGAGGCTTTGCAGTGGGAACCTTCCCCTCAGCACCTCAGTGTGGCTGCAGTGCAAAGTGAGATTCTCTGCTTCTAGTTAGGCTTGCAGAGGGCAGTCCTCCTATTGTCCCATCAGGCTCTGGCATGCTCTGGGGGTGAACCCCTCACCATCGTTCTCACCGGCTCCCCAGACTCCACACTCTCAAATTTTGTCAGGTACTTGGTGAAAAAATGTAATTGTGGTTTAACATGAGCAGTGAAATGGTTGGAAGTTCCTCTTTGTGTCTACTGGAAGCTTCTTTGTCCCTGGAGATAAAGGCCGACTCCTTCCCCCACCCAGATGAAGCTCAAAGAGATAATTTTATCTGATGTGTGTGTGGCAAGAACACCTTCCTATCAGCTGCTCACATGCCTCTGGGGGTATCTGAAGCCTGGCTCCGAAGGAGCCACTGGCTGCTGGGTACGTCGCTGGGTGCTTGTGTGCATGGCTGCCTCTGAAGAAAGCCCAGCAGTCTGTGATCCCCGCTGAGGCTGGAGAGACAAGGATTCATCTCGCCGCACGTGGACTTCCTGAGCTGGGCCGACCCGGGCTGAGGACACCGCACCCCTCTGCCTGCACACCCCCCCCCAGGCCATCGGAAATGTACTGGGAGGCAGTGCAGGAGCCAGGGAATGTTTAACCCGAGGATGCTCAGCAGTAGCAGGTCTCTGTTGCTGCGGCTGCATCCCAAGTGCTGCTGCTCGGGGCTATTGGTCGGCAGAACTTGTGATAACTCGGCAGATGTTTCACTTGTAATGGTGTCCAGGAGCTGTCAGGATGTGGGACAGTGGTGTCTTTGGCTTCGGTAAGGTATGGGTCTCAAATTTCCTGGCTCTGCTCCTCCCAGCACGACTAGGGTTACCCAGGGGATGTGGTGGGGCCGGCCATGGGCAAGACCAGAAGCACAAGGATGCTGCAGAGCAGCCACAAGCTCCCTCAGAGCAGAACTCTGCTGTGCAGCAAGCCTGCTGTTTTCCAAATACAGCCTCCATCCCCAGCAGTGCACAAACACAGCATGAGCAGTGGATTCCCTTACAGGAGATGCACAAACCTCTTGCAGCCTCTTTTCTAGCATGTAAAAGAGTTTCGTGCTGCTGGTCAGCAAGTGCCCCACGTGGTTCTTCTGGGCTCTGCTGCAGGCCACGCTCTGCAGCTTGGGCTTGTGTCCAAAGCCCCTTGGTAGGGATTGTCACCTGTACCCACAGCTGGAACTCAGCTCTGCCAGTGCCTGGTGGGATGCTGGAGCAAGCACACAGCCCTGGCAGGGAGCAAGTTGCTGTGCTAGAGAAGTGACAGCAGCTGAGTGAGAATAATTTGTAAAATGGACCTGAAAGGTGCCCAGTCCTGGCCTGAGAAGTATCACAGAGAGGAAGGAAGCTGAGTCCTTGGACTTGTTCATCCCCTTTTCACTGCTGGAGACGCTGCCAGCAGCCTCCTTCAGTGGGAGACCTGTCTGAAGGGATTGAGCTCAGAGTGTACCCTGGCAGAGGCCCAAGGGCACAGGGTTCACCCTCAGACCTGGTATCTTGGTGTGCTTTCAGACAAACCAAAGGCCTCTGGGGTCCTTCTGCCTCCACAACAGGTCACAGGCACCTTTGCTCAGTGGCCGCTCTGTATATTTGGTCTCTGCTGCTTAAAAGTATTTGAGAAGGGCAGCCCCTCAGGAAAGTCCACCTGCAGCAGTGGGCTTTGGGTGTGAAGCTCAGTGAAAAGAGGCTGGGGTTGTTGTGTCCTCACACAGTCACAGAAGGGACCTTTAGAGGTTATCTAGTCCAACATTCCTGCAGTGAGCAGGGACACCTTCTACTAGATCAGGTTTTTCAGAGCTCCATCCAACCTGACCTGGAATATTTCTTTGCTGGGCAACCTGGGCCAGTGTTTCACCACCCTCCTTTAGTTTCAAACCATCACCTCTTGTCCTGTCACAGTAGGCCATGCTGAAAAGTCTGTCCCCATCTTTCTTCCAGGTTGCCCTTAGCTGTTAGAAGGCTGCAGCAGGGTGTTGCCAGGCAGAGCATGGGCAGGGTAAGTATTCCTGGAGAGCCAGACTGGGGCACATGTGGCTGTTGGGGACTGTTTTGAGGCCACCTTCAGAACAGGAGAGTCTGCTGGGCTAGCTGGGATGAGCACCAGGGCACAAGGGATGGGTAAGGACCTGTTTAGGAAAAGTGGTAAGAGTGGCAGCCCCGATGGCCACTGAGTGCTAATGGCATGGGAACCCCTTCCCTGCACCACTGAATCTGAGCTGGTGCCTCATACAGGAGTGCCAGAGTCCCTGGGGAAGCAGTGTCCCATTTTAGCCTAGTCTGGAGCCCCACTTGCCCTTGGTGTCAAGCTGGCACACAAGCTGACAAGCCCCTGGGCTTGCATCCTGCCCAGAAATGCCAGCCCAAGCCCAAGCAGCTGTTCAGCTGCAGCACCATCGCTGTGGTTCCGTGCCTGTCCATAATCTATTTACCAGCATTCCTGCCGTGGTTAATGAGATTAGTAATTAAAAAGCCTGATAGGAATTGGCAAGCCTGGCTCCTCCACCCTGCCCTCCCCTCAGAGCTGGGCTGGCCTGGAGTCTGGGGCAGAGCTGGCACAGCACCTGGAGCTCTGAAGGCAGCAGGGCTCTGCTGGGAGCTCTGCGAGCAGGCGATGGAGAAGTCCCGGCCGCTGTGGGACAATCCCCTGCAGTTTGTCTTTGCCTGCATTTCCTATGCCGTGGGCCTGGGCAATGTGTGGAGGTTCCCATACCTGTGCCAGATGTATGGGGGAGGTGAGTGTGGCTTCTGTCTCTTGCTTCCCTTGAGGAGGGTTGCAGCCAGCTTTGAGTGCACGTTGTCCATCCTGCCTGGCTGGCAGGGCCCAGGGCAGGTCTGGCTGCTCCTTGCTGTTCAATCTCTTCTCTTGCTGCTTCACTTTTCATGTGCTGTAGCACCAGGCTGGTGCCTGACAGCTGCTGGGTGCAGTGTATGTGCAGTGAAGCTGTGGGAAGGGCCAGGTTTTCTGAAAGGATGGAGGTAGGGAGAGAGGGCTGGGTCCAGATGGCATTCATTGATATACTTTCTGCCCCCACTGAACCACTCTGAGGACCTCAGACCAGTTCATGGAAGTCCCCATATGGGAACTTGGAACCTAGTGAGAAGGGAAGATGCTCCCACTGGTTTGATGTGAGGCTTGGCTGTGTCACTTCAAGTCTGTCACTAATGTGTCCTTTTCACAAAGCCTTACTTGCTTATAACTTGGCCACAAATCTGCCTGAAAACTCAACTATCAGTTCCACAGCCAAAGCCTCCCCAGAAGCTTTGAAGATGGGAAGCAAATTGGTTTGGGTTCCCAAACAAAAGCTCTTTGGAAATTTATCCTTCTAGGTCCAATCTGAGGGAGGATGAGGTCTGTATTATAACCATTGTTCCTTAATCATGTCAGTTAATGAGATGAGTTACCTAATGACCTCTGGTAGCACACAGCTGCCACTGGAATGACCGTGAGGAGCCCTTACCAGGAGCCTCTCTGTAAGACATGTCAGGTTTATGCTGCTCTGCCTCTCTTGCCACAGTGTTGGGTCCAACTCAGTTACATTCAGTGACCTGATGAGCATCTGCCTTGATGGCTTCTGGTCTGTGCCTGCCTCCCCCTCGGGAAGATGAGTTTGAGTGCTCTTTGCTGCTGTGCTTTGGATCAGTGCTTGCTGCTGACTGTGTGGTGGTTACTTCGTGCTAGTTTTTCAGGAGCCAGCTGAGCACTGAGGCTGGGTCAGAGCTGCCCTGTGGTATCTCAGGAATACAGTGGGAGAAGTGACAGCAGAAGCTGGAGCTTTCTTGGGTGGTTCAGGTAGCACTAGTGATAGACATGCTGCAGTTGTGGCTCTGTCCCTCTAGCCAGATGGAAAGATTTCATGTCTGACAGTGAGTGCAGCACAAAACTTAGCAGCAAGTATTGCTGCATACAGTTAGCTGCACAGCCTGTCATGGCAGGTGGCCTGAAGGGCAGCCAAACCCTGACACCAGGGCCTCTCACTGGCCATCAGTAGTGCAGTAGATGGGGAAGATTCTCTGAAGTGCAACCAGAGCTGAACACTTGATTAACCTGGGGGGAAAAGATGAGCTAGCCCCAGGTGTGTTCTGAAAAGCAAGGGTTCATGAGGCGTTCTTCACAGAGGGAAGTTCCCAGGGGAAGAGCTCTCCCTGCTGTGAGACACTGGGCTTGGCTTTGCTGCACTGTTTCTCACTGCCCACTTAAAGGATTCAGTGGCTTCCCAAACATGCAGAACCCATGCAGACAAAGTGTTGTGTCAGGAACTTTACAGCTGGACATGCCAGGCACTGAGCTTAGGGGCAATGCCAGCAGCAGCTTGTTTAGCATCTTCCTTGTAGAAGAGCACAGAGGCAGTCCCTCTCCTGCCCAGCAGAGCACCCTTATCGCTGACACTCATGAAATGGGTACTGTCTAACCACACATCACCCTGTTCAGCAGTTTGCCTCCTCCTTGCTCTTCTCCAAGAGCTGAGCTGAGCAGGGGTAGTCAAACTTCACAGGTGCAGTCTGCACCATAAGAAGCCTGGGCCAAGGCTGAAGTGCTGGGATGGTTATACAGCAGCATGGGTGCTCAGCCTTCAGCAAGGAAGCCCCTGGTGACCAGACAGGATGCTGAGCAGCGGTGGAGGTGCTGCTGGCCAAGCCTAGTGCCTCCAGCAGATGTGGGGCACAAGCCACAGGTTGTGCCAGCTACCAGACTGTGACCTGGGGGGTGGTGTTTTTTGCAGGTGGTTGGCACGATAGGAAACAAGAGCAGGTGTGAATGAGCAGGGAGCTCGGTGGAGCTGTGCTGGCGCACAGCAGGTGAGCAGCTGGTTCATATGGCTGCCCTGAGGCACTTGTATGTGGCATTTGGGTTCAGACCTCTGAGTAAAGGTAGACAGCTGGTTGAAACCTTGGCACAGGTTGTCCAGAGAGGTGGGAGATGCCCCATCCCTGCAAACATTCACAGGCAGGTTGGAGGGGGTTCTGAGCATCCTGGATCTAGTTGATGATCGCTGCAGGTTGGACTAGATGGCCTTTCCAGGGCCTTTCCAGCCCAAAGCACTCTGTGTGTGTATGCGAAGTAGCATCAGGAGGGCGATCTGTGTGCAGGCAGGGCTCGGGCCTCCTGCCCCGGCTGTGGCAAGCACTGGGGTCAAGAGCAAGTGTGAAGGAGCTCCTCATGGCAAGGTGGCAGAGCCAGTGCCGAGCATGTGATAACGCTGCTGGGAGGGCAGAAGAACCTTTGCAAGGGGACTAGGGCTGTTTTTTCCCCCTCCTCTCTTGTGGGACACAGCAGAACTCCCCTTGGTGGCAGCGCCCCGCTGGGATGGAGCAGCTGCGGGAGCTGAGGCCTCCGGCAGCTGCCCTGGGGCAAAGGAAGTTACCTAACAGACTAACAAAGGGGTTGTTAATGAGGAGAGAGCCGGGAGGTGGGAAATTAATTCCCAGAACAAACCTGCTTATTGCTCAGTGTTTACTCGCAGCTGTGTGCCTCGGGCGCTGCCGGGGACCATTGCCCCGAGGCGCTGCGCGGAGCCCGCTGCAAGGAATGTTAATGCTGCAGATTAAAGCCTGAGCAGGAGATGTTTACGTAACGACTTTGGCTTGCCGTAAAGGGGGAAGCAGGAAAGGCTTCCCAAAAATCCAGGGTTTGACTCAGTCAGCAGCTTTCTGAAGTGAGCCTCAAGTCGAGGACAAGGATTAGGGTTGGTTTCCCAGCAGAGGTTTCAGCAGCAGTGCATCCTTCTCGCTGGACACCAAGGTGCTTTGCCCTCCTTCGCTCCCAGTCTGCCCTTCCTGCTGCTCCTCTTCCTCAGGACCACTCCCGTGGCAATCCGTGTGGGACAGCAGCTCTGAGCAGGTGTGGGACAAGAGGAGGCTGTGTGCCTGCATCCCAGGGGTCACTCCCTGTGGGAAAAGCCTTCACCTTTTTGCTGGTGCTGGCAGGCTCAGCTCTCGGGGGGAGCTGTGTGGTTGGGAGCTCTGGGTTGTTTTGAGCCAGCCCAGACTTGGATACTCACTGAAACTCTGTGTATGGAATCATTTAGGTTGGAAAAAAACATTAAGCTTGTAGAGTCCAACTGACCCAGCACCTCCAGTCAGTGCTGAACAATGGCCTTCAGCACCGAATCTTGGGAACCCTGAGCAGGAGTCTTAGACCCTGGGCAGTCTGTTCCAGTCTTCCACACCTAAAAGCATTGCTGAGAATCTGCCTAATGCCCCTGAAGTTCCCCTGGCACAGCCTGAGGCTGTTTCCTTTCCTCCTGTCACTCACTCCTTACCTGGGAGAAGAGACTGCCCCCACCTTGCTGCATCCTCCTTTCAGGTAGCTGTAGAAAGCAAGAAGGCCTCCCCTGAGCCTCTTTCTGCAGGCCAGACCACCTCAGCAGCTCCCTGGGTCACGCTCCAGGCCCCTTGCTGGTCTCGCTCCAGCTCCTCCCTGCCTCCAGCACAGACGTGAGTGTCATTGAGCACTCCACGAGGAGTAAAACTTTCCTTCAGCCTCTGTTGTGATCTTTCACAAGCTTTGGCTGGCCACGAGTTACCCTTTAACAGCCCCTGCCCTGACCATTGCCCAAACCCTGTGCCAGGCAGCTGGGCAGCCCGGTGGGGGTGTTGGTTGGCACAGTTTAACAGCAGAAGTCCTCTGCCAAGTGCCTGCGGAAAATTCCCTCTGCCCCCAGCCCTTGGGACAGGCCTCAGACCCTGTGAATGTCCTTCAGCCTGCTGCTGTGCCCTCGGCCCACCAGATGCCCCCGGCAGCAGCTGGCACAGGTGTGGGGTGGGCTGCCCACCGCGTGGTGCCAGTGACGCTGTTGCTCCCGCAGGTGGCTTTCTGATCCCGTACCTGATCATGCTGATCGCCGAGGGGATGCCGCTGCTGTACCTGGAGCTGGCCGTGGGGCAGCGCATGCGGCAGGGCAGCATCGGCGCCTGGAGGATCATAAGCCCCTACCTGTGTGGAGTTGGTATGTGCTCAGCCGTCCTCTGCCTGCCCGAGCACCTGGGCAGCACCCAGGCTGTCAGAATGGGAAGCTTTGGCTGCCAGGGAAAGAACCAGGTGGGAGCTGTGTTTTTCCTGGGCCTCACCAGGCTGAGCAAAGTTATCCAGGCACTTTGTTCAACACTGGCTGTGGAGCCAGACCCCATCTCACTGTGCTGGCTCCCTGGACTCGGAGGTGTGAGTCCCCCAGCACCTCCCTGCTGCCAGAGTCATGGTGT
The DNA here is from genome assembly GCF_015220805.1 of Pogoniulus pusillus. Lineage (NCBI taxonomy): Eukaryota > Metazoa > Chordata > Aves > Piciformes > Lybiidae > Pogoniulus > Pogoniulus pusillus. The sequence continues at coordinate 587,908 of NC_087295.1, forward strand.
GAAGGCCAGCACTAAACCCAGCCCCTGGGCTGCCTGCACTGGGCTTTGAGCCTCCTCTGGTGCTTCCAGGAGCAGCTTCTCAATAAGCTGCACATGGAGTGATAAAATGGTGCCTAAAGTTTCTGCAGCCACCACCTGCCTGTGTCCGCTCCAGGGACGTTAGCGAAGTACCCTGGTGACGGAAACTGGCACCAGCTTCCTCTTTGTGTTCATGATGCATCGAATGTTCACCCCCTCCTAGGAACTGAAGTAGAAAATCTGGGGCAGGGTGGCCCTGGCAGCAGGAGGAGGTGGCTGCTGCTGCAGCAGCAGGGGCGTGCTTTGGGCACGGGCAGACCTTCCACCATGGCAGCTCCAGTGACCCCTGCCCAAGGTGTTACGAGGCTCTGGGTGTTTGCGGCTGTGCCACTGACCCTGCACCTCCCCTGTGCCCGCAGGTGTTGCCAGTGTCACTGTCTCTTTCTTCCTCTCCATGTACTACAACGTGATAAACGCTTGGGCATTCTGGTACCTCTTCCACTCCTTCCAGGTGCGTAGGCATGTGGCTGCTCCTGGTGGCTCTGCTCTGGTGCTGGATGTTGTGTGGCACCGTCCTCAGCTGGGGTGGGAAAAGCTTCAGAAACCCTCCCAAGGCTTTTAAAGGGAGAAAGAATGAGGCAGTGGTGTTCCCCTGTGTGTGGTGGATGCTGTCACCACACAGTGCAGTTCATGGCAGCACGACGATGCTTTGCTCACCTGTGCCGTGGGGGGCATGGTGTCCTGCACCTGTGTGGGTCTGACTGAAGGCAGGCACTGGGGCAGAGGATCAGAGGGGCACCCCCAGGAAAGAGAGTCAGAACAGATCTGTCCTTGGGGAGAGGGTCATCCCTAGAGGATGGATCAGAAAGCATCAGTCCCTGGGAAGGGGTCACCTCCAGCCCCAGACACTATGCAGAGACAAGCCAGCCCCAGGCAGAAAGCTGCCTTTGCCTTTGTCCCATTGTCCCCCTGCCTCTCCCCACCACACTGACAGCTCACCCCATCTCCCTCCCTCTCAGGACCCCCTGCCATGGGCCACCTGCCCTCTGAACAGCAACCGCACCGGCTACGAGGAGGAATGTGAGAAGACTTCCTCCACCCAGTACTTCTGGTACCGCCAGACCCTGAACATCTCCGCGTCGCTGGAGGCCAGCGGCAGCCTGCAGTGGGAGCAGGCACTCTGCCTGACGCTGGCCTGGCTCGTGGTCTACCTCTGCATCCTCCGGGGCACCGAGTCCACTGGCAAGGTGAGAGCCTGCTGGCTGTGCTGGAAAGCTGCAGCTGTGGCTGCTGTTGGGATCACAGAGTCGTTTTGGTTGGAAGGGACCTTTAAAATCAGGAAGTCCAACCACTGACCCCAGGCAGCTGAACCAGAGCAGCCAGCCCTGCTCTCTGTTGTCCTGCTAAGCTGCTGCTGAAGGTTCAGCTGAAATACTGAGTGAGCAATGATCCAGAGAAGTCCTTTAAACGCAGCCACATCTGCAGAACCAGGCACAAGCAGGCTGCTGGCCCTGCAGAAGGCCACTGGCCACAACAAAGCCATGTCAGGAGACTTCTGTTCCTTCCTCTTTGCAAAGAAAACCAGAGGTCTACCAGGCAGGGCTGCTCAGCTTTTATTCCCAGTAGGAGTTATGAGGGGAGGGGAGCACAAACAGCAGTGTCCCAGCTGAGCCTGCCCTGAGCAGCAAGCTGAGGGCTCTAATCCCCAAATCATCTTAGCTGCATGCAGAAAGCCAAGAGCCTGTAACCTTATGAACCTCTTCAACTTGCTGCAGCGGGCTTTTGGGGCAGGCAAGAAGTAAACAGCCCGTGAGCACTGGCACCGTGTCACGAAGGCAGGGCCTCGCTGCGGGGGGTGCAGGGACTGCCCTTGCATGCCCTCTGCAGGACAGCTTTGGGCTGCAGGTGCAGGGTTGTCCCATCCCGCTGGGGAAAAGCTGCTGCAGATCCAGGTTTGTGCTGGGGGCAGGCAGTGCAGTGTTTGGTTATTAGCCAGCCCCTTCTCTTCCCAAGAGCTGGGGAAAGGATGTTTGCTGCCAGCTCTAATGGAGGTTTCTGGGTGAGCCATTGGGCTCCATCCCAGCAAGGAGAAGGTGACGTGGGGTTGGCTTTGCTTTAACACAAGTGGCTTTTTCCAACGCAGAGACCGAGCACTGAGACTCAAATCCAGGAGTCTGCTCAAAAGCTCATGGGAAGGTTTAGCTCCTGCTGCCCCTGCTCTGAGTTACTCTGAGTCAGTCTTGTTCACATCTGAATGCAAATAGTTTGATTTGGGTCCTTTATGAGGGCTGCTCACCTTCCTCCAGAGCAGAGGACACACGCCCTTTGCTACGGGGTCCCTGAGAGCCAGGCTGCTGTTCCTCCACCAAGTGTTGCAAATAGTTTGGGTTGTTCTGCAGTCACAGACGAGACTTTGGGAGCAGTGGCACAGGTCTTTATTGCCACTGAGTCCCTAAAACCTGCCCCAAACGTTAGATGTACTGCAAAATAGGCCTCTGAAGGTTAACCCAGGGCTGCAAACATGGCACTGGGATTTACTGGTGTAAATGAGAGAGACCATCCACAGTGGCTTCGCCCTGTCTCGTGTGCTCCTTAGGCCAAGGTGTTTGCCCTTCCTTCCTGCAGGTTGTCTACATCACAGCCTCTCTGCCCTACTGCGTTCTCATCATTTACCTCATCAGGGGACTGACGCTTCATGGAGCTGTGAATGGCCTCATCTACATGTTCACCCCAAAGGTACAGCACCACACTGAAATGTTCATTACCAAGCACGAGGCTTTGCTGCAAACACTTTGCAGGCTTTCAGAGCTTAGCTCTGGCAGCTGGAAACCCTGCCTGGGGTCATCTGGAGGCTGTTGTGCCATGGCACTCCCAAGCTGTTGGCTTTGTCCCACAGAGCAGGCCCGGCCTGTTGCTGTAGCTTGCAGCAGGTAGCTTTCAGGCTGGGTGGTAGCCCTGTCCAGAGCACCCCTGAGCCACAGAGGGGCTTGTGCCCACCCCTGCAGAGCGGACAGGGCAGTGGCAAGTATCTGTGAGCAGCTGCAGAGCAGCACTTTGCCTGTCTGCAGCTGGAGCAGCTGCTGAACCCCAAGGCATGGATCAGCGCCGCCACGCAGATCTTCTTCTCGCTGGGGCTGGGCTTCGGCAGCCTGATCGCCTACGCCAGCTACAACTCGCCCGGCACCAACTGCGAGCGGCACGCGGTCATCGTCTCCCTCATCAACTCCACCACCTCCATCTTCGCCAGCATCGTCACCTTCGCCATCTACGGCTTCAAGGCCACCTTCAACTACGAGAGCTGCCTCAGCAAGTAAGTGCCTGCTCCTCGTGCGCCTCCTGCCGCAGGCTCTTCTGGGGACCCTCGGGCTGAGGGGTATTGGGAGGGACCCTGGAGATCATCCAAGTCTCCAGCTAAGGCAGGATCACCTGGAGCAGATTGCACAGGATCGCATCCAGGTGGGTTTTGAACCTCTCTAGAGGAGACTGCACAACCTCCCTGAGCAGCATGCTCCAGTGCCCTGTCACCCTTGGGAAAAATTTTTTTCCCCCTGTTCAGATGCAACCTCCTGGGTTCCAGTGTGTGCCCACTGCCCCTTGCCCTGTCACTGAGCACCACTGGAAACAGCCTGGCTCCATCTTCTTAACACCTGCCCTGTAGATACTGATAAGCATTGAGAACATTCCCTGGTTTGTCTTCTCCAGGCTCAACAGCTCCAAGGCTCTCAGCCTCTTAAGTCCAGTCCCTTTATCTTCACAGCCTCTGCTGGCTCTCTCCAGTTCTTTGACTCTGGGGAGCCCAGGGGTGGGCACAGTACTCCAGCTTTGCCTCACTAGGGCAGAGCAAAGGGGGAGGAGAAGCTGCCAGAAGTAAGGAAGGTGTTTTGGTAGGGTAACTTCCCCAGGGAAGGCAAGGGGGGAGGTAAATAACTAAGAGCATGCAGTGCTGCAGCGCTGCCCCAAACAGATCTGCTGGAGCTCTAATACAGCTAATGGCACTACTTGGAGCAGTGGAGGCTGAGCTGAAAGCTCAGCACTGGCTTACCTTTCTGACCCCTGGATGCCCCACACAGGATCGGTTTTACCTGGGCAAGTCACAGCTGCACTTTCCCTGGGCCTAGCACACTGGGGAGGGATGTGTGGGCTGATGAATAAAATGCAGCGACGCTCAGATTCCCCCAAGCCCTGTGCCAGGAGCTCAGCCTCTTCACAGTGATCACACAATCATGGAATGCTTTGGGTTGGAGGGGACCCTTAAGGGGGTTGAAAGGACTCCCCCCTGCAGTGAGCAGGGACATATTCACGTAGGTCCCACCCAACCTGGCCTGGAATGTTTCCAGGGATGGGACATCTCCTCACCTCTTTGGGCAACCTGGGCCAGTGTTTCACCAGCATCAGTGTGAAAAGTGTCTTCCTTCTGGCTAGTCTTGACTCTCCCTTCTTCCAGTTTTAAGCCATCAACTCTTGCCCTGCTGCTGCAGGCCCTGCAAACTCTCTCTCCCCAGCTTTCCGCTCAGTCCCTTGAATACTGCCAAGGCTGCACTAAGGTCTGCCTGAAGCCTTCCCTTCCGGGGGCCAAACAACCCCAGCTCTCAGCCTGGCCTCCCAGCAGGTGTTCCAGCCCTCATTTCGGTGGCCTCCTGAGGACTCACTGCAGCAGGTCTATGCCTGTCCTGTGCTGAGGACTCCAGAGCTGGGTACAGCACTGCAGGCTGAGCCTCATCAGAGCAGACACAGTCCCCCCCTCTCAGCCTGCTGGCTATGCTGCTTTGGGTGCAGCCCAGGGTTCAGTTCACCTTCTGGGCTCTGAGCAGACAGGGCCAGTTTGTGTCCAGCTTTTCACCCGCTGCCAGCCTGAGTCTTCCTATTCCCTCATTCCCTGTAGGGCCTGTGTTGGTATGGATTGCCCTGGGGGTGCCCAGCAGCAGCAGCTCCCATGCAGTCCCTGGCACAGGGCCTATGGCAGTTACACTTTTACTTGCATTTTTACAGCCTTCAATCAATCTGCAGGTCAGGGAGGAAGCCAAACTGCCAGTCCCTGTGCCTTGCCAACAGGCCTGTTGAGTTAGTGGGGTGTGGACATGAGACCAGAGGGCAAAGGGGCAGAGATGCCAAGCAGCTTTGGCCAGCACCCAAATTGCCTGCCTGAAAGCAGCACTGTGGGCACAGGGCTGCCCTCTCTGAGCCAGAGCACAAGGTCACCTGTGTCCCAATCCTGCTGGAGGTGCCAGGGTTCCCCCTTAGGGAGACCAAAGCCCTGGGGTCAGCAGAGCCAGTGAAGGAGGAAGCTTCCAGACCGGCCTCAGTTGTATGCCTGGGCCCCAAAGCCACTGACCTGCTGTGCTTTGTCCAGGGTGATCGTGCTGCTGATGAATGCCTTCGACCTGGAAGAAGGCTCTGTAACAGCAGACAACCTCAGCCAGATGAAAGCCTACCTCATGGCCACCCACCCGCAGCAGTATGCCCAGCTGGCACCGCAGCTCAAAAACTGCAGCCTGGAAGCTGAGCTGGATACTGTAAGTGGCTGCTGCCTGCCCCTCACTCTCTCCTTCCCTGCAGCAGAGCCCAGGCAGCTGCTCAGCCTCACACTCGGGAAGGGCTGCGGAGGCTTGGTGCTGCTCCTTGAGGTGGGTGGGTGGGGGTCTGGCTCAGCCTGGTATGGGGCTTCCTTGGGTCATTACCTGAAAGAATATTGTAGGAGGTGGGGGTTGGGGTCTTCTCCCAAGTAACAAATGATAGGGCAAAAGGAAGAGGCTCAGGTTGCACCAGGGGAACTTTAGGTTGGACTCTGGTTGTCAAGCTCTGGAACAGGCTGCCCAGGGCAGTGGTGGAGTCCCCACCCCTGCAGGGATACAGGAAATGCAGCTGTGGTACTGAGGGCCGTGGGTTAGTGCTGACTTGGTTCACAGCTGCACAGTTGTATTCAAGGGTCTTAAAGGCCTTTTCCAACCAACCATTCCATGATTAGCAACTGAGCTGGGTGGGATGGAGCCAGGCCCCTGGCTCTGGGGCGGGGCAGGGTTTGGGGAGAATGTTTTTTCTCCAGCTCTCACTGTGCCAGTTTCTGTGCACTTGAACATGCCAGCAGAGAGCTCAACTGCCTTTGCTGTGCAAAACACCACCACAGGTGTGGGTTCTGGTGGTGTAGGGTCAGGCTCTTGTGTCCCTCACATCCTTCACTGAGGTGCCTGTACCTGTGCCCTGTGTTGCCTGCAGGCTGTCCAGGGCACAGGCCTGGCATTCATAGTCTATTCTGAAGCCATCAAAAACATGGAGGTGCCCCAGCTCTACTCTGTACTCTACTTCTTCATGCTGCTGATGTTGGGCATTGGCAGCATGCTGGGGAGCACTGCAGCCATCCTGACGCCGCTGACTGACAGCAAGACCATCGCCAGCCGCTTCCCCAAGGAGATCATCTCGGGTGAGCACTGCTGTGGTGCAGCACAGGCATGCAGGGTGCAGAGGACCCACAGCTGCCGAGGGTTCCTCTTCAACCTCAGGGAGCAACCAACAGGCTGCCAGGTGGCGCCTGCCGCCCTGTACAGCTCTTGCCTTGAGGCAGCCCTGGCTGTGTATTCGCAGGCTTCCCAGCACCCCACAGCCCCTTCACACTGGGGTCTACTGACCGGTGAAACCCAAGGGGCCAGGACAAACAGTGTGTGACTCTAGTCACATCGCTGCTATCCCAGCTGCAAACACTCCCTGGCCCAGTGTGCAGTGTGCTCCCCTTTGGGGCATGGAAAGCAGCTGTCCCACCTCAGCCTGCTTTAGCTGGCTGCCCAGCAGTGGCAACTGATGCTGCGTGCAGTGTGACAAGGCTGCAGCCACGATGCAGTTGTCACAACCCTGCTGCATGTTAGGACAAGTGGAACTGGCCTCAAGTTGTGTCAGGGGAGGTTTAAGTTGGACATGAGATTGCCAGCGCTGGTGTAGGTGTGGTGCTGAGAGATGTGGTTTAGTGGTGACTTACCAGTGCTGGATTAATGAGTGGACTTCATGATCTTAAAGGTTCATCCCAACCAAACCTATTCTATGACTGTATGCAGGTCTGAGACAGATTCTGGTTCCCTTAGCCCTGCCCACCTATCATCACCCCTGAGGGAGCTGCTCCCTGCAGAGCAGCAGAAAGCCCAGCAGCATTTGTCACAAGCAGTAAGGTCTCTCTCGGCCCTTCGGGTTCCAGGTGCAATGCCAGGCCCTTGCTTTCTCTGTGCAGGGGCTGTGTGTCTCATTAACTGTGTGATTGGGCTCATCTTCACCATGGAGGCTGGGAACTACTGGTTTGACATCTTCAACGACTATGCAGCCACCCTCTCGCTGCTGCTCATCGTGCTGGTGGAAACCATTGCCGTGTGTTACATCTACGGGATACGAAGGTACCCTTTGAGCCCTCCTCCAGAGCAGGACTACTGGGGCAGTGACCACTGGCCAAGAATAATACCACATCTCCTAGCAGCAAGGCAAAGGGGCAGCTCCCCTGCCCTTCCCACTGGGGTTGGTGTGCTCTCAACTACATGGAAAGAAGCAGTGGGTTCCCCTCAGTGCTGATCACCCTTGCCTTGCTCCCTTAGCTTCCAACAGAGATGGTCTGAGCTCAGACTCCAGGCAGAAACTGGCTGGGAGCTTTCCTGCTGTGCATTGTTTCCAGCTCCTCTTCTGCATGGAGTATGCCCCTGAAAGCCCTGCTTTTAGATTTCCTTTCACCCTCTCTGTCCAGGCAAGACCTCAGCTTCTCAGTCTCCTGCCCAGATGCACTCTCCTTTGCCATCTCAAGCAAGTTGCTCTGTAGGTGATTTTTGAAGCAACTCAGCTCCAGGTAGCAGCTGAAGCTCTGCAGCTGTTCTCACAAACTTATGTTTTTAAACAGGTTTGAGAAAGATCTTCACACTATGACTGGGCGCAAGCCACACTGCTACTGGAAAATCATGTGGGCCTTTGCTAGTCCCCTGCTGATCATCAGCCTCTTCATCTTCTACATCACCGACTACATCCTCACAGGAACGCTGCAGTACCAAGCATGGGATGCAACACAGGTAAAGCAGGGTGGGGCACCTTGGCTTACTTTAACCTGTATTCCTGTGAGGGCAACTCTGCTCCCCAACACCATGCTTCAGAAGCTTGCAAGCTGGGGAGAGCCTGCACTTCTGTGGAAAGGTCAGAGAGGGAAAGTGTGGCCTGGAGCCTCTACAGTTTTTAACAGACCCCTTCAGAAAGGAAAAATGTTCCACTTTAAGGCCCAAGTATCAGTGTAAATGTATTTTATTCAGAAAACACCACTTAGGAGTGTCAGACTGGAAGATCTCTGAAAGGTCTTCCCAGCCCCACCTCTAACCTTGGACCTAAAGCAGCAGAAGGGTAACAGAATGGAGCTGGGCTGCAGGAACTTTTCATAATTTCCACACTTTTCCTCCTGGCCAAAAGCCTCTGCTGAGCTCTGTACTTAGCAGAGGATTGCCTGTGGGAGAGGTGAGCCCTGGTTTCATAATGGAAATGTTCCTAGCATGCAAGACCAGTGACAGAGATTGTTTTGATGTCATGGCTGATTTGAGAGCCTGGCACGCTGACTGTGTGACACCATGAGCCCACAGGCTCCCAGAGAGACCTGTCAGAGGTCAAGGCTCTACCTCCTCATTGTGAGACATCAATCAAGCCAAAACTCTGCTCTTTATCAAAGCCTGCACTTTTCTCCAATAGTTTTGTGGTCAGCTCTGTTCTTGTTATATTTAAGCAGAAAAAAAAACAAGCTGCTCAGAGGTCCTGTTGAGATCCCTTGCTTCAGAATCGCTCAGCCCCAGTGTAGTTTGCTTCTCTTGCAGGGGCAGCTGGTGACCAAGGACTACCCTGCTTATGCCCTGGCAGTGATCGGGCTGCTGGTGGCAGCATCTACTATGTGCATACCCCTAGGGGCACTAGGAACTTTGATAAGGAAGAGACTGAAGAGGGAAAGAGTTTCTACCCTTGCTTGAATGCCAACAGCTGGATCTGGGGAGAGCTCACCCACCTCGTCAGTAACTGGGCACTTCTGGAAGACAGCAGCAACCCTTACTTGTAGCAGCTACTTAGCATTGAGAATTATGGGTGCTACATTGACTAAAAAAGTGCTCTTAGGCTGTTCCAGTGGTTTGGAGAAGGAAACAAACCCAGCTCTTCTGTAGCAGGGTGAAGCTAAAAGAGGGGAGAAGAGCCCCCCGAATGCTAGCACAGCTTAATCAGCACTTCAGCCCATCACATCACACCAGGTAGTTCTTTCCCAACTCTGCTGGAGCACTGCCCCTGTGGAGACAGCAGGCAGGAGCTGAGGATGCTCCTGCACCACAGTTGTGGCAGATACCCTTACCTGTTCCAGAAAGCCAGGCTGTAGCATATGCACCAATGGAAATGACAGCTGTCCCCCAGCAGAGTGAAATGGCTGCAGCGCTGCCATGCAGACAGGGGGAAGGCACAGGATGGCACTGGAGAGAGGTGGGGCCAGCAAAGCAGTCTTGACACACATACACACAGGTATACAAAGTGCTCACCTTCACAAGTAGAAGTTCCAATTCCAGCTGTAACTGCAGTGCTGTACTATTTCCTAGGGATGCACTTTATGTACTCTAGAGCTGTGACAAAGCTGCTTTAGAAGCCTACTCAAACCAGAAGTATGCCATGGAATTAGCTTTGACAAAGGTCAGATTCAAGAACCCTTTAATACCTTACATGAGCATTTGATAACGAAGCAATATGGTTCCATTGTAAGCTTCATGGATAGGAAACAGGAACTTGAAAGACAGGAGAGACACACACATGTCTTAGCTATGTAACCATTAGGAGCTGCCAGGTGCCTTAGGCAGAGGGATTCATGCCCACCAAACATGGCCAAACCACACCAACACGGATCTCTGGCTCTAGGACAATTAAGCAAGAGGCAGCTGCGCAGTGTTTGTGGTGGGTATGGTCTAACGGTGCCAACCAACAGTAGCAAGGGCAGCCTGCAACAGGAGCCTGCAGCTCCCTCAGGAGCAGGCCCTGCCTCCCTCCCCATGCTTGACTGACACTGGAGAGACACCTTGGTGACTTTTATTAAAAATGGATACCATAAACAAGACCTGTACAAAAAAATAAAGGTGGAGTTGCCCAGAGTTGGGAGCAGTTGTGCAGCCTGTAGTTACCGTCTTGGGCCCCCTCGGCCTCTGCCGCGACCTCGGCCTCTGCCACGGCCCCTGCCACGGCCTCTTCCAGCAACTTCGCAGAAGAAAGAAGAGAAAGCAAGTGAGACCTAGGAGTGCTTCCACTGGGATTAAAACATTGTGTCAAACACAAAGGTGATCCCTGCCATGACACAGGCAGGTATGAAGCCTGTTAATGCTCAGAAGGGTTCAAGCAATGTCTCCATCTTTTGGGTCAGGTTGTTTCAGCACACAGCTTCCAGAGCCTAGGTCTGTCCTTGGCTTCAGTGCACACAATAAGGGAGTACAAGAGCTGGCTCCCACATGCCAGGGGCTAAGGCTGACAGAGCTAGTCCTTCAGGGCTTTGTAACCAAAAATCCCAAGCTTTTCAGGCATCAGAAGCAGCAGGTGCAGGACAAGAGCATGCTGTCCCTATTCCTCACAGTGCGGTTTTTGCACAGCTCACACTGTGGGTCAACAGCACTCTGCTGAGGGGAAATGTGAGTTCTACCACACTGGCAGCTTCCTAAGCTTCTCCAGCACCACCCAACAGCTCCTACTGTTCTCAGTGATGCCTCTGTCACTACCAGTATTTGAGAGAAGAATCACAGAATAGCTCAGGCCCCAAGCAGCTGCTGCAGGCCCTGTGATTCATATGGTGCTAACACCTCACCTTACCCATTTTTCCTAAAGAAACCTAACCTGCCCCACCAGACAGTAAGGACAACCTACAAACTTGTGAGAAATTAACCAGGGCTTGACAAGTTTGTCAGCCTTGGGCTAAAGAAAACAAGGAAATCCTCACTGTTGTGTGGAAGTGGGTGGCTGAGCAAGAGCCACACAGCAGTATCCACATCCTAGCAGCAGACAAAGCACAGCAGACAACGCAGCCACAGTCAGAGTGCCTCACCACACTGAAGGTGCCAGGGCTACTACACAGAGGTAAATGGCACTGCCATTGCACCTTTGCTTTCCCCCACATTGAAAAAACAAAACAGTGCTGTTCCTGTTCACAGCAGTGTGAGGTTCAGAACAGAACCAAAAGCATTCTGACCACACTCAACTCTCCCTATGGTCAGATGATTAACAGCCAGGAAGGGGGCACTTTTAGCAGCCACACCTCTCACTGTGATGCGCACACGCCAGGGTTCCTTACACCAATGAGGTAAGCACATGCATGAATCAAAGCCCACAGAGCCAACTGCTTCAACACTAAATTAGCAGAGAAACAGCCCAGCGTTGGCTCAGAGCACCGCTACTGTCACTTGCAACTTGGTATTTTTAACCCACACAGATTAACTGCTGGGCAAAACATACACTGCCTCAAGACAACCTACAGCTTTTCTGATGTTTACTGTGCAGAGTAAAACTCAGTCTCCCCAAAGAACCTGGGGAAACACAGCAGCCAGAGAAGAGGAAATGGACACCCATTAGTGTCAACTCTGAAACTGCCATGGCTCAGGAGTTACTTAAGCTTAAAACCACTTCCATTTTTAAAAGCAGACATAAAAAGAGCCACACATAACTCAACATGAGATCAAGCTCTACAGAGGCTAAGGTGGTTAAGGCAGACTTGGCCAGTTCACTGTCAAACCCCCAGAGGTCAAGCTGCCAAACACAGTTACTGCCACGCTGAAATCAGATCTGGGGTATTGAAATGCAGACAAAGGCAGAACACAGCATGGGAAAGCAGAAACTGACCTGCTTCTCTCTTCTTGGACTTGACTTTGGGTTCAACATCTACCAGCAAAGTATCCAGAGGCAAACTGTCTGGCAGGATGAAGTACCGGATGTTGTTCCCTCGAATGCTGAGCGTCTCCAGCTGCACAGGTTCTCTGTTCTTCAGGGTCATCTTCACTGCCTTGAGATGTGTGTTCATGCTGACATCCACTCCTGGAACAACACAAGGCTGACTTCAGGGAGGAATGGCCT